>NC_057862.1:322345685-323558185 GCF_019393635.1 Dromiciops gliroides | reverse complement strand
CCAAAATAGGAAGAGTACTTTTATAGGACTTTGACTTGGGTTCCTAAGGTGTTCTACATTCTGGGCACTGCAGGACCCAAGGGTGAGCTCTGTCTTTTGGTGTCTAAAAAGGGGGAGGGATATGCCACATTAGGGCTTCCAGATACTGGTTCTTTTAAAAAAAAGCCCACTCATATTAATATTATGATGAAGATGATGATTATAATTATTATTGCTACCAGTATAAGAAAGAAATAATATGACCCAGAGAAAGGGTAGCTGCAACATTTAGGGATAGTCTTTTTTTTTTTTCCAGGGCAATGAAGGTTAAGTGACTTGCCCAGGGTCACACAGCTAGTAAGTGTTAAGTGGCTGAGGCTGGATTTGAACTCAGGTCCTCCTGAATCCAGGGACTGTGCTTTATCCACTGCACCACTGAGCTGCCCCCTAGGGATAGTCTTAATGGCAAAAGGAGTTATTAACTTGGCAATTGGAGGGGTGGGAGAAGGAATCTGGCTCACCCATTCCTCTGAGTGTTACTCGCGTCACAAGAGACATATAAAAACAACACGATTGGCAATCTCTTCTTAATTAAACCACAAAAACATTCAATCAAATTTCAGGAGAACCTAACATGTTGAGGAAGATGGAGGCAAATTAAGTATAAACACTTCAGACATTTTAGGACATATGGAAACAGATTTAGTTTATCAGAAGGCAATGATTGTGTGATTTTTTTTTTTTCCAGCAGCTTCCAGAGTCATCAGGTCAATGGGTTACATCCACTTACATGGCTACTATTAAAATGAACCGATATGCATTTCCACTTCAGTCACCCACATGCTAGTTAGTAGATAGCTCTGGTGGCCTTGGGAGGATCTGATCATGAGATCTTGGCCACATCCTCAGGTTCCAAGGAAGAGGAGTAATTTCATGCCAAGGTCACTACAAACACGTAACATGCCCATTGCCAACCATGAGAGGGCCAAAGTGGTGATCTTCAGATTCAACAGCCTCAACCTTACACCTTCCCCCACCGATTTCCTAATAGGCTTCACTGTATTTGGAGTCAGAGCTGGGTTCAAATCCCGACTTTGTTAAACTATCTGTATGATACTGGGCAAGTCCCTTAAGCACTCTGGGTCACAGTTTCCTCACCTGTAAAAAAGTTGAGGGGTTGGTTGGATGAGATCATACTTAACATCCCTTCTAGCTCTAAAGCCTACTTCTTTGAGGGGAGGGGCCATTTATGTTAGGTTTAAAGTCTTTTATCTTAGTTTCACTCTCAGTCCCTACTATTAGAAAGCATCTTGTTTTTTACCTATACTAGTGGTATTCATAAAATACCTCACTAGTGAAATATATAGCCTGTGTTCCTTCCTGCATGGAGGGAAGAGCTGGTTTGGCTATTGCCTGGAAGATTCTGTCAGTTTGCAAAGTGTACCTCAACATGGCATATTGCAAAAAGCACTAGACTGAGAGACCTTAGCCTGAGTTCCAGACCTGACATTTATGCCATAGATTAATTACCTTGGGCAAGTTCCTTTTCCTCAGTGCCTCAGTTTCCTTTTTTATGAGATGGGGGTTTAAGGAGCAGGTGGCTACCATGATGACTGAAATCCCTTTGAGCTCCAAAGTTCTACAGTTTGAACACATTTCTCTCCTCCCCTATCTAAATCTCTGGAACAAGATTTAGCAGTCTCTTAGAGAAACTTGGCCTTGTGCCAAGTATTCATTTATTCATTCCTTCACAAGTCCCCTATTAAAATGAAAATACCACTGGGAAACCGGAGTCATATCTGAAGATTTTATCATGTAACAACTTTACTCTCAGTTAATACCTTAGTAAGGAATAGCTAAAACCAACAGAGACAAGTGTACCAGGAAAGAGATGAAATTTAAGAGTGATAAAATTTGGGGTTCCAAAAATTAATTGCAGAAGTGCAGCATGGGAGATATTGGCTAGATGACAGGTCATGGGAAATGGACCCAGGGGCCAGAGAATGGTTATAATATAAGTCAGCAGTGTGGCCTGCTAGCCAAAGAAGTGAATGACATCATAATCTGATTTAATAGAGTTTTATGGTCTAGAATTAAGGAAATGTCAAAAGCAAGGGCTTCATAAGAAAGAGACAGACCTCATTTAAGAAGGTGATATTAGAGAATGGGATCTGGAGTCTTGGACTATGGCTTGAAATACAAGAATGATAGGCTCTTGGCCAGGTATGGAGTGCATCTAAGAAGGGCTGGAAAGAAATGTACACAGTCTTTCATACATAATCAAAAGAGCTATACAATGAAACAGAATGAGGGAGAAAACTGTCTATATGTATTTACAAAAATTGGTGTTATAGAGAATAACTACCATGTTGAAAGAATAAAAGCAATAAAGACATATAGAAATGTATAGGCTCTAAGAAGAAATGCAGTGGTAAAATCTATGGCCTCATGTATCTATATACAAATGTACTAAACATTAATAATAAAGAAGGTATACTAGAGCTCTTAATGGGCTGCTAGGTAACTCAGTGGATAGAGCACCAGGTGTGGAGTCAGGAAGACTCATCTCCCTGAGTTCAAATCTGACCTTAGGCACTTACTAACTGTGTGATCTTGGGCAAATTGCTTAACTCTGCCTCAGTTTCCTCATCTGTAAAATGAGCTGGAGAAGGAAATAGCAAACCACTCTAGTATCTTTGCCAAGAAAACCCCAAATGGGATCATGAAGAGTTGGAAATGAGTGAAAAAATGATTCAACAAAGAGATCTTAATTCAATGAACCAGGCTTGACCATGTAACTATTTGAGGCTTGATAGAATGGGGCCCATGGCAGAAATATGGCTCAAAATGAAGAAGATAGGTGAAAGACAGGAAGGGGGTAGCACTGTATATTCTGTACCCATGTACAGCATTCTGTACTCATGTACAGAAATCCAAGAAACCAGATTGGGGAAGTATAATGTAGAATATATGTGTGAAACCAACAGAGGCAGAAAAAAAGAAGCAAGATTATTACCAGGGTATACTACAACCCACCTAAAATGAAAGAAGAAATAGATGAGTAAATATATCACAACTTTAGCAGAGAATCAGTCTAGCGATGGGAGACTTCATTTTTCTGGATATTTCCTGGGACTCTGCCAAAAGCACTGCATAATCATTTCTTGGCTTGCCTTAATGATAATTTTATCCTCCATAGAGAGGAACCATTGAAGGGACTTTGCTCTCTTGGCCCTGACTTTGACCAACAAGAATGAACTGGAGTAGAAATTATTAGAATCTTTGGAAGCAGTGAGCACCATGTTTTAGAATTTGTGATGAAGATGGAAGGGAAAGCTAGGCATAATTTGAGATGCACCCTAGATTTCTAGAGAACAGTTGTTAAAGGGATCAGAGAAAGGATAGATTAGATCCCACAGTCTAAAATTCCATAGGGGAAGATTACTCTCAAGAGAAAGGAAGACTCTCAAGAATTAAATTCTAAAGATACAAGAGCAAACAATTCCGATTTCAAGGAAATAGGTTGTTGTCTAAAGGAACTGATGTAGATACACAGTGAACTTATCATCCAACTTAAGAATGAAAATAAAGTGTACAAAAAGTGTAAGCAAGGACAGATAATGGAGGATGAGCATGGAACTGAAGCACTGTCCTGTAAGAAGAGGGTCTAGAGGGCTAAAGTTCAGGATGAGCTGAGGCTAATGAGAAAAGCAAAGAATCAGACCTGTGATTTCACTGGTGTTAGGAATTCTTCAGGAGAAAACGCCTTCTACAAATGCAGTTCGGTGTCTGGTCTGCAATGAATCTTAGAAAGCTGCCCAGAGTAATAAGACACTGATTTACTTTCCATGGTTCCACAGTCAGTATGTGTTAGAAAATGGGGACTGAATTCAGGTTTTTATGACTTCAGGACCAGTTCTCTATCTATCATGCCATACTGATCCTGAAATTTAGATCAGGGGAATAAGGAGAATCCAAGAAGGGGGTAGGTCTGCTGTTCAGTATGAACTGAAGGACAATAATGGAAGGTGGAGAGAAAGTTGAGTTGTTTAACTCTTATTTTGCTTTCAGAGAATGATTTTTTGACTGTAAAGGATTGAACAAAACTGGCTAGCAGGCATTTGATACAGAACACAAACTGTTGTTGGTGCTTGTCCTTTATTCTTGAATGACATCAAGGTTGTGTCATGACTTGCACTGAATTGGATTTTTAAGTGAGGGAGGGATGTGCATGGTCTCCAACCTCACTCTCTGCTCCAGAGCCATCTAGGTCCAGTTGGAAGATATAGATCAGGATGACTGGAGATGGCCCCAGATGTTTAAGGGAATTGGGATTGACTTGCCATGGGTCACAAAGCTAGTAAGATCTGAGTCCAGATTCGAACTCAGGTCCTGCCAACTTCAGGGCCAGTGTTCTATCTACTGCACCACCTAGCTTCCCCTTATATAACATAAGTAGAGCAATAGTAAGAGAGCTCTTTGCTGAGTTTCCCTGACCAGAGTGATTTTCTGAGTTATGGAAAAAACTAGTAGATGTGACTCCTGAGCCAGTCTCAGTGATCTTAGAAAACATATCTGCAGTAGAAAAAATATTACAGGTTTGAAGAAGGTGAAGATTCTGATTCTTTCTTCCCCTTCTCCTCCCTCCCCAAAGGATGAAAGCAGGGCCTATATAAACTATAGGCTATTATGATCTAGAAGTTTTACTAAAGGAATAGTTGATAAATGTCTAGAAAAGGGAGCAGTGATCAAATGGAGACAGTATGGCTTCAAAAACAGGTCATATGTGAGATCAATTTCATGTACCTACCTAGAGAGGTAGGGGTAGATCTGCAGAATGCTGTAGATAATTTGCCCATTATTGTAGCAAAACATTTAACGAAGTCTGTCATGATAGCCTTGTTGTTTGTCCTTCATTCTCAAAGAAAACCCATGACATCAGGAGGGTGATGTCTTGACTTGTAAGTGAATTGGATTTAAGTGAGGCAGAGCTGTGCAAAGTCATCACCCTCACTCTCCTCCAGAGTAATTGGGTTCCAGTGGCAAGGTATAAGTCAAGATGACTGGTGATGGCCCAGCCACGATAGTCTTATAGACAAAGTGGAGAGATGGGTGTTAGATGATGGTATAATTAGGGATCAGTGCTTGGCACTTTGCTGTGAAACTCTTTTTTATTAATGACTTGGAAGAAGGTAGGACATCTTGGGTGTTGTGGATCTAACACTGAGTATAGAATCAGAAAGTGCTGAGTTCAAATTGAGTGAATCACTCAACTTCTCTTAACCAGAGAACATATATTTTCTCAGCCTCAGTTTCCACATCTATAAAATGGGAATGATGCCTGTAATGCCTACCTAGTAAGGCTGTAGTGAGGTTCAAATAAGATAACATATTTAAAGTGCTTTGCAAACTTTAAAGGGCTATATAAAAGTCAGATATTATTTATTCTCTTCCTTACCCCACCCCAGAACCTTGTGTGGTGTAGGAATACTTAATGTTTACTGAACTGAATAGAATAAAAGCAGGTGGCAGCTTTAGCAAGGTTGTAGAAGATACAACATGAGGAGGGGGTACTTAACACCCAGGATGACAGCATCAGGATCTAGAAAGATTTTGATAGGTCAGAACACTGGGCCAAATCTAATCAGATGAAATTCAATAGGGAATTTAAGGTCTACAAGTGGGTTCAAAAATCAATTTAACCAGTGCAAGATAGGGGAAATCTTATTGGGTAGCAGTTTGTTTGAAAAATAGCTGAAGCTTTTAGTGCACTGAAAGCTTGAGAAGAATCAAGAGTATGATATGGCAGGCAACAAATCAATGCAAACTTCAGCTCCATTAAGAGAAACAGAGCCCTGGGCTAGGGAGGGTTAGCCCAACTGTACTCTGCCATGTGCCAACCACATTGTGTTCATTTGTGAGTGCCACATTTTAGGAAGGCCATTGGAATAAGCTAGAGAGCAAATAAAAGAGGAAACAGTTTGCTGATAGGACTTAAGATTATTTCACATGAGGAAGAGTTGAAGGAATTGAATCATAGATTTCCTGGTGAAGAGAAGATTTGGGATGGAGGGGTGGGTATCATCCTAGTTGTTTTTCAAGTATTTGAAGTTCTATCAGGTAGAAGTGGAAGAGGTTTTTTTCCACTTAACCACAGAAGACACAACTAAGAATATTAGGAAGAAAATGTAAGAGTGAAAATTTAGGCTTGATGTAAGGAAAAACTTCCACATAATTAGATCCCTCTAAATGTGGAAGACACACTATCTTGGAAAGTAGTTGATTTCTCATTAGAGGTCTTCAAGCAAAGGGTGGATGGCTACTTGTTGAATTAAGTTATACACAGGATTCTTTTCTAGGCAAAGGTTGGACTAGACAGCCAAGGAGGGCTCTCTGAATGCTAAAATTCTGTGATTCTGCTAGTCCTGATATACAATGCCCGGTTAGACCTCATGAGAGGTATTCTCAAGTTCTAGGTGTCACATTTTGGGAATGATGGTAAGCAGGATTGGCAGGGAATACTAAACCACATTACATAAAGATTGAATTGAAGGAACTGGAAACATTTGTCCTGAGAAAGAGATTTAGGTAGGACACGGCCACTCTCTTCAAATATCTCTGGAGCAGTTAAGTGGAGGAAAAATCATCACATATATCACCAGTGTCACACTACAGACTGCTAAAACCTATTCTACTGAGAAGCAGTGTGTCTTGGTGGATAGAACAATGGACTTGGAGTCAGGAAGAAAGACTGGGGTTCAAGTTCTAGCTCTGACACATTGGTTGTAGGAACCTGGGCAAGTCATTTAACCTTTTTGGACTCAATTTCCTCAGCTGTAAATTGGGGTCAATGATAGCACCTGCCTCACAGGGTTGTTGTGAGGATCAAATGAATTAATATCATTTTGGCAGGAGCTGCCAGAGGTTATACCCTGCTGGTGGTATAGGCTGTGAGAATCAGAATCATCTCCATATCTCCTTGAAGCTATGGAACAGGATAATTAGGATAATAGTATGATAGGATAAAAGTACAGATGATATTAACTTTATCCACTATATTCTCTTCATTTGAAGCAAAGAGAGGTAAAGGATTTGCTCAAGGTCATAGAGTAGAGCCTGAATCAAGACTTGAATCAAAGGCTAATACTGACAGAAAAGGAAAATGACAAGTGTCGGAGGGAATGTGGAAAAATTGGGACAATAATACACTGTTGGTGGAATTGTGAACTGATCCAACCATTCTGGAGAGCAATTTGGAACTGTGTCTAAAGGACTATAAAACTGTATACCCTTTGATCCAGCAATACCACTACTAGGTATGTATCTCAGAGAAAAAGAAAAGGATCTCTGTGTACAAAATATTTATAGCAGCTCTTCATGTAGTCAAAGAATTGGAAATTGAGGGGATGTCCATTAATTGGGGAATGGCTGAACAAGTTGTAGTATATGATTGGAATGGAGTACTACTATGCTATGAGAAATGATGATCAGGATGCTTTCAGAAAAACTTAGGAAGACTTACATGAACTAATGCAAAGTAGAGTGAACAGAATCAGGAGAATATTATACACAGTAACAACATGATGATCAACTGTGAATGACTTAGCTATTCTCAGCATTACAATGATCTAAGACAATTCTGAAGAACTTATGATGAAAAATGCTACCCACCTCCAGAGAAAACTGATGGAGTCTGAATGCAGATCAAATCATATTTTTAAAACTTTATTTTTGTTTCTTTTTTAGGGGTGAGGTCTGTGTTTTCTTTCGCAACATTATGAATATGGAAATCTAAATCAAATTGCTTGCCTTTTCAAGGAATTGAGCAGAGGGAAGGAGGGAGAGATTTTGGTTTTCAAAATTACAAAAAAAAATGTTATTTTTTTTTACATGTAATTGAGAAAAACAAATAAAATTAGAGACTTAAAAAAAGACCTGAGCCCGGGTCTTACGACTCTAAGTTTTGTTGGTGCTCTCTCCAATACTCAATGTAACCTTCTGAAGAAGTCACTGGGGAGTTTTTTCTAAAGCATTTAATTTTAACTATCTGCTGACTCCAGTGTGTTAAGAGTTGTTTTGCTCTCTCCCTAGGAAAAGCTTTTTGACTCACATAGGAACTCAGTTTACAGTAACCATAACTTTTATTTGTTTTTCAGACACTGGGTAGCTAACCAAATGGCTGCATCCATCCCCCAGGAGAGGTCCTGAATACTGGTTTGCTCTCTGAAAAGTTCATATTTATGACGGTGCTTACCTCACGTTGAAAGTTTAAATGTTACCATTTTTTAAAACTGGGGAAAAAATTCCCATTAACAGAGACCTGAATGGCATCCTATTATCTTTTAGACTCCTATTTAAGTAGCTCTGAAGCTTTATGGTCAAGGTTTCATAGATTCATACATTGTTCAAAGTAGAAGGGGCCTTAAATACTCCCAAGTCCAGGTCTTTCATTCTACGGAAGATGAAACTAAAGCCCAAGATGCAGAAAGTGATTTGTCCAAGGTCACACAGCTAGTCAGTCAGAGAGTTGATATTTCTGAATGCCGGACAGGTTTTCAGAAGAGCTAGGCTTTCAGATTCCATCTCTGATCCCTTCCTAGTAGGGTAACCCATGGCACATCACTTCTCCAGCCTGTGTCTTGGTTTTTTTACTTGTAAAATGGTGATGTTAGTAGCATCTACCTCACAGGGTTGTTGTGAGGATCAAATGAGATTAATAAATGCTTATGCCTTTCCCACTTGATCATCCCCCTGCACTATCCACCTCACAGGAGTGTTCTGATAGCTAGATAAAATAGTGGATGCGAAGTGCTTTGCAAATAAAAGCTTTTTAAAAAAAATTATTATTTTCTAGAAGATTAAAGCAGCAACTGTAGAAATGTTTGCCAGGATCTCCTAGAGGGGATTCATGATTCACATCAAGGTTGCCTTCTACGGACTCTAAGATCTTGGTCCAATTCTAGGATAATAGACTTACAGAGTTGGAAGGGACCTCATAGAACGGTTAGTTAAAATTTTCCTTGAAGTAAAAACTTTGTATATTCACCTCTACATCCCAAGGATAGCCTATTTGTTAAAAATTCTTTGGTTTTATCCAGTTTAAGGAAATTGAGACAGGGAGGCTAAAATCCAGGTTCAAGGCCTTAGAAAGAGAAAGATAGATTGAGGCCTGGGTTTTGTTGAACATATGCTTTATGTGTTTTCTCTGAGGTTACTTGATTATTCTAGCTTCATAAAAAGGGACAGTTCTCTCTTCTCTCTCTGCCTGTCTCTGTCTCTTGTCACACAAAAAAGCTCAGGTAAACAAAAGAATAATTGAATCACAAAATGATGGGGGGTGGAAGGAATTTTAGAACAAAGAATCTGAATGCTAAAAGGAACCTTAGAACACAGAATGTCAGACATAAGAGAGATTTTAGAACACAGAATAGCAGAGCTGGAAGGGACTTTAAACAGCAGAGCTGGAAGGGTCCTTAGAACGTAGCAGGTTGGAACTGGGAGAGTCCCTTGGACAAAAAATGTCAGAACTAAGATGGTCCTTTGAGCTTGGAATGTTAAAACCGGACAGGTCTTTTAGAACATGGAATAGTCCAACTACAGCTGAAATGAATTTTTAGGGCTGGGTAAGACTGCACACATCATCTGATCCAACCTTGTTATTTTATAGCAGAGGAAAGTGAGGTTTGGTAGGGGGAGTGATTTATTTGTCCAGTGAATTAATAACAAAGTTGGAACTAAAACCCAGGTCTCCTGATTCCCTGTCCAGTATCTTTTTTCTTCCAAGTGTCTGCCTGCAGCAGACATGCCAAGATTACTCACCCATGCTCATCTCCATGAAAATTGAGTTTGACTGGAGAGGGTGTGACAGGGCAGGGCTCATTTCTCTCAGCTGTTTCCTTAGGGCTTAGTATGATATGAAGGGGGTAGTGTGAAAATTGAACACAAAGGGCATGGAATGAGACCCAGAGTGGGGGAGAATTCACGTCCTCTTTGCAGATTTGTTATGTATGAATAATCTCGGTGAACTAGGTTCACTAAAAATCATTTCAATAAAACTGAATTTTTGAAATTTGCCTGAAAATTTGTCTTTTCTAGTGAGTCTTTTAAAATTTTGCTGATTTGACTTTGATTCCTTTTCCTAGATGATTTTTGCTTCTACATCTGCTGCTTTACATCTATAAGCCCTCAGGTCATTTCATGTGTGTGTGCTGGCTTTTTCTAATAGTGGGCACAATATCTTCTATTTCTAAAGCTGCTCCTCCCTACTCCTAGTGCCTATTTCAGAATCTGCAGACAGAAAGCAGTCAATTGCTGAATTAATAAACATGACCAAAACAAAATCTAAATACAGTAACACTTTACTTATTAAGGACTCAGCAGGAGGATAGGAAGGAAGCAAAAAAAAAAATTCCTTTGCCCAGCTTAAGGAAATTGTACAATTACTGCTTAATAAAGGTCCTAGGCTATGACTAGAGCTCAGACTGATGACTTTTATTTTGCACATGAATGAGCTTAGTGATCTGTTTTTCAAGCAGCAAATTTGAGGTAGGAGTGGAATGATAACAAGCTGTGAGAAGTGACAGCTGGGCCTTGGTTTCCTCCTGTGTTAAAATGAAGAGGTTGGACCAGATGACTAGTTCTGACATTCTATGCACGTGAGTGTGGTATAGTGGAAAGTGCCTTGGATTTGGAGTCAGAAGACCAAGATTTGAGTTCTGGTCCTCACTCTCATTAGCTGGATGTAAGGGGAAGGGAAAGAAAATAAATATCTGTTAATTGAAAAAAAAAACTAAGTTAAAAAAAGGAAAAGGCTAGATTATGTTGATTAATCTAGGTTTAAGAGTGCAGGAAAATGTGTTAAATTTCTGAAAGATTTTTTGTCTTAAATGGCTAGCATTTTAAATAAAAAATAGTGCTTGAAGTGGGTAAGATCTTAGCTCTGTGGATACTACAACCAGATTATACCCAGAAGGTTCCAGAGTGGTATCACAGGAATCTAGCTGGCATAGTGTGTGGAGTGTCGGACACAGAGTCAGGAAGACTTGAGTTCAAATGTGACTACAGATGCTAATTAGTTGTGTAACCCTGGGTAAGTCACTTAACCTCTCCTAGCCTGTTTTCTCAATTGTAAAATGATGATAATAATAGCACCTATCTCACAGGGTTGTGGTGAGAATCCAATGAGATAATATAAATAAAGCATATTTACAAGTAAATGTTAGCTATATTATTGTTGTTGTTATATAATGGAAAGATCATTAGATTAAGAGTAGAGGTAAAATCTCAAGTCTTACACTTATTAACTCTAAGAATTGGGTATACTCTTTCTGGGCATCCATTTCCAACATTTGTAGAATGGGGACAAGATACATTTCCTACTTCACAAAGTTGTTGCGAGGAATTGTTGATAAAACACAAAGTGCTACAGAAAAATTAGTTATTTTTATAATTAATTCCTGAAGTAGAATTCTTATACTATTTATTGGGTCTGTAGCCAATTCAACCTAGATACTGGGATGCTTTGATCCACTTTATTTCTTCATCTTTTTTTCCCCCTTTCATCTCCACCATGATATTGATCATCAAGAACAGGTTGTTTCAGACTTACTTCATCTCCTTTTTTGACAGGATTACTTAACTAGTAGATAAGGGGAATATTCTGGATAAAGTAAAATTGCCTAATATTAGCAAAGCTCTTGATAAAAGTATTTCATATTATTCTTAGGCAGAAGATGGAGATAGATGAGATAATATATTTAGATAATTAGAATATATAATACATTAGTTGGATTCAGAGCTGACGGGACAGTTGGACTCTGAGTATTTGTTAATGTTTCGGTGTCAGTGAGACAGGATGTCACTGGTGAAGTACCTCAGTGGTTAGTCCCTGGCTCTGGGCTGTTTCCCATTTTTTATCAGAGACTTTGATAAAGACATGGATGCCATACTTCTCAATTTTTCAGATGACAGATAACTGAGTGGATGACAGTTGGGATACAAAAGAATCTTTACAGGTTAGAGAACTGGGTTGAATAAAATTCAATAGGGAAAAATGTAAAATCTTACATAAGAAAAATCAATGTCACTAGTGTAAAATATGGGAAATATGATTAGATTTCAGTTTTTCTGAAAAAAAAAATCTGAAAGTTTTAGAGGACTAGAAGCTTATTACAAGTTAGCAGTGTGATATGACATCCAAAAAAGCAAATGCAAACTTGGACTGAATTAAGAGAAGCCTAACTTCTATGAATTAGAGAGGTAATAGTCCCATTTTACTCTACCCTCATCCAACCTCATCTAAATTGTATTCAGTTGTGGGTGTCACAGTTTTAAGGACATTGAGAATCTTGTGGATATCTCATATGACAACCAGGAAGGTGAGGGTCTTACAGGAGAACTGGGAATGTGTAGGCTGAGAAAGTGAAGATTTGGTGGGGTGACAATAGCTTTCTTTAAATATCTGAAGAGCTGTCAAGTTGAGAAAGAAATATTAGCCTTGTTCTGTCCAGCCTCAGATAGAACCGGGAGCAAAAGGTGGAAGTTGCAAAGAGATAAACTGAGCTTGATGTCAGGAAAAATCTTCCTAATAATTAGAACCCTTTCAAAGTGGAATGGTCTGCTTAGAGAACTGATGAATTCTTTTTCTTTGGAAGGCTTCAAGTAGAGGTTGGCCAACCACTTGCTGGGTATTATAGTGGATAATGGGAGCTTCCTGGCACGGATGGATTGGACTTAGATGGTTGCTAAGCTCTTTTATTACTCTTAAATTCTGTGATTCTGTGAAATTACCACATTATGGCTCCTATCCTTCCTCTCCCTCTGCTCCCAACCTCACAGCTGATGTTCATTTCACAACATATACCTGTGTTCATTCAGGTGCTCTATTTGCTGGAGATGGGATGCATGAGAAAGGATTGAGGCTGGAGGTTGCTTATGGTCATGATGATTAGATGCTGAAATGTGACATTTTGGAGAAGCTTCTGACAGGGAACAATTTTCATTTGCATAAGGCATGATCGTGTATAAGTTCCTAATGCCTCCTGAGAACCATACAGGAAGATATACCTGCTCTGAAAAACCAATTACAAATCTTGAATATTCACTACTTCAGTGAAGGGTGACAGGAAATTTCCACTTGGTGATAAAGGTCCAATGGACCAAGCATATGTCCAAATATGGAGCCTGGACACTTTTAAAATCACAGAATCTTAGAACCAAAGAATCAAAACATTTTTGATTTGTATTCAGGATTGGACAATTATTTTTACAGGAGTAAAGAGGAGCATGAATAATATGGTGCAATCAGACAGAAGGCTAGACCTGGAGTCAGGAAGACCTGGGCTTGAAACTGGTCTCCAACACTCACTGGGTGTGTGATCATAAGCAAATCACTTAAAACCTTTGAGACTCACTTTCTTCATTTGTAAAATGGGAATGGTAATTCACGTAGTACCCACCTCATGGAGTCTGTCCTGAAGAGTAAATGACCATGTATATAACTGCTATGTAAAAGTTATTCTCGTAACTCTTATACTTGTTAAATGAATGAATGAGAATTTAGTCTCTCATAGTGCAGGAGAAAAAAATGTATAGTAAATCCTCAATAAACCAGAATGCTTGGGGAATGCCAGTATTCTAGTTAGAAAATGCTTTTGATAGGGGCAGCTAGGTGTTGCAGTGGATAAAGCACTGGCCCTGGATTCAGGAGGACCCGAGTTCAAATCCAGCCTCAGACATTTGACACTTACTAGCTGTGTGACCCTGGGTCAAGTCACTTAACTCTCACTGCCCCACACGCCCCAAAATGCTTTTGATTCAGAAGCCTTCAAAAGGTCCACTCACTTCTGCTTCCATGCTTCCTCTAGGCCTGGATCAGACTCTTCTCGTATCTATTTGTAGAAATAGACTCAAACAGATTTAAGACTCAGTTAAGGGCCTGCCTCCTCCAGGATATCTTCCATGATCTATCCTGGTGCAAGCATTCTTTCCCTCCTTCAACTTTCGAAAAGCACTTTGTCTATATCTCTACTTTGTCTCTATCACATTCCATCTTGTAATTATGTGTCCACTTTCCTTTCATATTTTTCCTAATAGACTGTAAGCCCTGAAAAATTATTTTTCATCTTGATATTTCAGTGACTAGCACAAAGCGTTTCATAGAAGTGCTTAATAAAGGTTTGCTGAATAAAGTGACTAAGCACCTATTGGGTTGTAAAGGACTGTTCCTAAATTTTTACAGAGATAAAATGTTGGATTATTATGGAGAGTGCATCATTTTCAATTTCTCAAATCAAAAGTCTTATGATTTATCTAATTGATCAGTATAGAAGGATTGGCAATTAATCATCTGTTGATGTAATAGCTGGTAGAATCAATGAGATGGGCATTACTTATACTGAGCAAAGGGTGAATAGCCACAGGGAAAGCTCAGTGCCACAGATCTTATCTTTTGGTAAAGATTGTGTCAAAAATCAAGACTGTAAGTCAGTGAAATTACCTTTGGAGTCCCCAGAAAATCAAAGTAGAAATTATCCAAGGAAGGAGGGTGAAGGAGAAGGAAAAAGGGAGAGCACAATTTAGCCAAACTGAAACATTGCTGGAATAAACCACCCCAAAGTTGGGTCATAGATTTACTCTTGGAAGAGACCTTAAAAGCGACTAAATCCAACCCTTCATTTTACAATTGAGGAAACAGAGGCCCAGAGAGGTTAAGTGACTTGCCCAGGGTTATGCAGCCAGAAAGTATATGAATTAGAACCCAAGTCTTCTTATCTTTTACGTCTAGTACTCCATGCTTTCTCTTTTCATTCATTCATTCATTCACTAATTTACTCATTTATTCATTCATTCATTCATCAGTTTTTTTTCTTTTTGCAGGGCAATGAGGGTTAAGTGACTTGCCCAGGGTCACACAGCTAGTGAGTGTCAAGTGTCTGAGGGCAGATTTGAACTCAGGTCCTCCTGAATCCAAGGCCACTGCTTTATCCACTGTACCACCTAGCTGCCCCTCATTCATCTTTTTTTTTTTTTTTTTGGGTGAGGCAATTGAGATTAAATGACTTGCCCAGGGTCACACAGCTACTAAGTGTCAAATGTCTGAGGCCAGATTTAAACTCAGGTATTCCTGACTCCAGGGCTGGTGCTCTATCCATTGTGCCACCTAGCTACCCCCATTCTATGCATTTTTAAAGGCCCACCTGAAATCCTTCCTCTATGAAACCTTCTCTGATTTGAAACCTTTCCTTCTCGACCTCCATGGATTTTTCTGAAACTCTAGAGCAGGGCTTCTTAAACTTTTTCCATTTGTGACCCCTTTTCGACCAAGACATTTTTAATGCAACCCTGGCTATACAGGTTTATAAAATAGGTATACCTAACCTTTTACTGTTGCCAAATTTTTCACAACCTTCACATTCAGTTATGCAGCCCCATATGGGGTGGAGACCCACAGTTTAAGAAGCTGAGCTCTAGAGCGTTTATAGCCTACACTTATATTTCATAGCTGCTCCCTCTTGTCTCCAGGACAATATAGAAACTCTTTTGTTTGGCTTTTAAAGCCCTTGGAAATCTGGTTCCAAACCATCCTTCTAGACTGATTACATATCGCTATCCTTCATTCACTCTCTATTTTGACCAAATAGGTTTCCTTGCTGTCCTCAGGATATGACACTACACCTTCCATCTCTGTGCCTCTGCACGGGTTGTTCCCTATGTCTGAAATGTACTCTTTTATCACTTTCTCCTTGTAGAATTCCTAGCTTTCTTTCAGGTTCCATTCAGGTTCCCCTTCTTGGGATCCTCTTCTGATCACCTCAGTCATAGTTTTTCTCCCCACTTCAGAAATTATTTCACATTTACTCTATATTTACTTCTCTCTGTATGTCTCTTTCCTGCCTCTTCTATTCCCTACTTTCCTCCTTCCCATCAACTAAAAATGTAAGCATCTTGAGAGTAAGGGCCATTTCGTTTTTGTCTCTGTGGCTGCCACACAAGAAGAGCTTGGTAAATGCTTGTTGAATAAATGAATATGATCTTAGAATAGTCAGTAGAGAGGGACAGCTAGGTGGCTCAGAGGATAAGGCACCGGTCCTGCATTCAGGAGGACCTGAGTTCAAATCCAGCATCAGACACTTTACACTTATTAGCTGTGTGACGCTGGGCAAGTCACTTAACCCTCACTGCCCTGCAAAAAAAAGTCAGTAAAAAACGCCACCACCACCATATTTATTTAGTGCCTACTACATGCCAGGAATTGTGATAAGCCTTAGGGATGCAAAAAGAGGAAAAAGACAGCCCCACTTCTCACAATCTAATGGAGGAACAACAATTAAACAACTATGTAAAAACAAACTATATACAGGATAGAGAGGAAATAATTAAAGGAGGGAAAGGCTCTAGAATTAAGAGCAGTTGGGAAAGGCTTCCTGTCAAAGGTGGGACTTTAGCTGGAACTTAAAGAAAACCAGGGAAGTCAGTAGATGGAGATGAGGACGGAGAGAACTCCAGACACAGAAGACAGTCAGAGAGAATGCCTGGAGCTGAGAGACCTATCAGAAACTGGACATGAAGTGCCAAAAAACTCACATGCCCTATGCATTGAGAGGGAAAGACTCTTAGAACCTGAGGGTCTTGGGACAATAGAACCTTCAGGTCTAAGAATCCAAGACCATTCAAATCCAACACACTTCATTTTCTTAAAAAAAATATTTTAATTAACTAACTAATCAATTAATCAATCAATTAGTTAACTAATTAATTATAATCATGCCCACTTCATTTTATAAATAAAGATGCAGAGAGGGGAGATGAGTTTTGTTCATAGAGTTTATGAGTAAAGCGACAACTAGAACTCTGTCTCATATTTCAACTCTTTTCTTTCTTTCTTTCTTTTTGTGGGACAATGAGGGTTAAGTGACTTGCCCGGGGTCACACAGCTAGTAAGTGTCAAGTGTCTGAGGCTGGATTTGAACTCAGGTCTTCCTGAAGCCAGGGCTAGTGCTTTATCCACTGCACTGCCTAGCTTCCCCCTGCAACTGATTGTCTTAGGGGAGTTTCTCCAGAGCATTGAGATGTTTAGTGACTTGCCCAGAGTCAAAGGTGGGACTTGAATCCAGTTTTTCCTGGTTTTAAGGCTGGCTCTTTTGCTACTAAGTCATCCCGCCTTTGTATATGTACTATATCACTTTCCTTCCAGGGCTGTCATGAGGATAAAATGATATAATAAGTGTGAGAAACTTAGTTTTCTCCTGGGCATTCTTATGTCTAGAGGTAGAAGAAACATAACAAGTAATCAAGTCCATGTTGCTCTTTTTACAGATGGGGAAATTGAGGTCTATAGAGGGGAAGTGACTTGCCCAAGTTCACATGGAACATTAAAGCAGAGCAAGTATTCAAAGACACCTCCTTGGAAGCTTGGAGATTCTAGTATAAGTACAAGGCAGTAAGGTCAATGATTTAATGAGATCTAAATGTTAATAGTACTATACTCATCCGTCAGCTCTAGGGAGTAAGCAAGGTAGAAGAAGAACAGTAACCCTCTGGTTATTTATTACATGACACTAAGAAAAAAAAAAACAAGCAATTTCTCCTCTGCACAGATGGAAATGATGATTTGGTGGGGTGAAAGAGGAAGCTTAATTAAAACACAAACAACTTAAAATCTCCTAAAGGAATAGAGGTAGGGTTGGAGCTGTCTGACCTGTGATTCTGGTACCAGATGGCTTCCTATCTCTAGTGCCTAAGTGTACAAGATTAGGAGGGGTTACAGTCTTACATATGGAAAGAATTTTAGTCATGTAGTAATTAAAACCAAAAGGCATAAGGCTTTTTGACTCAACTAAAAAATATTCAGAGAGGCTTTAAAAAATATTAGCTACAACTATGAGAATTGGGAAACAGCTGTGGTATAGAACGGGGCTTCTTCAATTTTTTCCCCTTGTGATCCCTTTTTGCTAGAGAAATTTTTACATGACCCAGGGTATATCGGTATATAAAATAGGTGTACTTAACCTTTTACTGTTGCCAAATCTTCTCAACATCCACATTCAGTGATTTGCCTCCACGTGGGGTTACAACCCACAGTTTAAGAAGGTAGGGTATAGAATATCAAACTGAGAGGACCATGTCCTGTCAAGGCCACCAACTACTCATGTGACTTTAAGAAATCCCCTTTCCCTCTCTGGTCCTCAGCTTCTCTATTAATAAAATTTTTTCTGAAATGCTATGCTGCATATTAAGGACCCTTTTGGCTTAGCTATTCTGTAGAATTTATTTTTTCAGGGCAATGAGGGTTAAGTGACTTGCCCAGGGTCACACAGCTAGTAAGTGTCAAGTGTCTGAGGTCAGATTTGAACTCGGGTCCTCCTGTATCCAGAGCTGGTGCTTTATCCACTGTGCTACCTAGCTGTCCCCTCAACAAACACTTTTAATGCATTTACTAATGTTCCAGCCACTGTGATAAGAACTGGAGAGAAAAAGATAAGCAAAAACATGGTGGCTGTTTTTAGGGAGCTCACATACTAACAGGGAGGGGTGTGTGTGTGTGTGTGTGTGTGTGTGTGTAGGTGGGAGGGGGAAAGCTAAGAGGCTGATTTGAGGAACTGCAAACCAGGCATGGGGATAGCCACTGAACAGGCATGGGGATAAGAGAAAGGGAATGTTGGGGAAGATGAACAGCAAATGCTATTGCGATTGGATTGTAGAGTGCAGAGAGAGGAATGAAGAACATGAAGGCTAGAAGGGTAGGAAAGAATGAGGCTGTAAAGGGATTTGAATACTCAACAGAAGATTTGATATTTAATCTTGGAGGTAATAGGGAGCCACTGGAGTTTATTGAGTAGGAGAGTGATGTGGTCAAACTTGGGCTTTAGGAAGATCACTTTGGCAGCTGAATGAGGGTAGACTATTATGAGAAGAAATTTGAGGGGGGAAGAGCAAACAGAAGGCAATCATAACATGACGTGTTGAGGATCTGCAGCAGGGTGGTGGCTATGTGAAGGGGCAGAAAGCGATGTGTTTAAGAAAAAACTGTTGTCAAAGTAGAAATGGCAAAAATTGAAACAGATTGGATATGAGAGGTGAGTAGGAGAATATAATGCTGAGGTTGTGAATCTAGGTGACTGGGAAAATGGTGGTGCTCTTGACAGTTATAGGAAAACTGGGAAAAGGGGAGGGCTTGGGAGGAGAAATCATGAGTTCTGTTTTAAACCTGCTGACTTTGAGATGTCCAAGGAAAATCCAGTTTGAACTGTTCAATAAATACTTAGTGATATGAGATATAGTCAGAATCTAAAGTTTGTGGTAGCCCTCTTTAATGATCTGACTCTACCTACCCAGAGACAACTGAGGGGGGTAAAACTGAAAAAGAATGGTTTGCATAAAGTATTTTATACCACACAGAGTACTTTTGAACCTTTTTTTTTTTTTAGTGAAGCATTTGGGGTTAAGTGACTTGCCCAGGGTCACACAGCTAGTGTCAAGTGTCTGAGGCCGGATTTGAACTCAGGTGCTCCTGAATCCAGGGCTGGTGCTTTATCTACTGTGCCACCTAGCTGCCCCCAAGCAATGCTCTTTTGCAGAGGTGCCAATGTACATTGATAAAGGGACCATTCTTATCCTGGAGTTCCTTACATGAATGAAATTATGTACAAAAAATTGATCCGAGGGGGCAGCTAGGTGGCACAGTGGATAAAAGCGCTAGCCCTGGATTCAAGAAGAACTGAGTTCAAATGTGACCTTAGACACTTGACACTTACTAGGTGTGCGACCCTGGGCATGTCACTTAACCCTCAATGCCCTGCCCCCCCAGCTCTAACATTCTACCTTAGTTTTCTCAACTATAAAATGGGGATAATCATCGTACTTACTCCCCAGGTTCCAGGGCTTCCAAGAGGATCAAATAAATTAACATTTGTAAAGCATTTAGCATAGTGCCTGGCACACAGTAGGTGCTATATAAATGCTAGTTATGATGATGACAATGTTTGCCTTGCACATGGTAGGTGCCTAATAAAATGATTGTTGAATTAGGTTCTCTCTACCCCTGCCAATGACTATCTGAGGCCTTAAGTCCACCTTCCTTTGTTCGGTCAAAGTTTTCTCATCTATAAAATAAGAAGGTTGGATTAGGTTCCTCTAAGGTCCATTCCATTCTTAGTATTCTCAGTTGGCTTAAGGTAGAGGGGAAGTTCGGAGAGAATGTTCTAAATAGAAAGAATCAAGACTCAGCAGGGCTGTAACAAGGCTTCTTAAGAAGAAAAAAGGATGCTATTTTGGACAGAAAGCAGCCTCTTAAGAGAAAGCAACGTACAATTTGTATATCAGCAGGAGAAAACAATATTCAGGCTACAAAATCACCACCTGCTTTAGGAGCTGCTGTTCAAACCAAGAGGTAAAAGTGTTTTGCCAGCTTATTCCTGTCTCCCCTTACTCCTCTCTCCCCAACTCTCTAACTCTTAGCCCCTTTAATACCTTGTCATTTCTTTACTGTCCTTTCCACCAGGCAAGATGCAAACAGCGTTAACAAGAGCAGACTCTTGCCACTCTTTGTTATTGCACGTGGCAGGGGAGCTGGCTGCCATAGGAAGAGCACTGGAGGGGGAGTCAGGAGATGAAGCTTTAAGTCCCAGGTCTATTACTTCTTGCCCTAAGCTAGAGTAAGACTGAATATCAGAGGGCTAGGTGGTGAAAAGGGAAGAGTGCTGGGCTTGGAGTCTGGAAGACAGTTCAAGTTCATTCTCAGACACTGCCTAGTGGTGTGAACCTGGGCAAGTCACTCAAACTTTGTTTGCCTCAGTTTCCTCATCTGTAAAATGGGGTTAACAATAGCACCCACCTCACAGGGATGCTGTGAGGATCAAATGTAATGTTTGTAAAGCACCTGGCACCATGCACTGCACATAGTAGGCCCTTAATGAATGCTTGTTCCTTCTTCTTCCCCTTTAGAATGTAGATTACGATGCTTGCACTGTCCATCTCATGAGCTTTTTATGAGGAAAGCATTCTGTGAGGTGTAAGGCACAACAGAAGTTTGATAGTTTAGGACCCAGAGAGGCAGTTAATATAGTGGATAGTTGTTAGACCTATAGTCAGAAAAGCTTGGGTTCAAATTATGTTACCAGTATTTACTAACCCCTCTAGCAGCAGGTAGCTCTTTATGACTATAAGTTATAGATGGATTATGATCTGACCTTATTGGAGGGAGTTCCCACATTGACAAAATCCTAGATCTTATCAAATTGTATTTTTATTTATAAGGTCTATATCAACTTTAATGTTCTGTAATCCTTTGACTTGTTAAACATAAATAAACTAGAGAGAAGATTGGTAAGGACTTCTCTCCTTTGTTCCAGTTTCAAGGGATGACAGTGACCCTTCTCTTTGCCAAGGGGAACACCTCTCCTGGCTTGATGTGATCCCATCCTATTATCCTCCAGGAGTTTCCCACGTGCATCATTCCTTCACTGTCACTTTCAATCTCTTCCAATTTACTGGCCTCTTCCCTACTGCATACAAGCATGTTCAGGTCTCCCCTTTCCTCAAGCAAGCAAACAAACAGATGAAAAAAAAAAACCTCTTCATTTGTTCCTGCCATCCCCTCAAGCTATTGACCTATATCTACTTCTCTTCACTGCTCATGTCCCAGAAACAGTTGTCCACACTCACTTCATTTCTTCACCACCCACAGGCTCCTCACCCTTTGCAATCTGTTTTATTTACCTTGCTATTCTACTGAAATTACTCTTTCAAGGGGACTAATGATCTGAAAGCAATGTAATATAGTGGGGAAAAATGCTAGATTTTGATTTGACAGAACTGGGCTTGCATCTTTGCTCTGCTACTTATCTTCTTTTTTTGAGGCAATCAAGGTTAAATGACTTGCTCAGGGTCATGCAGCTAGTAAGTGTCAAGTGTGTTTGAGGCTCGATTTGAACTCAGGTCCTCCTGACTCCAGGGCCCGTGCTCTATCCACCGTGTCATCTAGCTTCCCTTCTACTTATTATCTATCTAACTTTGGGAATATCACTTAATTACTCTGAGTCTTAGTTCTTTATATGTAAAATGAGGGGGTCAGATAGATGATCTCTGAGGTTCTTTTTAGAAGAACCTCTAAATCTATTATTCTATGATTTATTGATATAGATGGATAGATAAAGTAATAATTATTAAGTGCTTACTATGTGCCAGGCACTGCACCAAAAAGTGGGGACACAAATATAATCCAAATAGTTCCTGACCTTAAGGAGCTACTTCTACTTCTATCTGACCACTTAGCCCCATTTGCTAGGTCTTAACTCATTGAATGCCCACTGAACATGGGTATTCCCTAAGAGTCTGTCCTGGGTTTTCCCTTTTTCTCTATATCATCTCACTTGGTGATCTCATCAGCTTTCATGCATTCAATTGTCATCTCTATGCAGATAATGGCCGGATCTCAACCTTTTGGACATCTATAACCAGATGTCCTATAGGCACTTTCAAACTAAATATGTCCAAGACAGAACTCGTTATCTCCCACTCCTTCAAAACTTCTCCTCCTTCCAGCTTTCCTAGTACTATTTTTTTTTTTTGGTGGGGCAATGAGGGTTAAGTGACTTGCCCAGGGTCACACAGCTAATAAGTGTCAGGTTTCTGAGATCGGATTTGAATTCAGGTCCTCCTGAATTCAGAGCCAGTGCTCTATCCACTGCCCCACCTAGCTGCCCCTCCCTAGTACTACTGAAGACACTGCCATCCTCCCAATCTTCCTGGCTTGCAATCTTGATGTCATCCTTGACAAACTCACTCTTACTCACCTACTTGTACAACTTACCACTAAGTCTTGTTTCTACCTGCACAACATGTCCCTTCACACTACTCCCAGAGCCACCAATCTTTTTCAGGCACTTCAACTTTCAGTAGGACCACCCTCCTTCCACCTCCCTACCCTTTGCTTCTAGGCTAAAATAGAAACTCCAACCTTTTAAGGCTACCCATAATCTAGCAGCTAACTTTCCAGCTTTATTTCACTTTGGGGGGGGGGCAGGGCAATGAGGGTTAAGTGACTTGCCCAGGGTCACAAAGCTAAGTGTCAAGTGTCTGAGGCTGGATTTGAACTCAGGTCCTCCTGAATCCAGGGCTGGCACTTTATCCACTAAACCACCCAGCTGCCCCCTAGCTTTATTTCACATTACTCCCTTCATATGCTCTACCTTCTAGCCAACTTAGACCATTAGTTAGTTGTTCCCTAACTTTACATGCTGGCTCCTGTCTCTATGTACCTCCTCATTCTTGGAAAGTACTCCTTTCATTCCTACCTTTCAGAATCTTTAAAGGTTCAACTCAGATGTCACCTGTTCCCAGATCTGTGATCCTCAGCTGTAATCAGTGTTCTCTTCCTTCTCAAATTTTCCTAGAGTATAAACTTTCCTCTGCTCCTTATCTTGTGTGATACCAATCTGTGCACTTTCTAAGTACCTGATAGAATATAAGCTCCCTGAGGCCCGGGACTGTTTCATTTTTGCCTTTGTATCCTATCTCTGTAAAAAGTAACTTTCACAAAGAATACACTTAATAAATGTTTGTTCAGTTGAATTCAATCCTAAGGCATGTCATATGCAAGAAGGATTGGAAAAACCCCTTTTAAAATTATAAAGTGTTAGATACATGTGTGCTATTATTAGGTATTCTACTTAGCTCCAGAAGGCAGAGCTAGGTCCAATGAATGGAAATTACAGGGAGGTATATTTTGGCTCATCATAAAGAATTTCCTAACAGTTCAACTGAACTTGTGAAGTTGTGAGCTCCCCATCCCAGGGGGTTTTCAAGAGAAGGCAGGATGACTACTTGTTATGGGTATAGTGGAGGAAATTCCTGCTTATAATAAGGGTTGAACTAAATGATTTCTGAAGTCCCCTCTAGCTCTAGGGTTCCATGAAAAAATACACAGAGCAGCAGCCTATATTATCTCTGCTGAGTGTATTTCTGTTGGTAAGAATAAGGAGAGTCCAGAAGCCTGGGTTCTAGGCCCCACTCTGTTAGACTAGTTTTCTGACCTTAGCCAAGTCATATCACCTCTCTGGGCCTCAGTTTCCTCTTCTGTAAAATGAGAAGGTTAAATCTGTCTCTAAGTACCTTTCTTCTCTGAAATTTTATGAATTAATTTATTGGCTCTTTAATAATATCACAGCTGGATTAGTGCAATAGCTCCATAGTTGTTCTCCTTGGCTCCATTCTCTTTTACTTCAATCCAATCTACAGAGGAGACCAAAGTAATATTCCTTAAATACCCCCACTTTGATCTGGTCACTTTGATGCTCAAGATGCTAGGAGAATCTTTACTTAAACAATCTCCCCCGGAGATGTCCCTAAGGGAGTTCAGGGCCAATCTGAGAAAGAGAGATAAAGGCTCCCACTCTCTCATCTCTCATTCTCTCTCTCTCTCTCTCTCTCTCTCTCTCACACACACACACACACACACACACACACACACACACTCAAATACCAAAGCAATCTTATATTCTTCTGACAGTTCTTTCTTTTGAGAGGGCTAAACAGAAAAAATGTGCACTCGCTTGCTCTCTCTCTCTCCCCTCCCCCTCTCCTCTCTCTTTCCCCCTTTCTCCCTCCCCTCCCCCTCTCCTTCTCTCTCTCTCTCTCTCTCTCTCTCTTTCTCATTGAGGTCATGGAGTTCACAGGGTTACCATGACAACAAGCATCCCTGACTACTCATCAGAAAGGTGAGGGTTGATTGAAAGAGACCATCATTTTCCTGAGAGATTCAGTATTTACTCTCAGACATTCACCCTGTACCAGTGTTAAACTATGGACAACGTAGCTTCTAGTGAGGGGGAAAAAGAATCAGCATTTTGTTCTTTATTGGGTACTCTGTGGGGGAGGACTGCAAATTACTCTCGGGGAGAGACATTTTATTTCTGGTGCATGGGGTAGGGGGTGGCGAGTATGCATTTCTGATCACTGTGGCTGGTTTTATAAAGGAGAGAAAAAAAGAAGTTATTAGTTTGACTGTGGATCCTGCTGTTCCTCCAGCCTGGAATGTTTTCCTGTCCACTGATAATAATCTTTCCATTCCTTCAAGGCCCTGCTCAAGCCTTCCCTCCTCCAAGAAGCTTGACTGCCCACTGATTTCCCTCTTTTTGACATTTTACAGAATTTCCATACGATATCATGCAATGTTGCTCTTTCTCATATGAGCTCTAAGACTGCTGGGTGGAAGTTATAGAGGTACATATTTTGGTTCACTATAAGGAAGAATCTTCAAATAATTGGAGCTGCCCTGCAATGGAATAGGCCAATTCAGGGAGGGGGTAGTGAGTTCACCATTGCTGAAAGTTTTCCAGAAGGTAGAATAGGTCCCATCAGATTTAGACTTTGAATTGTTTTGGGTTACTTAGAGAGTAATTGCTTAGAATTCTCCAACCATGAGCTTCTTGGAGACAAAAACTGTTCCATATTTCTGTTGTATTCCTCATAATATCTAATCCAAAATGTGCTAGTGGGGTTGACTCTAAACAGAGGTGCGGCATACTACTTAGAGTGCTAGAATACAAGTCAGGAGGTATGGGTTCTAATTTTGACTCTGTTACTAACTCTGTGACCTTAGACAAGCCATTTGTGTCTCTAGGTCTCCCTTTCTCCCTGTCTAAAATAAGAGGGCTGAATAAAATGATCTCTAAAGTTCCTTCTGGTCTAAGATTCTTGTCATGTGTCCTAACATGCCAACTCTGGCATTCTCTTCTATGTCCAAATCTTCTGATCTGAGATTCTGGGCATTTAGAAATATTTGGTGAATTGAGCCTAATCCAAAAGGCCTACACAGCTCCTGGCTCCCTAGACCTTGAGTAGCTTAGGGTCAAAGGATGGTGAAATAGGAGATAGTGACTAGTGACATCAATCTGTGCCTTATACCTTCTTTGAAGAGACCTCCTCTTTAGGTCTATCATCTGGAGAAATAAGCCTACAACATATTCTTATCACTTTGGCCCATCCATTTGGCAATGTGTAACACAGACAATGAAGAACTTACCATATTTTAACCTTAGGGAGTGCAGAAGACATTATGGATTATGGAACCCCTATCTTAACTAATCAAACTTGGACTAATATCCTTAACAGGGTTCAACTCTTAGCAAATTTATTTGTTAAGTGCCTTGAGGTAGTTAAGTTATGAAGAATAATTATTTATTAACCTTAGCTATAGACTATGCCATTTGACAAACTCTCAATAAGATTGAATAAGAATAAGAAATGGAAGATGTGTATAATTCACACCTACTTTGTAAATTCAAACAAACTTTCATCTGGTTGTGACATTCAATTTCTCTGACAGTCAGCAGCAATCATTATAAGCATAGAGAACAGATTTAAACAAGCAGATGTTTAGTTGACAAGAGAATTGTCACTGAACTGGCGAATTTGCTAATAGTTTCCCCCTGGTTGATAACATTAGTCAAAGTTGGGTTTTACCTCTCATAAAAAGGAAATCAAAATCTGCTCCTTTACTTCTCAGTCTATAACCTCACTAGCTTATGGACAAACAAATAGACAGACAGTGTCTACTTCAAAGAAACACCAACCAGTTAAATGGAAAATTTCCCATACTGGGTAGAGAAGAGGCCAGTAAGGGGATACAGGCAAAAACAATTTACTGGTAACATTTTACAAAAAGGTTCCATAAGGCTTTAAGCTGAATTAAATTCATGTATTAGTAACCCCAGAGGTGGAGACAGGTTAAAGAGATTAAATTACTTGTCCAAGGTCACATATCTAGTAAGTGACATTTTTGAGCAGGAAGAGCAGTTTTTATGTCAAACACCAGTTTTCTAAGACCATTTGCCCACCTTTAGGAGATGAGTGAAACAGAGGAATGGTTCTCAGAAGCCCAGGAATCTCCATCCTAGGGGCTGCAATGCATCTCAGAAGAAAGTCAAGGAGTCTTTCAGCTCTTATAGTCTATGCCTGCTTTTCCTTGGAATTCTAATATTCTGTGTTCTATACTATATATGGAGTTCCTCCCAGTTCAGATGTTCCAGGCTCTATATTCTAGGGTACCTTCCAGCCTTAATGGTCCATACTATAAGGTCTTATGTAGATCTGGTTTCTTGTAATTCCATAGCTTTTTGAGGATTAAGAAACCTCCATTCCAAGGACTGCCAGTGAGTGACTAGTTGAAAGGGCTCTCTAGGATGTTTCTGATTTCTGAGTTGTGCAGTTGCAATCTTCAATACAAACTTCAAAAAGAGGCCACAGAAAGTAGTGAAAACCTGGATTCATAGTTTGACTGAGGTCATCCATAAAGGCTGCATTATTCACTCTGTTCCCGGTTTTGAAAATTCTAGCACAAGAGATTCAACTCAACTCATCTAGAACCTGGAAGATTATTTTCAGTATTCTCATATTCAACCTCTACCCTAGCCTGATGACCTCACTGCTCATTCCACCCATTTTGGGGCTTAGTTAGGCAGTCTTATGGCTTGTTCTCAAACTCTCTCTCTCTGTGTTACTCTTACCTTCCTAGATTTCCTAGATATCAGGGAGATATCTTAGGGAAGCAATATGATGGGATGTAAAGAGTATTAAATTTGGCATTAGGAGACCTCGACTTTAATTGTCTAGTCTTGAGCCAGTCACCTTACTTCTCTGATCCTTAGTTCTCCCATCTATAAAATGGGAATAAGAAACTTTGCTAGGCCTCAGAGACCTCAGAGCTGTTAAGAGTATCAAATGAGAAAATAGAAAGTGCTTTCTAACTATATAATGCTATGTAAATATAGGTTATTAATACTATCTTCCCTATAATGTCTAGCATAGTTCTGGCTGCCGAGCAGGTACTTCCTAAAAACCGTATGCCTTAAAATAAATGAAGATTAAGTCCCTTCTCTACTGAGCACTGTCCACAGTGTCTCTTAAAACACTCGCACTTGCATAATGCATAAGGAAAGAGCTACTTAAGTTCATTCAGGCAGATACCCATGATTGACTAATGCCAGGCCATCTGGTTTCCTGTGATGAGCTCCTCTGCCACGGCAATGCTCCATCTTATAATAACATTCAGTTCCTTGCTTTCTATAGGTATGATTTTTGCCTGGCAGTGTGGTAGGACAGAAAGAATAGGAGTCAAAAGACTTGAGTTCAAGTCCTGACTTTGCCACGTACTGTATATGTGACCTTGGGTTACATTAATTCCCCACTCTGGGCCTTAATTCTCTCCCTTGTAAAATGGAGATAGTAGGAGTCATAGTACTTATGTCACAGTACTTACTGTTGTGGAGATAGCTTATAAACTATAAAGTTCTCTGTTAGTGTAAAATACTTTGTGATTGGCACGGCTGGTAAAAATGTTTGGTGGTTGTCCAAATGTAAACACCACTTCATTTTCTCCATGAGGTACTTTATGCCCATTAAAAGTCTTGCTAAAGAAATTAATGTCAGAGAAAGCTATTTGTCAGCTACTAATTTTCTGTTTCAATGGCCTAATTCTTGTGAGTCAGAGCTAAAACAGTGGAACTCTATAGTTATGTTTCTTTCAAGGCAAACACCACCCACTATTTCACCTCAAGAACACCATATGTGGGGTAGCAGTGGGGGGGGAGGGTGTGAAATGACATTCTGTTAATGGACACTGACGATGTGTGACACACTTGGGGAAGGGCAGCACATGACAGCTGTGAACAAAGCCAATGGATCCTTCTGGGATCCAGTCTCCAGCCCAGGACTGAAGATCTTGGTTCAGTTTTCTCATCACCATCTCCATGAATTCAGCTTCTCAGTTTTTCCTTGAAAAGGGGGCCTCTTGGGTGACTGGCAGTCACCAGAGACAGAGCTGTGAGGACAGAGTGAGTTATAGCCTCAAGGAGGATGGCAGTCATCAGAAAATCCAAGCAACTTACCTCAGAGCCGACCCCTTGGGTGTTGCAATGCCGTAGCCTTTAGAATCCAAGTTACCTCCCACCTTCATGGTGTCACAGGGCTTCCTCTGCTCAATGTATTCATTCATTGTAGATTCCAGGAGGTAGGCATACTTGCCTTTGGACTTCCTCACCCGGATCATGCCCTCCTCTGTGGTTCTCACAAAAACTGAGGGCTCAGCTGACTTCATATATGTCCACATCTTCTCAAAGACAGCAATCTTTGACCTCTGGTATGGGACAGAAACACACCCAGCTTTTTAGCACTTGCCAGTTCGGGTACTGGGGTGGGCACACATACTAATGAATTACTGAGTAAGACATAGTCATCAATGTGATGAGCACAGAAAGAAACGGATTATGCTTGACTGCAAAATAAGAGGCTCTAATTGGTATCAGTGGGTTCCTAAGCACAAATATCTTAGAAATAAAGTAGTGATGGAATAGTATAAGATCTTTCAATTATCACAGAACAATTATAGTCTTTCTAAATGGTGGTGGTGGTGCTTGAGAAACTGGGCCTCTGCCTATATTTTAGAAGAAAATTTAAAAGCACATTAAATATACAACATAGTCCAATTGAAACAGAGGGCAAATTGGCTGCCCATGTTGCACGTTTACCACAACATTGAGAGTGGGATAGAGTAGCATTACGAGACTTGGTATTAAGAATCAGTGGATGTGGGTTTGAATTTTGCCTATGATATTTGACATGTGACCATAAGCAATAACTTTTCTAGCCTCAGTTTCTTAATTTCTGTAATGGTACTGTTGTGAGGAAAGTTCTCTGTAATTTTTTTTGGAGGCAATTGGGGTTAAGTAACTGGCCCAGGGTCACACAGCTAGTACATGTCTGGGGCTGAATTTGAATTCAGGTCCTCCTGACTCCAGTGCTTAGACACTCTATCCACTGTGCCACCTAGTGGCCCCAGTTCTCTGTAAACGTTAAAGCTCTATAGAAATGTGAGAATTATCATCATTAATATTTTATTATTGTTTTTATTCTATTCTGCTATTATGTAAGATCCATGGTAATGGACTGTTTCATTTTGGCTTTATTGCTTAGCACATAGTAAACACCTACTAAATACTTGCTGACTTATTGATTCTACCTTCCAATACTCTTGGGATTAAATGATTAAAAGAAATTAAGACATCACGCCATTATTCAAAGATGCCAGCCCACTGAGTTTCATTTGGTTTCTGATTCCTTCTATTTACAAACACCCAATTTTCTAGGATGGAATAGTCTTTAACCTGAGTGAAAGTTAGCACTTGGGAAAACATAACTAATTTTCAACCTCTCTAAATATCCTCTTCCAGGCAGATTGATCTACATACTATCCCTGGAACATACCCATGAATGTCTATAGTGTATAGTTGAAAGATCATTTAATTTAGCATCAGAGGACCTGGGTCTGAATACTAGCCCTACCATTTACTAGTTATTAGACTATAAGCAAATCAGCTCACCTCTTTTATTCCTTCTCAGTAAAATGGGGATGACAAAGAAGGAAACAAACATTTATTAAGTGCATACTGTGTACCAAACACTATTCTAAATATTTTACAAATATCATCTCCTTTGATTCCCACAACAACCTTGGGAGGTAGGTGCTATTACTACCCTTCTTTTACAGTGGAGGAAACTGTGGCAGATAGAGGTTAAGTGACTTGTCCAGGATCGCACAACTAATATATGGTTGAGGCTAGATTTGAACTCAGGTCCTTCTGCCTCCAAGCCAGCTCTCTCTCCACTGTGTCATTTAGCTGCCTCTAATGTTATAATACTTGTACTACCAACTTCCCAGGGATATTGTGACGATAATGTTAAACAAACATGAACTAATTACTGAGCCAGCATGGAAGAAACTCTGGAATAGGCATCAGGAGACCAAGAGACATTTAGGTAGTGCAGTAAATAGAGTGCTGGGCCTGGAATCAGGAAGATCCGAGTTCAAATCCAGCCTCAGACATTTAATAACTGTGTGATCCTGGTTACATCACTTCTCCTCTTTCTACCTTAGTTTTCTCAATTGGAAGATGAGGGTAATAATAGCACCTACCTTCTAGAGTTGTTCTAAGGATGAAATGAGATACATTTATAAACACTTAACACAGTGCCTAGCACATAGAAGGCACTTAAATGATCGTTTCCTTCTAACACCCAATCTCAACTCTACTACTAGCTTGTGTGACTTTGGGCAAATCATTCCTCTCTGGGCCTCAGTTTTTCCATCTGTAACTCCAAGGTATTATTTGATATGATTTCTAAGGACTTTTCCAGTTCTCACAGTTGGTGAGTCAGTGATCTTGCCTCCACAGTCTTTGCCCCGTTGCCAGGAATGCCCTTCCTTTTATTTCTGCTTATCCACATCTTGGGCCATTCTATATCCCAAGTCCAGCCCTTGTATGAAGTCTTCCAAGACTATTCCAGGACACATCTGTGTATCCCTTCTTGGAACTGCACCAATTAGCCCATCCCTTTCTTTGGACTCTTAGCACATGCAGCCTTGTTGTACTTGTTTTATTGTTCTGAGCTGTTATTATTTAGCTTTTCATTTCCCATTTTCCCAACTATGTAGTAAGTTTCTTGAGGTCAAGATTTGTCTTATTCAATTCAATTCAATTACACTCTTTAAAAAACTAAGTAAGAATCTGTCCCAGGTGCTTGGGTGTGGGAGGCATAAGGATGAATAAAGCAGAGCCCTTGTCTTCAAGAAACCTACATTCTAACAGTGCACACATAACAAATAAAGGAAGAATGTGGCAGCTCTTACCATATTACAATAGAGGTTCAGCAAAAAGGAAAGGGGGCATATAGGGAAGAAGAGATTATTTCCAGCTTTGTGGAGGACTCATCTAAGATGGGTCTTGAGGGATAGGCAAAGTGCCAGTAGGTGGAGATAGGTGGAAAGGGCATTTCAGACAGAGAAGACAAGGTCATCAATGGTACAGAGGTTGGAAATACCAGGGGAAGTTTATGGAATGGACAGAGAGTAGAATATTATTAGAGATGGGAGTGGAAAGGTAGGTTGGGGCCTGATTATGGAGGGCCTTGAATGTTAGACCAAAGAGTTTAGACGTTATTCAGTTGGGATTCCATTTCTCATCTCTATGCCTTTGTACAGGTTGCTACCCCCCCCCCCCACACACACACTAGACTCCCTCCTTATCTCAGCCTTTTAGGATCTTTAGCTTTCTTCAAGGATCACTCAGGTGCTATTAGGTACAGGAATTCTTTCCTGATCCCACAGGCTGATAGTTCTTTCTTTCTTTCTTTTTTTTTCAAAACTCCTGGAAAAGGAGTTCTCTCTCATTTTTTCAGATTAGCTAGCAGGTACTTGTCATTCAGGTCCATGGGCAGCTAGATGGTGCAGTGCCAGGCTTGGAGTCAGGAAGACTTTTTTCCTGAGTTTAAATCTGACCTCAGACACTAACTGTGTAACCTTGGGTGAATCACTTAACCCAGTTTGCCTCAGTTTCCTCATCTGTAAAATGACCTGGAGAAGGAAATGGTAAACCAGTCCAGTGTCTTTGACAAGAAAACTCCAAATGAAGTCACAAAGAGTTGGACACGACTGAAAAACCACTGAACAACACTTATCTGCTTATATGTTATATGCCCTACTGGACCAGGGATTGTTTCGTTTTTTGTGTTTACGTACACCCACTGTATAACCTAGTGGATTAAATTGCTAATGGTGAGCCCCTGCAAGGTTTTTTTTGTGTGTATGAGGCAACTGGGGTTACGTGACTTGCCCAGGGCCACACAGCTAGTAAGTGTTAAGTGTCTGAGGCCGGATTTGAACTCAGGTACTCCTGAATCCAGGGCTGGTGCTCTATCCACTGTGCCACCTAGCTGTCCCTCCCCTGCAGGTTTTGAGGGAGGGGATTAGCATGATCCGAGCTAAGTGTTGTTAGGAAGCTTGCTCTGGAAAGATTTGTAGGATGGAAAAAGCCTTATCTACATTATGGGGAGTAGCTTCTAGGAATAAGGAGGCAATAGTTTCTCTCTGTTCTGCCCTAGTCAGACCACACTCTTGTTATGGAAATATTGAAGTGAAGTTCTGAGTGCCACAGTTTAAGAAGGACATTGATAAACTGAAAAAGAATCCATAGGAAAGCAATAAAGGTGGGGAAAGGTCTTAAATCTAAAGTATGGGCATTTGCTGAAGGAACTGGGTATGTGGAGCTGGGAGAAGAAAAGACTCAATGGGGATGATAGCTCTCTTCATGTGTGTGAAGGGCTGTCACTGGGAAGAAGAATTAAGTTTGTTCTTCTTAACCCCAGAGAACAGAACCAGAAACGATAGATGGGTGGAAGTTGTAAAAAAAGGAAATTTAGGCTTGACATTCAGAAAAACTTCTGACAAGGAAAGCTGTACAAAAGTGGATTGGGGGGCAGCTAGGTGGCGCAGTGGATAGAGCACCGGCCCTGAAGTCAGGAGGACCTGAGTTCAAATCCAGCCTCAGACACTTAACACTTACTAGCTGTGTGACCCTGGGCAAGTCACTTAACCACAATTGCCTCACTTTAAAAAAAAAATAAAAAAAAAGTGGATAGGGTGGCCATGGGAATTGGTAGGGTTGCCCTCCTTGGAGTTTTTTTAAGTGGAAGCTGAAAGACTACTTGTTGGCTTTTCAAGGACAGGTTGAACTAGAGGACCAAGACTAGTTTCCTTTCCAGCTCTATAATTATGTGTTTCTGTGGCTAGGAAGAGAAGAGATTGGAGACAGGGAGACAAGTTAGGAGGCTACTATGATGTGAATTCCTGGGCAGCAGGTAACAGAGGCCTGTGCTAGGATATACATAGATAGCATGCTTAACAAATGTTAGGTTGACACTGAACTGGGAGGGGGGCTGAAGTTAACACCTTGGAGACTTAATTGAGATAATATTTTTGACAGGCTATGATGATGGGACAAATTTAACAAGATGAATTTTAATAGAGATGAATGTAAGATCTTCTACTTTGGTTAAAAAAAAATCAGTTGCTTGGGTGTTAGATAGGGGAGACAGGTTGTTCATGTGAAAAGATTTGGAGGTTTTATGAACTATAAGCTACAGTGGAGGTGGTGAGAATGTCCACTACCACCACTTATGTTTAAAAATGATGTTCTCATAAATAAGATAGAGGAAAATGCAAATTAAGCCATGGGTCAAATCTTTAGAGGACACTGGGAACATCAAGGGAAGAGAAAACATAGAAGGGAAAATGGGAGATGCAATTTAACTTAGCATGATGAGATCAATAGGGAACAAAGAGTTTTTTGGAAGAGCTGAAAAGACCTATAGGCAAAATATATAGGAAATAAATATAACTTTGCTATTTTATAGCAGTGCCCCAAGAACCAAAGGTCCTGTCATTGTGGTTGATGAATGTCAAAAGATGATGTGTGGTAGGTGATACTCATGCATTCTTAGAGTACAGTTGCTCCTGGATAACTCCTTTTATCTTGGCTCCCAAAGCATGACAGGTAGCCTAATTAATCTACCAATTATATGATTTTGGTCTAGGCTGTGTGTATCATACTCAGAAGGAAAAGAATTCAGAACGCCATATTGGTTTGAAAGCAGGCTGCACTTTCTTCCCTCTGCTCAGAGCTCAATCTGTCTTGTACAAGACCAAAATATGGCCTATAATTGTGTCTCCATTTATATAGTAATTTATAGTTTGCAAACACTTTCTCTCCCACTTTCTCATTTTATTCTAACAACCACCCTGGGAAGTAGACAGGGAAAGATGATTATCCCCATTTTGCAGATAATGAAAATGAAGTTCACAAAAGTAATAGCAGACTTCCTAAGGACATATAGCTAGAGGATCATAGCTGACATTTGAAATTATTATTTCTTATTCAATTTAACAAATATTTACTAAGTGCCTATGATTAGATACCCATTGCTTTTCCTATTAGATCATTGTGCCTTTTGAGCACCTAAGCAAGTAGAGTATATTGTGACATGCTCCCTCCATCTACCTAATGAGAGGGGGGAAGCTAGGTAGCACAGTGGATAAGTTGTTAAGTTGGAAGGACCTGAATTCAAATCTCAGCTCAGACACTTACTAGCTGCATGACCCTGGGCAAGTCACTTAACCCCCATTCCCTTCAACATCCAGGGCTATCTCCAGTCACACACACACACACACACACACACACACACACACACACACATTGAAATATATATATATATATATATATATATATATATGTATATATATATATATATATATATAAATTGAGAGAAAAGGGACTTGCTTGTCGTACAATGAATAATTTAGAAATGGCAGAGGCAGGGTTAAAATCCAGTTTTTTTGACTCTTGGCTCAGGGCTCTTTTTACTATACTTCTTCCTCAATTCAGTGTTTCTTTTCTCACTTATTATATAGGCGTCTCATAGCAGCCTTGCTATAGTGTAGAATTTGGTAGAACATTAGTCCCTTTGGGCCCTTTACCCTGGCTTTGATACTTGCCCCTGAGAACTGTTTTAAGGCGGAGATTCGATTGTATTCTTTTCATTGTTTTCATTATGGAAGCTGTAATGACTGTGGAATCCGCCCCCCCCCCATCAGTCCATGATTTGTTCTCTGTGGTTTAGAAAGGTTAACTAAAATGACACAGAGATTAAAGAATGAAACATGTAGCGAGGGATTAGGGGAGATCAATTTGCATGAAACCACAAAAACAGAATGAAAAAGAGTACCATTATGGCCTATAAATAACTAGAAGGTAACTTTAAAAATGAACAGAGGGGAAATAATATATATTGCATTTCAGGAGGGGATCAGGAATGGAGGTAAACTGGAAACTTTAAGGGCTGGACATGGGAACCAACAGAAACCTTTACTGGTAGGAAGTGGGCAGTAGAACACAGATGGTAAAAGGCAGGGATCAGGAATAGGTCAGATAAGAGGAGGGAAATCAGAATGAATCACAGACCTTAGCTGGAGTATGTGAAAACTGGATGGGACCTTAGAACAATGAATGTTAGAGCTGGAAAGGAATTAGAAGCTAGAATGTCAGGCTGACACTAATGACAGATGCTCTACTCCTTTTCTTCATTTTACAAATGAGGAAATTGAGGTGCAGAGATGGAAAGTGACTTGCCCAGGGTCACAACAAATCAGTAATAGAACAGGCTTCCAAAAAGGACATAGTATCTCATCCATGAGATTGTGTAGGCCACAGAAATACTAATTAGGATAGAGAGGGGATGTGCATATCGTTACTACCTCTTTGTCCCAGGTCATTCCTAACTCACTAATCAGAATTTGTATCCTCTTCAATGTAAGAAAGAAGAGAACTACTCTTGATTAGTATTCAATTCTTGGTTGACCCTGGGATGAATATTTCCATCCCTAAATTCTAAAGCAGTCAGTTACATGAGGAACTTTGATTTTGCACAATGACTTATAGATCCTTCAGTAATCTGAAGGAAGGGGAGGATGATCTGTGTTTTATGGGAATGGACTCAGTCAAGTGGTGCATTGTGCTAGCAGCAGGACTTACGTAAGTACATCGGACCAATTGTGCCCACCCCCTCATATTTGTTGATAATGATATTTGTGGTGGTGATGATGATACAATTCCTAATATACATTTCTTTTTTCTCCTGTTTTGAAAAATGACATCTTTGTTTCTCTTACCCTAAAGAATTCTTTAGTTGATCCTGCTTCCAGGGTCCCATAAGCAATCTCGGTTTGTTTAGCCAGGTCTTCAGCACTTTCGATAGGAGATACCATTCTCTCTACAGTCAGGAAGGCTGCCAGGTTGGCTGTGTATGAGGAGATGATGATCAAGGTGAAGAACCACCAGACACCACCAACAATTCGGCCAGACAGAGACCTACACCAAAAGGAAAAGGAATAAGAAACAAAGGCAGGAGACTCAACTGAAGCTCTTTCATCACAATAGTCAGGTGACAGTGTGGGCTTCACCCACGGTCAGGATGGATGAGATAGTCCAAGAGTCACAGTGAATTTCTTCTTCTTATAACAAATGTATTTGTTTTTTGTTTTTGTTTTTTTGCAGGTCAATGAGGGTTAAGTGACTTGCCCAGGGTCACACAGCTAGTAAATGTCAAGTGTTGAGGCCAGATTTTAACTCAGGAGCTCCTGAATCCAGGGCCAGAGCTTCGATCCACTGTGCCACCTAGCTGCCCCCCATAACAAATGAGAATATCTGTGGTATTGGTTGTCACCTTAGGTGATAAAGCACACACTTTTGCATAGTATATCGACTTATACATATACAACTATGCTATTACCTATGTGTATATAGAGATATACATGTCCAAACACACTTTTAGAAATATATAAAATATTTTATAGAATACAAATATACAAAGGAAGCTTGGTATAATGAAAAGAGTGATAGACTTGGAATTTGGAATCAGGGGTTCTTGGCTCTAGTAGTTACTATTTATGAGACCTTGAACAAATGACAACTTCTAGGAATCCCTCTTCATTTATACAACAGGGATAGTAATACTACTTTTACTTGAATCAGAGGGTTTCTATAGGAAGAGTGCTTTGCAAATATTAAGGTGAGAAATGATTGTGAGGTCCTAATAGGCAAATATATACATACACAAAGAGAATAATATCACTTTATATCTGGTAAGGAACCTTAGGATTCATCTTATCCAGTTCCCTGTTCTTTGGCATTTGGCATTGACATCTTCTAATTTTGACATTTAGGCTTGGAAGGGGAATATGACTTGTTTATGCTTATACTAATTCATACACCTTTGCATACATTCATTCAGTAAATACTTATTAAGCATTTACTATGTGTCAGACACTGGACTAAGTGCTGGGGATACAAAGGCAAAAACAAAACAGTTCTTGCCCTCTAGAAGCTTGCATTCTGTTAGGTAAAAACAAACACAGAGAAGAGCCAATAGAACATATATACAAAGTAATTTCTAGAGGGAAGGCACTAGAGCCTGGGAGTGGAGATCAGAATGGGCTTCCTGTAGTATCTACCACTTGTACCCTGGGGATTTATGAAGCAGGGAGGAGGCGGGAGGATGCCTGGGGCACATCCAGGCAAAGGTAAGGAGTGTGAACATCATATAATGGAAACATTTTGGCTGGAATGCAGAGTGCATGAAAGAGAGTAATATACATATCTTTCGGAGCCAGAGGTTGAAGGAACAGTTTTATAGGTCAAAAAGAGAAGTTTGGCTTTTATCTGGAGGCAGGATCTTTAGCATGGAAGTGACAAAGCCAAACTTTTGCTTTAGGAAGGCCACTTTGTCAGCTGTGTGGAGGATGGGGTTGAGAGGGGAAGGAATGGAGGCTGGGAGACCAACCAGGAGGTTATGGCAATAGTCCAGCCAAGATGTAATGAGAGTCTGAACTCAGGTGTTGGTTTATTTAAGAGGATAGAAAGGGATGGATGTGAGGAATGGTGTGGAGGTAGACTCAACATGATCTGACAACTGATTGGATATGGGAGGTGAGGTAAAGGGAAGAGTCAGGGATGATTCCAAGGTTTAAAACCTGAGTGACTGGAAAGATGGTGTACTTTCTAAAGAATATGGGAAGTTAGGAAGAGGGGAGTGTTCGAGAGGGGATATAATGAGATCTATTTTGGACATGATGAGTTTCAGATGTAGGCATCCAGTGGAAGATGATCAATGGATGGTTGGTAATCATGCTTGGGATCCAGAGAAGATACTGGGGCTGGATACATAAATTTGAGAGTCAGAGAGGTGATAGATGAACTGAAGGGAGCTGATGTGGTGAGGGGGAGAGAGGGGAGGGAGGTGGAAGAGGGATGAGAGAAGAGACCACAACAGCTCCCATTTTACATCCACAAATAGATGATAGGAATAGATGATGATCTATCAAAGGAGAACAAAAAGAGCATAAACAAGCAGGAAGAGAACAGAGAGAGCAAATGTCATGAAAATCGAGGGATGAGAGACTGTTTCTGGGAATAAGATGTGTCCAATAATGTCAAAGATGGCAAAGAGTTCAAGAATGAGGACCAAGAAAAACAAACAAACACATACATCAGATTTTGCATTTACAAGATTATTGGTAACCTTGGAGATAGCAGTTTCAATTGAGCAATGAAGCTGGAAGTCAGTTTGTAAAGAATTAGGCGGGGACAAAGAGGAAGAAATCAGTACATACACACACAGCGTTATAGGATGACAGCTTGAGGGTTTTGAAGGATGAAGTGAAAGTTGAGGCTAGGGGAGTAACAGAGAAGGAGCTAAGGATTAATACATGTACAAATGCAGTTGCACAGAAGCATATATAATATGTATATATGTATATGTATACATAGCCATGTATGCCAACACAAACATATGACATATAAACATCACACAGAAAGACATGTACACCCATACACCATACCTATATATATCTCTATACATAGTTGTGCATACATATATACACACATATACACAATCACACATTCTTCTGTTTTGTGATATCCAGAAATAATCTAAGTCTGCCTTCTGGCTGTCCTGCTGCTGTTGACAGCCATCTGCTAGCTCTGCCCTTTCTTGAAAAGGCCAACCAGATGGGTGAAGGAGGGAGAACATTGGAAGGAAATTTGAAATCAGGGCCCATCTTGGCAATGCTACTGCTCTTTTGAGAGAAGAGTTCTCTTTCACAAACTGAAGAGACTCCCACAAACTGCACAAAGGTACACTCCTGTCACCACGGCACAGGACATTTTATTCCATGTATCTTTGGCAAACATGATAACCATACGCTTCGTATGTGCTATGCTAGGAAATGAAAAATGTCTCCTATAGCAGAGCTTCTATAATAGATTTATCCTTTCATTTTTAAATGCCTCAAACATAGACTAATTCTTCCTTTGCAAGGCTGCCTGGGCAAGGCAGTGTATTTTAAGCTTACACCAAATGCGAATATGCAGGATTGGACCTCAGCAAGACTCACAGCCATGAGAAAGAAGATCATAAGACATAGTTATGTCTGTGCTAAAAGGGCTTAGAGAACATAGAATACCAAGCACTAAAAGGGATGTTAGAACACATAACAACAAAGAGGGAAGAGATATGAGAACACAGAATGTCATAGCTGGAAGGGGCCTTAGAACACAGAATGTCAGAGTTGGAGAAGACCATAGAACATAGAATGTCAGAAACTAAAGCCCACAAATGAAAAGTGGTCTGGCTCATAGAATGCATCTTAGCACTGGGAGGAAGTGCAGTCTTCTCTCTTGTCCAACTTCTACTTGAAAAAACAGGAATCCTTTCTGGGAAATCCCTGATCAATGATCATGCAGCTTCTTGTAGGGAGGATGAGGGAACTCACTATCTATCAAGGTAGCCTGTTCTAATGTGAAGTGAAATACCTGGGATTATTAGGAAGTTCTTATTGCTTAGGTCGAATTGCTGTCTGGAATATCTCCTTATTGCTCTTACTCTTGCCTTCTGAGACAACAAAAAATCAGTTTAATCTTTCAGCCCTTCTGATATTCCAAGGCCCCATCACCTCCACCCTAAATCTTCTCAGCAATGGCAACTGACTTTGCTGGGGTCCTATGGCTAAAAAATAGAAGACTCTATACTTAACTCCAAGTTTTCTGATTCTCTATCCAGTGCTCTTTCCACTCTATTCCACTTCCCCTCAAGTTCAGGAAAATTAATTCCTTTGCCTAACCCTAGCCAAACGATATTAGGAATTCATATTGGGGCAGCTAGATGGCGCAGTGGATAGAGCCCTGGAATCAGGAGTACCTGAGTTCAAATCCGGCCTCAGACACTTAACATTTACTAGCTGTGTGACCCTGGGCAAGTCACTTAACCCCAATTGCCTCACTTAAAAAAAAAGTATGATATAAAGAATTCATATTTCTACAGCATTTTTTGGTTCACAAAGGGCTTTCCTTATAATAACTATGGAAGGTACGTCCAACTACTGTTATTCTCATTTTATAGACAAGAATAGGGTCACTATGATTTAAGGAAGTTAACCTTTAGCTAGTGCCTTTTAAGTGGGGATAGGGTTGGAGCTGACACTTAAACTCAGGTCTCTGGCTCTACATCCAGAATCCTCTCTACTCTTTCATACTTAATTTTCCCCACATAAAGACCCTAAAATGAAATTGAATGCCTTCTCTGAAAGCTCAGTACAGAGAGTTCCTGACACTGCCTTTCTGCTCTCCCTGGATTTGTCTTTTATTAATATTTATTTATCTGTGGGGTTTCTAATACCATTTGTCTAGTGTTCTGTATTCCCTGCATCCCCCTATACTTAATGGAGACCTTTCAGAGAAATTCTACAGCAAAATATCCTGCAAGTGTTATCTATGGCTTTATCCAAGGGCCATGGGGAGTTGCTCTTCTAACCCTGCCACAGATTTGGAACCTCATTTGCATCTCATCCACCAGATGCCACCTTAGAGCCTTCAAGCTTTTAACTCAATGTTGGCTCAGACGACATAACACCTCCCATGTAATTTTTCAGTGCTGTGTGGTGATGGGAAGATCCTGGGGCTGGGAGTTAGGAGACTTGACTCAGTCTTGGCTGTACCACTGAGTAGTTGAGTGATTTTCATTGCCTCAGGAGTGTCTGTAAACTGGGGATTCAATTTAATTCAAATCAATAAACACTAAGCCAGCTGTGTAGGTACTATGTACACACACATACGCTGTGTGTGTATGTGATATGAGGTTTAGATAATTCATAGTGTCTGACTTCATGACCCTTAATAATAGCTAACATTTACCTAGAGTTTAAGGTTTGCAGAGCATTTTATAGACATTATCTCATGTGACCCTCACAACAATCCTGTGAGGTAGGTGCTATTATAATCCCCATTTAAAGGTGGGGAAACTGATGCTTAGAGAAGGAATTTGACTCTCTCAGGCTCACATGGCTATAGGTGTCTGATGTAGGATTTGAACCAAGTCTTTCTGACACTAAGTTCACTATTCTACCCACTATCTTATGCTGCCTTTACTAAGAAGCAGAGAGACAGGACACAAGTACAGATGAAGATAATATAAAACAAAACATAAATACGTTAGTGAAAGGCTAAACTCGAACAAAATACTCCATCTTCCAACTTTAGGCATATTCACTGGCTGTTCTCCATGCCTGCCATTCTTTCCCTCCTTATCTCTACCTCTTGACTTCCCTGGCTTTCTTCCTGTCTCAGCTACAATCCCACCTTCTATAGGAAGTTTTTCCCAATCCCTCTTAATTCTAGTTCTTTCCCTCTATACTGACCTTGCTTATAGCTTATTTGTATACAGTTATTTGCATGTTGTCCTCTCCCCATCTGATTGTGAGATCTTTGAGGGCAAGAACTATCTTTTGCTTTTCTTTGTAATCCAAACATTTAACACAGTTCCTGGCACATAGAAGGAACTTAACGAATACTTATGAACTGATAAAACAAAGTGCTGGGGCAGCTAGGTGGCACAGTGCATAAAGCACCAGCCCTAGATTCAGGAGTGCCTGAGTTCAAATCCAGCCTCAGACACTTTACACTTACTAGCTGTGTGACCCTGGGCAAGTCACTTAACCCTCACTGCCCCTCAAAAAACAAAACAAAAACAAAAAAGTGCCATGTGAGGTTCTAGAGGGAGAAGGGAAGCTTCATGGAAGAAATAACATTTGAATTGGGCTTTCATAGGATGAATAAGAATTCAACAGGAGAGGTAGTAGGAGATCAACATTCCAGGCACATGTGTCTGTGTGTGCAAAGGTATGAGAGATGGGAAGTGAAGATCATGTTCATAGAAAGAGAATTGTCTAATTTGGCTAGAAAATGATGATGATGATGATAACTAACAATTATACAGGGCTTACCTTATGTCAGGTACTGTGGTAAGAGCTTAACAATAATAATAATAACTAACATTTATACAGTATTTACATTGTGTTAGGCATTGTGCTAAGTACTTTACAGTTATTATCTCATTTGATCCTCACAATAACTCTGAGAGATAGGTGCTATTATTCCTATTTTACAGATAAGGCAACTGAGATAAATGGAAGTTAAGTGACTTTCCCAGGGTCATGCAGCTAATAAGTATCTGAAGTAATATTTTAATAATAAATAATAATAATAATAATAACAACTAACATTTATATGCTTACTATGTGCCAGGTACATAAAATTATCTCACTTCATCCTTGACCCTGGGAGGGACCATAAAAACCATAGGTTGATAACATAGCTTTTTAGTAAAATTCTGGAATATATTATTAAAGGAATAGTTAGGGAATATTAAGAAAAGGAAGCACTAATTACCATGCTTTCAATAAGAATATTTTATGTCAGATTAACATCACTTTTTCTTTTTTAGAGTTGCCAGACCTATCAGAGAAATCCTATAAAGCTAGTAGACCTTTATTTAAGCAAAACATCTGACAAAGCATTTCATGCCATCCTTGCAGATAAGATGGAAAGATCAGGACTTCGTGAAAATTCAGTCCAGTGGATTCAGAAATGCTTGAATAATTGGGACCAAAGAGTATTCATTAAGGGCTCAATGTAATCTTGAAGGGTATTTTTCTTGTCCTTCATTCTGTGCTGTTATAGCTTTATAAGACATGCTTATAAAATCTGTGGATGACACAAAGATAGTAAGTATAAATGTAAAGTCCCACCCATGGGTTCAAAAAGTAACTTCACAAGTACAAAACGGAGAAGGTATAGCTATGGAGCACTCCATATGAAAACTACTGGTGGGGAGAGGTTTGGTACATTGTTAAGAGTGTGATATGGCTGCCTAGGAAGATAATGAGACCTTAGGCTTTATTCAGATTGACATAGTGTCCAAAAGGAAGAATGTAGAAATTCTGCTGTACCGTGCCCTGGTTAGATCATGTCTAGAGTATTATATTAACTTTTGGCAAAATTTTGGGCACCCACATTTTAGGAAGGACATTGATAAACTAGACTATCCAAGATGGTAAGAGTATTAAAAGGTAAATGGATTGACCTTCACTAGAGGTTCTCAAGTAAAGGCTGAACAAGCATTTTTAAGGGATATTATAATTGCTTTCTTTTTCAGATAGAGATTGGATTAAAAGGCATTTGTGGTCTCTCCAAAATTTCAGATTTGTTGACCACTAAATCAATCAATAAACATTTAAAGTTATTAATGTGGAAGACCAAGTAAACAATGGTGGCTGGGCTGGACACAGTGAAGTAAGGAGGAGTAGATTTAGGGGGTAAGCTAAAAAAGCTCTATTTTGGACACATCAAGTTGGAGGTGCTGTTGGAGATACAGGCATTTGAAGATGTATCTTTTGAGATCTGAAGCAAGGTTAGGGTAAGATATAAATTTAGAATTTATCTACCTACTAGTGAGAGTTAAGACTGGGTTAGCAAATGAGATTGTAAAGGGAATATACAAATATGATTTTTTCCTTTTTCTCTCCTTTTCCCCATGGTGTGTGTGTGTGTGTGTGTATGTAAATCGAGAATAGATCCTTCGGGATATTCAGGGAGGCCATATAGAGAAGATCAGGGATATATCCTTGGGGGAAGGCCTACATCAAAGGGTTCAAAAATATGATGGTCCAGCAGTGTAGACAGAGTTGGTCATGGAGTCACAGAAGAACTAGCAGAATGTTAAGCCAAGGGTAAAGGAAAAATAATACAGGGGAGAGGGTAGAAGTTTAATAGTATCACAATGTTCAAACCAGTCAAGGGATATGACTGTAAAAAAGACCAGTGGATTTGGTGATAAAGATGCCATTGGTGACCTTTAAAGATAAAGTTTCTTCAGAATTTCCACAGGATGGCAGAGGAAACAATTTCAATGGGCTGAAGAAAGAATGATGAGGCAGTAAAGGTATTAGGTTCATAATTATTTTTTCCATGAAGTTTAGCATTGAAAAGGAAGAATGGTACGATGGTGGTTGGATGGACGAGAAGTATCAAAGGAGGTTTTTTTTTTTTAATGTGGAGATCAAAGATATCAGAGCATGTTTATAGGAATATAAGAAGAAGCCAGTGGCAAGGAAAAGACAGAAGATGAAAGATTGGACCTTGACCAAAGATGGTGCTATGAAGACTTCCACCCAAGCCCAGCTGCCTTGAGAAACGCCTAAGGAACTATGAAAAAGAATGCTGTATGAAATAAAGATTTCACAAGACCAAAGAGAAACACCACTGAACTCTACCTAGTTTACGACTGCACAAGAAGATGGCTTGAAGCCTGCAGAGTCCAGGAGGAAAAGGTTCTAAAATCAGAGCAAATTCTCAGTCTAGGGTATATCAGAAGAGAAGTCAAGGCCAATATAAGCTTCTAGTAAGCATTCCAAGGCCTGAAGCCAGTTTGAACTCTGGGTTGGGGCTATACTAGCAGCCAGGCTAAGATCAGCTTTACCTCCTGGTTAGGGGCCCAGACAAAAGATGGCCAGAGCCACAGACTATGTCATCTTGCCATCTAGCTCTAGGTCTTCAAAATGTGTTGCAGGAGGTAGTGTGATGTGACTCCATGAAGTTTCTTAGGGAATATAGTAGTGGATTGAACTAGGACCCAGACATCTCATCCAGCCTACAGCTTGGCAGCACTATCTGGACTTCAGTAGGAGTAGAACAAACTGACATAGGTACAGCACTGTCCTTTTTAAGGACTGCATTGAGAGATAGGACCTAGTCTAGCTACCACTTCTAAGATGGTAGGAAAAGGAGAGGTTGGCTTTAGAACAAAACAGAGATTGAAGAGAGAGGAGGGATAACTGCTGGAGAAATATTGTGGAAGAAATGGAATTGGGGGAATAGGATCAGGCATCCTGTTACCAAGGTCAGCTTTAATGAATGAGAGGGATGTTTCTTATTCTGGGACCAGAAGTGAAGACAAGAGGGAGGGCCATAATGTTGAGAAAGTTTAAGGAAAAGCAGACAGTGTATTAAGGGGTATCTCAATTTCTTGAGCAAAGTGCAAAGCTAGATAGAACATGTGAAATAATAATAATAACAGCTAACATTTTGTAGTGCTTTAAGACTGACAAAGCACTGTGTGACCCTGGGCAAGTCACTTAACTCCAACTGCCTCCCCCCCAAAAAAGATATACAAAGTACTTTATAGATATCTCATTTTATCCTCACAAAAGTTTTGGGAGGTAGCTGCTATTATCATCTCCATTTTACAGATGAGAAACCTGAGGCAGATAGAGGGTAAGCGACTTGCTAAAGATCAGAGAACTAGTAAGTGCCTGAAGTTTGATTAGAATTCTTGTCTTCCTGACTTTAGGTCCAGCGCTCTATCTACTGCACCACTTGGTTGTCCTATAATCATGGGAATATGGGAATTGGGTTGATGCCAAGAAGAAAATGTTTGAAACAATTATTACAGGGAGGGAGGGAGGGAGGGAGGGAGGGAGAGAGAGAGAGAGAGAGAGAGAGAGAGAGAGAGAGAGAGAGAGAGAGAGAGAGAGAGAGAGAGAGAGAGAGAGAGATTCATAATGAGGGGAAAAAAATGCTTGTTAAATATCAGTGAGCTCCTAGTTGAGCTTACGCTCCATGTATTTGTAGTGGGTGAAGTTGGCTCATTTTCATGATTTTCTCCACTGAAACCTCACATCCTTGGGGGAGGAAATAATGTACAGCAGATGGAGGAGTAATCTGATAAGTAAATAGTATCCAGGGATGAGTATGCCAGGTCAAGAATGTTGGAAAGCGGGGCAGCTAGGTGTTGCAGCAGATAAACACCAGCCCTGGATTCAGGAGGACCTGAATTCAAATTTGGCCTCAGACACTTGACACTAACCCTGGGCAAGTCACTTAACCCTCATTGCCCAGCAAAAAAAAAAAAAAAGAATGTTGGAAAGCCAGAGGGCAAAGGTACTAGAATGGTGGCTAATGAGACATCAAAGTGGAAGATAGCAGTCACTGATGGATAGGTAGGTAAAAGAAGCTAGAGTAGGTGATACTGGGAAACTGGGAAGGATTGTGAGAATAGAAAGAGTTCGTGATAGAACCAATAGTGGATTTAGTGTAAGAGAGCAGAAAAAGAGAAGGATTAAAATTCAATCATCCAACCTGAGTCTTTTAATTTTTAGATCTTGTTACCCTCTCCCCCCCACACCCCAACACCAAATGTTGAGGGATAGTAAAGTGTATGGTGTGGTCACACTGGTATTGTTGAAGGAGATCATTGCAGTTGAGGAGGCTGAGGAATCAAGAGCTCAATTTGCTATAAAGGTTGATCAATATGGATACTAAAGGTTGGAGGCGATGGGGTAGAGAGGAAGAACCTAGGTCATATATTTATAACTCTTTAGGTTTAGAGCTATTCTTTTCAGCTCTGGAAGTCATAACAACAAGGATGGTGAAAGGAAGGTTTAAATGGATGGAATCAAACTCAGAAGCAAACACCTCATAGGGGATAGCTATCAATCAATCAAACAGTATTTATTAAATGCTTATTTTATGTCAGGAACTGTGTTAATCTCTGAGGATAGAAAGCCATAAATGAAATAATATTTTCCCTCAAGTTGCTGTAGTGGCCAAATTTTAATTTGGGAGTGTTAGTTAGGTGGCTCACCACAATATTGGGGCAAAGAAGGAGATTAACAGCCTCTTTCAAAAACAGAACAGGGTTTATTAACAAGAACAAACTTAAAAACACAAGTAAGATTACTAGAATTAAGGGAAAGGGAAAAAAAGGAATGGGAGAAGGAAAATAATATGACCTGAATCACACCACCTCCCGGGGCTCAGCAGAGCTTATATTCTGGACAGGGATGATCTGGAAGTGACCTTAGTGGACAGGGAGTACAGCCACCTCCAATACAGGCACTAGTAGTCAGTAGGGGTGAGGAGATGGAATAGCTGTCAACAGAGAGGATTTCAGGAGACAGAGGTTATCTCTAGGGAAGAACCAGGTTTCTGTTGAAAGTGAGGTTACAGTACTTAGCACAGTGCCTGACATACAGTGAGTCCTTAAATGCTTTTGACTGACTGACTGAAAAAAAATAAAGTGAAGAGGTTAGAGGGATGACTGGCTTAAATGTTCAAGGATACAGGAAAGTTTGTGGACAAAAGTATGAGTGCTCTAATACATTTGGCCAACTGGATTGGAGTGGGGACTGAGGTGGAGTAGGAGTGTTTAGAATAGGGGAAAGTATTGGAGAGGATTTTGTATGGATATGCCACTTTCCAACGGGAGTTGTAGAAACAGGAGGTAGATACTATGAACAGATGATTTACAACATTAATTCTTTTATAACCCATAAAAATCATTTTAAACTTTGGTGTTTTGAAAAGTACAACATGGAGACTTTTATAGATGTTGTGGCTCCTTGACTGAAGAAAGAAGGCCTTGGGTCTTTCTCAGCTTTAGATCTCTAGGTGGGCAAGGAACAATGGGTTGCTGAATCAGTTTCTAGAGAAGCTGCTATTCAGCCTCCTAGATATTCCTCTTCTAAGTGTGTCTTGGCTTGTTGATATATTCCTAGAGTTATCTTCCAAAGGCTCATGAGAAGAAGTATGACTGGTACACTATAAAGACTTGATTTCTTTCTCAAACATGTGACCCCAAGTAAGTAATTTAATTATTTTCTAGCTTTAGTTTCTTCATAAGAGTGCACTATTTAAAGGAACATTATGATGAAAACTTTGCAAACCTTAAAGAATTGCAGAAGACATAAAGGATAATTTCAATCCACAGGAATATGAATATATATATATATAATATACACACACACTCACATATATATGCATATACACACGTGTATAGGTGTTCATGTATATATGTGTGCATGTGCATGTATGTGTGTATATGTACACATGCATATACATACACATATAATGTAATATTATATACAATATCATTGCTTTTGTCAATTTAGATGATGCCTGTGCCATCTAAAATATAGGATGTTAGAGTTGGATGGGATCTCAGTGGTCATCTAGTCTAACTCCCATTAGAAATATGAATAATGTCACTAATTCTGGAGTCTAAAGATTTGGGTTCAAATCCTACTTTGGATGTTTATTACCTATGTGAATGGTTAAATCACTCCAGCCCTCTGAGCCTCTGCAAAAAGAGGGGGTTGGATTATGTGGCTTCTGATGTCTGTTCTAATTGTAAATATAAGATTTTAATAATAATTAAAAATAATTTTCCTATGTAATCAGTGGCATATTTCTAATGTGAAGAAATAGTATGACAGGAGTTCTATAGGAAGGAAATCTCTTGGGTTTGGTATCATGAGAGACAAAGATATCCAGGGAACATGAAAATTTGAGTGAAAGCAAATTAGGCACTTGACCTAGCAATATGCATGACAGCTGAATGAGCTTCCAATCCATGAGGTCGAATGAGAGTAAAATAGATTCCCAACCCAAGAGAATCTAACCCTCTAGAGTTTTAATGAGGCTTCTGATTTGGGAGTTTGGATTGAGAGTTGTATAGGCTCCTGATTCAGAAATTTGAACTAAAAACTTGAAAGACTCAGTTCTGGGAGTCTGAACTGAGTGGTGGGTGGCAGATGAGGAAGTAGGCATGGGGAGGTAATGGAGAGAACATAGAGTACCATGGTAGCAGCTGCCACTATGACAATCAAGGGGTTAAGCCAGGGGGATGAGAGACACCGATTTCTTGATTCTGCTGAAGCAGATGATAGTGACATTTTTCCTCCTCTCTTTTCTTCTTGTTATTTATCTCTTCAGGACAATGAGTTTCTCTTCCAAAGTCTGCTGTTCTTAAAGTTTTGTTTGCACCTTCTGTTTTAATCAGTATCAAAGCCAATTGATGAAAATAAGATAGAATTAAACTGCTTTTGGTTCATGTTATGGCCTTAATTGCAAATGGGAAGACTATTAGAGAAAGAAAAACAGTACAAGTATTGCTATATAGAGAGGGAGAAAGAGGTCAGACCTCCTGTCTAAAACATTACAGTTTAGATCCTTGATGGAGACTCTGAGATAAAAACAAGAATCTTATAGTTTTAACTATTATTTTGATAAACTTCCTGCAAGTCAGAAGTAAATTGGATTGAGGTTTTTCTTCCTTTGCCCTAGGCTAAAAACAATTGAAAGCATTGTTTTTTTTACTGTCTGGAACCAGGCTGGGCTGTTGGCACACATGGCCTCATTCACTCCTTACCCACTTTTCTCCACACATGTGCAGAAGATGGAAGGAAGTGACTAGGTACTAGGATCTGCCTCTTGGGAGAAGAAAAGGTGTTGTTAATACTGATCTATTCTAAATGTGTAAGCCAGAGCAATCAGTACTTCTTTTCCTAGTAGTCCTTTACTTCCCCTCTAGACAGGCACATTTGGTTACACATAGATATACAATTCCCCAAATGGCCCTTTCCTCATGACCCTCGTGACCCATTCTAGTTCTGTAGAAGCGATCTAATCCATAGTTCCAAACTATGCAGGAATGCCTCCTATAGCATACCTGACTGGCTATGGCTATTGGGCATTTGTTTGAAAGTCTTCAGTGATAGGAAGATCTCTACTTAATTCAGTGAGGCAGTCTTTTCCATTGTTGGACAGCTGTGATAATTGTCATAAAGTTCTTCCTTTAATTATATCTGCTTTAGTCAGTTTTTGGAAACCTCTTAGGATGTACTGAAACGACTAGATCCTGTTGAATCACTGAAATCATAGCAGGGAGTGAGCAATGTGTGGCAAATGATATTTTTCTTTCAGTGACAACCCCATGATGTAGACTTTTGAAGGCAAAGCTACATAATAATGAGAGATAATAACCACCTGATTAGATCCTCTTACACATCTATGAATTCTAATGGCTTGGGGTTCACTCCATTAGACCCATGACATCATCACAGGCTCCAGGTGGGCATCTTTAATATCTCTGCTTGATTTAGTCCTGCAGCTCCCTTGCTGACTATCTCCTACTTGCCACAAACTAGTTTTTCCTCAATATTATGCTTCCAAACTGTATCAAAGAATCTCAGATTTGGAAGGGACTTTAGAGATAATCTGCTTCAACCATAGCTGGGCAGAAATTCTCTCTATAGCACTGACAGGTGGTCATTCATTCTTTGCTTAGAGACCTTCAGTTCCAGAGAACCCAGTGCTTCTGAAGGCTAGAGCCTTCTTTATTAGGAAGTTCTACCTCATATAAAGCTGAAATCTGCCTGCCTAAAAATTCCCCGTATTGGTCCTATATCTGCTCTCAGAAGCTAGGCAGATCCCTCTTCTGCATGAGAGCCTTTCAAATGCAGACTATCATATCCTCTTTCTATCTTCTCCAAAACAAACAGCTTAGTTCTTTAATGAATTCACATCAACACTTCCAATTCCAGAGAAAAATTTCCTCTCTCTTCTTTCTTTTAAACTCAAATATTGAAGGAGACACAGGACATGGTTTTATAAGGTTGATTAATGCCATAGGTTATCTATAGCTTTGGCCTAATTAATATGTATAATTACAGGATCCTGGAGACACAGAATTGCCTCTAACCTTTGTAGTGGTTATCTGGCCCACAATGGGTCTACAAAGGACATTCCTTTATAACATCCATGAAAGTGACAAAGCAGCCTTGATTTGAAGTCCTAGTGATGACCACTCAGTCTTGAGGCATCTGGTTCTCTTCTTTCATAGTTCTAATTGTTAGGAAGTTTTTCTTTACGTCAAGCCTTCATCTGCCTCTTTGTAATTTCCACTTATTATTCTAAGCTCTGCCCTCTGGAACCTAGCAGAACAAGTCTTCTTCCACATGGCAGCCTTTATTCTATTTGAAGATAGCTATCATATCATTCTTAAGTCTTCTCCTTTTCAGGATAAACACTCTTAATTTCCTTAACTGATCCTAGTAGAAAATGGTGCCTGATTTCTCTGTCATTCCAGTCTACCTCTTTTGGACATACTCCAGCTTGTCACTATGCTTCTGAAAATATGGCACCCAGAATCAACACAATGGGGGGTGGAGCCAACATGGTGGAGAGTAGCCAGCAAATCGCTTAAGCTCTCCTTCTGTTCCCTCAAAAAGAACATTAAATCAAGCTTCTAGATGGATTCTGAAACTACAGAACCTGTAAAGAGACAGAGAGACATAGTCTTCCAACCAGAGATAATTTAGAAGACTTCAGGAAAAGTTGGTCTCATTGGGGCAAAAGGGAGGTGCAGCGCAGTGCAGAGGGTGCTGGGGCAAGTCAGCAGGAAGCTGTGGGCCACAGCCAAGCAACTGAGTCCCCTGGATCCTGGCTCAACAAGCTGGTGGTGCAGCAGGACAGTGGCAAAACCCGCCAGCACCAGCCGGGAGGGCAGGTTGCCAGCTGGACAGCCACCCATAGGATAGGTGCAACCAGGCCTACCAATCCCAGCACGCAGTTAGCAGAATCAACACAATGTACCAGATGTAGTTTCATCAATGCAGAGTACAGAAAAATGATTAAATCCCTCATTCTTCCCTATGCTTCTTTTCATCTATCCTATAAATGCATCGTTCAAAACAATGGCACCATTTCCCCCACCATTAATCTATAAAAAGCAAGAAAATCAACAAATCATTTCATCTGAAATGAAATGAGGCAAAATTCAATTCCCATGAACTCTTGGTAGTTTTGAAGGACGTAAAGCTTAGGCAGGGGTAACCATTTTGAAAATAGTGAATTTTATTTCTTATGGACCCCTAGTGGCTGGGAAGAATACCATGCCTAGGAGGGGGCAGCCATTTTGAAAAGTGAAGAAACACATTTCCCATGAGCTTCCAATGGCTGGTTATCTAGGTTCTGTTCCAGTTTCAATGTCATTATTATTTAAGGAGCTGGATTCTCCTGGTCTCTTGTTGGTTGTTAAATCAGATACTTTGGAGTAACAAGGAGCTCTTTCAGCCGACCTGAGCACCATTCACTAAATAATTACTTAAACAATAAACTAAAGTTTTCACTAGGGGAGGTGACCTAGAAACACATGAACCCTGTTTTCTAGGTGCTTAGACAAATACCCACTAAGAGCGAGATTGTAACTGCGTTCTCACTTTAGGCAGGCCAGGGACTAAATAAAACAGAATCACAGGCAGGGATAGAAAATTTAAATCACCAACTAACTAGGGATTTTAGGTTGTCAAAAGGGATGAGTCAATGCCCAGCACTACTTGGCACTGGAGAGTAGAATCCTTGTACTTTTGAGTAGAAAGGGTCCTTAAAGTCATCCTGTTCAACCAGAAGCAGGAATCTTTTATACAATATCTACATCCTTTGTGTGAATATCTCTCCTGAGTGGGAGTCACTCTCCTGTGGCATCTTATTTCTACTAGAGAGTGTCTTATACAATTTTCCACTTAGAAATTCTTTTTGATGATGAAGATGAACTATTGTTTGCAGTGATTGACAGTATCTGCTTTTCTTCAACTAGACTAAATCTGTCCAAATATCAAGTTCCAGCTTAAGTCTCAATTCCTCTGTGAAGTTTTCCCTGAGAAGTCTGACATGATTTTCACTTTGTCTAATTTGTGGTGCAGTGACTGAATGAGGGCTGGATTTGGGATCAACAGACATGGATTCTGATTTTAGTTTTGCCACTTACTATCTATGGGACTTCAGGCAAGCCCTTTTACCTCTCTCGGCCTCAGTTTCCTTAGCTGTAAAAAGGAGGCTGGATTAGATGACTTCTCAAATTACTTTCAGATTTAAATTTAGGCTCCTATTACCTAGGTTCAAATCTTAACTCTATTTGCTGTTTGAGAAGTGAGCAGGAGGAAGTTGGCTTACTTGAATAAGGCCCTCTCCCACCTCCAAATCCCTATGAACAAATAATATAAGCTAAACCTCTATGATGAGATCTTTACCTAAGGAAAAAAATCCATCTCTAAATCTATGATCTTATGATCCTTCTGTATTCATTGGTTCTGCAATGACAATACCAACTGCAGTGATTTATTGAACACTACCCCGCAATGTGCAGAGCACTTTGTTAACTGTTAAGGGGGTTAAAAGGATGAACTAGAGAGAGTCAACATTTTTCTATGGTAGGGGAGATAAGGCATGATCACAAGTAATTCTAATGCAAGTTGGAACATGATAAATGATTGAGGAAGGCACAAACCAAATATTGGGTGAGGTCAAAGGGAGAAAAGATAGATAATTTTCAACTGGGAACACATGGAAAGTTTCTAAACTTGGGTTTAAAATAAAGTGCACAAATATAGGATAGGGTAGGTCTGAGGCACTAAAAGCTCAGTGAGTCCACAGTATGACATAGTTGTGACAACAGCACATTAGCCAAAAGAGTGAATATGATATTATAATGCATTAGAGAAGTCTGGGTAAATCAATTAATCAATCAAGCAAGGATTTATTGTTTGACACAAGACTTGTGTTAATGCATCTTGGCAAACTATATCCTCACTTGGATAACTATGTTCTACGAGTCACATTTCAGGAAGGACATTAAGAAGCTGACGTTCATCCAGAGGAGGGCAACCAGCCTCATGGTATATTGGAAAAAAATTGGACTTGAAATTAAAATATCTAAGTTCAAGTCCTGCCTAGGCCATTATATGGCTATATGATCTTGGTCAAATCATTTCATTTCTTTGGGTTTGTTTCCTTTACTACAATTCTTTTTCCTTTGCTACCTTTATTCTAAGAATCTCAAACATACTTTATACACTTAAAGGCAGGAGGTTCAAGATGTCAGAATCCAGGAGGGGAAAGACAAAGGATCTCTGGATCTGATCTGGTCAAGGGTTTGGCTTCCATTTTTAAAGAAGAGGAAAGATAAAAGAGTAGTAGGTCTCCAGTTAGGTAATTATTGCTTGTTCAGCCCCTCCTTTTGTTAATTTGGAGAGTGCCAGGTTAGTTGGAAGAGTCTGTTTGTGATTGCATTTTCAGATATTCTCCTCAAGCCTCATCATCTTCAGAAGCACACTGGCTCCACTGAGATCCCAGTGCTGAAGGGCCAGGCATGGCAGGACTTCTTCAGAAAAGGAGGAGTCCTACCAGGGAGGGCTCCCACCAACCTTGTAACATTCTTGGGGGTTTGCTCAAAGTCTCCTCACGTCTCTTGTAGATATTGCTAAGAGTGGTCAAAATGAGAAAACCAACAGCTGTGTATGCTGAGAGCTGCTACAAGGCCAGAGGAGTGTCAGGTGGGGGGAAGCTCTGGGGTCCTACCTGAGACAATAACATGAAAACAAAAGGGGCAAATGGTGGGAAACAGGGCTGAGAAAACACCAGGAATTCCTGGAGTTTGGTAAGGGGAAGCAGGGCTATGAGAACTTCCCCAAACACAAAAAGTATGAATTTGGAGAAGGGTTTCAGTTCTAACAACCTATGAAGTTATAGCATTTTTTCCCATTGGAAAATCTCATTGCAGGAGGGCAACTTATATTATTTCTTCATGGGGTATGGTGAAGGTTTTGATCAATTAAATAACACCTAACTTCCTCCTACTCATTTTTAACCCATTGCATTATACCTTCCTGTCCCCATCATTTAGATAATATTCCTCTCTTCAAGGTCATTCCTAATCTCTTTATTGCTAAATCCCCAAGGATCTTTTCCTAATCCTTATCCTTCCTGATGTCTCATCTCCCTTTTACACTGTTGGCCACCTCTTACTTTTCAGTGCTCTCTATTACCTAAATTTTCTTTACAGCTGCTTTCTCCAGGTCCTTCTCTTTCCTATTTGACCCATCCTTCTTGATCTCCTTTTCAGGATCATCATGCATGTCCCAATCCTTATGCATTAGTGTATGAAGTATAGCTTAGACCCCCCCTCTCTTTTCCTCTTTCTACATTTTCTCTTTTCATTATCTCATAAATTTCTATGAATTTTATGTACCTTACTCTGAAATCTCCCTGTATAATCTCATCTATCTCCTAAACTCTCATCTTACACCAACAACATATCTCCCCATGGATGTCTAATAGGCATCTCAAATTCAATATATCCCAAACTGAACTCATCTTTTCCTAAAATACACATCACCTCCCAAATTCCTTATTTTTGTTAAAGGTGCCACCATTCTTCCAATCATTCAGATTTAGCCCTTTAGAATCATCCTTCACTCACAACATATCCACCCATTTGCTGAATCTCACAAATTATACCTCTGAAACATTAGTTATTCCCTCCTGTCTTTCCATGTCACAACCCTATTAGTTATGGACCTTATCACCTTTTTTTCCTGGATTATTGCAATAGTCTTCTAATTGGTCTCCCTGTATCCAGTCTTTCTCCCTTTCCAATCCATTTTCCCACACAACTGCCAAATTGATATTTACAAAGTATATATGTAACTATATCACTCCTTTGATCAAGAAGTCTGAGGGGGCCCTTTTTGCCCTCATGGTAAAATACAAACTTGTCTGCTGGGCATTTAGACCCCTTCATGATTTTGCTCCAGCCCATCTTTCTGGGATGATGACAGTTTTCCCTCAAATCCAATGCTTAGCACAGTGCCTCCCACATAGCATGAGCTTAATAAATGTTGGTTGATCGATTGATACACTCTACATTCCAGTCAAACTCAGCTACCTGCTAGTCCAAGGACATGACAGTCCATCCTTGCCTTTACTATGCTGCCTAACTTGCTTTTTCTGAGCTTCAGGGTCCTTTTCTGTCAAGTGGAGTAGTTGGACTATGGACTGTTTGGCCTTCAAGGTTCTTTTCTGTATTGTAAAAGGAGGGTATTTGATGAATTATTTCTGAGATCACTCCTAGCTCATAATCCTATGATCCTGCGATCTTACAATCCATATATTCTTCTACTGAAATGAAGGAAGGCATTAGCTTTTGTGGTAACAAAGATCAGCCCTTCTTCTCTATAGTCTTAAATTTCAAATAGCTATTAAAGAAATCCCAAACTAAAACACAATTGGATAAAGGGGACTGAAGAGAGAATCAGATGGCCATCTCAAAAAATTAGTAGGAAAAGAATCCTTGCCATCTAATTGCTTGGATAAGCTATATTTGGAGGGAGGAGTACTTAGTAACAGGCACTGAGCCTACAAATAGGAATAATTAACTATGGCCAAATGGAACAATTTTCACTGGTTTGCCCCTCCTCCTCCCTTTTATAGAGCTTAATGTGCAAGACTTATTGGTTAGTACTTAAGGAGTTTTCTTTGCAACAGGTTATTTCATGGCTCCTGTCCAAGTAGTCAATGGACTCTGGATTTCTCTCTTTTTTTCTCTTTTTTATTTCTCTCAAATGTCAAAGAGGGGTGCTGGGCTGAGATCCATACACTAACATTCATGGCCAATCCCACAACAGACACAGTTAAATAGCTTTCTATACAACATGACTTCAGGAATTCTGCTACCCTCCGCCATTGGCCATCTCTTCCCTGCCTTCCCACTGATAGACTGAAGAGAAAAGCCAAAAGCACAGAATGCTAGAGCTGGAACAGACTTTAGAATATAGGATGTAAGAGCCAGAACTCAGGATGAAAGTGTCAAAGCTTGGCACTTAAGAACAAAGATCATAGAATGGGGGTGCTTAATATTTTTTGTGTTTTGGGCTCCTTTGGCAGTCTGGACCTCTTTTTCAGAATGTTTTTAAATACATAAAATAAACTAAATAGGATTGCTAAAGAAAGAAATTATGTTGAACTACAGTTATAAAATGTGCATATCTATCTATCAAATGTGTATATATGTGTAAATATATCATATATGTATATACATGTATATGTCTGAATATATATATATATATATATATATATATATATAAACAAATTCATGGATTCCGGGTTACTATCCCTTGCCACAGAAACTCCATAGAATCTCAGAATTGAAAATTACTTTAGAACATATAACAGAGAAAGGTATAGTTGGAGGGGGCCACATCAATCATCTAATTCTTATAGGATTTTGGTTCTGGAAGAGATTCAAGAGATCTTTTAATTTAATTCCCTCATCCAGATGAGACACCGAGGTCCAGTGAAGACTTGTCCAGGATCACAGAGTGTAGTGTAGAGTCATTAGTTTGTTGGAGTGTGATGGGAACTTGAATCCTGGAGGATACTGGAAGAGTGATGGGGAAGCTTGTTCCTTTAGTAAGTTCAATTCAGTAAACATTTATTAAGCACCTACTATATGCCAGGCACTGTGCTAAGCCATGGGGAGACAAAAAGAGGCAAGATACAGCCCCTTCCCTCAAGGAGCTTCCAATCTAATGGGGGAGATAACATGCAAACAAATATATAATAAGCAAGCTGTGTAGAGGATAAAGAAGAAATAATTAAAAGAGGGAAAACAATGGAATTAAGAGGGGTTGGTCAGAAGAGAGGGCACTATTCTCTGATTGGCACCATTTGATAAAAAGGGTCTGTGTTTTCTGAGGCCTTTATGTCTAAGTGGAACCTTGAGGGACCTCTTGGGGACTGACCCCATTAAACTAGGGTACGTGTTCAGAGCTAGGTTATACCTTAACTGTCAGGTCTACCCCTTTAAGAATCTGCAGAGGGCATGACAGACGAATTAAAGGGAACAGGTATTGAAGCATGAGGTATGTACCTTAAAAATCTTTTGGTTGATTACTCATATCCCTCAATCAGATGCTTACCATCTGCACTCTCTCAACCCTTTTCCTAACCCAAGTTCTAGTCTATACTATGAAATAGTAATCTAAGCCTTTTCTTCCCAAATTCTGCTTCTGCTGCATATCACAACTTTTTCCATGGACTATTACTTCACACTCTGATATTAGAATAGGAACCTGCAGCTCTTTTGCTCAACCCATGTTTTAACCTGAAAGAATCCCTTTTACAGAATTCCCAACAAATGCCCAACCAGCCTTCAAGTGAAGATCGCTAACAAAGGACTCACTATATAACATGGTAAGGATATAAAAGAGGGCTAAAATAGTCCCTGCCCTGAAAAAGCTCATAATCTGTGGAGAAGACATGTAAATAAACAGCTATGCATAAGATGCCTGAAGTGTAGACTGGAGGGGAGGCTTATGAGGGAAAGCTTCAGTAGCTGGGGGAGTCTGGGAAAGGCTTTCTACAGAAGGGGGCTTTTGAGCTAAGTCCTGAAGGAAGGAGCTCATTCCAGGCAACATGAGAGAGCCATTACTAAGACAGTGAGACATGTGATGGAATGTCATGTGCAAGAAATAGGAAAGTAGGCCAGAAGACCTCCTGAGGCTGTCTCAGAGAGTTCTACCTAGTCATTAGGATTTTTTTAAACCTGAAGTGTGCCCATTGCTTTTACTCTTGTCTGTTTTGTCAAACAGAATAAGTTTAATCCCATTTTTCCTATCTCTTTTAGGAGCCTGCCCCTGTGACATCCAAATCATTTTTCAGACACTCAGGTTTACACCTTTAAGAAATATTGTCAACTCTGCATTTACATTCATGTGCCAGGTCGTTTGAATTCTACCTTCTCAGTATGTCTCACATCTGTTTCATTTTCTCTATTCACAAAACACTGCTTTTTATCACCTCTTGCCTAGAGAATAGCAATGGCCTTCTAGCTGAACTCTCATGGGTTTCTCCTATCTCCAATGTGTCCTCCAAACAGATGATAAAATGATCTCCCTAGGGCATATGTCAAACCATGCCACTCCCTTGCTCAAAAGTCTTTGATGGCTTCCTATTGCTTTTAGGATCAAATATAAACTTCTCAGCTTGACTCTAAAAGCCTTTTATAATCTACTTCCAACCTACCTTTCTAGACTTATTTAATATCACTTTCCCCTCATGAATACTGTGTTCTGGCCAAACCAGTCTATCTGATGTTCCCTGAACTTCTCTGTCTCTTGTTTTCATGCTTTTGCATAGGCTGTCCTCCATGCCTAGAAAGTCTCCTCACTTTCCACCTCTTACCCCCAGCCTCACTCAAAGCTCAGCTTGTCAGAATGATTTCAGAAAAACCTGGAAAAACTTGCATGAATTGATGCGAAGTGAAGTGAGCAGAACCAGGAGAACACTGTACACAGTAACAGCAATATTGTATGAAGAACTGTGAATGACTTAGCTATTCTCAGCAAACAATGATCCGAGAAAATCCCAAAGGACTCATCATGCTATCTGCCTCCAGAGAAAGAACAATGTTATATGAATGCATATTGAAGCATACTATTTTTCACTTCTTTCTTTCTTCTTTTTTTGTTGTTGTTTGAGTCTTCTTGCACAAAATGACTAATATGGAAATGTTTTATATGATTGCATATGTATAACCTACATAAGATTGCTTACTGTCTCAGTGAGGGGACAGGGGAGGGAGGGCAAGAGAGAATTTGGAATTCAAAACTTAAAAAAAACCTGACAAATGTTAAAAATTGTTTTTATGTGTAACTGAGGAGAAAAAATGAAACATTATTTTAAAAAAAGCTCAGCTTGTATATTACCTCCTAAAGGAAGCCTTCCTGATCTCCCTCATTTCTTCCTCAAAGTATCTTACATAGACTTTTCTGTTCACATGCTGTATCCCCCTCCAATAGAATATGAACTCCTTGAAGGCAGTGTCTATTTTTCATTTTGTGTTTGTATCCCCAGCACTTGGCAAAGTGCCTTGCCCAGAATAGTCATCTAAAAATGCTTGTTAGATCGGTTTTAATTGGATCCTGTTTTTTTCATTATAGTCCTTCAAATATATGTAGAAAGATATTATATCTTTCCCACTTTTCCCTTCTTCATGTAAAACATCCCAGTTCCTTCAAAAGTTCCTGGTATGGCCCAAAATTTGCCCTCCCCCCCGCATTTTTGCTGCTTGCCGGCCTCTATATGCTCTCCAGCTCATCACAGTCCTTTCTAAAATTCAGTTTTGAGAACTGAATACAAAGCTCCAATTGTGGGCTAACCAGAACATAGAACAGTGAAATTAGCAACACCCTCAGCCTAGATATTCTCTTAATGTAACTTAAGGCCATAGTAACACTATAGGCTGATATGTCATACTGAGGGTATAGTTTACATGAAAATCTCTTGTTTGTATGAACTCCTGCGTAAACAGCAATACATACCTCTCCCACCTTATACTCATGAATTTATCTTTTTAAGTGCTAGCATAATACTTTATATCGATTATTACATCTAATTACATGTGTATATTGTATATTATATATTATGTCTAATTATAGTTATTAAATTTCAATTTATTAAATCCAGTTTATTATTCAACTATGTTGAAGTGCTTTTTGGCTCTTGAGTCTATTATCCAATGGATTAACCATCCCTACCAGCAATGAATCATCTGAAAATTTAAGTATGCTATTTCTTCTTTTATTCAAGTCATTGATAAATGTATCAAACCAGCACCAATGAGAGTTTCCATTGGCACTCCACTAAAGACCTCCTGCCACGCAAAACCCTTAATGACTATTTTTTGGATATGGTGATGAAGCTGCCATATTTTCTATTCCATTTTTCTCTATCTTGATTACAAGAATAGCATGAGAGACTTTCTCAACACTTTGTTGAAACTTGGGTAAGCTATAAATCTATCTATAGTATTTTCCTGACCTATTAGTTTAGTCACTTGTCAAAGGAAAGGAGGTTATTTTGGCATGATTCATTCTTGATGAAATCATGCTAGCTCTTAGCAATCACTACTTCCCTTTGGAGCCACCCTTTAATAACATGTTTAGAATTTTCCCAGGAATCTAAGTCAAACTCACTGACCCATGGTTTGAAGATTTCACTTTCTTCCCTATTTTGAAAATTGGGACATTTGTTCTTTTTTCATCATCTTTCAGAGATCACTGACAGTGGATCAGTAATTTCATTATCCATTTCTCTAAGTACACTGGCAAACTAAGGAGCAAGTGAATCTTTTCCTATCTCCCTATTTATCTTGGGGTTTGAACCCCCTATTATCCATTTATGTTCTGTTCCCAACTTAGGTATTATTTTCCTTGGCAGAGGAAATGGAAACAAAAGAAGAAAGTTCTATTCTGTCTTCATTATGTTATCATCATCCCATTGTTTCTTTAAATTTTCTCTTTCTGCTCCACAATACTTTAAAAATCCTTTTTTGCTGTCCTTTGAATTCCTTGCCAGCCCCAGCTCATTCTCTGTTTTAGAGTCCTTAAGTTACTTGCCCTTGCTTCTCTGCCTATCCCTCTAAGGCCAACATCCAACTTCCTTTTTGTGAGAGTTTTGGCACTGGGATTATACCTATCTTTTCTTCTAGCCTCTTCAAAGCTGTTCTCCCCAAGTTAGGGGTGCATACAAGACTATGTTAAGCTTTCCTCTCCTTCCATACCATATGTTCTAGGATAGGAATGACCACTTTCCTTAGAAGGTTTTCATCATTTATACTTCAGCAATCACTTCCTCCTTGGTTATCAAAACCTAGTTCAGAATATTAGTTCTTATTGCTTCCTTTATCCTTTCAATGGGTAGTCCTACCCACTCTCACATTTTATATTCAGAAGTCTCTTTCAACTCTAACATTCAATATTCTAAAGTTCATTCCTTTCTTTTGATCTATGATATTTACTCTTTTCACATACCCAACAGAATAGAATGGGCAGCAGCCATACAGTGGGGTTCCTGGGAGGCATTCCTCCTTCTTCCCACCATCTTCCCCTACCTTTACTGCTTTGATTTTCATTGCCTGGGAAGAATATGGGAACCACAGGGGGGAAAACTCTATTCTTCCTCAATAATTCTATTAAAATTCCCTGGGCTCTCCATTCTTTGTTTCAATGTGCAGCATACAATCCTCCTGTATTTCAGCACGGACTGGGTTTGAAAGAGAGTACTTAGAGAATAATAGATTGCCTAGGCATTTGGAAGTAAGTGTTTGAGATTTTTAAAATCTGAATTTGCAGGTATTCTTCCCCTCACTGGGGAAAAGATATCAATGGTTCACTCTGGACCTCGAATTGTCCTAGTAGTTAAGTCTCAGTGATTTAATCCCTGGCTCAGAAATCTTTAGTGCCTACCATTACATATAGGATAAGTCCCTAATTCTTAGCCTTGTCTTTAAGGCCTCATATATTCTGACAGCTGGCTAATTTTCCAATTTCCCTAGGTTGGCTATGTAGAGATTGCAAAATATACTATGCTATAAAAATGTGAACCATAATTATTATAGTAGGTACTCAATAGGTATTTGTTGAATATATTTGCAACTGAGAAGTAACATTCACATTTCCCCTCCCTTGAGATATGTAGATTATGCTAAAGATGATAAGATTTAGGATCATAGATGAATTGTCCCACTTGATTATGGCTACAAATAATCTAGTATTTCCTTAACTCTGGCAAAGCTGGCTAATTTCACTTACTCCCTTAAAGCACTCCAGTTGTAAGACCTTAGGGCCCCCTAAGTCCCCTAGTTGTAAAGCTTGATTGACTTTGAGTGATTTACCCGGAAAGTTTGATAAGCAAATAACAAAAACTAGATTGCAAAAGAACATTTACCTTATTTAAGAGAATAAAATATTTCTAGGTACTTTAGAAAAATGAATTTCTATATAAAAAAGTTGGCATATCAGTGAAATATACTTATTTTTTATTTCTGGTTATTGAAGCAGATACATTTAGAAAACATACTTACTATACCACCTAATAGTTGAAAGTGATAGTGACTCAGTTACCCATTGTTCCCAGCCCTCCTTAACAAAAAGTGTTGGGGAGGCTCTTTGGAGAAGGGAGATATCAAGTCTCCAGCTTTTTGTTTACCTGCTCTTCATCACATACCCCTATCTGCAAACTGTCAAGTTCAATACCTTGGGGAAGAATGAAGATAGAAAGGCTCAACCTCTTCTACTGAGGTAGACCTATCTGAATTGTCTTAAAGTTACCTATAAAAGCTATTCCCACCTTGAAGCCATTGATCTGCCCATCAAGGTGTTGTTACCTTGATATACTTCTAATAAAATCCCTTTAATTTTCTTTGTCTTGAGTTTTGCCTCATTAATCAAGGTGAAAGCCCAAATGAAGAATTTTCCTTTCAACACAATGTTTCATTAGTGTAGATTGAGTTACTACATTCATTCATTCATTCATTCATTCATTCATTCATTCATTCATTCACTCATTCATTTATCAAGGGCCTAACATGGGCATTGTACCAGGCTGTATTTGCTCTCAAGAAATTGACATCTAATCAGGAAGATAAGTCATAAATACAGATATCTAACTGAGATTAGAATATAAGGGAAAACTCACTTCTAGTTGGGAGAATGAATAATAAAAGTAGCTAGTATTTATGTAGGACTTTAAGGTTTACAAAGAACTTTACACATATCATTTCACTGGATTCTGTAAACAATTCTGGGAAGTGGACGCTACATTTCTTCACATTTTTATAGTTATGTTTAGTTTTTATGTCACCTTAATTTCTTTTTCTTTTTTTTTTTGGTGGGACAATGAGGGTTAAGTGACTTGCCCAGGGTCACACAGCTAGTAAGTGTCAAGTGTCTGAGGCTGGATTTGAACTCAGGTCTTCCTGAATCCAAGGCCGGTGCTTTATCCACTGCACCACCTAGCTGCCCCCTCTTCACATTTTACAGAAGATGAAACTGAGGCTCAGAGAGATTAAATGACCTTTCCAGCAGTCACACAGTTAAGAAGCCTTTGAGGAAGGATACAGACTCAGGTTTTACTGAGTCAAAGTTCAGAGTTCTATCCACTAGCCACCTAAGCTGCCTTAAGGAAAGGTATGATGGTAGCTTCTTCTTCTTTTTTTTTTTTTTTGGTGAGGCAATTGGGGTTAAGTGACTTGCCCAGGGTCACACAGCTAGTAAGTGTTAAGTGTCTGAGGCCGGATTTGAACTCAGGTCCTCCTGAATCCAGGGCCGGTGCTCTATCCACTGTGCCATCTAGCTGCCCCTGATGGTAGCTTCTTAATTGGGCATTGAAAGGTAAGTAGGTTACAAATAATTGAATATGTATTTAAATATAAGTACATACACGTTTTTCTTTTAAAATGTCATGTATTTATGTCATTCACACATATACACATACCTATCATCTATCTATATTTGCCACACTTACATAAATTCATATTGTCTTTCCCCTGGCTTGTCATAATTAGGGAATTTTGATTACAGAAATTTCCCTCTCTGGGCCAAGTTTTTCTCAACTGTGAAATGCTTAGAGGTGGGGATGGACTAAGTGATTCCTAGGTCTCCTTCTCACCTTGACACTCTTCCATGCGCTAAGGTTTCCTTTTTGCCCTGACTTTCTACATTCTGAAATCTGTCTGTCAACTATAATCATCATATTTGCATAATAATAACTCTAGGGCTTCCTTTCACACTTTTAAGTGTATTACTATAATTCAAAAAATAATTATCTCTTACATGTGTAGTTTCATGGTGCTTTTCATACCTTGCTTCACTTGATCTTCATGACAACCTTTATAAGCAGGCAGGGTAGATATTGCCCCCATTTTGCAGATAAGGAAATAGAGACTGGCCCTAGCCTAGTATTTTTCTACCATATCACACTGTATTGAATCTTTTCATGCCTTAGGTTTCCCACTTTTCAAATGGGGGATGAAGAAACTTGACTGATATGAAATCGAACTGAGAAGTTTAAAACAGGATCCAAGTAGGCAATCTTATTGTTTTCTAAAACAAAACAGTTTTGCTCTTTGATCACATTCTTCATGGTTTGTTCCAAAAACCTGTGTATTAAAAAGAATTTGCATGTACTTTGCCAGCTTGTTACAGAAAACATCAGCTCTCTATTGGCATATATTAAAACAAGAGATTAAAAAGACCATCCTAACTCTGCCACATACATTGCTCTAAAAAGTGCTGAAGTCATGTCTTAGGTCTTTTTATTTTCCTTCCTCTGAGAGATACTGCTTTTCATGAATTATACTGAACTGACAGATCTAATTAGAAACAGAAATCTGAAATTCTAAGAGTTTGCAAAACGGGAAAGGATTTTCCAGAAATGCCATTAAAACTCTCCCAACAAAAGGTGTCTCATTTGATGCCAGATGGATTTAGGTACTATGGGGCAGTTAGGGGATATATTTATATGAATAATGTAGAGAAGGCTGATTCAATTAAAAAATTATTAATCACCTACTGTACGCAAAGTCCTATGTCAGGTACAGGTAATTGGGTTTCTATTCCTATGCTGCATATATGTATACATAAATATATACATACCCACATGTAGACCTCATTTTGTTGTATACATATATGCATGCATTTATTTGTGTGTCTGTATGTATGAATACATTTTTTTTGGTTGAGGCAGCTAGGTGGCCTGCTAAATAGAGTGCTGGAATTAGAGTCAGGAAAATCTGAGTTGAAATCTGACATTGGATACTTCCTAGCTGTGTGACTGTGGGCCATTCACTTAACCTCTGTTTATATCAGTTTTCTCAACTATAAAATGTAGATAATAATAGCATCTACCTGCCAGGGTTTTTTGTGAGGATCAAATGAGATATTTGTAAAGTGTTTAAAATAGGGTCTGGCACACAGTAGGTGTTTAATAAATGTTTGTTTTCTTTCTTTCTTCTAAAGTGCTTCCTTCTCATTGTCTTAGCAGTGAGGTTTTTAATGTAAAGCACTCTGCCCTACAATCTAGGTAACCTGGATTTCAATCTGGTCATTGCCAGTACCTGGCTATGTGACCCTGGATAAGTTATCTTTGCTTTCTAATATTGTCTTCTTTCCTATAAAATTAGCTAGTTAATATTGGGGAAAGCACTGAACTTGGAGCCAGAGGGTCAGGGATTGAATCTCACTCTGATAAATACTAATTGTGCAATTTTGGGAAATCCACTTAATCCCTCTATGCCTCAGTTTCCTCATTTGTAAAATGAGAAGGTTGGACTTGGTGATTTCTAAGATCCCTTCCAGATTCAAATCTATGCTCCTATCATTTAAAATCTTGTCCTAGTTCCAATATTTTATGTTCTTTAGGGTTCTTTCCAGCTCTAGTATTTTTAGGTTCTGCTGCAGCTCCAGAATTTTGTGATTCTAACTGCCCTGTGGGATAAGAAAAAGATGTCATTATCTGTTTTAAAATGTTAAAAATTTACGTCATTTATTTAACGGGTATATTTTTATAGGTCTATAGTATTTCGCGGCAGACTGAGTCCTAGATATTTAAAGCATTTGTGGTTATTTCAGGTAAGATTTCCATTTCTATTATTATTATTATTTCTTCCTGGATTTTGTTACTGTTATAATAGAAATCTTGATTGATATTTTGGGATTTGTTTTGTAGGCTGCTACTTGACCAAAATTATTGTTTTTTTCAATCAGTTTCCTTGCTAATTACCTCCATTTAAAAAAAATGAGGAAATTGATATTCATAGAGGTCATGTCAGATCATACACCTAGCAAGAGTTGGATCCAAGATTTGAACCCGTGTCTTTTGAAATCCAAGCGTAGGGATCTTTTCCTTCTATAACTTAATACCTCTCTTAGGTTTAAGAGGAAACATTAGATGTTCTTTTCTTTTCCATTCTTTTTTTTTTTGGGAGGCAACTGGGATTAAGTAATTTATTTGCCTAGGGTCACATGGGTAGCAAGTGTCTGAGGCTGGATTTGAACTCTTCCTCCAGGGCTGGTGCTCTATCCACTGTGCCACCTAGTTGTCAAGGTATCTTCCCTATCCTGACACATCATCAGATACATGCCAGGCTATCCAGTGAGTGAATTTTCCATCCCTAGTGGAGGACTACAAATCTGTTTGCAGTACATTTCCTTCTATGTTTACTTCAATCACCATGGCAATGATCTTCTTACCCATAGCTACCCGTGGCCACATAAAAATATGCCCCTACTTTCTTCATCTGATTTCATTATATCAGTTCCTTGACAGAAGACGTTTGTAGGGTTTGTCTACAGGGTGGATATTAGTGGCTGTGAGTCACAGCCCATCCTATAGACCTCCCTGACTAGTCCCATTTATATTCGATTAGTTTAATAAAATCTCTTCCTCCCTCACCTCCACCCCTGCAATACGGAGAGAAGACTCATTTCCATATTAGAAGATGCCCAGGCACCATTAGATGCCACTGACATCTGAGGAAATTCTGTTTCTTTTCTTCTCTCCCTCACCACATGACTGGGGGAAGGTAAGGGTCTTCCCGTACTGAGGAAAGAAGCAAGGATATCTGGGATTACAGGTATCTTCTACCCCATTCCTCTCCTAGTTCCTATTACTGTCAACTTTCCTCACCTTTCTACCTTTCAAGCCACTAGTGACAACATATTCTGTTATATCATTTTGATTGATTGATTGATTGATGTATTTTTTTTCGGGGCAATGAGGGTTAAGTGACTTGCCCAGGTTCCCACAGCTAGTAAGTGTCAAGTGTTTGAGGCCATATTTGAACTCAGGTCCTCCTGAATCCAGGGCTGGTCCCTTATCAACCGCGCCACCTAGTTGCCACCTTTATCTCATTAACTAAGTGTTGTGATCAAGTCCTGTGGCTATATTGGTTTTCTTAATACTTGTGATTTAGAGTTGTCATCTGCCAAGGTGAAAATTCCTTTCCCTTTTGCTCTCTGCCCATACTCTTAGTTCTCTCCAGCTGAACCTTGTCTCCAAAACATTTACCACTACCCTCCTCTACTATGCTATCTAGAAAACACCTTTTATGTCTCTGATAAACAAATGCTTCTCAACATTAGATCACATTCTTTACATCTTATGGTACTAGTAGAAACCTGGTTATCTACAGAACATACCTCATCTCTCACTAATATTTCTAATGCTGAGAATTACTTCGTTCATGCTTCACCGTCTCCTATATGGTCACTTAAGAGGAAAAGTCAGATTATTCTTTGCTTCCTGTGGCAACTTTCAGACCCTTCTCCTACAGTAATCACTCAGTGACCTCTCTTTTGTGGTTTCTGGCATTCACTGTCCAGTTCAAATCCTTTATTCTTTTCCTATTCCTGGGCTCCTCATTCATTGCCTTTAAATAGGATAGGTATTATCTCTTGTTGGTAAAACCTTTATTTGATCCCGCCATTGTGTCAAGTTATCAGTTTATATTTTTCTTTTCTTTCACTACCAAAGTCCTAAAAATATCTGTGTGCCATTATTCCCCTGCTCAAGAACCTTTAGTAATTCCCTATTACCTTTATGATAAAACAAAACCACCTCAGCTTGGCATCCTGAGGAGGATAACCACAATGGTATGGTTTGACACTCATGGCAATGAGGCTGAAAGAATTGGGAATGTTTGGTCTAGCGAACTGGTGACTAAGAAAACCATAAATTAACATTATCCATGTTGTATTATATTTTTACTGATTTGGTTAAACATTTCTCAATTACATTTTTTTTGGGGGGGGCAGGGTGATGAGGGTTAAGTGACTTGCCCAGGGTCGCACAGTTAGAACATGTCAAGTATCTGAGGCTGGATTTGAACTCAGGTCCTCCTGAATCCAGGGCTTTATCCACTGCGCCATCTAGCTGCCCCTTCTCAATTACATTTTAATCTGATTCAGGTGGCACTGGGAGTATTGAATGTTTCTTATAGACCAAAGGACCTGAGTTTGACACTTCTAGTGGAGAAGAGATAATTTAATTGGGACATGAGCACTGTATATCATATATGAAAGACTTTTATTTGGAAGAGGGATTAAATTTATTCTATTTAGTATCAAAGGGTGAATTAGAAACTATGGGGAGAACTCGCAAAGAGGAAAAATTAGTCTTAATGTAAAGAAAAAGCTTCCTAATAATTAGAGATACCCTAAGGTAGACTGGACTGCCTAGTTGGTAGTAATTTTCCCCTCACAAGAGATCTTCAACCAAAGTCTGGCCAAGTGAAATCAACTACTATTCATAGAATGTTTCCTATCTGTTAGGCACTGTGCTAAACACTGGGGATACAAATACTAGCAAAAAGAAAGATAGTCCCTGCTTTCAAGTATCTTTCATTCTAATGAGACAACACATAAAAGGGAGCTGAAGAGGGTTTGGGACATATTGGTGCCAGGACATGGTAGCAAAGAGTGAAAAGAAGTACCAGGAGAGGAATGAAGGCTGGCAGACTTGGGCCTTTCCTCACAATGGGAGAAGGGGAATGTAGGAAAAGAGGAATGTCACAGAGTAAGAAGGTTACAGGGGCATAGAGAATATCCAGGCTAATAATGCAGTTGAGGCATTGGGGCAAATTTTGGAAAATCAGAAGCAGAGCCAGGAGAGGATTGGATGACCTGGGTCTGGGTAACTACTTTTCAGATATGTTGTTAAGGACATTCTTAGATATAGGCTAGAACAGATTCTTCTGAGCTGTCTTCAAACTAATATTCTATGAGTCTGTCTCTAATACTTCAATTTTTGGAATAAGGAAACTGAGGCCCATAGTAGGAAATTGCTCTGTGGTAAAATTTAGGCAAAACAACAAAAAAAAACAACCCAAACTACTCAACTGAATTTCAAGAGGGACCTGGGATAATTCTAGAAAGTTATTAAAAATGGGTGATGAACATCTAAAAAAGGAAGTGGTGATTTCAGAGTCACAGGGATTCTTCAAGAACTGACCCTACCAGATTAAACTTCGTTTCCTTTTCTTTTTTGGTATAGGACAAGATTACCAAACTAGTGGATAAGGATATCATTTACCTAGAATTTAGCAAAGTGTTTGATAAAATATCTCATATGATTTTTTGTGGAGAAGATGGAGAGACATGAATTAGATGATAATATAATCAAGTGGATGCTGATTGGTTAGATAGTCAAGCTGAAGGAGCAGTTTGTGAATGGTTCAATGTCAGTGTGGTAGAAGGTCTTCTGTGGGGTACTCCAGAGATCTTTGTTTGACCCTGTGCTATTTAATCCTTCTATCAGTGACTTGGACAAAGACATTTGTAGTCTGATCATCTCATTTCCAAGTGATATAAAGCTACAAGGGAGTGCTAATGCCCTGGGTGAAAGTCAGGATCCATCAGGATCTTGACAAGATAGATCACTGGGCAGGGGGATAAGAAAATAAAATTCAATGGGAACAAATGAAAGTCTTGAAGCATCTGGATATAAAAATCAATTCCATGTGTAAAAGATGGAGGAGGTAGGAATAGATAGCAGTTATTTTGGAAAAAAAAACTGGGCCTTTTTTTGGAATTTAAACTCAATATAAGTTGTGAGAACAACATAGACTTGAGCTTCATTAAAAGGAGGACAGTTCTCCAAAACAGGTGATAGTACCCTACTGTACTCTTCTCTTATCTTGGCCTTGTCTGGAGTGCTCTTTGCAATATCGGGTACCATGGTTTAGGAAAGACAATGCTAAGTTGGAGATGAGTCTATAACACATGAGGTTTGTTTGAAGGGAGTGAGCATGGTTAGACTGAAAAAGACACACTCTCTCTCTTTCTGTGTTGGGGACATGATAACTGTCTTCAGGTTATAGAAGAACTGTGATATGTAGGAAGGATTAGACTTGTTCTATCTGGTTCCAGAGAGCAGAACCAAAAGTAATAGGAAGAAATTGAAAACAAATCAATTTAGGCTAAATGTCAGGAAAGATGTCCTGTTAGAGCTGTTTAACAGTGGGATAACCTGCCTTGAGAAATGATGGGCTCCCAGTCCTTGGAAGTCAAGCAGACTTTGGTCTATCACTTCTTGGGCATGTTATTATGGGAAATCCTTTTGTGTGTGGGTTTGACTAGATGGCTTCTGAGGTTGCTTCAAAGTCTCAAATTCTGATTTTGAAAAACCTTGGCTCTGACTCTTGATATTAAAATGATGAGGGACAAGGCAGTACATCTCTCTGAGTTTTCATTTTTCTCATTTTAAAAATGGGGATAACAACATCTGGGGTACCCATATCCTGGGGTAAGGATGAGAATCCATTGAGATAAGGCATATAAAGTGTTATGTCAGCAAATGTTATCAACAAGGTTGCACAGTCAGTGTAAGAAGAGGTTCTTGATCATGGTTTTCCAATATTTTAGAGTCTTGTTTTCATTCAATTTAATTAAAAACATTTATCCAATGTCTATGTGCAAGGTGCTAGGGATAGAAAGACAAAAATGAAACAATGTCTGTTTTCAAGGAGCTTTTTATCTACAAGGGCTGGGAATAAAACATTAACAGGTAAATAAATAACAAAGCAAATACAAATTAGTCTCCAAAGAGATAAAACACACACACACACACACACACACACACACACACACACACACACACAACTTGGCAGTGATGATGGGGGATCAGAAAAGGCTTCCAATAGGAAGTGAACCTCAAAGGAAATTATACATTCTAACAAGTTGTGGGAAAGATAGAAGCACAAACTGTGGAAAGCATAGAGGCAGGGGGCAATGATCTATATGGGGAACAGCTACTGAGTCAGTTTGATGGGAGTGGAAGGTAAGTGAAAGAGAGTAGAATGAAACAAGACAAGAGAGATAAGTGGGAGTCATATTGTTATAGGTTTTATATGTCAGACTGATGATTTTGTATTTCATTCTAGAGGCAATAAGTTGCTCCTAAAGATCTTTGAGTGGTGGTAGTGTGTATGTGTGTGTGTGTGTGTGTGTGTGTGTGTGTGTGTGTGTGTGTGTGTGTGAGAGAGAGAGAGAGAGAGAGAGAGAGAGAGAGAGAGAGAGAGAGAGAGAGCACTACGTTTTGAAAATGTTAATTTCACAGCTTTGTGGAAGATGGATTGGTGAGGGGAAAGTCTGCAAGTATGGAAGCCAGTCAAGGCTATCAAAATAGTCTAGATGAGGTGATAAGGGTTTGAATTAACATAGAACTCATGTGAGTGGAAAGAAGAGGATGCATCTAAATACTATTGTGAAGAGAGGTAGAATTGTGAAGATTTGGCACCTGCTTAGATGGGGGAGGGATGAAGGAGAGGAAAAAGATAAGCATGACTCAGGTTGTGAACTTGGGTGACTAGAAGGATAGTGGTGTCTTCAGAAGAAATAGGGAAGTTTAAAGGAGGATTATGTTTGTTGGTAAATATAATAAGCTCTTCTGATCAATGCAATGACCAACCACACTTCCAGATTACCAAATGAAGAATGCTAGCTACTTCCTGACAGAAATGTGACTCATTCAATATGTAAAAAGACAAATACATTTTTGGACATGACAAATGTGGGAATTCATTTTGTTTTACTGAATATTTGTACAAGGATTTTCTTTTTCATTTCTTCAGTTGTGTGGGGGTAGGTGGGAGTGAAACAAAAACAAATGTTTGTTAATTGAAAAAATAATTTTAAACTTTTTAAAATTCTCTAGGAAAGAATATAATGAATTCTATTTTGTATATCTTGAATTTTAGGTTCATTTGGATATGTTCAGGTAATGATAATCAGCAGGAAATTGGCAATGAGGGACTAGACCTTAGAAGAAGGATTAGGAATGAATGGATAGATAGATCTGGGAATCACATGCATAGAGATGTTAATCGAACCAGTGAAAGTTGATGCCATCACCAAGGAAAAAGTGTAGGAGATCCAGGACAGGGCATTGGGGGTTTCCTATACTTAGCAGATAGTTAAGGTAATAATCTAGCAAAGGAGATTGAGTAGGAATGATCAGATTTCAAGATAGAGACTGTGTCGGAAAAAAAAAAAACCAAGGGAGGAGACAATAAACAGGAAGGGAGAATCTACAGTGTCAACAGCTATAGAAAGATCAAGTAAAATTAGAACTGAGGTAAGGTCTTTGGATTTGGTGGTTAAGAGATCATTTATAGCCCTACAGAGAGCTGTTTCAGTCAAGTAGTGGTGTTGGAAGCCAAAATCCAAGGGGGTTGAGAAGTGAGTCAGAAGTGAAAAAATGAATACAAGAATAAATGGCTTCTTCTAGGAGTTTGGCTGTGAAAAGGAGATGAGATATAGGATGACAACTTGAGACAATGGAATCAAGAGAAGGTTTTAAAAATATTGATAGATTTTATTTTTACATCAATTTTGTTTCCAAATATATCTCTCCTGCTGGAAGAAACAACAAACACAATGAAGAAAGAAACACATGGGAAGACTGGCATAAATTGATGCAAAGTAAAGTAAGCAGAGCCAGGAAAACAATATATACAACTACAACAATGTAAATGGAAAGAAAACAACAACAAAATAGTTGAAAAGTAATCATGCAAAATTATAAAGAATAAGCTTGGCTGTAAAGGAAGCATTTAAGATAACATCTTCCTACTTCTTTGTAGAGTGTGTGTGTGTGTGTGTGTGTGTGTGTGTATGTGTGTATACTACATGAATGGGGAACATTCTATATAATATCAATTTTTATGTATTGATTATCTTTGGTGACTTTTTTATTCTCTTTTTTTTCCTTTTAAAAAAATCTCTGGTATTAAGCTTGGCTTTTTGAAGGGGAAGCTGTGAAAGGGAAAGATACAGGGGGGATATCTAGATGAAATAAGAAAACCCAAAAGATATCAGTAAAATCTATTAAAATATATTTCTTCTACTCCCTGATTGAAATGGGAATATAGAGAAACATGGGAAGATGTGTTCATACGTGATATATTCTTTTTTTTTTTTGGTGAGGCAATTGGGGTTAAGTAACTTGCCCAGGGTCACACAGCTAGTAAGTGTTAAGTGTCTGAGGCCAGATTTGAACTCAGGTACTCCTGAATCCAGGGCCAGTGCTCTATCCACTGCACCATCTAGCTGCCCCCCATATGTGATATATTCTTTTTTTTTTTGCAGGCAATGGGGGTTAAGTAACTTGCCCAGGGTCACATAGCTAGTAAGTGTCAAGTGTTTGAGGCCTGATTTGAACTCAGGTACTCCTGAATCCAGGGCCAGTGCTTTAACTACTGTGCCATCTAGCTGCCTCCATTTTTTTTCATGATATATTCTAATATGAAGTGGACTAAGGAGACCAGAAAAACAAATAAACAATGGCACACCAATTTAAATCCAAACAACAACAATAACAAAATCAAAACTGAATACTGTGAAATAATAATGACCAAATGACCCATAAGAGGAGGAATATGAATTCACTTCCCTTCCTTCCCTATGGGTGGTGGGAAATGATGGATATGTAACTGTATCTGTCAGACTACTTTTATATATTTATTAATTTTCTTGGTTTTCTTTTTCTCTTTTAAAAAATTCTTTGCTACTCTACACTATTCTACAATTTTATAAAAACCATGGTTTTGTCCACTGGTTAGCCAGCCTTAGCCAGCACTGACCAGCAGTTTGGTCACTAGGGCTGACTCACTAGTGGGAGGGGGGAGCCAACAAATAAAAAAAAAAAACTTGCTAGAAGAGGTTTTTTTTTTTTAAGAAGGAGGAGATGGGGGCATGTACATATGTAGGAGTCAGTGAATAAGGTGAAGGAGAAGAAATGATTGGTGGGTTAAGTTCTTAGAGGTGATTGGATCATAAATACAACTAGAATGATGCATGGAAGAGAGGATGAGGTGATTAAAAGGGGTTCTGAACTGCAGAAGTGGGGAGAAGAAAAATCTTATGCTGGATTGCTTCTATTTTCCCAACAAAATAGGATGTGAGGTCCTCTATTGAGAGGGAGGGGAAAGGAATTTGTGTAGGAGGTAGAGAAGAGTGGAGAGAGTTTATAGCAATCACTGAGACGATTTTGATAAAAAATCATTCAGGGTCATTGTACAGGGATCTGGTAAAGGCTCTACATAGAAGAGGCAAAGAAGTATGGGAAACTTCCTGCATGCCGTCCTTTCTCCCTGGAGAAGTTACTGTGAGGTATTTCTTGCTGCACCACTATTACTTAAAGTGTGACAATAAAGTGATCTTTTGTGTATTTCCTTGTATTAAAAAGAAGGAAAGAAAAAGAACTGCAAATTCATTGGTGTGGGGACACCATTCAATAGCAGAGATCACACCCTTTATAGATGATATTCATTAGTTCCTATGGCTAAAAAAACCAACCTATCATGTGATGACCAACCTAAGCCTCCCTTAAGTCTCCTTAACTGGCTAGTTTTCCCTCATATTATAGACATCGCTAGGGATAGCCTTTCCTACTTGGTGGGATCTTACAGAAGTTGGACTCTGCTGGCATAAGCCTCCAAGAACCCAGATTCTCCCAATCTCCAGCCAAAGTTAAGCATTAGAGAAGGATTTTAGTCCATGTTCTGTGATCTAAACAATAACAGATATGAAAGACACTGTCATTCACTTTGATCAGATTTCAGAAAGAGGACACTCGACCAGAAATAAGTCTCACACCTGCCAACAAATGACCATGAAACCTCAAGCAAGTCACTTCTCTTTTCAATTCAGTTTCTTCAAATCCCTATAAGCCTTGACAGTCTGCCTTCTGATGGAGTATTTTATCCTCTCCTAAAGAATTCTTTGGAAGCTTCTACCAACCTGGGTATGGTGGGACTCCCTACCTAGTTCTTCTTAAAGCTGGTTAGTGAATATTCTTCATTGGTAGACCCAGCTGAATATTTTATGCAAATATTGCTAGAGTAGCTGATGGGAAGGATGGTTGATTGATGTAGGATTAAAGGGCCCATTATGTTCTTAAGGCAATCTTTGTGATTCTGAGCCCCAGAGGGACTGGGGAATTAAGAGAACTCCAAGGTGATACCACTCTGGGGAAATGTGCTTCATGGCATCAAAGCCAATATCCAAGAACAGACTGCCTGTCAATACTAAAGCATTGGCAAATGAGGCCTCATCCTTTGAATCCAAGGGCAAGTCATTAATCCAAGTTCTGAATTTAGTCACCTTTAAACACTAAGTGATCATATCCAAAGTTAGAGTCTAAACCCTCTCTCCTTGATTAATATGAAATATGAATCACAATCGGGGGAATTTAATCATATTTCATTTGTATGCAAAAGGCCTTTAATTTGTGTGGCTCCCTGGTTTGACTTTGGTTTGTGTGAATTTTAATTAAATTTTACATTTTACTTACTACTTTCTACTGCTCATGGAGGAAGGAAAAAAAAAGCTTTGCACATACGTTTTCACAATGAGGAAGAAGAGACACTGTAGTCACTCATATTCCTATAGCATAGTACACTGACAAAGTACTTTAAATGCCATAATCTTAGATGTTTCCCAAAACACTTTTGTCCATTTTATAGATAAGGAAACTGAGACTTAGAGAAGTGAACTGATTTAACCAAGTATTGCAATGAAATCAGGAATCCAGCTCTTCTGCTTTCTACGTTCAGTGTTTTTTTCCCACCACACTATATTTCTTCCTCTTACAGTTCTTTAGACTGTGATCTCCTTGAAGGCAGGGATTGTTGATTTTTGCCTTCTTTTGTATCTTCAGTACTTAGCACATTGCCTGGCATCTAGTGGATGCTTGATAAATAGTAATGATAATGGTAATAATAATTGTCTAATATTAAAATATAGCTTTTGTATCTGCCTGTCTCCTACAAACAGATCAGAGAAATCATGTTTAATCTCTCCTACAAATTAATAAACAGATCAGAGAAATTATAATATTTAATATAAATATATGGATTACCTGGATTCGATGGAGGTACCTTATTATCCAAGGGGAGTTTTATAAAACCCTGGATTTATAGGATTAATAGGAGCAAAATGTCCTTCAACTGAACTCCAAACCTGAACCCAGATAGCTAGCAGATAAAAGACCTTACCTAGTGACTTCTTTTCCCTAAGGATAATAAGTTGCTATCTTATGGTAACATCTGGGTGTCCTCATCCTTGCCAAACTCTTTCTTGGAATCCTGTACTCTTATGATGCTTCTGTATTTCCTCCACATTTGTAATAACTGAAATTGTTAAACTACTTTTTTGCTTCTGGGTTGATTTCTGTATCATACTATTGAAACTGACAATGCCCTGTAATCAGTGGACTAAAACCATATATATCCTCAGAAATGTGAAGTCCTCTGAGCTCCTCTCTTAGGAGAGAAGGCTCCACATGATCATGTGTTTTGTTAACTTTCTTCTTGGGACAATAAAATAATAAATTGATATAATTTTTTTTCTGTCTGTCTCTGAACTGTTTTCGTAGGAGGACAGGTATGTTTTTTCTGTCTGTCTCTGATTTGTAGGAGAAATTAAACATTATTTCTCTGATCTATTTGTAGGAGATAGGCAGATACAAAAGCTATATTTTAATATTCGACATAGCTAACATTTATATAGTACTTACTATATACCAGGCTCTTGCCTAAGCATTTTATAATTATTATCTCACTTAATTCTCACAACAACACTGGGAGGGAGGTGCTATTATGCCCATTTTACAAATGAGGAAACTGGGGCAAACAGTGGTTAAGTACAATGTTCAGAGTAATACAACTAGTAAGTGTCTGAGGCTGGATTTGAACATGGGTCCTCCTGACTCCGGTCTGATGCTCAAAATACAGTATCATGTTCATGGGATCAGAGATTTAGAGCTGGATGAAACTTTAGTCATCTCATTGTTTGGACAAGGAAACTCATATCTAGAGAAAGGAAGTGACTGTTTTAAGGTCATATAGGTAGTAGCTGCCAGTGCTGATATCTGAACCTGCATCTTCAGGCCCTAAATTCACCATTCTTTTGACTGTGCTATGGCCTTTAGTCATTTCACAATATAATAGGGAAGGAAACTTGGGCATAGAGGCAGACCTGGGTTGGAGTCTTGGCTCTTTGCTGTGTGACTTTGGGTAATTGACATCCCTCTTCTGTGCCTCAGATAACTTGTTTGTTAAAATGAGAATAACCAGATGCCTGCTCATAGGATTTTGCTGGAATTTTAACAATCACAGAATACTAGCGTTGAAGAGACTTAATCCATCCCAACCTGTACCAGTACAAGAATACCCTCTATATCCGAACCAAGAACTAGCTATCCAACTTGAACTTGAACTTCAGTGAAAAGGAAGCTATCACTTCTTGAGGCATTCTTTCCCAATTTTGGATAAAGAAATAATGCAATTTGGATTAAGGGCTAATGTAGGCAGCTACATTAGCTCAGAAGATAAAGCTCTAGACTGAAGTCAAGAAGATCTGAGTTTAAATTCAGCCTCAGGGGCAGCTAGGTGGCACAGTGGATAGAGCACCGGCCCTGGAGTCAGGAGTACCTGAGTTCAAATCCGGCTTCAGACACATGACACTTACTAGCTGTGTGACCCTGGGCAAGTCACTTAACCCCAATTGCTTCACCCCCCCCCCCAAATAAATAAATTCTGCCTCAGACACTTCCTAGCTGTGTAATCCTGGGCAAGTTACTTAACCATTGTCTGCCTCAGTTTCCTTTTCTGTAAAATGGAGATAATAATAGCACTTACCTCCCAGGGTTGTGGAGAGGATTCAGTGAGATAACATTTATATTATAAAGTACTTTGCAAACTTTAAAGCCCTGTGTAAATGCTGGCTGTTACCATTATTATGCAATAGTGCTATGTGATGAGAAAAGTAAGCTCTCATTATTATGATTATTCACTAATGAGTTGCTTTTGCACATTGAAAAGTGGATGCTGGTGTTTGCATTTTTTGCTTCCTCCCCTTTTTTCTTCTTTAATTCTCTGGCTGGCAGCTGTGGAATACTATGGTAGGTTTAAGATTTTATAAACCTCTTTACTCTTCCCAAGGTATTCCAATTAGCTTTTGACTGCAATCCTATAGCTCCCTGCTCATAGCTCCCAGGTAATAAAATAAATGAAATTGGTATTCTTTACCATGCCTATGCATAAATCATTCCTCACCCAAAGTGTGTGGATGCTGACAAGATATACTGCCCTGACTCAAAAAAATAGTTGTCATGAGGCTGAAATGAGATCATGAATGAGAGAGCTTTTTGAAAAGTTTAAAGTGCTGTACATGCAAAAAAGGATTATTGTTATCACTGCTCTCCTTTTAAGCAACCATTTTACTGTTAAAACAGAGCAAGGAATCATATTAATAATCAGTTACATTCATATCCAAGGTCTGCTATTTATATAATTTGACTCTTTGTAAAGCCTTTTCACATTCATAATCTCATTTGATTCTCACAAGAAGGTAGGGCTGGGATGTCCATCCCAATTTTATTGAGGAGAAAACGAGACCAGAGAAACAAAGGAATCTTCTCCCCAAGAGCACACATTGAGTGAGTCGCTGAGTCAGGTCTTGTCACTTCAACTCCAGAGTTCTTTCCACTGGGCCATATTGCATCCTGTAAAATCTACCTAATGTAATTGGCTCTCTTTTTGGTGATTCATGTCATTGCTAGTAACAACAGCAATGAAACTCATACTTATATATCACCTTGAAGTTTGTATAGCACTTTCCTACAACTTTATGAGGCAAGGAGCACAAGTTTTAAATTTCCTATTTTACAAATGAGGAAACTGGCTCAGAGAGATGAGGTGACTTATTCATGTTAATAAGTATCAGAGCCAGGACTTGAGTCCGGATTTATTGACCTCAAATTCAATACCTTTTCCACTGTGCCATTCTGTTCAATATCAATACTACCACCTTCCAGGTGAATAGCAATTTTACCCTTTTCAATATGCTTTCATTTCCATGATCTCATCTTATATCCTCACAGAAATCCTAGAAGGAAGCTAGGGGGTTACTTCTATTGGGCAGAAGAGGACACTAATGTTATGGGCCCAGGCCACCCCAAAAGTTGTCTGGGGAGATCAAGGAATCTTCTCCTTGAGAAACTAAACCAAAGGACAGACAAACCTAAAGAGATTAGTGGCACTGGATCAGGACTGAGCTAGCTCTGGGACCACCACACTTCATTCCAGTCTCCCCCACACCTGGGGAGATAAGATTAGGTGTGGCTACTGCCTTTGTGCCAGGAGTAGAAGAGAGATGACTTGAGAGATCCACAGCCACCCCTCACCCAACTCCCCCAGCCACCACCAGTGGGGGATGGTCCTCTCTCAATAAGGGAACTTTCCACAGCCAGATGATCACCCCCATCAGTCCTGCATAAAAGTATCTGCCTGTCTCCTGCTTGAGGAGATAGGTATCTCAGAGTTACGCTCTGTGCCATGCCTTCTCTCCATGAGAAGAAGTCAAAGGATTTCTCTCTCTTGGTTTCTCTTCCCTAGCCCCTAAATAAACTATTATCTTATTCTATTGGAATTGTGTGCAAGAGGGTGTAATTCTTTAAAGAGGCATTCCTAAGAACCCCTATTCCAAACCCCCAAACCCCCACCTATTTCCCCATAACACTAAGATAGGTGACTTGCCTAAGATCATACAGATGGCCAACAGTAGAATCAAGAGTAAATTGTGCTCACTGTGTTATTTATTTTTTCTCTACTGGATAACATGAAAAGTAAATTCAGGATCTTTCAGAGTTGTGGAGTTATCATCATTAATCAATGCCAGTGTGCAAAAATCAATGCCAGTGCTCCTGAATGCTCACTATGAAGAACAAAATATCTACATGACTGAATTCAGTCTGATTTAAAGAAGACAGTGTGAGATAGTACAAAGAGTAATGGTTTTGGAGACAGAGACATAGTTTCAAATCATGAATAGCTTTGATACTTAACTATTGTGTGCCCTTGTGCCAGTGTGTAAAAATGCTAGAATACTGATGTACAGATGAGAGAACTGAGGCTCAGAGAAGGGAAATCAAATGTCCAAGGTTATAAACCTTCCTAGTGGTACAGCTGGAGTTTGAACAAAGGTGGCTTCTATTACAAATCCAGGGATATTTACATTTCTTACACCAAACTTCTATTTTAATGTTCTAGAGAACAGTTTCCAATGTTTTAGAGATGAGAACAGAGAATTTGGGCCGGTATTGGACACAAAGCTATGACCAATAATGGCATCTCTCCAGAAGATGGTTGGATTCTCCAACCCTACCCTTCTCTATCTGGATAAAGGTAGTAGCACCTCAGAGGTCACAAGCCAGTTAACTCCAAAGCTCCTTTCCTTTAGTCCTTTATTATATGTCTTAGAGGTCATTGCTCATCTTAGACAATAGCTAGTGAACATGGAAAAAACATGGAAAGCATTAGGATAAGGTTAACATCACAGACTTAGTAGAAAATGTAAAATTTGGAAGGTACATAGAACATAAAATGGCAGAATGGGAATGTGCTCCTAGACAACTGAATGCTAGAACAGATCAAAGGAATAGTATTTATATGGAGCCCATTCTATAATATTCCATGAAGATACATACATTGGCTAAATCAATTTGGGTAAAGCTCAAATGTTAGAGCTAAAAGAAACCTCAGGAGACAAAATGTCAGCTAGGGAAGATATCTTAGAAAGCTGATAGTCATCTATGAGGCAGTGTGGTACAATGCAAAGAGTACTAGCTTTGGAATCAGAGGGCCAGGGTCCCAAAGCAAAGTGCTTCACAAATATTATATCACTGTCTTGAACAAGTCATTTAACCACCCTGGGTGTCAGTTTACTTAGCTCTAAAGTGAGAGGAATTCAACCAGATGGCTTCTGAGGTGACTTCTGCTAAAGATTTCTGCTTCTTTACACTAATTCATTCTATCATACTTTAATCGAACAGTCTCATTTTAGAGATACAGAGAAGTCAAGTGATTTACTAAAGGTCATATAGCAAGCCAATTACAAAACTAAAATACAATATTTTTTCATCATCCATACCCTCAGAAGGCTGAAAAAAGGAAATAGTTAATAATGATATAATTGAGGGGCAGCTAGGTGGTGCAGTGGATAGAGTATCAGCCCTGGAGTCAGGAGGACCTGAGTTCAAATCCAACCTCAGACACTTAACACTTACTGGCTGTGTGACCCTGGGCAAGTCACTTACCCTAATTGCCTCATCAAAAAACCAACCAAACAAAAAAATTATGATATAGTTGTCTAGTCAGTATGAAGTCCTCTAGTTCAGGACCTTGCTCATGCTTTGGGGAACACTGTCACATGTTGAGAATCTTGGTTGAGGCCACAGCTGTGGGTTCTGCAAGGATCTATGATTCTCTCAGAATATAGTCCTTTATTTTGATACAGGGATCGAGAAACCTTGGTTAGATGGAAGTGAAACTTGAAGTTAGAGGCATTGAACACAGCTGACTATAATTTCTGGCATTTTGCATGTAACTCTCCATGGTACTGAAGCACCCATTAGTCCTTGTGTTTTGGTTACTTTGACCAAGGTTCTGATTCTTAGAGTTACTCATTACTTTGAACAGTTTCAACTTTAGCCAACTTAACCTCCACCATCCAAAAAAACCCCAAACCCCCACCAAACCAAACCAAACTAAAACCCGAAAACCAAACCAAAACAACAACAAAAAATAAACAAAAACCTCAACCCTCCCTGTTTTTGGCTCAAAGCTGATCTCATAACAATTCAAGTCACTGTCCTGAGTTCACAAGACCTGTACTACATGATACAGTGGCTATCTGCTCCTGAATGGTCACTATGAAGAACAGAATATCTACATGACTGAATTCAGTTTGATTTAAAGAAGGCAGTGTGATATAGTACAAAGAGTAATGGTTTTAGAGACAGGGGAATAGGTTCAAATCCTGAGTAGCTTTGTTTTTGACTTAACTATTGTGTGTCCTTGGGCACGTCATTTTTCTCCTCTGGGCCCCAGTTCTGTAAAATGAAATTAGAGATACATAAAATGATATTGAAGAAGCATTCCAGAGCTATATTTTATAATCCTTATGTACTGTTCCTGTCATTAGAATGTTTGACATGATTAATTTTATTTCCAACTCCATGTTCACTACCTTCTAATTAAGACTCCCATCACTTTACAACTGTAGGTTCTACCTTTTCTAGTGTACTGATTCCAGATCAATACTCCTAAAATACCATTGTCATCATATTATTTCTTTGTGCAAAAGTTTATAGTGGTTTCATATTAACTGATTCATCAAATTCAAATTCTAAAAGGAAACAGTATGGAAACAAGGGTTATCATCTTTATCATTATGGCTTTGCTCTGGACCTGTAAATTCACTGGCGTAGGGAACTCCAGGTTAGCAAATTTCCTCTACCAATGAATATAAGCAAGTGTTCTAAAACTTTTAATCTTATAATTGCTTCAGGCATTATAAGGTTAAGTGATTTGCCCAGTGTCTTGAATAAACATGTGTTGGGGACATGGTTTTCTTATGGGTCCTGGGCACCCCAGAAGTTCTCTGGGGTACATCAAAGAACCTTCTCCTTGAGAAACTAATCCAAAGGACAGACATACCTAAAGAGATAACTGGAACCAGATTGGACTGAGCTAACTTCCGGACCTCCACCCTTCATTCTAGTCTCCCTCAACCCTGGGGAGATAAGTTTAGGTGTGGCTGCTTCCTTTGTGTCCAGAGGAGATGGCTTGAGAGATCTACAGCCACCCCTCACCCAATTCCTCCAGCCACCATCATTGGGGGATGGTCCTCCCTCACTAAAGGAACTTTCCACAGTAAGATGATCACCCCCATAAGTCCTCTATAAAAGTACCTGCCAGTCTCCTGCTTGAGGAGATTGGTATCTCAGAGCCACGCTCTGTGCCATTCTCCCCATGAGAAGTCCAAGGATTTCTTTCATAGTTTCCCTTCCCTTCCCCTTCCTTAGCTCTGAAATAAACTACCATCGTATTCTAATGGTTTTTGTGTGCAAGAGGGTGTAATTCTTTAAAGAGAAATTCCTAAGGACCCCAAACCCCTGCCCCTATCCCCTCCCCAAACCCCCTACCCTATTTCCCCATGACAGTTTAAAGTGAGGTCATTCTGACTTTTAGGCTGACATGCTACCCACTTTATCATAATGCCTGTCATAATCATCGTTTTCACCACCTCCATAATCCATCTTTCAAAATCTGGCTCAGTACCACCTCTTCTATGACCTCTCTTTTATCCCATTTTATATTATTTATCTCAACAGCACACAGTTTCAAATTTCTTCATAATTTCATTGTTTCATGTGGGTTTTGCCTCCTTGTGTCCTTGTACAAAGAGGCCACATTCCCACAATTTTTTTTTGCATGTGTAAAAATTACTTTATATTGTCCTCTTTATACTGAACAATATTGGGTACTTATGGGTTACCTCCCAATCTGGACATGATGGGAGGAGAGTGCTTTCACTAAACAACAGAATTTTTCAATTGTTGACAGTATGGTTCTTGCTTCATTGGTTTTGGTGTTTGTGTATTTATTTTGCAGTGAGAAAAGAGAGAGAGCTCTTTATTCTTCTTAAGTTCTGAATATTTCACAGTACTTGGCATAAAGCACAGTATATTCACAAGACAAAAAAGAGACAAACTTTGCATGGGAATGTCACTGTTAATGCATTTAAAAGAAAGATGATTTTACTTTTCAATAGTGACACAATGAAGACATTTCCCAAGAAGGGAGCCTAGGGAAAATGAGAATTCCAAAAACCCCTAAGGAGATTAGTACCAAAGCAGCAATATAGGGATCTTGGTATGCCTCATCTCACTTATAAATGCATAAAGAAAATTCCAGTTCAATGTCTTAGGAATGCATGAGGGAAGGTAGTGGAAATGGGCCTGGACTCGCAGTCAGAAGACTTGGTTCTGTTCTTCTCACTGTACCACCTTGAGTAAATCACTCAACCTCGCTGAGTCAAAAATTTCTACCCCTGCAAAATGAAATGAATAGGTTAAGGTGGTCTTTAGGGGCAAAGAATTGCAAAGAGCCTTAGGAATTAAACCAAACTCTAAATGACAAATTCTTTCTACAATATTATTAAGATTCTTTCCAGCTCTGGTATTGTATTTTTTTTTTTTTTGCGGGGGCAATGAAGGTTAAGTGACTTGCCCAGGTTCACACAGCTAGTAAGTGTCAAGTGTCTGATGCCAGATTTGAACTCAGGTCCTCCTGAATCCAGGACCGGTGCTTTATCCACTGTGCCACCTAGCTGCACTGATATTGTATGTTTTAAGAGCCTTAAGTATAAATGCTTTAGCTTTCTACATTATGACATCATTCAAAAGTTAGTCATTTTATGGGCCATGTTCTAGGGTTCATTCTGACCCTTAATATTCTGGTTCTAATATATCTCCAGTTCCATTAATTTATTATTTTAGTCTTGGGCTGTTTTTCATGACTATGTCACTACATCTTTATCAAATGCCCCAAGGCATTCACTACATAGTAAGACCCATGGCTTCAACTGGTATGTAACTGCCTGTCAGTGAAGCTGACAGTTTTCATTTTTCAATCTTTCTGACATTCTGTGGCTATAAACTGCAGTCTTCATCATACTTAGAGGTCAACAGAAGCCATTTTTTATTTTTGGGGAAACTGTTATTTGTTTCCTTTGACCTATTCTTTTGTTCAAAAATAGGTTTTCTTCTTGTGGGTTAATTTCAACGAAAGTGTTTTTTTCCACCCTATAACCTCTGCCACTCTCTCTAAGGTTTTGTACCTTCCTGTTTAGGTGATTTAAAGAAAGGCCTTACACTGCTCAAAGGAGTCCCTCCATGTCTATGAAGAATATGGGTTTTGTGAACCATAACCTCAAGTTTCTAAATTTCAAAACTGCTAAAGACTTATGACTTTATAAATCTGGTTACCCACTCAAAACCCATTACATGCCAGAGTAGATGATTTCATAAGTTACTATGGACAAAATAATTCTTCCCCTGAAGACTACAACTGACTACTTGAAATCATGCATCTTCATCTTGGGCATTTTCCACTTATCCAACTGACCCTCTAGAGATTATGACTTGGGAGAACATATCTACTTGGTTTGATCCTCTTTAGGACACCACATTGCCTCATCTTCACCCTGGGCATTTTTATAAGCCTCCAACACATGTCACCCTCCCCCCACCTGTTTTATCCAAGAACTGCTATCAAAGCAGCACCATCATTGAGTCTAATACGGCCATACCAATTGACTGCCCTATTATTCAGTGCTCGCCATCTTTGTTCCTTCCCAGACCCCAAACTCCCTTCTTTGGCCACTAGTTCCTAATATGTGTTGTCTCTCCCATTAGAATGTAAGTTGCTTCAAGCAGGAAATGACTTGCTTTTGTATTAGTATCACCAGTGCTTTACATGGTGTTTGGCACATATTAAATGCTTAATAAAAGCTTTTACTTCATTAACTCATCTATATTGGAGATGTGATTGGCCCTTCCACATTTAGCCAGGGTGGTCCTCATGTGCCAGACACACAATCAATCACCAGGTCTATGATAAAACCGTTCTAGGTTGATAGGACCCACTAGAGCTAGTGGTCTGTTGGCAGGGTCTTTGAGAACTCAAGATCCTTTCCATACCATTGTGAGGCAGGGAATACTTTGGAGAAGAGCTTTTATACAATGTCTAGAAAATCCAGAGGCTATGGCTTCAGATCAAATCTCATATCTTAGTTCTAGATTTTCTCTGTTCTAGTCTTTCTAGAAAATCCATTGTCATTTGAACTCCTTTCCCAGTAGGATATCTACTCTGGTCTCCTACTCATCTCAGGAATCCCTCACACCTTAGAATTTCAGAGAAAGAAGAAACCTTAGAATATAGAAAACAGAATATTAAAGTTGGAAGAGGCCTCAAATTGGAGAAAATTAGAGAGTAAAGGCCATAGTTCTTTTAAAATGGGAAGGGAAGTGGATAGAGCACCAGCCCTGGAGTCAGGAGTACCTGAGTTCAAATCAGACACTTAACACTTAACTAGCTGTGTGACCCTGGGCAAGTCACTTAACCCCAATTGCCTCACTAAAACAAAACAAAACAAAACAAAACAAATAAAATGGGAAGGGACTTAAAGATCATATACAACCTGCTCATTTGATAGCGAATGAAACTTAGGTCGAGACAAATGAAGTGTCTTGTACAGTGACATTTAGAGCAGTGACAAGAACTCAGGTTTCCTGATTCCTAGTCTAGTGCTATTTGAAAGAATATAATTAAAACCTCCATTCTATTCCAACCCTATATCTTGTACATAGTTATGTAAAAGAAATGGAAATGCTTTTCTTTCCAATTCCATTTTTCCACCTATAAATCCCCATGTAGGTCCACAAATGCATTGTGTCTCAAAGCTGCTAACTCTGATTATTTTGTTATGCAGCCTTCTCTGAGCAAACAATTTAGAAACGTGGTGACATTTGGCATAAGTGACAAAGAGCATGTGCTCATAAAACAATACAAAAGTGACCTCTCTTACTCTATTTGGAATTTGCACCATAAGAAGGGTTTTCTGAGGTGAATCATGAATGCATCAACATCTTGTACTACTTTTATCTACTTTCATGTTCCTCCTGGGATTAGGATGGAATGCAAGTTTGCTTATATTCTGTCAGATGCTGAAAGCTATGTACTTAGTTATTGGTGTAAGAGCAGTTTTAAAGCTTAGAATTGTGCAAATCCTTATGTCTCCTCAAGGGCCTTGGGTCACACATATAGTCAGTATCAAAGTAGTATCAAAGGTAGGATTTGAACCCAGATATCCTTCACTTTCAAGCTAGCTCTCTATTCTCAATGCAACAGTCCCCAATATAATGATATCATTTTGATTTTCTTCGAGAACCAAGGGCAACCACCATGCAATGGTGCTTTTCTCTAACTTAATATTTATGGTTCAGTAAACTGAGTTCCATAGAGAGGGAATGACTTGTCCATAGTTACATGGATAATATTTCAATGGTCCTAGTCATGAAATGATATGTTTAGATTTCAAAAACTCTGTTCATTCAGATATTTGCTGGGCTCTCAATATGCTCAATTTCCTGCTGAAAAATAACTTTTCCCCCTTTTTTAAAAACAGACATATCACTCAGTAATAACTCCCCATAGTAACTATGAAGGTGCTAATCAGAATCTCCAACACCAGACAATCTACCAGTACAGGGTGTTCTTCAGTTACTGAAACATCATATGCCATGTAGCAATGTGGGAGACCATGGGGAAAAAAGCAGTCAGGAGATGCCATAACTGGGAATTCAGCAAAGCAGAGAGTTTTGGCTGATGCTATGGTCCTAGGAAGGTAGGAATTCTATCCAGAGATGTCAAATATGACATCTTCCTCTCCTCTGATAAGTATTCCTGTGCATGTGCATGCATGTACAGAAATGCACACAGAGCTTCTAATATGTTTTTTTTTGTTTTTGTTTTTGGCGAGGCAATGGGGGTTAAGTGACTTGCCCAGGGTCACACAGCTAGTAAGTGTCAAGCGTCTGAGGCCAGATTTGAACTCAGGTACTCCTGAATCCAGGGCCGGTGCTTTTATCCACTGCACCACCTAGCCGCCTCCAGAGCTTCTAATATGTTCAAGGCTCTATGCTAGATGGGAATGGAGCTCCTAGATTATCAGGGGTTAATATGCATAGTTAAAATAGAATGTGGCAATTGCACATGACATACAAATAGGTTACTCAAATTCAGGAGTGATTACTTCTGGCTTGGAAGTGATTAGGGAAGGCATCCTGGAGGAGTGGGTACTTGAGTTTATGTCTTGAAGGATGAGTAGGAATTGGAAACTTAGAGTTTGGTACTGCATAGAGAAGAAAAAGAGGGAATTTAGTGGAGAGAATGAGGAGCAAAAGAATGAATGTAAGCAGGAAGATTTAGGGCATTTTGAGTAAATAGAAAATATGCCAATTTAGCTAAAGGGTGGAATACATGTAGGGGAGAAGTGGAAGACAAACTTAGAAAGGTAGGGTAGGCTCACATCATGGAAGACTTTATGTATCAGGCTGAGTAATTTGTACTTTATGCCAAAGATAATAGAGAATCACAAAAAGTTTCTGAGCAGGAGAAGGGGAGAAAAGGGAAAGATAGGGAAGGGAAAACATTTAGCACCTGCTATGTTGCAGGCACTGTGCTAAGTGCTTGATACTCTTGCCTCATTTGATAGGTAGGTGTTATTATTATCTTCATTTGACAGAAGAGGAAGCTGAGGCAGACAGAATTTAAGTGACTTCCCCAGGGTCAGTGTGTGAGGCAGAATTTGATTTCAGGTCTTTGCAACTCCAGGTACAGTGGTCTCTCTACTAAATCACAGGATTTAGAGTTTGAAGGGCTCTTAGAAACCATGTAGTCAAACTCATTCATTTTTTTTTACAGATGAGTAAACTGAGATCCAGAGGGAGGAAATGGTTTGCCAATACCTCATAGCTATTAAGTACCATAGCTACGCTTAAGACCCAGGTCCTCTGATTCAAAAGACTTTGTTCTATGCAAACCTTGATAGCAGGAATAAGGGTGGTGAGGCAGAGCTTACAAAGATTGTAAGCTCTTTGAACAGGCACCTGTTTTAGTAGTTATTTTTCTCACCTCCTCCTGCTTCCTTGTAGCTAACACAGAGCAGAATATAAACTCAGAAAGTTTAGATTCATCAGCTGACTAGTTCCCACTTACTTCCATAGGATGTACCCACAGCAACCAAAAGAGAAAACTGCCACCCCCCCCACTCCCTACTCTGATACCAGGTGCCAATGTTGAGATCTGTAAATTAAAGAGAAGATAAAAAACAGATGAATGTACCTCCAATATTCCAATGAAGAGAATGAGTGTCCATTCCTAATACAGGCTAGCCATTTCTGCATGCTATTCAGGAGATAAATCAGCAGGCAGCAGCTGCACATGTCAACTCCCTGAGTACCCAGCCAGTAGCATCTGAATTGTGGGACTTAACACTCAGCTAACTGTGGATCCAGACGGTATGCAGATGATACCTCATGGCCAATAAAATTGATGTACAGTGGGTTAGAGAGCTTCTTGGTAATTTTGTAGTAAGCTTAAGAACAGAGGCTGTGAGGTCTAATGGAAAGAATAGTGGGCTGAGTCAGTGAGGACACATGGATTCCAGTTCTGGCTCTGACATTGACCTTGAGGGAGTCATTTCCCCTTGGAAAAAAAAAATAGACCTCCATTAAAAAAAATCTGTAGTACATGTACAGCAATACCTGTACTTTTTGCTTCACAGGGTTATTTTGAAGATCAAATAATGTAAAGGATGAAAAGTATTTTGTAAAAATAAAGAAATGGTAATTTGTTATTATGACTTCTCTATCCACTTGAAGATTGACTTCCTATGAGCTAGGGGGCTAAAGTCGGGCCATTTTAGCTCACTTTTACCTCCCACTTGTGCTCTCAAGGCCATTGCCACATGCCCTTGGGAACGAATATCACTCAGGGCAGTTTTTGTTTTTTATAGACCAGAGGGGAGTATTCAAGGAACAGGAGAAGTCATTATTTCGACTTGCAAAACTTTCTTTATACATTCTAGAAATATACTGAAATGTAGAGGAATTATCTTTACCTGCTGCAGTTAATTACTCCCAGTGAGATGAAATCTTGGGTGGGGGAGGTGGTGGCCCTCCTGGAACACTTGAAAGCAGATACTCCTCCTCCCTGCACTAATGTACTTATCAGGGCAAGTTAGGTGATTCACCATGGGAACAAGATGGCCAATGAGAAATGTCTGTTCTGATAACCAATGGCTGACTGACCTTTGCATTCACACACAAATTCCATAGCAACTATGAGGCTACAGGCAGTATATAATGGAAAACACAGAAAAAAAAATTTAAAAGGAGGGAGGGAGGGAGGGAGAATGAGAATGAGAGAATTTTTGCTCATGATTGTGATTGGAATGTTGATGCACAGAGGTAGGAACCTGGGAATAGTGTAAGAGACTTGAAGTAAGACTTTTTGTTTTTTAGAAACAAACAGATTCATGAAGGACTATGTGTTTATTTTATCAGGATAAAACCAGAATAATTACAGGAGGCTGAAGAGACAGAAAGAACACCACTAGTCGGAAGTGGTGAAGGTTTGATCCTATAGTATATACAGTTTGCTTTCTGCTTTGTTTTAAACATCCACCGAGTCTGGGTGGCCCTGGTCCCACAGGGATTGATTAAAACAATATTAGAGGCCTATAAGTAAATCCAATATGAATGAGTCTGGAAAAGAGATATTAAGACTAACAGTCATTTTTATAAGCCAACTTCCCTTGATACAATTCCCTGCTTAATATCCCTCTATACTGCTTCCCTGCCATATCTACACCATTCTTTCTCCTTTTCAACAAGCCTCATGTATTTGTCCTGCCTAATTAGAATATATGCTCTTTGAAGGAAGGGACTGTCTTTTTTGCTTGTATCTGCATCCCTGAAGTTTAGCACAGTGTCTAGTATGTAGTAAACATGGAATAAGTTTCCTTCCTTCCTTCTCCCTTCTTCCCTCCCCTTATTCCTCCCTGCCTTTCTCCCCTCCTTCCATCCTTCCCTTTCTCCTATCTTTCCCTCTCTTCCCTCTCTCCCTCCTTCCCTTCCTTCCCTTCCTTCCCTCTCCCTTCTTCCTCCCTCCCTCCCTCCCTCCCTTCCTTCCTTCCTTCCTTCCTTCCTTCCTTCCTTCCTTCCTTCCTTCCTTCCTTCCTTCCTTCCTTCCTTCCTTCCTTCCTCCCTCCCTCTTTCTTCCCTCCCCTCATTCCTCCCTGCTTCTCCCTCCCTCCCTTCCTAGTATCTATCATCTAATTATCTATCTACCAATATCAACTTGTGAATGAACACATACAGAACCAAGTAGATGATGTTTGTAAAGAGTGTGATAAAGTGGGAAAAAAATCACTAAACAGAGGTAAGTGAAGCTAGGTTCTGGTTCCTCTACCACTCACTGAGATGTTGGACAATTTACTTAATCTTAATGGCCCTTAGTCATATCATCTTTAAAATGGAGATATGAATACTTTACCTGCCTGGAGGGAGGGAGCTGGCCTAGCTCTAAATTTCTATGATAATAGCCTGCCCCCAACTTGATGGGGTCCCTGTAGCACAGATCATAGACAATAGACTCAGACAGTCCCACTAGATTTTCCAACTAAATGCTTATTTATGCTTCAAGTTTAATCCTTAGCTTCAAGTGGATGGAACCCAAAAGCCAAACTATTGTATTAAGTTACTTCACAGACTCTTACAAAGGGGGAGAGGGTAGAACTTTCAGAGGCTCCTAGAGGTATTAAAATAAGTGTGGTGGAGAAGGATAAAAGCATTCCTGAATAAGAATCTGAAAGCATTGTTCTCCCCATTTTAGTCAGCAGTTCTGGCCAGCAGCAAGGGAGAAATCAAATTGCTTTCTCCTTGGCTTGCTCTGAAAGTTCAAGGCTTGAACAGTTTAATTGAGGGAGAGATTCTCCAAAATTAGAGCAGGCAGAGGTTCAGAAAGTTATGGGTTTTTTTCCCTCTTTTTCTTCTGGCACCTTGAAAATATGAGTTTGAGAGAGTTGGCATTAGCATTGTTAATGTTTGTTTAATGTACATAGGCAGAGTGAATTTCAGTTTTTTATAGGAGCCTTCTTGAGACAGTGTCCCTGCATTGGTTGTATAATCATAAAATGATAAGCCTGAAAGGTACTTTTTAAACATAGAATGAAGAACATCAGACCTGGAAAGGGCCTGATTCCATTGAATTGCTGGATCATAGGATCATAACTAAAGAGCTAGGAAGACTGAACAATAATAAATCTAGAGCCAAAAGGAACCTCAGGGGCCATCTATGCCAATCACTTCCCCCCTTTTTCTATAGAAGAGGAAATGGAGGATCAGATAGGTGAACCAAGGGTCACACAGGCAGGATCAGAGGCAGGATTTTAATTCTTGTCCTCTTAGCTCCAGGTACACTATTCTACCCATGAGGCCACAGCACCTAAAAGTTTATGAAGTCCAGTCTCCAATTATGTTACTCATGAAGATACTGATATCTAAAGATGTTGTGACTTTCCCGAGGTCACACTGGCATTGATTGGCAGAGTAGGGATTTGAAACAGGTCCTCTGACTTCAAAGCAGTTCTCTTTCCCCAATAATATAAAGCCTTAGAACAAAGACTGTTAGAGCTGGAAGGGACCTTAAGAGATCACTTAGTCTGAGGTCCTCAGGATCATCCCCTTATTTGAAAGGCAGCTAGATCATGTGGTAGATAGAATGTGTGGCTCTGAGTCAGGAAAATGTAAGTTTGAATCCTGCCTCAGAAGCTAGCTGTGTGACCCTGAGCAAGTCTCTCCCACCTTCAGTTTCCTTATCTGTAAAATGGGGATAATAATGGCATCTTCCTCATTGAATTATTGTAAGGATCAAATGAAATAATATGTAAGTATTATGTAAATATTGAAGCTCCCTATAAATGCTTTTTATTATTATTCTGAAATAAATGAAGTCTGCAAAAGGAAGGTGATTTGGTCAGTTACACAATGAGTTATTAGAACAGCTAGGAACTGAACCCAGATATACTGACTCCCAAGTGGTGCTTCTTTCTACTACTAGAGTGAGTCAGGCAAGAGACCTGAGCTCCAATCCTGGCTCTGATACTGACTTTCTGAGTGACCTTGATGAAGTCACTTCCCCATTGTGGATCTCCATTACCAAATCTGTAAAACAAATACAAAAAACAGTCCCTTATGCTTTCTGCCTCATGAGAAGATCAAATAAGGTAAAGAATGTAAAGCTACATTATGCCATTTCCTCATCCTTTAGGCAGTTTTGGAATATGAAAATGTAGATTATAAAATATGAATTTGTTGGCGGCAGCTTTGCCTTCCTTATTATATTTGGCTTATGTGAACATGATATTCTGTCTGCACTCTTTGAGGTCATCAAGGGGACCAATACGAAAATTTTGCTGTGGCTGATCCTCGTATCTAACTGGAAACTGAATTCAACAGAGAAATTAACATGGTAAAACAAAGCAAAACAAAAACAAAACCCAACCTGGCACATGGAACAAGAGGAAACCATTCCCAAGCCCTTCATCAAGGGGTTGGCAGGGAAGATGAGCAAAAGGATGGAGAAAAGATTACCAACCTGGGTGAAATGTCACAGCCTTGCTGCATGAAGGCTCCCAGGGAGAACCAGAGGCTGTTGAAAATCCCAAACTCATTGGACTGGTCACTGGTTGCTGGGTCACGTCCTTCCTCAAATTCTTCACTGTGCCATTCATAGGGGCTGAAGCGACTGACCAGAAAGAGGACGACACTCACACCAATGTAAGCAAATACGATGCACATCCAAATTTCATAAGCCAGGGGATCCAGGAAGGAGAAAACCCCTGGCTTGGACTTCTGGGGCTTCTTGATCATGATGGAGATGCCCAGACTCATGAAAGGCTTGGAGAAGTCGATGACTTCCTCCCGGACCAAGGTGATAGTCAAAGGGGCCACAGCCACATCTGCTCTCTAGAAGAAAAGGAAACATAAACCTAATTTGAGTGAGAAGGTCTCTAAGACTTGATTTTACTCTCTCCTTGTCTCCATTGTCCTATTTATATCTCATAGAATCTCAGATCTGAGTCCTTAGAATCCATCTGGTCCTATTTCCCATTTTATGCAGGAGTCTCATATAGTATCCCTGACAGGTGGTCATCAAGCTTCATCTTGAATACTTTCAGTGTTGGGGAACTCACTATTTGTGCATAAAGCAGCCGACTGTATAGATTTTAGAATTTTTTTCTTATGGAAAATTAATTGGGTCTAAGAAAGTCATTTTGTAGTATCTCTATCCTACTACCTTTTTTGGAAACATAAAAAACTGGAATCAAAGTTGACATCCATCAATTAAATAATGGATAAACTAATTTTGGTATATGAATGTAATGAAATATTAATGAGCTATAAGAAATGCTGAATATGGAAACATGGAAAAAGACAAAGAAGCATAGGAAGACATATGAAGTAAAGTAAGAATAACCAATAAAACAGTATATATAATAAGTATCACAGCACAAATGGAAAAAAGAACAACCTTACAACAATACTGTATCATTATAATGACCAAAATTTGTATAAAAAAGATGAAAAATGAATTTCCCTCCCTTTTGTGCAGAGGTGGGACATAATGGACATTCCAAATAGTTGATGGGTTGGTTAGTTTTACTAAACTGGATTCTTTCTTTCTTTTTTTTTTATTCTTCGTTACAGGTAAATATCCTTAGGGTAGGTGAGAGGTGAAGGGTTATATTTATAAATAAAGTTGTTATACAAAATAAGAGATACTCGGGGGCAGTTAGGTGTCGCAGTGGATAGAGCACTGGCCCTGGATTCAGGAGTACCTGAGTTCAAATCTGGCCTCAGACACTTGACACTTACTAGCTTTGTGACCCTGGGCAAGTCACTTAACCCAAATTGCCTCAACAACAACAAAAACAATTAAAAAAATTTAAAAAAGAGATACTAATAAAATTTAGAAAAAACAAAAATTACTTAATTTTGATACACAGAATTACTGAGTACCTAGAAAGGACATTAGAGGTCATATAATAGAAGCTCATTTAATTGATGAGGAAAGTTGGGTCAGAGAGAGGTTATATAGCAAACAGCAAGTTATTGGAAGAGTCAAGCCTAGAACCTAATTCTTTCAATTCCTAGCCGAGTCTTTCCACTAAACCAAGCTTTGTATGACTGACGAAACAATTAGGTTTGACAGAAATGATATCTGCTTAACATACTTTCATTTAAATCTCTTTCTAGCCTCAAGTCCTTTTTTTTTTTTACTGCTTTCATCATTCTGAGGGTGTCCAATGAACAAACATTGATTAAGCTATCCTTTTTGTCAGTCACTGTGATAGATGCTGAAGACATAAAGAATGAAATGAAAGGGGTAGCTAGATGGCACAGTGGATAGAGCACCGGCCCTGGAGTCAGGAGTACCTGAGTTCAAATCTGACCTCAGACACTTAACACTTACTAGCTGTGTGACCCTGAGCAAGTCACTTAACCCCAATTGCCTCACTAAAAAAAAAAAAAAAAAAAAAAAAAAAAAAAAGAATGAAATGAAGCAGTCCATGCCCTCTATTCAGGACAGAAATATAAGTAATCCAAAAAGTATAGTCTAAGAAAAACTGAAGAGGGAGAGAGCACTATCAACTACCAGAAGGGGTAGTGGTGGGGAAGATGGAGAGGGCTTCATGAAGAAGGTGATACTTAAGTAAAGGCTTGAAGAAATACAATGTTTCTAAAAGTTAGAGATGAAGAGGAAATGCATCCTAGACTTGTGGAACAACCTGTGTGAATGCCCAATGTAGATGGAAGATGGACTACTAAATTCTAAGAATGGTCAGTAATCCAGCTTGGCTAGAATGTAACATTTATGAAGGGAAACTCTATGGAATAAAACTGGCAAAGTAGGTGGGGGCTAGAATGCAGAGATGAGCTATTGCAAGGGGTTGGCTAAAGTGAACATACTGAGAATTTCCCTATTTCCCTATTCCTCATCATTGATGGTAATACCATTTTCCCTGTACAACTCATGACAGTGAAACAAGTGCTGAATTGAATTATAATTCCTTCATCTATGAACTATATGACCTTAAGCAAGTCACATTACTTCTGTGACCCTCAGTTTCCTCACCTTTAAAATCAGGATCAGAATATTTGTATTAGACATATAAAATATGAAGGAAAATGATCACATTACCTACTTCATCTGATTGTTGGGAAAAAGTGTTTTGTGAATTGGAAAGCACTGATTATTCAATTAAAGCTGCTATAAAATGTACGTAAGCTCAATATGGAAATGATTCAGGACCAGGCACTCACTGATCATCCAGAAATTCAGAGAGAGATAGCTTAGTCCTCTTGGCTTGTATTTGGAAGGACCTGGAAAGGTATCATACTGGGGGAGACAGCTCTGTGGGGGAAAACATCCCGAGACCTCTTTTGCCAGCATAGGATGAAATACTTGGAAAAGAAGTCTTTGTCCTTAAAGGAAGTCAGAGGAAGCTCTGTAGGTTAAGAAAATTCATGTGAAAAAACAGTTCAGGTAAACTGGTCTGGGATTTTTTAATGCCCAAGGACAGGTGCCAGCAACCATATTAGAAGTCTGCCCAGTTGTCAGCCCTTTCCTTGCTATACTCTGTGGGGGTTTGAGCAAGTTCTGGTTACTGGTGGAGTATGGTGGTGTTAGAGGCTTGAGATTCAGTTCTTCCACTCACCTAAGGAAATCCTACATACATTGCTATTGTTGGCTCATCCAATGGAACCTTGGAAAGGAGATCAGAAGGTATTTAGTCAAATCTGTACCTGAATAGGAATACCCTCTACAACCTCCCTGGCAAAGTGGCCATCCAGCCTCTATTTGAAGGCCTCCAATGATGGGGAGCTCATGACCTTATAGGGATGACCATTATCATCACTGGACAATTCTAATTAAGAAATTCTCTGAACTTCAACTCTCATCTTCCTTTCATCTCTGATGGAAATAGAGTTTCTGTTTGGAAAGTAGAATTTAATTCTTTTTAAAAATACAGAAACCAGGCATCCAAACCAGGTTCCCAAAGGGCAGAGGTTCTTAACCTGGGGTCTGTGAACTTGTTTTTAAGGTTTTTTGATAACTATTTCAATATAATTTATTTCTTTTGTTAATACTATTTTATTTTGTGCATTTAAAACATTATTCTGGGATAGGCTCCACTAGATTGTCAAAGAGGCCTATATCACAAAAAAGGGCAGTGAACTGCTGCCACAGGGTATTTCTTCTTAGGTTATGCCCTAAATCTGCTGGCTCAGAAGTCCAAAAGGATGTCCATGGTCAGATGTCACAATACCAGCTTTCAAAACAAGAGCCTTGACTATGTGTCTCTATTTCATGCTGACATCTACTACAATGGCCCAGATGTGCAATTTAGTTCTGACAGATGTTGGAGGCAGTGAAGGGTCTTGCTATGTCTGATCTGACTGCTGTCCACTGCCTGAGAAATACATTTAGTCAATATACTTGAAGTCTACTCTTTTGTTAGTTACTGTATTAGTTTAAGAAAAGGTTGGTTTTCCCCTGCCTCTTCTCCAGATTTGGCTTGTATAAAACTGAGGTCACAGCAGTTCAGATCAAAGTTCACATTTCAAGGTTTTACAAAATGCTTTCCCCCAACCACCTTATATTATTCTCTGTTTACCTATCCTAGTTCCCTATGAAAAAACTCAAATTGATGACTGTAGTGAATCATCAATTGTTGTTGGAAGAATATCATGAAAGGGTAATGAAGCTTCTGTCAGAGAATGAAAAGAACAATAATCTTGAAGTCTGATGCACCCACTAGCTGTGTGACCATGGATAAATTAATTCACTTTTCTCTGGTTCTGTTTCCTCATCCATACAGTAGGGATAACAATAGTTGCACTATCTATCTCCTGGGGTTGTTAGGAGCAAAGTGCTTTGAAAACCTCAGTTTGCAATATGAATGTGAATTATGATGTTCACTCATTTAAACTTTTGACTCATTTTCATGTAGACTGATTCATTGTATGCCTACAGATTCTTTAACTTTTAAAAGAGATCTCATTTTAGGGATATGGCCTATAACTGTATAATTAAAATGATGCTTCAACTGAAAGAACACATCAGCTTCTCTCTTTTAACACAGGGAATTTTTTTTACTAAATGTCTTTCAGGAGCCAGATGTGAATGGAGTAACTATTTCCCCCCCAGCATCTGCTTCACAGTTTTACAAACACAAATTACAAAATGTCAGAGTCAGAGGGAAACTTAGAACACAGAACAGTGTTGGAGGTGGTTATATCATCCAGTCATCTTTCCCATAATTTTGCTGCTGAGGAAATAGGTCCAGGAAAGGTAAATAGCTTCAAGCAGAAAGTATCAGGGTGGACATTTGAATCTACATCAGCTGCCTCCAAGTCTGGTGTTTTTTCTACTTCATTGACTTCAGAGTTTGGACTCTCAGAACAGCCAACATACACAGAATTCTTTGAGAGTTACAGTGCTTGACAGACATTGTCCAATTGGATTATAAGACTCTCGAATTGCCCTTACTCTAGGAATAAGGCAAGGAGCACGTTTACAAATAATGACCATGCTGTATATAGATAGTGCCTTATGGTTATAAAGCTCTTTATATTCATTATTTCACTTGATTCTCATGGTAATTCTTTGAAGGAAGCAGTTTGGGGATTGTTACCTCCATTTCTTAGCAAGAGAAAGGGATTTGCCTGGGGTCATGTAAGAAGTGATGTTGTAAAACTCAGATCTCAGTATTAACTCTAATTCTCTATCATGAGCTACATTTATAGATGTTCATGGCTCTAGAGTTAGAGGAGACCTCATAAGTCATATAGTCCAACTCCATCATTTTACAAATGAGGAAACTGAGGCTTATAGAGGTTAGGTGACTTGCCCAAGGTCACATTCAATATTCTTTTTCATCATACCATTCTGCTATAAGGTCCTTCAGGAATATGGTGATTGGTTATACAAGCTGAGAAGTTGGGCCATGGGCCCTCTACCATCAGGTAGTAGGGCCCATAAGTGTTAGAAGGTTATCAGCTACCTTGTCTAAACCCTTGTTTCACCTACTGATTCCAAACTTATCCAGCTCTTTGGTGAACTTACCCCATAGACAAGTTCCCCCACCATGCCATTCCACGCCTTTGTGTCAGGGTCTCGGGCACCATACTTTCCATCACTGACAATCTCCAGCCGATAAGAGTAACCTACATGTTTTGCAATCTCAGCTGCTAGCTCTACGCAGTAGCCCTCATAGCGGTCATTGCCTTCAAACTGGTTGGCATTCTTTTTTAGCATCACATAAGGGTCTTCCTGGACAAGGGGAGAAAGAAAGAGAAATCATTTTACAGCTGAACAATAAAAATCTTATGACTTATGAAGTAATTTCCTGTTCTTTACCTCATTTGCTCCTCATGTTGACCCTGTGAGGCAGGCACTCATTAATATTCCTATTTTACATATAAGGAAACTGAGGTACAGATGAGACAGTGTGGTATAAAACAAAGAAAATTAGATCTGATATCAGATGCATTTGGCAAGAGTCCTGGCTCTGCTGTTTATTACCTATATAATGTGTGATAAGTCATTTCATTTCTCTGGGTCTAAGTTTTCTCATCTATGAAGTGAGGGGGTTGAAATAAATGATTTCTAAAATCATTTCCAGCTCTAAATCCCAAGAACTTCCAAGCAATTTGTCCAGGGTCACATATCTAGTTGCTGAGCTGGTAAATAACCCCAGATCCACCTGCAAGGTCTCTGTTTTCTTTGTACTACACTTGAGCTTAACCTTTATCCAGACCTAAGCCATAGATAGCCAGACTTACTCCTTCTTTCAAATTTCAGCTAAAATCTCACCTTCTATAAGAAAAATTTCCTGATCCCCCTTAAGGTTATCGAAGTTCCTCTGTTGGTTATCTTCAGTTTATCCTGTGCGTATCCTATTTGTGCATAATTGCTTGCATGCTGTCTCCATTAGATTGTAAGCTCCTTGAGAGTAGAGACTCTTGCTTTTGTCTTTTGCTTTTCTCTATACCCCCAGCACTTAGCACAGGATTTGGCAAACAGTAGGTATTTAATAAATACTTCTTGATTGACTGGATGCTCTAAGTCTAGGTACTTACTAGGATGGTTGTGACAATATATGTTCTGTTCTGAACGCTAGAGTTATCACCACCAGCCTGGGCATCAGTGGCTGCAGGGACAAACTTGTCATCTTCATTCCAGTAACCAATCTGTTAACGAGAAGATAGTAAAAATACAATAAGGACATACTACTATATTTTTTCCATAAAATACGTTACGTTTTATAAAACATTTTAATAGATAGTATCTCAGTTGATTCTCAAAACCAATCTGTGAAGTTGGTAGGGAAAGAATTGTTATTTTCACCTGGAAAATGATGATGATGACAAAGATGACAATGACACACATATAGTACTTCAAGTTTTCAAAGCACTTAGTGGGGTAGTCAGTAAAAATATTTTTCCCATTTTCCAGATGAGGAAACTAAGAAATGACATTCCTAATGTTAATGTTACCTGAAATATGATCTCTGCAAATCTAGGGTGGATCACCTGGTAGGCCAACTTTTCTGGTGATGAGTCTCTCCATACGTAGCTAGACCTTCAGAGGGCAGACACAGAATCCAAACATCATAGAAGCTCTATCTTGGTAGAACTTTGGCAGATTTGTTATAAGATTCACAACTCCACGGTCACCTGACTCTTCTGAGATATCACAGATGGGCGATATGTGTGGATGGCTTGCCTTACCTCCTTGGGATCACTAACTCTGGTATTTTGTGAAGAAACAGTCCTTTGGCCCCTTGCCTCAAGAGGGAGGGCTGAGGACAAAAATGACCTCAGATTTGGACCAAGTCCCAGCTAACATCATTCATAGACAAGGCCAGCTTGAGTCTCTGCAGTTGTCTTAAGTGCTTCCTATTCTGAAGGTCACTGAAAGGTGGCCCTCTACTTGACACTTAAGAAAGATTGAGTTCAGGATTTGGAAGGGGACTTGCAGTCATCTAGTTCAATGCCTAGCCAAATCACAAGCACCTTATCAAGTGTACCAAAGTGGCTATCCTGCCTCTACTTAATCGATTCCAGTAATGAAAAGCTCATTACCTCTCAAAAATTTCAGGACAGGTAATACATTATAGTGGTGAGGACACTGGAATTGGAAACCAGTGACCTGGGTTTGAGTCCTGAATGTATCCTAGGTACCTATGCAAATGTAGAAACAAATCATTTAATAACTCTAACCTTCAGTTTTCTCATCTGTCAATTAAAGGGGTTAGACTAGATAAGCTAAGTTCCTTACCACTTCTAAAATGCTATTCCTTTCAACTGCTAAAAAAAGTTCTTCCATACAACTAGCTGATATCTGCCACCCTGTAACTTTCACACCTTGTTCCTAGTACTGCCTTTTGAGAAGAAGCAAAACAAATCTCATGCTCCTTTCCTGTGACAACCCTTCCTATAATTAAAAAGGGTGATCATATCTTCTCCTATACCCTGCTGATAGTAGAAAGACTGTGGCAGGTCTTGAATGCCAATCTTAGGAATCTGGATTTTATCCTAGTAGCAAAATATTCTCATATTAAGATCATTACTGTGGGAAAAAGAACAAAATAGACTGGAGATGGAAGAGAATGGATTTAAAGAGAGTGATTAGGAGGCTTTTGCAGTAGTTTAGGTGAGAGATCAGTCATTCAATAAACATTTATTATTGATTATGTGCTATTTGATTATTTGATTGTATTTGATTATTTTTTTTGTTTGTTTTTTGTTTTTTCCCCGTGGGGCAATGAGGGTTAAGTGACTTGCCCAGGGTCACACAGCTAGTAAGTGTCAAGTGTCTGAGCCCGAATTTGAACTCAGGTCCTACTGAATACAGGGCCAGTGCTTTATCCACTGTGCCACCTAGCTGCCCCCAATTGTATTTGATTCTAAAGAGGATGGGGATGATTGCTACTTTTTGTTATCCTTTCATACCTTCTGTTAAAGCCTTGTTTTTATGGCTCAACATAGCTTACAGGCAGCCCTGGGTTTTAGAAGGCTTAACCTCCCATTGGAAATACTTCCAATATGGGATTGATGGTAGACTATGAGTCTGATAACTGAAAACCAGACTAACTAAGGACAGAGAGGGTCAAAATCAGAAAAGTGGGCCACCAGGTGATGTGATTAGGTTTGCGGAGAATGTATTTCAAGTGACATGGAAAGGAGAATTCAAAAGGTTAAAAGAAAGGATAGATAAGAATCAATTACTTACTCAATCAAGGACCTACTCTGTGCCAGGCACTGTGCTAGCTTTTGGGGATACAAATACAAAGAAAGAAATAATCCCTCCTCTGAAGGCAAATGTAATGTTTGTGCCACTGCTACTGATTTTTGAAAGTTTGATAATGGAAGAGAAGCCAAATAATGGGAGATGGGCAAATATTGTCCAAATGTCCAGAAAGGGGGAGAAAATTATGCTGTAGAGTATAGGTCAGTGAATTTTGACTCTGATTCCAGGCAAAATTCTGAAACCAATGAACATCTTTTTTTTGTTTGTTTGTTTTTGAGAGGCAATTAGGGGTTAAGTGACTTGTCCAGGGTCACACAGCCAGTAAGTGTTAAATGTCTGAGGTCGACTTTGAACTTGGGTCCTCCTGAATCCAGGGCTGGTGCTTTACCCACTGCGCCACCTAGCTGCCCCTCCAATGAACATCTTGTAAAGGGAACAGGGATCATAAAGAGCCAGCCTGGCTTCATAAAAATGAACTCTAACAGGCTATTTCCTTTTTTGAGAGCATTATTCGACTAGTCTGTCATGTCACTTGTGGACAAAATGGAAAGATGTGGGCTAGAGAACTGGCTGAATGAGTGGGCCCAAAGTATAATCACTGAGGGGTTGATACCACCTTGGAAAAAGGTTTATAGTTAAGGGCCCTAGACATCTCTGCTATTTAATATTTTACAAACAACCTGGAAAATAGCATATCCAAGAGGTGTGTCAACTTGGTGCAGAGTTTTGGATTTGTTGTTAGAAGACTGAAGTTCATATTCTGCCATTCTGACTACCTATGTGAGTTTGGCCAAGTCACACTCTCTCTGGGCCTCAGTTTCCTTGTCTCTAAGAACTGTAAACAGATAGCAAGTTTATCAAATTTCCAAATGACATAAAGCTAGGAGGAAGAGCTCATGTGCTGGATGCCATTATTAAAATCCAGAGATTTTGACACATTAGAAGAATAGGCTAGGGGCAGCTGGGTGGCGCAGTGGATAGAGTACCGGACCTGGAGTCAGGAGTACCTGAGTTCAAATCTGACCTCAGACACTTAACACTTACTAGCTGTGTGACCCTGGGCAAGTCACTTAACCCCAATTGCCTCACGAAGAAGAAGGAGGAGGAGGAGGAGGAGGAGGAGGAGGAGGAGGAGGAGGAGGAGGAGGAGGAGGAGGAGGAGGAGGAGGAGGAGGAGGAGAAGGAGAAGGAGAAGGAGAAGGAGAAGGAGAAGGAGAAGGAGAAGGAGAAGGAGAAGGAGAAGGAGAAGGAGAAGGAGAAGGAGAAGGAGAAGGAGAAGGAGAAGGAGAAGGAGAATAGGCTAATAGAAATAAATGCCCTTGTGTCCAAAAACACATTTCACAAGTAAACGATGGCTAAACAGAGGCTGGTTTGAAAGAGATCTCCATGTTTTCATTGACTTCAAGCTCAATTAGAATCAATGGTATGATATGGAACCCAAAGCTAATATGATCTTAGGTTGTATTGACAGTTAGTCAATAAACATTTATTAAGCACCAATTGTGTGCCAGGCACTCGGCTAAGCCCTGGAGATACAACAGCAAAAGATAGTCCCTGTTCTCAAGGAACTTACAGTCCAATAAGTGAGACAATATGACAATTAAGTATAAACAAGGTACAAACAGGATAAATCGGGGTTAATAAACAAAAGGAAGACACCAGCATTGAAAGAGTTTTGGAAAGGCTTCTTGTGGAAAAAGGAATTACAGATGGGATTTGACAGAAGCCAGGTAAGCCAGGAGGTGGAGATGAGAAGGGAGAATGTTCCAGTCACGGAAGATGTACACTGAAAATGCCTGAAGACAGAGACTAACTATCTTGTGTGAGGAACAAAGTCTGGCCAATATCATTGTATTTCAAAGGAAGAATAAGAGATAAGAAGACTGGAGTGGTGCAAAGTAACTAGGACTAGGGAGACAATAGGTCCACTATAATATGTATTGGTCGAATCACATCTGAAGTAGCACGTGTCATTCTAAGTGTCGCAATTGTAGGAAGCACATTAATAAAATGGAGAGAATCCAGCAGAAGGCAACTGGGATGGGGAAAGGCCATTTGCTAGACCATGCCATAGGGAGGAAGGGCTAAAGCAATTGGAGATGTTTGTTCTGAAGAAGAAAAGACTTAGGTGAATTTGATTATTGTCTTCAGCTATGTGAGGGGCTGCTGTGAAAAAAGAATTACACTTCTTATCCTTGAATCCAAAGGGCGGCATTTATAGCAATGGGTAAAAGTTTCAAAAAGTGTTATTCGTAATCTTGATGCAAGAGATAAAAACCAACAACTTAACAATAAGAGCTATCAAGATGTAGAATGAGAAACACATTTTTGGACAGGGCCAATGAGGAAGTTTGTTTTGCCTGATGATGCATATTTTTTTACAAGGATTTTGTTTCCCCTTCTTTTTTTCAACATGGGAGAAGGGCTAGGGCTGGGGGAGGGAGAACAAAACAAAGGCTTATTAACCGAAAAAAAAATTCAAAAGGAATACAAGAGCTATCTAAATGTGGAATAGACTACATTGGAAAGTAGAGGCTTCCCTTCACTGAAGGTCTTTAAGCAAATACTGGACAACTATTTGTCAGGTATAGTTTAGAGGAGTCTTGTTCACATTTATGATGGACTACATAGTTTCAAACCCTGAGATATTTTTTTTTGTCCATAGCAACACAAGAAATGCATAAACGTGAAGGATTATAATCAGTATTGGTGGAGGGGTAACCACATCTACAATATCATAGATCTTTTAAAGTATCAGAAATTTGAGCCCATAGTACCTCATATGAGGATTTAGATGTAGCAGTAATGATAAAAATAGCAAAAAGTATCATGGCAATATGGAAGGTTTGCAGAGAGCTTTACCTGCATGGCACATATCAAAATATCTGAATAATAAGCAAGTGAACTTATCCTCCTCTGTTTGGGAAGACAATTAAATTCCCAGGGAAATGCTTCCTTTGAATTGCAGAATATTAGAATCACTGGACAATAATGATCTTTTGTTTATATATACCATTTTATTGTTTGAAGTAAACTTTCTCAGACAATTCAGTCTTCACACCTATTCCATTTTATAGATGGCAAAGTTGAGACTGAATACATCTTGCCCCAAGTTCCTCAGATAAGAAGTGGCAGTCAGGGCATGTAACCCAGGTCTTCTGACTTCTAGCCCTGGGCTGATTTTCTGATAAGACATTGCCTCCTAGAATCATACTAGCAAGGGGAAAAGAAGTCAATAGTCTTTGGCTAGAGATCCAGTTCTCTCCCATGGGCTCCAAAAACATAATACTCCTTACCTTCCGAATGCCATCATGTTTCATTTCTATCACATGGAGGGTGTAGTTGGTCCGTCGCCCTTTCTCATTAAATTGTACGTTTCCAGTCAAGCCTTCAAACCGTACCTGGGGAAGAGAAAACCAAGTTGGGGGGGAAGAATGAATTCAGCAGCCTCTGATTGTATCTCACTTTCTATGAACTACTTGTTCAGAAGCATAGCCTTTTTCAAGATTAGAAATGACCTTAGAGCATTAAACAGGGAATGTCAGAGCTGGGACTTTAGAATACAGTATCAGAACTAAAAGGGTATTTGGAGAACATTTAACATAACCGAACTCTTTACCTTGCCCTTCCTCTCCCACCCCCCTCTATTTTTACAGTGAAATCATGCTCAAAGAAAGGAACTGACTTGTCCAAGGACATAATACTGAATTTAGGGTAGAACTCAGAGTAGCAATGAACTGTCCTCACTTTCAGCCTGATAGAAAAATATAGAGACCCTCAGCAGCGTGTGTTGTTCAGGGGACAAAGTGCTCTGTCATCTCTATGTGGGTGATTACCAAATCTACCAAAGCTGACCTTTATGGGCAGTTCCATACTAGAATCTCGAATACCTGCCTTGTAAGACAAATCCGCTTGAATGTCTATTTGGTAGCAGGAACTCAACACACCCCAAATTGAGCTTATCATCTTTCCCTCAAAACCTTTTATTACTTAGGACTTTCGTTTTGTCAGTGTTACCAGCACTTACTCAGCTCTCATATTTGAAAACATGAAAGTACCCTACCTTCTCCTTCACACTTCATTCAATTAGTTACCATATCTTTTGGATCTACCATCATGAGAGCTATCAAACCTTTCTTTCCTCTATTTTTTTCCACTGCCATCACCCTAGAGAGGAGAGGGTCCTCAGTACTTCTTGCTAAAACTAGTGCAACAACCTTCTAATGGATCTTTTTATCTCTGGGCTCTCCCCATTCCAATCCATTCCAGGAGAGTTACCAGAATAATCACCTTTATGAATAGATTTGGCCAGTTAACATCTTTGCTGCACACCCTTTTATTGTTGCCTACTGAGTAAAAACAGAGTAGCATTCAAGGCAGTCCACAATCCAGACCCTTATCTCATATTACTCCTTCCAGGCTCCAGCCAAACTAGACTAGTTACTTCAACTGGAACTATTGCTTTTCTGACCTTAAGGCCTTTGCTTATATTTTGTTTATTCTTTCTGGAATGCTCTCCCCATCCTGTATGTTGAACTTTTTCTTGCCTCCTTCTCCAAGAAGCCTACTCTCCCCATTCCAATCATGAATGACCTTTTGATTCTTTTTTTTTTTTTTTGTGGGGCAATGGGGGTTAAGTGACTTGTCCAGGGTCACACAGCTAGTAAGTGTCAAGTGTCTGAGGCCGGATTTGAACTCAGGTATTCCTGAATCCAAGGCCAGTGCTCTATCCACTGCGCCACCTAGCTGCTCCCGACCTTTTGATTCTTAAACCACACATAGTGTGTTGTTTACACCTTTATGATGCATTTACCATGTTTCATTTTGTATCAGTTTTTGTGCCATTTCCCCCATAATGAAAGTTTCATGAAGGCCAGGACCACTCATTTTATCTAAATGCTGTATTTCTTGCAGACTAGTTCTCACAGAACACAATATTCTGCTCATAGCAGAGACTTAATAAATGTTTGTCGAATTAAATGAAATCAAACCATCTCCTCTAATAGATGAAGAAACAGGATAAGAGAGGTAAAGGGATTTGTCCTTTGTTTCACTGATGATAAGTATTAGAGCCTGGACTTGGATTTGCTGCCGTCAGAAGATGAGATTTTTCCCCCAAACATGCCAGATTGCTTTTCAGAGATTTGAAAAAAAATACCTGCTTGTATTTTGACTAATTGGAAAAGCAGAGAATTCCTGATAAGTGAGTGTATGGCATTGTCAGTAAAGTCACAATCTAGCCAGAGGTATAAAGTTGGACTAATCATTCCATTTTCTTGAATTGTACCCATCAGGTCCAGAGCTTTCTTGGTCTCTCCCTGTGATGGACCAGAAGGATAGGGATCAGGGATTTCTCCTTGGTTCCATCCTTCTCAAGCCAAGCACGATGCTTACCCCCACCTCTCTAGTACCTGCCTACTCTAGGAATGAAAAATGAAGACTTCACCTTGGGCTTCTTGTTTGAGGTGCCAGGAGCCAGCATGGGGCCTGTCTGAGGAATAGCGGAGTATAACTCTTTTATATTGGCTGGACGGGATGGTTGCTGCCTGCGGGATCATTTGTAACACTTTGCCTGCTTCGGCTGTTGACAACATGTGCTCTCACTTAAAACACATGATGGTAAAACCGAGGGAAGGCTGGAGGGGTGAGGTTGGTGACAAGGTGATCCCATGAGGATAATTTATCCATAGACATCCTAGGACCTATCTTAGGGCAAGTGATTATTATGTTAGCTTCATGCTGAATTAATAAGGTGGCCTGGTGTATAGAGGAGAGCACTGGACACCTGGGCTGTAAGTCCAATTCACTTGGTGAACCTGGGCCCTGTTAAGGGCTAAAATTCTAGCTAGTCTGTCTAAAATATCTAATGAGTGGTCACCAATAAATTATAAGCTTTAGCAAGAGTTAGACTTTTAGGTATTTATTAAGGAGAATAAGAATTTGGTAAAGAGAGAGAGAAAGGCCTAGATTCCTATCTATTAAAGGGAGAGCACATTTCTAGCTCCACTCTCCACCAGCATCCTCAGGAAAGAGAGTGAGAGCGAGAGCCAGTCCCTTCCTTCCTCCTCCCACTAGCCCGCGTCACTTCCTGACGCCAAAGAAAAGACTCCTGGTCTTGCCCTCAAAGACCTTCGCTTCATGGGCGGAACTCTTCTACAGTAAGTTTCCAGCAGGTGGCATCATTCCAAACGGTACAGTTCTTAGTCTCCCTATGCCTCTGTTTTTGTATCTGTAAAATGGACATAATGACCTCTCATCTACCTACTTCACATGGTCGCTATACAAATCAAATGAACTAGAGTCACTTTGCTTGTTTTACCTCTCTGGCCTCTGGCCTGTGAAGAAATCACCCATGACTGCATTTTGGAAGATGAAAAAGAAAAATACACATTTAGGGGACTGAGTCTTTTGTGTGTTGAAAGAGATGGCCACTGACCATGGGAAGAAGATTAAGAAGGCTACATCAGGGTCCTAAGACTTCAGATATGTCCCAGGGGAGAAGGAATACTGTCCAAGCCAGAGCTTTCTTCACATTCTGACAGATTCACACTACAAAGCAAACCTCCAGTGCTCTCTGTGCTCAAGACCTCAGGTTACTTACATCATAGTCTAACATGTAAGACATCCCCAGGGATGCATGCAACACAAAGGAACAGTAACAGACAAGGTATGCTACCCAGCAATGTCAAACCCGCACAGCTATACTATTTTCCCCTCATGCTTTTCCTGCCCCTCCTGAAAGGACAAGCTCTGCAATAGCAGTACAGTTTGATCATACTCCATTAGCAGCAGTGAAAGCCTAGCTTCTCTCTGCTCCCATGATCTGGCTTCAGGCATCCCCTTGCAAAAGAGAAAGAGGTTGGTGCTCAGTTCAAGGCTATGACTTGTTGCTGCCTTTGCCCCCCTAGTCCAACCAATTTGATTTCTTTGTTAGGCTAACAATGAAGATAGTGGTGGAGGCTGTGGCTCTCAAGAGTCAGTCATCTGTTGCATTTTTGTTTGTCTTCCTGGCATTCAAAGTCCTTCAAAGCCTAGCTCCTCACCTATATTTTCACTGTTCTTATACTTTACTCCCCAACACGTACTCTTTAATTCTGTAACATTGTCCTCTTGGCTATTCAGTGGACAAGATATTCCATCTCTTGGCTTTAGATAGTTCCTCTGGCTATCTCCCATACCTGGAACACTGTTCTTCTTCATCTCCACCTACTGGTTTCCCTGTCTTCCTTTAGGGCCCAACCTTTCCCACCACCTCCTAATTGTAGTACATATATATATCTTGTTTGTACATATTAGTTTATTGTGAGTCAGCTAGGTGGCACAGTGTCTAGACAGCTGGGCCTAGAATCAGGCTTACTTCAAATCTAGCCTCAGATACTTACTGTCTGTGTACTTTGGACAAGTCATTTAACTTCTGTCTGTCTCAGTTTCCTCAGCTGTGAAATGGGGATAATAATACCCATAGGGTTGTTGTAAGGATGAAATGAAATAATATTCATAAAGCTCTTAGTACTGGTGCCTGGAACATAGAAAGTGCTAGCTATCATTATTATTGTTATCATCATCATTAATTATATTGTGAACTCCTTGAGATCAGACTGTCTTTTGCTTGGCACAATGTCTGGCACATACTAGGTGCTTAATAAATATTGATTGACTGATTGATTCTCACATATCTCTGTGATGCACCTTTCAAATTTGACATCACTACTACCTAGAGCCTCCTCCCCATTATATATCATTATCATCAGCATCAGGTGAATTGACTTTATATAACTGTTTACATTTTAAAAGTGTTTTGACATATATTATCTCGTTTGATTCTTACAAGATTCCCATAAAGTTCACACTCCCATAAAAATCCATCTCATTCCCCCATTTTGTGGCTTTGCTCATATTGCTCCATTCTCTTGAATTCAGTCTCTTATTTCTCTATCCTTTAAGCTAAGTTTTTCCACCTCCAGAAGCATCCTTAAATCATTCCAGCCTGGGGGCAGCTAGATAGCACAGTGGATAAAGCACCGGCCCTGGATTCAGGAGTACCTGAGTTCAAATCCGGCCTCAGACACTTGACACTTACTAGCTGTGTGACCCTGGGCAAGTCACTTAACCCCCATTGCCCCACAAACAAACAAACAAAAATCATTCCAGCCTTCAGCATCCTCTGAATTCCTTTAGTAATTTACAATTTAACCCTGAATTTTGTACTGTCTTGTCTTGTCTTATGCTGTTTCTTATATCTATCTTGTCTCCACTGCTAGACTTAAGAGGCCAGGGGCCACATCATATCATGGAAGATAAAGGATGGTTTAAAGGGAAAAGCCTTTGAGCCGAGAGTCACAACTGCATTTTTTCCCCAGCTCTGACACTTATTAGTGAAATGACTTTGGGGCAAATCATTTCACTTTTGTGGGACTCAGTTTCTTACCCTATAAAATTAAGGGGTCAGACTAACTGATCTCTAAGATCCTCTCCAGTGCTAATAGCCTAATATCACCCATAATGCCTAGGACAGTCTGGAGATATTGTACATCATTAAGTAATAATGTCTGATTGATTGACTACTAAAACACAGAAAGTCTGAGACGTTTATTTTTGGATAACTATAGTCTTAAGTGTAATCCACTAGTCAGTACCTGGGCACAGATGGGCAGCATATGGGCAGCATATGGACACCATACCTTGTCCTTCCCTGGCTCTGTTTCCCAGGAACTCCAAGTGCTTTTAGAGATATTTGCTCATTAATCTTCCTGAATTCCTTCTTGTACAGAAGTAAGAGAAAATGGATGATAACTCCCACTTTAGAGATGTGGAAACCAAAGTGTTAGGGAGAAGCAGAGAAGAACCTGTCAATGGTATGTGCTAAGTCTGTTGTAATTAAGATCCAAATTCTACTAGCTCTCTTCCTATGTTCAATTTTAGATGCTCTAACCATTTCATAGTCCTCAACTCTTCAGATAGATTTAGGGCTGTTTCTCTGGCAGTGCTAGGCCATAGGTCTTCCAGCTGTGCTACACCTTGGACCCTTTAAGTTTATTATACGTTTGAGACCTCCTATGTGCTTTAATGTTGATACTTCAGTAGTAAAAGACCTCAGAACCTTTTTAGTTAGGATACATCTATTGGTCATTTAACAACTCCACTCCTGGATAAAGCATTTGCCCTTCTTACCAAGACCAACTTGACTAACTTGTACCCTTCATCTCATTCTCTCTCATGCCCTCTGTCAAGCATGGCACTTAAAATCATCATTTTCCCTCTCATCTGATCTCTCTCTATACTGATTTCTTTCCTAATGCTTACAAATATGCTCATATGGGATTTATTCTTAAAAAAAGAAAAAACCTTTGACCAAACCCAATCTATTATCTTGTATCATTCTTTCCTTTTACAGTCAAACTTCTAAAAAACAGGAAAACTCTATGATCATTGCTTCTACTCCTTCTCTTCTCATTAATTTTCCTTGAAACTCTCTATAATCTGACTTCTGACCCAACAACTTCATTAAAACTTTTCTCTCCAAAATTACCACTGACCACTTAATTGTCAAGCTGATGGTCCTTTTTTTTTTAATATGCATCCTTCTTAACCTCTTTGTAACAGTTGACCTCTCATCTGGAGTACTGAAATAACATTACAATTATTCTCCACACCTTTAGTTTTTCTTTTCCCAATCCATCCTCTACATGGATGTCCAAGTGATATTCCTAAAAAGCACAGTTGTGATTATGTCACTCCCTTACTAAAGTAACTACAGTGGCTTTCTGTTACCTTTAAAATTAAATACAAATTTGCCTGTCTGGCATTTAAAGTCCATAACAACCTGGTTCTAACCTGTCTTTCCAGACTTATCCTGCATTATTCTCTTTCCATGTACCCTCTCTCCCGTCCAGTCAAATTGTTTTGTCCCTGTTCCTTGTGTATGACAGTCGATTTCCTATCTTTATGCCACTGCACAGGCTGCTACTCCATGCCTGGAATGTGTGCTCCCTCATCACTTCTGCCCTTTAGACTCTCTAGTCTCCTTCAAAGCTCAGCTCCAAGCGCCATCTCCTACCCAGCTCCCTTCCTGATCCCCTAGCTGTTCTTCAAATTACCTGGCATTTTGTATACTTGGTTTTGTGTACATGTCTTTTTATCTATAAAAGCTTTCAGAGGCCAAATCATGGCTCATTTATGGTTTTTGTGTTCCCAGTACCTGAAGTAGGATCACTTAAAATAAATGCTTATTGATTGATACCAGAATGTGGAAGGCCATGAATGCCTGGCAGAAGTGACTGGACTTTATTTGGTAGGCAAAGGGGAGTCACTATTAACTTGAGCTAAGAAATTATGAAAGTTGTGCATAAAATTATTCTTGCAGTAGGTCAAAGGGTAGAGGGAGGAGAAGAGGAGGAAAGAAGGACTATTTGGAGGCTCCTCCAACAGTCTGTGGATCTGGAAGAGAATGGGCACAATAGGAATAGAACAAAGGAAGTGGATTTGATAGAATTTATTGAACCTCTTGTCCTTATTAATATCTTCTTTTCACCAGAGGTGTAAAAAGCCATCTTGGCTATTAGAATTATAGTTATGATCATGATTATTATAATTATAATAACCCAATTATAGTTAGAATCATCGTAATGCCAGAATCCCTGGACATACTGACCTGTGATCTGGTATTGGGGTATCATGGTTTCTCAAGCTGTGACAAAATGGAATAGGGTGCCTTGGGATATAGTTGGGTCTCCTGCCAGATCTTCAAGTAGAAATTGGATGACCATATATCAGGAATTTCTGAGGGGGATAGTTTATTCCCTCTCTTTCTCCATTAGAGTGAAGCTATTATAAGCAATGAAGCCAGTAGGACAATTGAATGAGGAGAGGTCACAGTCATGCCTGGGATGACATAATGGTCAGTGCTTGTACAACAAGTGGTCTGGTATGTTTCATAGCCAGTGAACCCTGGACTAGGAGATAGAAGTCAAGGGATGACACCTCCCAGCTCTGTCACTGTATGACCTTGGGGCAAAAATCAATTAACACAGAATGTCACAGGTGAAAGAGACTTTAGAGCAGAGAATGTCAGAGCTGAAAGTGACCTGAGAATACAAAGTACCAGAGCTCATTTTTACAGAGAAGGAAACTAGATCAGAGACCTTGAATGAATTAGTCAGTCACACAGCTAGTTATTGGCAGAGGTAAGGCTAGACCCAGGTTATCTTCAGAACCTGCACACCAGTGATCTTTCTACTACCTCACTGAACTAACTTCCCAATTCAAGATGACAAATTAAGCTCTAGAATATGTGTATGAAAGCATCTTTAAAAAATGGAAAAGGCAGCATCGGTTTGTGGTGATTTAGGAGCAGTCCAGTATGGCGACAAGGAGATGGCTAGGATGACTTGTGCTAGTTTCATCTTATTCCATTTTATGATGGACAGTGACTCACTATAGCAAATTCCTTCTCTGATCAGCCTGGTCCCTGTATATATGATCCGTATCTTTTTGGTCCCAGAGGACATACCCACATTTTCTCCATCACTTAATGCAACCCAGTCAATCACAGTAGAAATGCAGAGCAGCTGCTGCTGAACTCCCTAAGGGCCATAGTTGCTGGAACCATGGAAAGTGAAATGGAAATATTTACCAAATTTGGCTCCTCATTCGAAAACCCTTCATCTCTTCCTCAGGGAGCCAAGCTCTACCTCTGATAAATGCAGTCTTGTGAACAGGCTCTGGGTACAATCACCTATTGATAGAGGTGATGGCTCATCCAGTTTGATTTGACAGAGACCAGGAACTCAATCATAGACTCATAGAATTGGAAGGGCCCTTGGAAACCACCTGGTCCAATCCTTATCTGAACAAGGATTCTGACTGCTACACAGACAGGAAGTAGCCACCTAACTTTTTAAAATATCCCTTAAAGGAGAATCCACTGGTTCAGAGGCTGACTTTCTACTTTTAGATAGCTGTAATTGTAAGAAAAGACTTCCTAAGCTCCAGACTAAATATGTTTCTTTGCAAATTTTATTCATTGATCCTGATTTTGTCCTCAGGGGCCAAAGTGAACAAGCCTACTTCTTCTTCCACATGACAGCTCATCAGACACTTGAACACAACTCTTGTGTCCCAACTAAATCTTCTCTAGGCTAAACATTATGATTATCTTTGCCTGATCTTTATCCTGGTCATTCTATGTTAAAAGAGCAACTGGTGATTACCTCTATAAGAGGCACTAGTTAGTGCTGATATGAAAAATGAAAAAAAATATTTACCAAATTTGGCTTCACATTCAAAATCCTCAATCTCTTCCCTCAGAGTGTACCTCCTCCCACATTCTCCCTGCAACCCCAGGGCCTGGTTAATAACAATACCTGACATTCCACTATTATTGATTCATTCCTTTGGGCTATACATGCCTTTTCTACCTAGAATTCTTTTTTAAAAATAGTATTTTATTTTTTTCCAATTACATATAGAGATAGTTTTTAACATTAATTTTGGTAAGATTTTGAGTTCCAAATTTTTCTCCCTCCTTCCCTTCCTTTCCCCTCCAGAAACCAGCAAGCAATTTGATATAGGTTATACGATACAATCATGTTAAACATATATCCACATTAGTCATGTTGTGAGAAAAGAATCAGAACAAAAGGAAAAAAACACACAAGAGGAAGAAAAAAGAATTACAAAAAGTGAAAACAGTATGCTTCAGTCTACATTCAGACTCCACAGTTCTTTTTCTGCATGTGGAGAGCATTTTCCATCATTGGTCTTTTGGAATTGTCTTGGATCCTTGTATTGTTGAGAAGAGCTAAGTCTATCATAGGTGATCATCACACAATGTTTTGATACTGTGTACAATGTTCTCTTGGTTCTGCTCATTTCACTTGGCATCCATTCATGTAATTCTTTCCAGGTTTTTCTAAATTCCACCTGCTCATCATTTCTTACAGCACAATAGTATTCCATTGCATTCATATACCACAACTTGTTCAGTCATTCCTATTCTGGGCATCAGATTTTAGGGAGAGCATTGGTCAATTACAGAAATTGGAGGTGTTTAGTATGGAGAAGAGAAGACATTATGGATGCCTTTCAAAAAGCTTAAAGGCTAATCTAGGAAAGAAGAATTGGATATTTTCCAATTGGCCTTCAAGAACAGAACTGACTGAGACCAATGGAGGAAGTTTCAGAAAGGCAGATTTTAGCTCAATATAAGAACCTACTTCTTCACTTCATAATAGTAAGGGTTGCCAACAATGGAATTGAATTCTCAAGTGGAAACTGGATGACCACTTACTAGGCATGTTGAAGGAGGGGATTAATCCATCAGGCTGGGCATCAGACTTAATGACCTCTGAGGTACTTTCAACTCTGAGATTTTTAAGTTTCAAAACACTTCAATAGTAGAAGATGTGACAAGGTTTTACCACATAAGTTATTTAGCTTTTTTTTTCTAGATAAACCTATTAAGGCTGGCAAAAGCAAACATGCAACTCTTTTGCCATTGCATTTCTACAACAGAGTTCTGGCATGTTCTTCCTTGAATGATATTCTGACAGAATGTTGGTATATAATCCTGAAACCACATATTTGGCACCCCTAAAACAGTGGCATCCCCCTTCCTTTTCCTCACCTGCTGTAGAGCCCTCTGGATATCAATCCCTTGGCCCCAGGGTACAGCTGGATTGGCCAAGCAGTCCCCAGCATTCCCCCTGCGGGAGATATCAATACGCTGCTTCCTCAAGCTCTGGAAGGCCTCTGCCATCACCCTAACACCATCATATGTCAGTGCTGAGGTATACTGGGAAAAAGAACAAAATATTGTTATGCGTGTGTGGGTTTTGGATTGAGAAGACCATTTTAATACACATTATATAGCCAGGATTTAATAGAATTACAAGATCTTGGATACTGAGCTGGAATGGATGTCAGAAGCCATCTGGTTCAACCATCTCATTTTACAGATGAGCAAAAAGAGGCCTAAGGATTTAAACCCAGGACCTCTGACGCCAGAGCCAGTGCTCTTTCTACTGTAACACACTGCTCCCTGAGAACAGAGAATAGGTAAACAAAGGAACCAGAGAATCTTTTAAAGATCAGATTGTAAGAGCTGGAGGGAACCTTAGAGGTTAGGAAATTGAAGCTGTTAGAGATTATTTGCCCAATGCAGCTTTTAAGGAGCACAATCAGTGTGGTTTTAGTGGATAGGGCACCACACCTGGGAAGATCTGGACTTAAATTTGACTTCAACTTTCTTGCAGTGTTCTTTCCAATGTACCACACCATCTCCCAACTCATCAAATGTTAAGCTGCTCATGAGTAATTGAGACTTGATGGCATTCTTATGAGTGAACTCTTCATGAGAGGACCTCACTAAAGAAAAAACAATCAGGATGAGAGATTTTTTCCCCCCAATCACAGTGGCTTTAGAATAGAAAGATGACACCCCATTAGCTTGACACTGAAGATGTGTAGCTTCCCACTTCCCACTCAGAACCACTCACTTTTGGCTTCTTCCAGTCAACACGAGTGTGATCACGGACATCATTGTTTTTCCACTGCTGTAAGATCTTGGCAGGTATGGTGTCAGTGTAGTTCACCAACTGGAAACCTGTCACGTTGGCACCACTCTCCTTGAACTTAGCCAGATCCATGTCCATGAAACCCTGTGGAGGGTGAGGGAGAAGGAAAAAAGACCCCACAGGGTTAGACCATATGGTCACAGATTGACTGGTTCCTTTACAGATATTTTTTTAAAAAAATGTCAGACAGGAAAGGGGAAAAGAAGGGAACAAATACATATCAAGCACATATTATGTTCTGGGTATTGCAAAGTACTTTGCAAATATTATCTCACTTGATCTTTACATCAAACTTGGGAGGGAGGTGCTATTATTACCTCTGTTTTATGGTTGAGGAAACTGAGATAGGGTCATTGCTAGTAAAGCTGGAAGGAATTTTAGAATGTGTGATGTTAAAACTGGGAAGAACCTTATAACATGCAATGTTTAGAAGCTGATGGGACATTAGAGTGTGTAGAAGATATGACAAGGTTTTGCAGCATAATTTATGTACATCTTTTTACACCTATTTTCTATTAATTCTGGTAGAAGCAAATATACAACCCTTTGGCCACCACATTTCTCCAACAACAGAGAGTTCTAGAATGTTCTTACCCAAATCCCATCTTTTACAGGAAGCCATTTCTAACCTCTTTCAGTTATCATGCCTTCTCTCTGTTAAATATTTCCTATTTACACAGTATATAACTTGCTTTCCCATATTTGTTTATAATTAGATTGTAGCATAGTGCCTGGCACAAGCACAATGAGCTTTAGAAATGCTCATTGATTCATTGCTTTTCCAAACCAGAGGGGAACCCACAACTGAGAATGACATATTTGGAAGGGATTTTAGATCATATAACAGAATTGGACTAGGGCTCAGAAACTTTGTGTTCTAGTCTTGGCTCTGCTGCTAACTTGAGACACAACTTTGCACAAATCACTTCTCCCTGCATTTCTGTTTCTCTGTAAAACAAGGGTGATGGGCTCAGTGATCTCTAAGGTCTTTTGCAACTCTAACATTCTGTGAACCTATTTTTGGTTCCCTAGGAAATGTGGTTTTGTGATGAATGAGTTCCTCACATAACTGAGTCCATATTGTCCTTTCTGACCTCTCAGAACCCACTCAGCTTTTCACACTACCCACTGTGAGCAATGAATAGGCCATGCAGGACAATGCTTTGTGTGACATCTCCATTCACACGGAATGGAGCTGGCTCTAAGTGTTGAGGTCTACCAGGATTTATAAAGTTTAGAGCTGTAAGGGACCTTTGAGATTATTCAATCCAGCTCCTAGATTATACAAATGGAAAAGTCTACTGAAGTCTACAAATCCTTTCTTATAATACTGTTTTTAAATGCAGAGAATCAACTACATATGATTATAAAAAACAATTATATTTTAAAAAGTCATCAAAATATTAAAAGTTCACAGACTCTGGTCAAGAACCTCTCCAAGTCTAGGAAGCTATTTGAAAGTGTTTCCATGTCCTAGACTTAAAAACACAGACACAGACACACAGACACACACACACACACACACACAGGCATGTTTATCAGTTAGCTAGGTGCAATGCTGGATTTGGAGTCAAGAAGATATGAGTTTATATTCAATCTCAGATACTAGCTGTGTGACCCCAGACAAGTTAGTTAACCTCTGTCTGTCTTGATTTTCTCATTTGTAAAATGGATAATAATAGCACCTACTTCCTAGGGTTGGTGTGAGGATAAAATGTGATGATATTTATAAAGCACTTTTCAAAGCTTAAAGTATTATATAAATGCTAGCTATTATTAATGTGCTGGAAAGAAGTTTGGTCTTGGAATCATCACTTCAACTAGCATTGGGAGGAGTAAGAAATACTGAAGGAAGAACAGTTACAAATCAAGACTTCTAAGTCAACAGGAATTTCAGGTTCACATTTTAACTACATCACAAAATATCTATATGACCTCAGACAAGTTTCTCTCCATGTTTGGGTCTCAGTTTCTACAGGTATAGTATAAAGAGTTTGAAACAGAATCAAGAGCTTTTAACTAGTAGGTCTGTGAACCTAAAAAAATTATTGATAAATGTACTTTAGTATGAGCAGGTTTTTGGTAATTATTATTATTTTATTTCATCCATTTAAAATATTATTCTGAGAAGGAATCCATAGGCTTCATCAGACTTCCAAAGTGGTACTAGACACAGAAAAGGTTAAGAACCTCTGATCCCGATGATCTCTTAAGGTTCCTTCCACTCTGACATTCCAAGATTTATAACCCCCTTCAACACTAAAATTCTATGTTCTAAAGTTCAGAGAATCACAAAATCTCAGAATTGCAAGGGACCTCAGAGTCACTTAATCTAACAACCAATATCTGAACAAGAAATTCTTCATATTCCTGATAAATGATTACTCAGCTTCAGTGGTGTACTCAACTGGCTTGAGAGAACTGATTGATAAATTTTTCAGTATAAATATTTACATCTCAGAAATCAGCAAATCCAGGGGGCAGCTAGGCGGCACAGTGGATAAAGCACTGGCCCTGGATTCAGGAGGACCTGAATTCAAATGTGGCCACAGACACTTGACACTTACTAGCTGTGTGACCCTGGGCAAGTTACTCTACCCTCATTGCCTCGCAAAAAAAAAAAAAAAAAACCAAACCAAAAACCAGCAAATGTTACAAATCATGGCTTCATTTATGGTTTTGTTGATTATCTAGATTTAAGAAACTGATGGAGAAAATGTCAATAAATCAGATTAAAAGTGTGTCACATATATATTTTTTTGAGAACTGGTTGTCAAATCTTTTTTTTTTCTGGGTTACTTAATGATTTTGTTAATAATGCCAGTATTTAAATAAAATGATAATTGTTAAATCTTTACCCTCTGTCCTGCCTCTACTTGAAGCTCTCCAAGGAAGGGAGTTCACTCTATCCCAAGGCAGCTTAATTCATTTTTGCCTGCATCTAATCATCATTAGGGTGTATGACAGCCCTCCAATAGATTTTTTTTTGTGGGACAATGAGGGTTAAGTGACTTGCCCAGGGTCACATGGCTAGTAAGTATCAAATGTCTGATGTCAGATTTGAATTCAGGTCATCCTGTATCCAGGGCAGGTCCTTTATCCACTGTGCCACCTAGCTGCCCTTCCAATAGATTTTTAATAGCTTAAAACTGCACTAAGACTTTTGGGACACCCTGTATTCCTCATTCTTTCCACAAATTTGATGTGTCAGTCTCCAGTGCCTTCAAAATCACTGTCATTTGTCTCTGGATTATACTTCTGGTTGTCAGTGTCCCTTCTAAAACGTGAACAAAACTGAACACAACATTCTGGATGTGTTTGGTTCAGGCCAGAGTACAACGAAACTATCATCTCTCTCATTTTGGATATCATACTTGTCTTAATGCTGCCTAAAACCATGTTAGCTTTTTTGGATGCTATTTACTATTGACTTATATTAATATTGCTGGCCACTAAGACCCCAGATCTTTTTTTCACACATACTGTCATCTATGGCTGAAGGTGATTTCATATGTGGGATTTTACATTTAAAACTACTAAATTTTCATCTTATTAGTTTTGGACCATCATTCTAGTCTTTGGATCCCCCCTCTCCAATATTTTACCCTGACATTCTGTGCTCTAAGGTCATTTTTATCTCTCACATTCTTTTTGCTATATTCCATTGTTCCTTCTGGACTAAACATTTTGGTTCCTGTTCTCAGCCTTATTTCCAATTATTCCTTCCCAAGGATGCTATGGTCAATCTAGGAAAGAAAAGATTAAAAAGCTTAAAAAGGTCAAGGTTTCCCACTGCATCTGGGGCCATCTCAATCTGTCCTGATTTATATCTTGCCACTGAACTCAGATGGCTCTGGAGAAGAAAGTGAGGCTGGTGACTTTGCACAGCCCTCCCTCAATTAAATTCAATTCGCTGAAAGTCACAACATCACCTCCCCAATGTCGTGGTCCTCTTTGAGAATGAAGGACAAAAACAAACAACAATGGTACAGCTAAACTGCCCCACATACAGGGCACAAGCCTGTTCCCCACACAGGCCTTTCCATCTGTTTTCTCTGTGCCTTAGCAGAGGTGGTCTCCAATGGCTGCTATGAACTCCCATCCTTGTTGCTGCCTCTAGCTTCCTTCAGGGCTCAGCTCAGAGAACACTTCCTGCAGAAGGCTGTATTCATCCCTCTTAGTTTATTTTCTTCCTTTTCTGAAATTGCTTTGTATTCATCTTCTATATTCTTTGTATTTACTTATTGACACTGTATTTCCTCCTCATGGAATGTAAGCCATTTGAGGGCAAGGTCTGTTTTGTTTTTCAGCACAGAGACTTGCACATAGTAAGTGCTTAATTCAAATGCTTTTTATGTTAAGAACCCTTCCAAGCTCTATGAACATTTGGTTGTGAAAAGCACTAACCCTTTAAAGAGCCTTTATTGCACATAATTACTAGTAAGTCAAATACTATTGAGAACCCAGGTGGGCATAGCTAGACCAATGCTTCAATCAGATGTAAAGAGCATCTATATGAAGACCAATAGAACTGATTCCCAAAAGTATGTCAGCATCCTGGGTGGCACAAAGCTGGATCCTCAAAATCACATCTTCAAAAAAAACACCACCACCATATACTTCACAAGTACCCATCATTGGTTAACTCCTCTAGAACATGGCTTGTATTTTACAAACCAATTTCGTGAAGGCTTTTGATTTAAGCTAGAAGGTTCTGGTGCTTTGTTGCTAAAGATCAGGGAACTTCAGTGAAGGAATTCTGAGACATCACTACAGTTTACTGTGAGGGTAGCATTAATCCAGGGTATGTTTGAGGACAAATCAGAAACAGTTTAATGAGGAAGAAAGAGCCTTGGATGATGAGTAAGATCTGAGTTCAGTTCTTGATTCAGCTACTAATTTTGGTTTCTTTGGGCAAATCATTTTCCCTTAAAGGGAATTACTATCTATAAAATGAGGAGAAAAACCCAGGGAGTATTGTGAAGATAAAATGAGAATGGAAAAAGTGTTTTTTTAACAGTTGTAAATAAAATATGGATATTTATCATAATTGACTTTCTATGTTAGACAGTAACAAAGTAGCATTATCTCCTTATTATCTACGTATAGGTTCTATTCCCAGTGTTGCTATGAACTATCAATATGACCTTTGAGAAGTGACTTCCCTTTCCTTTACCTGTTGCTTTGTCTGTAAAAGAAATGGGGATGATAAGAGTTGTCCTACCTCCCTTCTAGATATTTTCATTTTCTTGGGTCTGGAGCTATGATTTCATCTACTTATAGAATTACTGGTATGGAAATTTTTCCATTGATGCAAATTGCAACTCATCTGTAACTTATACTATTAGGAAACTGCCTGGGGAAATTGAGAGGTTTCCCAGGGTCACATAAGCTATTATTTGTCAGAGACAGGACAGAAACCCTGGGAATGGATTTTCCCTGCCTCAGGAGGAACTGCAGTTATAGGGATTCAAGCCATATTCCATAGGTGTCAGTGGAAGCCGGAAGGAATCTCTACCAACTGTGATTTCAGTCCTGTCTCCCTCTTCCCTATAGCTAGCTCTATCATGAAAGCAAAAATGAATGTGCTCTGGCCCTCCAGGGATCCAAGAAAAGAGATGGTTACTCTTTCCACTTGGATGCAGCTGCTAAAAAGGCTTGCCAAGGAACGGGGCAGGGCTACAAAAAGGGATAAAATCCTTACCAAGGCGCCAATGCCCCTGAATATTATAAATGATTTGACCAGGACTTTCAATGAACCTGAGGAGAAGAACTGGAGTAAGGTAAAGCAGAAAGTGAAGAACACTTAGTTGAACTTGACTCTGAGCCAAGTTCTTCCCTAATTCCATAGAATGAATAGTTCTCTTTTTGTGCTGTCATTGATCTTCTGAATGCCCCAACAGGAGCTGTTTTTTACTGGGACCCAACAGGGATCCAGGATCAATGATAAAATCCTATGTTTGACACTCAAAACTCTTCATGACCTGTTTTCCTCCTATTCTTCCAGTCTTCTTTCATTTCTACCATATCCCCACATTTTCCTTGCTCCAGTGATACTGAACTCCTTGATGCTCTTTGAACAGGACACTCCATCTCTTGACCCTGAGCATCTTAATTGGATGTCCCTCTTACCTGGATTGCTCTTCCTCCTCATCTCTGCTTCCTGTCTTCCTTCAAGTTCTCCTAAAAACCCACCTTCTACAGGAAGCCTTTCCCCAACTCTTTTTTTTTGGGAGGGGGGAATGGGGGTTAAGTGACTTGCCCAGGGTCACACAGCTAGTGTCAAGTGTCTGAGGCCATATTTGAACTCAGGTACTTCTGAATCCAGGGCCAGTGCTTTATCCACTGTGCCACCTAGCTGCCCCCTAGCCTTTCCCCAACTCTTAATTCCAGTGCCTCCCCTCTGTTGATGATTTCCAATTTATCCTGTATATAGCGTGTTCCTACATGGTTGTTTACATATTGTCCTCTGCATTAGACTGTGAACTCCTTGAGAGCAGGACTGTCCCCTGCCTTTCTTTGTATCTCCAATACTTAGCATAGTTCCCATCACATACTAGGTATTTTTTTTTAATTTTTTTTTTTTTTTTAGTGAGGCAATTGGGGTTAAGTGACTTGCCCAGGGTCACACAGCTAGTAAGTGTTAAGTGTCTGAGGCCGGATTTGAACTCAGGTCCACATACTAGGTATTTAATAAATGTTTATATATTGGTTGATTATTGACCTACCAAGATCTCCATGCTGATTGGAGTTGGACACAAAAGAACCTATAACACTATTGATTATAATTATAAAAATGTTCTGAGCAGCTCTGTCCCTATGGCCTGTTAGTATACTCAGCTCATACTTGAGCTGAATAAATTGCACAAACTAATAACCCAACTGAGAAATAGTTTTCTAGCTTTTAAAATTTTCAAAGGAAAGTCTTTCTTAAGACTTTAAGACCTTTCCTTTAAGACCCAATTTCCTCTAAAGTCATCATCTTAGTGGTCGCTATTCTATTTCTTTGACTTGTCTAAATCTAGAAGTAACTCAAATTTGCATTAATAATAAACATGGGTTCTAGTTCCAGCTCTGTCACCATGTTTGCTGAGTGACTCTTAACAAGCCACTTAAACTCCCTGGGTCTTAATTTCCTTATTTACAAAATGAGAAGACTGGAAACATGATCTTTAAATTCCCTTCACATTCCCACTATTCATGCTAACTCCAAAGTTATTGGCCCTTAGTGTGCCACTCTTTGTGTTTGAAAGGGTAAAATTCTACATGTCAACTAACTTGATTAGCTATATATTTGGCACTTCTGGTTAATAATATATTACATTAACATACAGAATGTCCCCAAAATTCTAGTGCAGTTTTACGCTATGAAAGCTTTGGGATACTCTGCCATTTCATGCCTTACCAAAGATAAGCAGGGCTCAGAACTGAATTAGGAGATCATTTTGGACTCTATGTGGTCAAACTTGCAATGCTTTCATTGATCTCAAACTGATCTTTATCAGCCTATTCCCTGAATTTTACATTCCATCTCCAGCCTATATGAGTTTGCACAAGCCCTCTCCCATGCTTAGCATGCATTTATTTCCTGCTTTCTTTATCTCTACATCTCACAATCCTCTCTTATTTTAAAGCTCAGCCCAGGTAAGGCTTCATCCTTGAAGCATTCACTGATTTTTTTCTCCCCTTCTCCCTAGATGTTGGTACTGTCTCCTTGACTAATATATGTGTAATAGAGATAACCAGGAGAGCCTTGCCTAATCTGCTTTGGTGATGGAAGACAGCTGAGCTTCCCTGGACACCTTTTGTGGACACATGTATTTAGTGCTGAAGGACTTGGGAGATAACAACTTTGTGGTTGGTTGGATGGTTCCTGGGATGGAAAGAGGGGGAGGGAGTTGTATGAAAGATGATTGTTCATTGAGCCAGGGGGAGCTTCCCACTCAGTTGACACTTTAATTTTTTAATTTTTAATTCTTATTTATTTTTTGTGGGGCAATGAGGGTTAAGTGACTTGCCTAGGGTCACACAGCTAGTAAGTGTCAAGTAACTGAGGCTGGATTTGAATTCCGGTCCTCCTGAACAGTGCTTTATCCACTGAGCCACCTAGCTTCCCCCTCAGTTGACTTTTTGTTTTGTTTTGTTTTTGTGGGGCAATGAAGGTTAAGTGACTTGCCCAGGGTCACACAGCTAGTAAGTGTCAAGTGTCTGAGGCCGGATTTGAACTCAGGTCCTTCTGAATCCAGGGCCGGTGCTCTATCCACTGGGCCACCTAGCTGCCCCCTCAGTCGATCTTTAAGAGAAATAACCTACTCTCACTGCCTTCTTTCTCTCTCTTGGACTTCTCATGAAGTTGCCCCTCTCTTTAGCAGCTATAAAAGCTGTTTCTACATGACAGAAAAAGCTTGTGCTCATCTAGTTAAGCCCAACACTAGATGTCCAAACCATACTGCCTCTTCTCTTTCGTGTTTCTTTCCTTGAGCACAGGTAATCAAACAGAGACTTTGAGATGGACATTTCCTCTGTATTGAGCAACTTCACGAGTTTAAAAGGTTGGGAGCTCCTGGGTTCTTCAGTCATTGCTAGCTGCCCTATGGGAGATGCTCCCTACAGCTACAACAAACACTTCTCAAAGGAAAAGATGACCACTTCCTGGAGGATGAGTCTCAGCTGTACACTAGCTTGCCAGGAGAGATGAACTTTGAGGGTTTTGTTCAGACAGTGAAATGTTTGTTCAATAGTCCCCAAAACTATTTCATGTTTTATTGGTGTAAGCATCAATCTCCTAGGAGAGCATAAGAGGAGTTATAGGTTGCTTTTTCATGTTTTAAGTCTTTGTCAATGTGTGCTTATAAGATTATTTTGTGTTAATAACATTCCTTTGTGGTAGAGGAAATAAATAGCTGTCCTATACCTTATCTTATTTGTGCAATTAGTAACTTTATAAAATGGATTGATAATCCCTTTAGAGAGAACCTAGCCATAAGCCATACCTAAGCTTCAAGGTTTTTTTTTTTTTTCCTTAGTGCTCTGGGGTGGGAGTGGGGGTTAAGAGATGTAGAAGGCAGAGCCAGTAAGATAAAAGCTAGCTTTCACAGGACTGAATCTAGTTTGTGAGCCAAGAGTTGGGGCCCCTCAGTGGGATAGGCCTCTGTTACTTATGTACAGATGTGTGAAAGGTAGTTTGTTGTAGTGCTAGACTGCTTAACTTGCAATCACATAACCTCCAGCAACTCTTAATATATCAAATAAGTTATGGATAGGCTTTCATACCTCCTGGTGGAGAGATTTCCAACATCAAAGAAATCACAAATCCTTGATGTACTAATGTACATATCATATCCTCCAGTAGGATGAAAATTCTTTGAGAACGGGGATGTTTCATTTTTGTCTTTGTACTTTTAGAGCCTGGTATAGCTCCTGGATGGAGGCACTTAATAGATATCAATTGAACTGAATGGGACCTATCACAAAAGCCAACAATGCCAAAATGTTTCCAGTGGCACTATGTGGTTGTGAATCATGGAATGTCACAATATTAAAAGAATGAAAATTTAGATGATCCAAAGGGCAATGAAAAGACACATGGCGGCTATAAGTGGGTAGATAATAATAAACTGCCCATGGGAAGCAGCATAAAAGGCAACATCATGACAATATAGATCCATAAAAAAGAGGTGAGCACATAATATACCTAGAGTGAGTGATAACAGATGGACCAAATGTCAATAGAGACAGAGGTTTTCAGTGTTTTGGGAAGCTTCTTTACAGAACATTTATGGGAAGATATGGGATGGACAAAAATTGTGGTGGATGAGAAAATGTAGAATGTGTGCTAATGAAGGGCGTGCTTAACATTTCTCAGATCCTTTGAAGTAAACTCACATGGAAATTTTTTAAAGTCCTTTTCTTGCTATGTTCCTATGAAGTTTATAAATCAAATGTACAAATGAAGAAACTGATGCTCAGCATAGCTAAAGGCTTGGTCAAGGTCATAGGAGTAGTTAATGTCACAGTCAGGAGTGAAGTCCTGCTTTCCTCATTCCTAGGTCCAATATAATATTTCCACTATGTTGCCCTATCACATGAAAAAAGAGATAGTAAAAGGAGAGTAGCATTATTCTTATGATAGGCTACCTACAGCTACATTAAGGTAGTCAAAAACTCCCCCACCAAAGTGTATTTCGACTGACCTCTTCGTGTTTGCTTTGCTTGGTGGTGGTGAGGTGGGGGGGGGGGTTCCAAGTAGCCTCTCCAAGGGTCATATAGCCTTTGAAATTGTACTTTGTATACAGCTAGAATGACTAAGTAGGCCACATTCAAGGTAGAGAACAGGCAACAATCATTCAAAGTCAATTGGGATGTTATTAAATCTTGAAATATAAAATTACTTGAGATAAGCAACAACATCAGAAATTTCCCTTAAAATACTTGAGATATACAGGTTTAGAAAACATTGTTTTTGCTAGACTCATAGTTGGGGAAACTCAGGCCCAAGGAGGGAAGATGCCTGAGGTTACACTGCATGTTAGTGATAGAATGAACATTTAAATCCAGGTCTATAGTACTCTTTCTTTTACATCATAGTAACTCCTGTTTGGTTGGGAGTTTATGCATTATGCCCAGGTCAAGTTCAAGTTTTATGAATGGCCTAAAGTGTCTAGACTTTGGCAGGGATTCCTTATTTGCAGAGAAGCAAATTTCTTCATATAAGCTGTGACTGAATACAGTTTTATCACTTGATTCAATTGTCATGAGAGAGGTTAGCTTTGTTCTATTTGGGCACAGAGATATAGGACTAATGGGAAGAAGTTATAGGGAAATTGCTTTCAACTCGACATAAGCAGCTCCTAATAGAGCTGTCTGATACTGGGATGCGTTGCATCCAAAAGTTTTCAGTCATCAGTGTTCTTCAAGAGAGGTTATAGATTCAAGATGCTGAATGAGAACATGTTTTGGGATACAGTAAATGTGGAAATTTACTATGCATATTATTCAAAAGGGTTTTATTTTTCTTTGTTTTCAAAGAGAATTACTTGTTAATTCAACAGTTAAGTAGATTTTAAAAAGAAGATCCTGAAAGTTTACTCATTAGGAATGTGACAGAGGGGAACTTCTTTATCAGGCAGGAGATTAGACCTGACCTTTGGAATTTGTTCCATCTCTGCAGTTTTGTGATTGTAGGAGAAACAGTCTCAATAGCATTGGTATGGAATTCATCTTAGCATTCCGATGGGGTGGTGGTGGTAGTGAGGGAGAGAGAATGGATTGGGAGGGAAAGATATACTCTTCCTATGGCAGAGAAATCTAGAAATAAGGTGCTTTCCTTTCTAATATAGTGTTTGAGGTGGTTGAGGTAGTGTTATCTTTAAGTCTGGATTCCTTTGAGAGCAACCTTCTCTCTATCCCTCTCAAAGCAAATAGAGCAGTCCTGTCACTTCCAAAAGGGCTTCCTCCTGCTTCTCTAGTCTTTTTGTGGTGTCTTCTCAGGTTATAACAACTTTATATGTTTCCTGACTATTACACAGGAGCCAGGAAAGATAGCTATCACGTGAATGGGGAGAGTGAAGGAAGGAAGAATGTTACAGCAGAGAAAAGAGGTGCTTGTGGAACAAAGAAATAGAGGATAGGGAGACCAAAAAGGGGGGAGAGGACTGGAAATATACCTGCCTAAGGAAATAAAAGATTGTAATGAGCATGTATGGAGGTGGGGGTAGGGGGAGGAGAGAAAAGAATCACAGAATACTGAACGTCAGAGTTGAAAGGAATGCCAGAGCTCATGTCCAATAACTACCGGAACAGTGTCAACAGGTGAGCACCCAGACTTCATTCATTCATTCATTCATTCATTCACTCACTCACTCATCAAACATTTATTAAACAGAAAAGATATTGTTATGAGGAATACACTACAAGTCATCCCACTAGAAGGAGAAAATAGATGATGGAGCATGTACTTTGTTGAGACTACTGTGATAGGTATGGGAGGCAGGAGGAGGGAGGATATAAAGTTTAAATAAGATAGTTCCTGCCCTTTAAAGAGTTCATACAAAGAGCTACAAAACACAATTAACCTGAAAAATGCATTACATTAGATTGTTGCAAAGCAAAGTTTGGAGGGGAGGATTGTTACTGACTAGCAGTATCAATTGGCTTCAGGGAGAAGGTGCCATTTGAATTGGATTTGAAAGGATCCACCCTTTTCCACTTGGCATACAAATAAAATGGGTGAAAGAGAGAAAAATTACAATAGGTAAAAAAAGAGAAGGGAAGAAATCCCAGATATTAGAAACAGAACTTTTTTTCTATTAAGTTTCAGCTTATTAACTTCATTCTGCATTTCTAGCTTGTGATCTTTTGGATCATAATTCTGTTAGCTAATGGGTTAGCTATCTCTCCCAGCCTCACATTATCTGAAAAGTGTGACAAGTGTGACATCTTTGCTTTCCTTAAAGTCACTGATGAGAATGTTGAATGGCATATGGATATGGACCAAAAGCATTTATGTGGCAGTTTAAGGTTTGCAAAGAACTATGCATACATTATCTCTTTTGCTACTTACTAACATTTTGAGAGCTAGGTGCAGATAAGAAAACTGAGGCTGAGAGAGGTTAAATGAGTTGCCCAAGGTCTCATATTAATTAATTTGGCAGGATTTGAATTCATGTCTTTCTGATTCCAAGTCTAGTGCTCTTACCCGCTTGGTCGTTCAGATTCATAAGGCACTCCACTACAGACTTTCCCTTAGTTTGAATTCACTAATCAGAAATCAATGGATTTGGTCTTTCAATTCATTGATAACTATCATCTGTCTCACAACACTTCATCACATTCACAGGAGTAGCATGGGAGACTATTAAATGTTTGCCAAAATACAATATGTCTACAGGGAGGAAAAAATTTGAACATTTATTAAGAGTTCACTATGTGCCAGGCACTGTGTATGCTAAATGCTTTAAAAATATTATCTCATTTGATCCTCACAACCACCCTGGGAGATCTGTGTTATTATTATCTCCATTTCACAGTTGAGGAAACTGAGGCAAACAGAAGTGACTTCCCCAGGGTCACACAGAAAGACAGCATATGAGGTTGGTTTTGAAATCAGATCTTTGTGACTACAGATCCAGCTCTCTATCTATTGCACCAACTAGCAGCCTAATTTAGGAACACATAAAAAAGAAATGAAATTTGTCTGACATGATTTATTCTTGATACATCAACCCTTTCTGGGTAGTAGTAATGGCTATTTCCCTAACTTCTCAAAAACCATTCCTTTCATAACACATTCAAGAATTGCATTGGGATTTAAAGTTAAGCCAAAAGTTTGAAGAATCTACCTTTGTCTTCCTTAAAAAATAGGAACCCATTCTTCTATCTTCTACTCTCCAAGGTTTCTAAAAGATTGCTAAAGTTAGTTCCTTAGGTTAGCCACAAACTCTATAAGTATGATGGGATAGTTTATTTAGGCACAATAACATGAACTCCCTTGGGGAAGCTAGGTGTTCTATTCCCTTGTCTTCTTATCCTGGATTATTATGATTTATCTGGGTTTTCAATTCCCTGGTAACCACTTTTGTTATGCTTTTCCCAGTCTAAAGAGGACTCTCATTGGTGGAGAAAATGGAAGCAAAAAGAGAGAGAGAGAGATATGAATAGTTCAATTTTCTCTCCTTCCATTATCATTGTCCCATCCTCTTTAAACAATGAACACTTTCTTTGATCTTTTTCTTGTCCCCAACAAAACTATAAAAGCCTTTTTGACTGAACTTAGAATCTGTAATAATAATAATAATAATAATAATAATAATAATAATAACAACAACAACAACAACAACAATAAAAATGATAACAGCAACAGCAACAACACTGATAGCACTTTAAGGTTTGCAAAGTTCTTTACAAATATTAACTCATTTGATTATCACAAGCATTATGAAAGGCAAATGCTATTTTTTATAATAAGTTATAGTCAAAGAAACTAAGACAAGACAGAGGTTAAGTGATTTGTCCAGTATCACATAGTCAGTAAGGGTTTGAGGCTGGATTTGAACTCTGGTCTTCCTTACTCTGGATCTAGAACTCTGTCTTCAGCCTCAATTGGCAGTCTCAATTTATTCCAGGCATTAACATTTCTGAAAATATTTTTACAAGTTTATTCTATTCATACTATTACTTGTCCTTGTTTTTGTGTTCTAAATGGCTTTTAAAAATCTGAAATAGTTAATGAGTTTGAAGTGTACTCACATTCATTTCCTTTTCTTCATCAGAATCATCTGTTCTTGTACTGTTAGAATTTTGAAATTCTATACTCCCTGAGCTGACTTCTGTAGAATTTCAGGCCACAGGATCCAACTTACTCTTTTCCTGAATTTTTCTGAAATGTGTTTACTCCAAATTTGGTATGGACTTCAGACTAGGACTGGCTTTCCTTACCTTACCTATGATAATATTTACATTTTTCTCTAACAGCCTTATTGTGTCCTAAATAGCAGCTCCCCTTATTGCTTTCTCTACATTTTGAAGGATGGAATTAACATCAGCAAACAAAGCTCCGAGAGATGCCTGGAAAGCAGAAATCCACAATCAATATTACTTCATGTTCCCATGCCAGTTTCTGAAACTCATCTAGTGGATAGAAGTGGTTTGTAGTTTACTCCATATCATAATAACTTTATTGTTTTTAACTTCATTGATGTCCACTCAGATGTTCTCTGCCATGTTTTTCTCACTTTAATCACTGGGTTTCCTCACAAGATTATATATTCTTTTTTGTATTTTATTTTATATTTTAGGATTTTATATTCACGACATTCCTTTTTGATATATTGTCTGCCACACAGAGGGCATGGAAGCAAACCTGGATGAAGCAGCAAAGCACTCTCAGGGAGAAATGAGAGCTGGCATGTACCAAGCAGTCAGACTCCCAGTACTTCCTGGACTACTATCTACCCTCAGATCCTGATACAGACAGCTTAGGGCCCTATTCAAGAAAGGAGAAAACAGCAGTGGGGAGAAAAGCAGTTACTTAATTTCTTTAGGTTTCAATTTCTTGACCAGTAAAATGGAGGTGATGATGATACACCATTGTGTAGGGTTATTATGTTTTTGTTTTTTTTTTTTTTTTTGGTGAGGCAATCAGGGTTAAGTGACTTGCCCAGGGTCACACAGCTAGTAAGTGTCAAGGGTCTAAGGCCGAATTTGAACTCGGGTCCTCCTGAATCCAGGGCCGGTGCTCTATCCACTGCACCACCTAGCTGCCCCGTGTAGGGTTATTATAAAGAATATACTTTATAACTTGTAAGAATTAGCAATAACAATGCTTCTAGTATTCTGCTGAAAGCCATCCCTGGCATGCAGCCTCTGGTTACTGTTCCTGATGATGCTACAGCCATAACTACAAAAAACCCAGAAAAGAAAGTTCTTGTCACCAAAGTCCTTGGCACTGTCAAACTGTTCAACATCAGAAACTGCTATCATTTTCTCAGTGGAAATGGCATTAAGGAAAAGGTATTGATATTTGCTTTACTGCTGCATCCTAAGGATCATGGGACCATTTCATCTGACTTGTAGCTAAAACCTTCTTTATGTGGTGTCAACTCCATCAGGGTGTGAGCTCCTTGAGAGAAGGGACATCTCACTTTTCTATTTGTATTCCCAGCACTTAGCACAGTGCTTTGCACGTAGCAAGTACTTGATAAATGTTTCATTCATTCATATACATATTACTTCCACTAACCTTTTAATCTAACCTTATCCCTTTTGAATACCAGGCTATTCCAATATTCTGGTCATGAGTTACCAAGCCTCAGTGATACCTATGAGGCAGGACTTGCTTCTCTGCATGAGATGTCTAGTTTGCTTTATTATTCATATTTTGTAGGGTTTCCTATAGGCACTGTTGAGTGAGGGGAGAGGCAAAGTTAAAGTGAACAAGAGAGGGAGGTGGGGAGAGAGAAGAGAGGGAGAAAGCAGGAGGGAAGAGAGAGAAGAGACTGAGAAGAGAAAGGGACTGAGAGGGCATGTCCTTACCTGCTGGCTGTCTTAAGACCACACTAAGGAGAAAAATAAAGGCTGGACAAAACAGCAGTGGGGAGAAAAGAACAAAGAACAAAGCATCCAGAAATGAAAAGAAACTGCTTCTGCTACCGATTCTTTTTACTTATTTCATGATCTTGGGGTAACTTTCAAGACCTTTCAGGACCTCAGTTCTCTCTTCTGAAATTTGCAGGTCAATCTAGGATATAATGGTTCCTAAGAATTCTATAAAGTTCTATGATTCTGTGAATGTGAATGGAGAAAAGACTGAGACAGGCCCTCAGATAAATCTATCCAAGATCACTCCTTAGCTCCCTCTACCAAACTGTCACAGCATGCTTGCTGTCTGTCTGTACCTCTCAGAGCACACTGCCAGTGTCTCATATAATCTCATTCAATATTTGTATATGTAACTTTTTAAATGTACACATGTCATGGTAACACACTACGGTAATGACCTCCCCAGGGGAAGGGACCGTATTTTAGAATTATTTTGTATCGTGCGAAAGAGAGTGTTTGGCACAAAAGAGGCACTTAATAGAGGGGTTGTATGATATGGTGGAAAGAGACCAAACTGGGTTTGATGCCTGACTACAGTGTTTACTGCCATGGGACTTTGGGTTAGTTACTTAATCTCTCTCTTTTTTTTTTTTTTAAATGAGGCAATCGGGGTTAAGTGACTTGCCCAGGGTCACACAGCTAGTAAGTAAGTGTCTGAGGCCAGATTTGAACTCAGGTACTCCTGACTCCAGGGCTGGTGCTTTATCCACTGCGCTACCTGGCTGCCCCACTTAATCTCTTTAAGTCTCAATTTCTTGATCTGTAAAATGAAGATGATGATATACTATCTTCTTCCTAGGTCTGTGGTGAAGAATATACTTTATAACGTCCAAAGTGCTGCAGAAATGTGAACTGTTATTACTAGTATTATCAAAACGGAAACTTATTGTTCAGACTGAAGGTGGAAGTAGCCCCACTAACACCCTCCCTGCATTTGCACTCCATCTGGAGTATCATATTTAGTTCTGTGTACCACATTTCAGGAAGGACAGCGACAATCTGGAGTGAAACCAGAGGAAGGCTGACTAGGATGGTGTTGTCGTTGTTTAGTCGTTTCAGTCATGCCTGACTTCTTGTGACCCCGTTTAGGGTTTTCTTGACAGAGAAACTGGAGTGATTTGCCATTTCCTTCTCCAGCTCGTTTTATAGATGAGGAAACTGAGGCAAACAGTGTTAAGTGACTTGCCCAAGGTCATACAGGCTACTGCCTGAGGCCAGATTTGAACTCAGGAAGAGGAGTCTTCCTGACTCCAGGCCCAGTGCTGTATCCATTACTCCATCTAGCTGCCCCTAACTGACTACAATGGTGAGGGGACTAGAAATATCATGTCATACAAGAATGTGTTTAGCTTAGATGAGAAGATCAAGAGTACTAGATTTGATGTCAGTACATCTGGGTTCAAATTCTGGCTCTGCTAGTCATTTCTCATATGAATTTGGGTAAGTTGCATAAGTTGGCCAAGCCTCACTTTTCTAATTTGTAAAATGAGGAAGTTGGATTTCAGGATCTTTTATTTTTCTTCTTGTTCTAAATCCTATGATCAATGTTTTCAAGTATCTGAAAGGGTGTCACAAGACAGATGGAATAGACAATCTGTGTGGCAAAATTCGAATTAGTGGGTGGGCATTTCAGGGAAGAGCTTCCCAACAATCAGGACTCTTTGTTTTTCTGACATTTGATGATAAACTCACATTTTCATAATGGCTTAAGTTTTACAAAGCATTTATGTCAGAGAAAACTTTGTAAAGTTTTACAATGTGAAAGAATTATTATCATTCTTTTGTAGGAAAGAAAATGCAAGCTCAGAGAGTTTACATGAGTTGTCTGAGGTCACAGAGCAGGTCAAACTTGGGTCTTCAAATTTTAGGTACAGTTAATGATCTCCTTTGTAGCATCACTGAAAATGAGATAGGTGAAACTGAGAATCAAGTAGGCAAGCTGTATTATGCAGAAAGGGTCGATAGATTCCACTGCGTATGTTAGAAGATCAAAAATTCATTGTTTTGGGGCAGCTAGGTGGCGCAGTGGATAGAGCACCGGCCCTGGATTCAGAAGGACCTGAGTTCAAATCTAGTCTCAGACACTTAACACTTACTAGCTGTGTGACCCTGGGCAAGTCACTTAACCCCAATTGCCTCAACAACAACAACAACAACAACAACAACAACAACAAAATTCATTGTTTTATTTTGGCATGACAAAGAAATTCTAGTCATTCATTGAAATATGATGAATACTCAAAAACATGGATGGCCCCTGGTCCCTAAACCAAGAAGAAAAGGAAAGAACCTAGGAAATCTTTTGCTTTTTTTTTTGTTACCTTTTGACCAGTCTAGTCAAGCATCCTTAGGGAATGACATTAGTAAAATCTGATAGTGTCAAATGTCTCTGATTTGTTCCTTGTTTGCCAATGACTTGCTGCCCTAGAGAGGCAGCTACATGGTACAGTGAATAGAGTGCAAGGCCTGGAGTCAGGAAGGCTTATCTTCCTAAGTTCAAATCCAGCCTCAGGCACTTACTAGCTGTATGACCTGGGCAAAACACTTAACCACGTTTGCCTCAGTGTCTTCATATGTAAAATGAGCTGGAGAAGGAAATGGCCAGTCACTCTTTGCCAAGAAAACCCAAATGGGGTCACCAAGAGTCAGAGACGACATTTATCATATTATTTGACTTGGGGGCAGAACCAGAACCAATGATTAGAAGTTAAAAAGAGGTAGATTTTGGTTCAACATAAAAAGAACTTTGTAGTCATCAGAGCTGTCCAATGAAATAAGTCATTTTGAATGGTGATGAGTTCCCTGACACTGGAAGTATCAAAGTAGAAGTTGGAAAATCACTTGATGAACCCATAAAGGATTTTCTTGTTTCAGGTAGGGGTTGAAGTGAAAGACCTTGCTGATCCTGTTCACTTCTAACATTCTAAGCCTTAAGTTCTCTAATTCTAGCATTCTATATTTTAAAGTCCCTTCCAGTTCTGAATTTCCATGTTCTAAGATCCTTGCCAACCGCGTCATTCTATGCTCCAAGACTCCATAAGCTAGAACATCCTTCACCACCAGATTGTGTTCCTGTAAGTGGGTTGCTGTCCAAGACTCTGAGGCTGTCACTTTGAGATTGTGGTACAAAGCAGTGAATAATAATTCTGTAATCTCCTTCCTCCCCCAACTTTGACAATCAATCTTTCCCACGTATCCCTAGGGCATAACTCCCTCACTATACTCCAACAATAAATACTTTGAAGTATGTGGTCTGTAATACATAGCACCAGGATAATTATGTGGTCTGCATTTTTTTCTTTACAATTTATAAATTACATTATTTTTCTAAAAGAGAAAGAAAACACACCAGCAATCATGCTTCAAACTGAATTAATTAGTCATTTGAAGCCTAATTATCAACTAATCTATTTGAGCATATACGAATTCTGTGTTTAAATACTATTTGCAATTTACATCCCATTAGTTTGAAGTTTCATGGATAGCTGTGAGGAAAGAAGCAATTTCAGTGGCAAATGGAGACTAAACAAACTACCCTGGTAACAACAGAAAGTCTGGGGCAGTAGTAGCTCACATAGTGGAATGTGGGCCCCAAACCATATTCAGTAGCTCTTAGGAAACTAGTGATTGGGGCATATCATCATGCTGTTCCCCCTACACAGAGGGGAATGAGGTGGTCACCTCCAGGTTTGATTTCAGGGTGCTCTAACCCTAAAGTTTCTGATCTATGCACCTGTTATTGTGCTTAGAATTCTACCATTAAAGCTTTATTCCCTTGGGGGCAAGATGTGCAATTCCCAGGAGGTCCCAGTTATGTAAAATCCAAACATTCTCAAGTGCGTTTAATAATATCAGTAAGAGCTGACACTTCTATAGCACTTTCCTACTATTTTTTTTCTTTTAAAAAATTATGAACTTTAACACTCATCAACAAACATTATTTTCCTATCTACAGAGCATGTTCCTCGTAACAACTTTGGAAGGTATGACAATTTAAAAAAATCGATTTAACTAATAAGGAAACATGCTCAGTATGGTTTAAGTGACTGACCCAAAATCACACAGCTAGTTAATTGCCAAACTGGAATAACAGCAACTAATGCAAGTGAAGAGAATATAATGCCAGTGGTTTGGAATACCCAGGCCCAAGTCTGGGATTATTGTAAGGGAAGCACTTTGCCAATATTAAGGCATTAGTTAGATGCGAGTTATCATCATGGTTACATATATTCAGGAAAATTTAGTCGAGGGGTATTCTCTCAAGGGGCAGACCACCAACCACTTCTACAATCCTAGACAGACACAATTAGTGACAATTTCCTGCTACTTATCTCCAAGAGGAGCACAGACACAGATTTCCCCCACCCATCCCCAGGTATCCGGTCTAACTGAATGAAGCTCCAAGGAAGCCCAGAAAACAATCACTTAAGAATCAAAAGCCAGGAAAACATTAGCTGCTTCGACACACTGAGAAAGCCTTCACCCTCTTCTCTCCTGGGTTTAAACCTCTCAAATCCAATATCTGCTGTGCTGCTGCTGCAGAGTGAGGGGGCTGGTTCTTAGTCACCAACAGTTCTCTATTGTCCATTCTCTTATGACAAACTCTATAAAGTTGCTTACAGGTTTATCTGTTGCCATCAATGTTAAGTTCCACACACTGGTGTATCATCCACTGCATAGCTCTCGAGGATATGCTGGTAAATGTTTAACAACCGGCTCTTCAGAAAGAAAAAAAATGCATGCAGGGAACACTTAAGTTTAATCAGCATTATTAATATTTTCTCCACTGTTTTCTTAAGTTTAGACAATCAACAAAATAGCAAATCAAGCCCTGATTTGTGTATTGCGGATTTCTGAGGTATAAATGCTCACACTGAAAATTTAACAAGCTTCTTTCAGGAGCTGGTTTGAGATGACTGGCTCTACCCTACTACCCACACCAAAGTCTGTGATGCTCCTGATGAGATAGCACTGAGTCACTGTAGCAATAGTTCAGTGTCCCTTAGGAAACTGTTATTAGGTTGCTGTGACCTCTGACTGCCAAGGTTTCAATATGATGAAGAACAAGAAAACTCAAGGAACTAGGAAAGTCCTCAGAAGATTCTGTCAAGAATTCAGCCTTTATAAACATTGGGATGCCTATTTATCATTGCCAAAGCCTGTGCTCAAAGACTTTGGGAAGCTCTGCCACATGATCCAGGACACGAAACTTTCCCAGTGACACATACCACATAACCCATGGAATGAAAACGCAGACAAGCAGGAAAAATATCCCTAGGAACATTATACCCTTCCAACCATACTCTTCTACCTTGATGAAGTCCCACTTGACTCTCTTCTTCCTCTAAGAAAATCATGTCTGCTACAAGAATATAATTGGAACCAGCAAATAAACCCTGATTCTTCCTGTTTTATATGCTGACTTCAGGCAACACTGGCATGGGAGAGAGATCAGTGTTCTTCTCAGGGGCAATAGGCCACAGCTGTGGCCTTTTCCACCTCACAGCTCATTGGTTTTAGTTTCCTGACTGATTATGGTTGATTAGCGATTTCTATCCAGCTCTTGCTGAGTTTTGTTACCAGGCTGAAAGAATAGGTTCTTTTTGTAAGAAATTGACCTAGACTGAGGCCCTACCAAGGGCCTTAAGAGTTCTGAAGGGGATCAAATAATTATTGGCTAAAATTTCCTAGGCAACCACCACCAAATGCCTACTATGTGCAAGACACTGGGTACTATAAACGCAATACTGAGGATCAGTGTGTCTATATTTTCTAGAGTTTATTTATAAGGGGAAAAGTATATAGTTTCACAAATCCTATACACACACACATAATGTTTAACTTCATTGAACATGCATATACATTGATAAACACAGCACCAACTTTCTCATCCAACTAGAGAATCTCTGGGCTAAAGATCTGATCCTCTCATGTAGGTTCTCCTAGTCCCCAGTGACCAGATAGGACACTTGGCAAATGGAACTTGCTGCACCTCCCTCTCCCTGCCTTTAGGGAAATAACAACCTAGAGCCCTTTCGCAGAGTACAGAAAAAGTAAATAATGTGTTAACTATTCAACTCTTCATGGGGGTTGAGGGATTGTACTAAATTGTACTGAAGACATCATTGCAAATAAATGGAGAAGGTTCCGACTCAGATCTGTCCTGGTTAGAAAGAACAAAGCTTTGAGAACGGGTTCTTACTAAGCACTCTCTTGCCAAGTCATCATCTCCTCCCCTCCAAACTGGGAAAGAAAAAAAGGATCACAGCCAGTGAGGACTTTTAAAAAAGAAAACAAAACTAGATCTATATTATCATTAGTATAAGGAACTCCCAGTAATAAAACTTACTCTAACAATGAAAATAGGCAAATTCTCTGAAACTTATGGTCTTAGAGACCTGAGACAATGAAAGGTTGTGACTTGTCTAGGGTCACACAGCTAGAATGTATAAAAGGCAGAGTTAAACATAAGACTCCATGACTCTGAGCATATCTATTCCCCACTATCTCTATCTACTATGCCATGTTACATTTAGATCAAGGAGATACAAATTATTAAATACAGTCTTTTTATCAACCTGAACCATACACGCTGTGCTTCCACTCTAACAAAAGGGTCACAGACACTATTTCATTTCCGTTCATTTAATAATAAAGTTCTCATTTTTCCTGATATGAGAAGATGTAAGGAAGGAAATAAACATTTATATAGTGTCTACTATGTGCCATGCCTCAGACACTTACTAGCTTTGTGACTCTGGGCAAATGACTTAACCTTGTTTGCCTCAGATCCTCATCTGTAAAATGGACTGGAGAAGGAAATAGCAAATCACTCTAATATCTTTGCCAAGAAAACCCCAAATAGGGTCTTGAAGAATTGGACCTACACAATGCTAAATGCTGGGGATACAAAAAGAGGCAAAAGACAGTCCCCTGATCTCAAGGAACCTACATTCTAATGGGGAAGACAACACACAAGCACCTACATACAAAACAAGCTATATAGGATGAATCAAAAATAATACAGGGAAAGCACTGGAATTAAGAGGAGTTAGGAAAAAACTTCCTGTAGAATTAGGGATTTTAGTTGGGACTTAAAGGAAGGCATTGAGGTCAAGTCAGAGTGGAAGAGGGCAAATGTTTCATATCTGTAGAACAAGAAGAGAAAATGCCTTGGAGTGAGAGATGGAGTATCTGGTTTGTAGAACAGCTAAGTGTCCAGCATCACTGGATCAAAGAGTGGAAAGATAGAAGGGGGCTAGTTTATGAATGGTTCTGGATGCCAAATAGAACATTTTGTTTTTGATCCTGGATGCAATAAGGGAGACACTGAGTTTTTTTCAAGGTGGGTAGGTTGGCATAGTTAGACTTGCACTTTAGGAAAATAACTTTGTTGGCTGAATGGAGGATGGATTGGAGTGGGAAGAGACTTGAGGCAGGCAGACTCACCAGTCCAGGCATCAGGTGATGAAGGCCTGCCTGCACTAGAGTAGTGGCAGTGTCAGGGGAGAGAAGAGGGCGAATTTGAGAGATGTTGAGAAGGTGAAATGGACAGGCCTTGTCAACAGCTTAGATATGGGGGGTGAGAGATAGTGAGCAGTCCAGGGTAACTGCTAGGCTGTGAACTGAAGGGACTGGGAGGATGCCCTCTAAAGCAATAGGGAAGGGAGGAGGGGAGAGGGTTTCAAGGAAACAATGAATTCTGGTTTTTTTTTTGTTTGTTTATGTTTTTTTTTGGGGGGGGCAATGGGGGTTAAGTGACTTGCCCAGGGTCACACAGCTAGTAAGTGTCAAGTGTCTAAGGCCCAGATTTGAACTCAGGGCTGGTGCTTTATCCACTGCGCCACCTAGCTGCCCCCATGAATTTGTTTTGAACTTATTTTTTAACATATCTTCTGGACATCCAACTGGAGATATCTAAAAGGTAGGTGGAGATAGGAGGTCAGCAGATAGTTTGGGGTAAGATAGGTAGATTTGATAATCATCAGCATAGAGATTGTAATTAAATCTATGGGAGCTTATGAGATCACCAAGTGAACTAGTATAGAAGGATAAGAGGACCCAGGATTTGGAGGCTGGAACTAAGATGGTTAATGAATAGCCATATACCAGCTCTCTCCTTTTAAGTAAGACATAGGAAGTGAAAGTTTATATATATATATATATATATATATATATATATATATATATATATATATATATATATATATATATATATATATATATATATATATAAATAACTGATAGATCTATTTATCTAATAAATATCACATATATATTAGATATGTCTCTGTCTATGTCTATATCTATATTTATGTCTATCTATAACTATATATGGTTGCCTATCACATCCATTTCAAGGACTATTGTTGGTTTAAAGGGCCTACAGACTACGACCACAATCAGGGTTGGTATTGAAAAGGAAGAGAATTGCAATTTACTTAGATATAAGTCAAGTCACTCAAGCCACACATAACCCAATGGTGTCCAACTTACCAGGTTTGCTAGGATGTAGTGGTAGCCAATCCCATTCTTTTCCATTTTTATGATCTGTGATAACAAAACAGAAGTGGGTTAGAAAAAAACCAGCATGTTCTTTTCCTTTTCTTTCCTTTCCTTTCCTTTCCTTTCCTTTCCTTTCCTTTCCTTTCCTTTCCTTTCCTTTCCTTTCCTTTCCTTTCCTTTCCTTCCCTTCCCTTCCCTTCCCTTCCCTTCCCTTCCCTTCCCTTCCCTTCCCTTCCCTTCCCTTCCCTTCCCTTCCCTTCCCTTCCCTTCCCTTCCCTTCCCTTCCCTTCCCTTCCCTTCCCTTCCCTTCCCTTTCCCTTTCCCTTTCCCTTTCCCTTTCCCTTTCCCCTCCCCTCTCCTCCCCCCCCCCAATTCTCTGTCAGATGGGGTTTCCCTATTTTACTCAGGCTGGAAGTGCAGTCACTACTCATAGACTTGATTCCACTATTGAAAGCATGGGAGCTGTGGCCTACATTGTTTCTGACCTGAGGCAGTTTTACCTCCTTAGGCAGCTTTGTGGCACTCTGCTTCTGGGGGCTTATTGTATTGGTGCCAGACTTGTTCAGGATGCTTGATTGGATCTCCTGAACTCACACAATTCACCAGACTCTGACTCACTGGTAGCAAAGGTTACAGGCATGCACCACCATGCCTATCTTATTTCTTTTTTTCTCTAATAACTATTTCTTCCATCCATTCATCCATCCATCCATCCATCCATCCATCCATTGAATCACAGAATCTCAGCTTCATGAGGAACCTCAGAGAATCTCCATTCTAATATTATTCCTAAAGTACTATCCTTGACAAAGTACTTGTCTTTGCTTGCAACTTTGAGTTCTGAAGATGAAAAAAAGTAAATCAAGGAAGGCTACTTGGTGATGGAGGCACTTGAGTTGGGTTTTGCATGGTAGGCAGTATTTTAACAATAGAGCTGGCAGGGAGGGCACTCCAAAGATAAGGGGATAAGGAGCAAAGGCACAAGTAGAAAAAGAAATGGCAGCAGGAGCTGAAGAGAAAGGGAGTTTGGCCACTTTGGGGCCTGACTGTTCATCACTGTTGCTGCCTAGGCCCTGATCCTCCAAAAGGACTGTGGTAGAGAAGTGCAGAATGACGTGGATATTCCCGGCATATGGTGCCCAGGATTAGAAGCCTCCTTCATCATATAAAACCCTCCTGTCTCCTGGCCCAATCAACCGAGGGGGCTTCACCTAGGAGAACCCATTGACAGAGGCATTTTCACACTAGAATTCTAATTTGGGGTTTGTAGCTAATTTAATCTACATGCATCTCCATCCTTGGTACTTTTCCTGTATTATGGAATGCCAATTACCTTCTGTTCCCCTAACCCCTGTGAATATGAGTCACAACTGTTTAAACAAAGACTTTTTTCTCTTCATCACCTTTGCTCTTATTCTCATCAAAGTCTAGTTTAATTCTCCACTATCCCTTACCCTTCTCTTCCTTCTCTTTCCATCATACCTCCTAGAAGCCTTGGTTTATTATTTACAAACTCCCTCTCACCCTAGAGATTTCCATCTTAAAGTGCTCATAGAAATTTGATTCCCTCCTGAAGACACCTCTTCCTTTTCCATTATTTTCAGTATTAGTTGTTCCTTTTTTTCCTGCTACCAGAGAATTTGATTTCAAATCTCATCTCTGACAATTATTACCTGAATATTCTTTGGCAAGTCATTTAACCTCCATGGCCTTCAGTCTCCTTATCTGTAAAATTAGGGGTTTGTCCTAGATGGCCTATGTGGTATCTTCCAGCTTTTTATATATGCTCTCCTTCCTGACAAAGCAGGCCAGTAGGAAAAGTTAACATACTCCTTGCTCTCTGTAAAGACTTTTAGATAGTCCTTCTGCCATTGTCACTTGTTACCTTTGAAGTTCATCCTCCCTAGGCTGTATCATACTGTCCATATTCTTGCTGCTGACATCTATCAGATTCCAAGTCATTCTTCCTCCTTTCTTTTATTTATTTTTTTAAATGAACAAGTCTTTATTTCCTTTCCTTCCCGCCTACCCTCACATTGAGATAAAAAAAAGAAAAACAAAAATCTTGTAACAAATATGCATGGTCAAACAAAACAAATTCCCACATTGGTGTCCAAAATATATGTTTCACTTGGCACCTAAGTTCATTCTCTCTCTGTCAGGAGGTGAGTAGCTTTCTTATCATGGGCTCTCTGGAATCCTAGCTGTTTTTTTTTTTCACTGATTAGAGTTGTCTTTCAGAGTTTTTTTTCTTTGTCAATGTTGTTGTTATTGTATAAATTATTCTCTTGGTTCTGCCCCTTAACCACCTCCCAACTTAGTTTCTAATTCTTTGCTAACACAAAAAGTGCTGCTATAAATATTTTTATACACATTGATCTTTTTCCTCTTCCTTTGATCTATTTGGGGTATAGGCCTCCTTCTTAATGAGTTCAAAACCTGGATTAGTCTTCCTCTCTACTCTGTTCTTTGACATCTTTAACATTCTTGTTGATTCTTCATCAAACACCATGACCACGATGTCAATCAATCTTATTTGTGCTTATGACTTTCATTTTCACTTTACATTAGTCATACACAAGAGTGGTCACACTTTAGTCTTAAGCAATAACCCCAAAGTACTCAACCGCCATGATTTTGGATTAGGATAGTACCTTATACTGATGCTTAATAAATGTTTCTTAATTAATTGACACATATTGTTTGATCCAATGCTAGCAATACAAAGCACATATTCCAAAGAGGTCAAAGATAAAAAAGAAAGCTCCTATGTATAAAAATATTGATACTAGGAATTTTGGGGGTAACCAAGAACTGGAAGGAAAGTGGGTGCCCATCAATGAGAAAATGGTTGAACAATTTGTAGTAAATGAATATAATGGACTAACATTATACCATAACAAATGATGAATATGAAGAATTCAAAGAAGTTTGGGAAGCTTCTAAAGGGATGCAAAGCAAAGCGAGCAAAATCAAGAGAAGAATTTATGGGATGATCACCATAATGTAAAAGAAGACAATACTGAAAGACATGAGTCGGGGCAGCTAGGTGGTGCAATGGATAAAGCACTGACCCTGGATTCAGGAGGACCTGAGTTCAAATCTGCCTCAGACACTTGACACTTACTAGCTGTGTGACCCTGGGCAAATCACTTAACCCTCATTGCTCCACAAAAAAAAGACATTATAATTCTAATCAGTGAAGTCTCTAATCATGACTTCAGAGGACTGGTGATGAAGCATACTTCTAATCTATTGGCAAAAAGATGGTGAAGTATAACAATGAGAAATACATTTTTATATGTGACCAATGTATTTATTTGCTCTGTTTGACTATATTTGTTTAAGGTGGAAGGGGAGTGATCTAATTGTAGGGTTAGTCACTGAACTCATCTTTCTGAGTTCAAATCTGCCCTCAAACACTTACTAGTCATGTGACCCTGGGAAAGGGGGAGGGAATAAGCATATATATATATATATATATATATATATATATATATATATATATATATATATATATATATATATATACACCTACTATGTGCCAGATACTGTGCTAAGTGTTTTAAGAATACCTTATTTGATCCTCACAACAACCTTGTAAGGTAGGTAGGTACTGTTATTGTCCCGTTCTTACAACTGGGCAAACTGAGGCTAACAAAGGTTAAGTGACTTGTACAGGGTCACATAGCAAGTAAGTGTCTGAGGCCAGATTTGACTTTAGGTCTTCCTGACTCTAGGCCTAGTGCTCCATCTACTATGCCACCCTGCTGCATTTAGGAAGCTTTCCTTCTCTAAGGTTCCGTTTTCTTATCAATTAAATGAGGAAGTTAGAACAAATTAGATAACTCAAATTTATAATGCTTTAAAATTTCCAAAGCACTTTAAATCTATTATCTCATTTGAGCCTCACAACATGCCTAGGAGGAAGGCACTACAGGTATTATTATCTCCTTTTACTGATAAAGAAACTGAGGCACAGTGGCTTTTACATTAGCTCATAGCTGGGACCTTTCAGAGGCAGAGTGTAATAGTCCTTGGGCTCTTCACTCTAGGTTCAGCACTACCCAGTATGGCATTTCGCCTTTATAACTAGAAGTTCTTTAAGGTGCTGTCTAGTATTGATGTCTTAGGATATCATCTTATACTTGTATCAGACTTTATACTTATCAAAACTTTCCTTTCCAGGGTATCATTGGATCATCATAAAAAGCCCATGAGCTAAGTAGGGCAGTTGTTATTAAAGATGAGGCAACCAAGACAGACAGGTAGGGATTTCTGCCCAGTATCTTACAAGAGGGATATTATTTGATATAATTTCATAACTTTGAAATAAACACCTAATTTGGTTTTATTATGAAATTATATAGTCATAGAATCATAGAAACTTAGACCTAGAAGAGATTTAAGAGACTAACTGCCTAATTTTGTAGATTAGGAAATGGAGGAGAGAGGAACTGGTTTATGAAAGGTCACATTAGGAACTGATGGCAATGTTGGCATGGACAGATCTTCAGATTTTAAGAAAGATTAAAGTGTGGGTTGAAAGAACATTAGGCGAGAAATGGTCAAAGGATATGAACAGGCAGTTTTCTGATGAAGAAATCAAAGCTATCTATTCCTATATGAAAAAATGCTCTAAATCACTAATGATTAGAGAGATGCAAATTAAAACAAGTCTGAGGTACCACCTGACACCTATCAGATTGGCTAAAATTACAAAAAAGGAAAATAATAAATGTTGGAGAAGCTGTGGAAGAATTGGAACACCAATGCATTGTTGGTGGAGTTGTGAACTGATCCAACCATTCTAGAGAGCAATTTGGAATTATGCCCAAAGGGTTATAAAGCTGTGCATACCCTTTGACCCAGCAATACCACTTTTAGGTCTTTTTCCCAAAGAGATAATGGAAAATGGAAAAGGATCCACATGTACAAAAATATTTATAGCTGCTCTTTATGTGGTGGCAAGGAATTGGAAGTTGAGGGGATGCCCATCAATTGGGGAATGGCTGGACAAGTTGTGGTATATGAATACAATGGAATACTATTGTGCTGTAAGAAATGATGAGCAGGAGGAGTTCAGAGAAACCTGGAGGGTCTTGCGTGGGCTGATGATGAGTGAGATGAGCAGAACCAGAAGAACATTGTACACAGTATCATCAACATTGTGTGTTGATCTACTGTGATGGACTATATTCTTCTCACCAATGCAATGGTACAGAAGAGTTCCAGGGGACTCATGATGGAAGAGGATCTCCAAATCCAGGGAAAAAAAAGAACTGTGGAGTATAGATTCTGATTGAACCATACTATTTCTTTTGTTTTTGATGCTGTTGTTTTTCTATTTTGAGGTTTTTCATCATTGCTCTGATTTTCTCTTATAACATGACTAATGCAGAAATATGTTTAATGTTATATATATATATATATATTTATATATATATATACATACACACTCACACACACACACACACACACATATATATATATATACACATATATACACACACACATACACACACACATATATATATAAACCTATATCAGATTACCTGCTGTCTAGGGGAGGGGGGAGGGAGGGGAAAAAACCTGAAATTGGAAAGCTTGTATAAACAAAAGTTGAGAACTATCTTTACATGTAACTGGAAAAAAATAAAATACTTTATTTAAAAAAATAGAAAGAACATTAGGCTTGGAGATGATAGGCCTGGTTTTGTATGTTGGCTCTCGCACTCATTACAATGATTTCTACACAAGAAGGGCCACAGGTTTTTTTTTTTATTAGCACATTTCAGGTTCTGTAAGAGTCCATAGTGTAACACATAAGTAAAAAAAAAAAAGCTAATGAAATTTTAAAAATTTACGTTAATGCTGTTTTAAGCTTCACTGAGAGAGACATAAGGTTCTAAATACCTGTGGTACCATGCTCTGTTGGACCACAACTGAAAGCATTGTGTTTAGTTCTAGGAGCCACATAGTGGAAAGGACTCTGACAAGTTGGAGAGTATTTGGAGAAGACCGAGCAGGATGGTGAATGAGTGGGGATAATGTTCAGAATTGGTTGAAGGAACTGAGTACTTTTAGCCTATGGGAAAGATGACTTCAGAGGCATATTAGCTATCTTCTAGTATTTAGGAAGCTGGTATGTGGAGGAAGGGTTTGACTTGTTCTTCATAGCCTTAGTGAGAAGAACCAGGAATTATAGTTATTTAAGTGTCTCTGTAAGTCACAGGGGAAGATTTTACTTTGATGCAAGGAAAACATTTCCTAACAGTGAGAACTACCCATGAGTGCAATGGACTGCACCAGGAGGAAGGATATTCCCTTTCACCAGAGGTCTTCAAGTAAAGGCCAGATGACTACTTGCTGGGAGCATTTTAAAGGGGCTTCCTGTATAGGTAATGATTGGACTAAGTGGCCTCTGAGGACCCTCTTGATTTCCCAATGTAGTTTGCTATGCAGGGGTGTGCTAGAGACTGCTAGTACTAGTTTTTAGGAGTTGATTATTAAATTTTCAGGATGAAAATACTTTGAAAACCTTCAAAAACACACCCCAACTTAAAGCTTGATTTATTGTTTTGTTGATTTTCTAGACTTAATAAAGTGATGCAGAATATGTTAGTAATGCACACTAATCTTTAATATGTTGTACACAAATATTTACAGGGGCTCTTTTTGTGGTGGCTAAGAACTGGAAATCAAGGGAATGCCCATCAGTTGGGGAATGGCTGAACAAGCTTTGGTATAGGATGGTGATGGAATATTATTGTGCTATAAGAAATGACAGGTAGGATGATTTCAGAAAGGCCTGGAGAGACTTGTATGAACTGATATATAGTGAAGAGAGAAGAAACAAGAGAATGTTGTGCACAGAGACAACAGTATTGTTTGATGAAGAACTGTGAATGACTTAACTATTCTCAACAGTACAATGATCTGAGACAATCTCAAAGGACTATTGATGAAACATACTATCCACTTCCAAAGAAAGAACTGATATTGATGGAACAAAGACTGAAACATGTTATTTTTCACTTTCATTTTTTTCTTTTATTCAAGTTTTCTTGTACAAAATGACTAATATGGTAATATTTTACATAATAGTGCATGTATAACCCATATCTGATTGCTTACTGCCTCAGGGAGGGAGGAGGGGAGGTAGGGAAGGAGGAATAAAAATTAGAACTCAGAACTACAAACAAAGATGTTTATTACTTTAAAAAAAATAAAGTATGTTGTACATAACATTCCCCCCACCCCCAGGACAGCTGATTGCTAAACATGTACCAGTACATCATTATACCTGTGTGACCATGAGCAAGTGGATTCACCATTCTGGGACTCAATTTCCATGTCTATAAAATGAGAAGGCTGGACTAGGAATGTCAAATTAACCTCCCACAGAATTCCCCAGTACAATGATAAACAGAGTAAAATGTAATTGGAAAATATTTAACAAAATACAGTACAATACAATACAGATAATGTTAAGTTGTGATTTTCTAAGTCAATATGCAGCCACCAGGCATTCATTTCTATTTAAGTTTGTAGTAAGTTATCTTTGGACTTGAAAACTTATAAGGTTCCTTTCAACTTTCAGTCCTTTGATTTTAATTCTTAATTCTGCTACTTATTAGCAGTAAGTCTGGGGGCAAGTCACTTCTCCTTTAGGAGCCTAAGCTTTCTTTTCATTCCTCACTGGTAAAAACGGGATAACAGCAGTGTACATAGTTCACAGGACTTTAGTTAGGGAAGCATTATATAAATCACATAGCATTATAAAAAGGCAAGCCTTTTATTCTTTTTCCTATACCCCATTGGCAAGATATCACTCCAAGATTCTCAGTGATAGCTATGATATTCAACAGGAGGCATCTATATTAGAACACTAGTCCTCACAGAGGAGATCAATAAGCCCTGCTTTTAGCTGTGTGTGATCAGAGTCAGGTCTGCCCTGGTCCCTCCATCTTCTCCTCTGCAAAATGGGGTAATATACTTAATCCACTGCTTATCTCACCAAGACTACCAAGAAAATAGAAATGCATATGAGACACACTTGAACTTTTCTTATAACTGAATAAATTTTCAGGGTTATTAAAATCCATACTCAGACATCTACTTAATTGGATGTATGTGAATAGCGGCTCACACATTTTTATAGGGGGATAATTAAATGCAGGAGCAAACAATGGATTCTCTGAAATGGAGGTTAAGGCTCTGAAATTCTAGCCCCAGGAATTCCAAACCTACTGGGATGAGAGTTTTATGGATAATTCCTCATAACTTCTTCATTTTGTTGTCACATGGTTTGATGCACTTTCAATACTGGGATATATTTATTATAAACCTTCTAATAAACACAAAGCAGTCAAATAAAAATATGCTCAGTGTGAAGCATCACATTTCCCAGTGCGAAATCTCCCCTACAGCCAGGTCCATTTTCTTTATCCCTCATTTAGCCTTCCCACCCTCGATTCTAGTGGTGAAATTGAAAGTGCTGGAAAACCAGAGGCAGGAGATCTGGGTTATTATCCAGTCCTTGCCAATGATTTGCTGTGACCTCCTCTTGGGGACTCATTTGCTTCATCTCTATGATGAAATTGGACTAGGGAATCTCTAAGGTCCTTTTGAAATCTGATGTTCTATGACCTTGGGAAATACATTAAATGGTTCTGAGCCTTTGTTTCCCCATCTGTAAAATGAGGATAATTATTCCCATCCTGTCTATTCTTCAAGTTGTTGTGAGTATCTAATGAGATAATGAATGGGAAATGCCTTAAAGTACTGTAAAAATCTGAGCTTTTAATATTAGACATGGTAAAAAAAATTTTCCTTTGGCTTTTAGTGACTGGTCTAATTTGCTTGTTCTTTTATAGCAGAGTTAGTAGAATAGAGGTCAGGTCAGCACCCTACCAATAGGACTTGGCTTATTTTCCAATATATTATGCCACATGTTAAAAATGAGTTATTATATGCAAAATACTTTCTAAACTTTAAAATGGTTTATAAATATTAACTATTATTACCATTGTAACCTGTAGAATAGTTCTGTAAACATCTGGGGTGGGGCCTATTAGTCCCATTTTATTGAGGAGGAAACTAAGGACCAGAGAAGGATTCTATACCCATGCTTCCAGAGTGAGTCAGGAGCCAGAGCCAGAAATAGGTCTCGGGCCTGCTTGTTTCCAACCCAGGACAAGACTCACAAAATCACAGCTACTGCCATATTCATGAGATTCCACTTATGATTTTACAGGGTAGCAGCCTAAACCAGCCACGTGAGCTTCTGTGGCAGATTTTGTTATTGGCTTTTTTTCTCTTTCCTATGTCCAGGAGATGATCTTTGCCAACCCATCTAGCTGTGGAGAATGAACAAGGACAACAATGATTTTCTGTGATGCTTGTTACAATGTTTTCATTATGGACTCCATTAGCTTCCTATAATCAGCGTAATTAGCACTTTATCTGAACTCACTCCTTTTCACAGATAGGATATCAAAGCATAGTATACAATATCCATGCTGGAAAGACTATTAGAATATAGATGGACTGAACATTAGATCAATATATTCCAATCTCTTCATTTTACAGATGAATCAATTGAGGCAGCAAGATGGCTTAGTGGATAGAGTAAAGGCTTAGAGTCTGAAAGATCTGAGTTCAAATCCAGCCTCAGATACTTACTAGCTGTGTGACCCTGGGCAAGTCACTTAACCTCTATTTGGTTTAATCCATTGGAGAAGGAAATGACAAACCACTCTAATATCCTTTGCCAAGAAAATTCCATGGACAGTATGGCCTCTGGACTCAGGAAGAGTCAGACATAACTGAACAACAACAAACTGAGGCATAGAGAGGGGAAATGATTTGCTAAAAGTCCTAAGCCTAATAAAGCAGATCTGAGATTAGGGCCCTAGTCTCCTTTTTCCCCTTCCTCCACCCTTCACCTCCTCTTAGTACTATTGTCACTGAACCAAGATGCCTCTAAAGTAAGAATACGCTGGGATAATACTGCCACGTTCACAATGTACTTTCCAATTTAAGTTTGTGAAGAAAACAAAAACAACTTCTTAATGTTAGTCCATAAGTAAGAATTTACTAAGCACCTACTATGTGCTCAGTACACTGTGCTAAACAATATATACTAGTGGAAATTGAGGACCTGGGCCTGAAAGTAGAAAATTTGGGATAGGGATTTCTGATTGTTTTTCCTTTTCTTATGACCAAACAAAATAACCGTAGAGTAGGAGAGGACCTTAAAGATCACCTGTGAGGCTGATTTGCTTTGAGAGCCAAGGAAAGGCCTATTCCCTCATTCGGCCTCGGTTTCTTCCTATGTAAAATGTTGTGTTTGTACTAGATAAGGTCTAAGATCCTTTGCCACTCTCACATACTATATTCTATTCATAGAGTCAGAGAGGCCTGTGGCCATGGACTGCATAAAATCTGAGGTTCTGAAATAGAATGTTTCTAGGGTTTTAGTCTAATGCCCTTACTTTACAGATAAAGAAGAAAAAAGAAGGGCAAAGAACTGGCTCAAGGTCACACAGTGTATCAATTGCAGATGTGGAAAGAGAAGAACCTAGGGCCAGGGTTCTTTGTATCATACAACAGAAACCCTTGTTTGTTCTTGCCTTATTAGATGATATGATGCCCAGAATGGTCTGTACTGCATTAACTCCTGAGAGGAAGCTGGCACCTGGAGATACAGAATCTCTAACTCCTGCAGGCTGTAAGTAGCACTGAATTGGCACAGCTGACATAAACACTATGGCTCAGTAGGACTGAGGATGGTTAATAGATCTGAGCGAGGACAAAAACAATACGCTTGATATTTACAATTTACAAAGCATTTTCTTATTCACAGAGACCCATTTTTGGACATGACCATTGTGAGGATTTGTTTTGCTTGATTATGAATATTCATTAGAAAGATTTTTTTCTTTTCCCCCTAGTGTGTGGGGGGAGGTGGAGGGGAAGGAAAAAAAAAACATGCTTATTAATTGGAAAAAGAAAATTTCATTTGAAAAAGCACCTATTTTATGAGGTAGGAAAATGGTTCAAATATTGTTATCACCATTTAACAGATGAGAAAATTGCATCTCTGAGAGGGGATGTGACTTATATGAGGCCACACACAACTAATCTGTGTCAGATCTCAATCTTCTGACTCCTGGCCCACTATTCCTTCCATGTCTCTCCTAAAATGGTCCCAATTGGTTACATATCATTGCTTAGAAATTTCTGTAAAATATAGTTTTTGCTAATTGATTTTTATAAACATGCATTATTTATCAACTTAAATAAGCTCCACCAAACATTTATTTCTCCTAGCAATAGTCCTGCTTTGTGGTCCCTTGGGAGTCTGAAGAACACAGTGTCATGGTATTTTGGCTAATGAGCAAGTGAGTTGAGGTCATTATAACCCTAAGCACAAGGCACAATTTGCTTACAGTGGGCCATGAAATCTAGTCTTTCCTTGGAAACATATTCTGTGAACTTGGAGATGAAATCTAGGCTTTCCTTAGAAACATATTCTATGAACTGGGAGAAAGGAAAGATATCTTGCAGATTTTCAGACTCATGGTGTCATTTTGGGAAAGGGACAGTACTCTGGACCTGAAGTCCCTTTGAGCTGTCACATTCTATATTCAATGTCTGCCTTCTAGGTTTAATATTCTATCATCTAAGGTCACTTCTAACCCTGACATTCTATATTCTGGGGTCCCTTAATTCCAACATTCTATGTTCTGTTTTCTAACATTCTATGTTCTAAACCGGAGCTATCAAATATCCTTAGGCAACATTCCCAAGTGCTACTTAACCTCATTAAAATGTAATTGGGACAGATTTAACAAAATAGAAATACAATAGAACACAGATGATGTTAATATATGGTTTTCAATTGTTCTAAGCTACTTTCCATTTCTAACATTCTATGTCCTATGTTACAACAATGTACTTTATGTCCTTAGACTCTTTTGTTCTATGATCTCTTCTAGCTCCAAAGCTTTGTATACTAGGTGTATAACTTGTGTCCTGACACATGAGTTTCTATTATTTATAATATGACCAGATATATGGGTTAATTTCTGGCAAGAATGAATAATTTTTATGATGCCTTTTCCCCCTATTAACTTGTGTGTGCATCTGTGTGTTTGGGGGGGATGTTGTTGTTTGTTTTTGTTATGGAGGTCTTCAGTCTAGTTCATGGATTAAACAACTTGCTCTCTACTCCAACAACCAGGGCCCTGAAACTCTCAGATCTGGCTACCTCTTAGCTAAACTGTGAAGTACCTGTATGCTTCCTGTCCTTAAGGTTTCAGACATCGTCATGGCAACAAAGTTGCTCCATAGTTGGAACTCAGTCCTCTATGCTGGGAGTTAGAGCTTAAAACATCTATGAGTCACATCCCATGACAAGTCAGTAATTGTCTGAATGCTCACTGGGACAACTAACTTTCCTTCCTATCCCTATCCTTTGACTGATCCCTAAAAATGTAGAACTTAATATTCTTACTAGTCTAACTAAAATAGGATCCTAACAGGCCTTTCCACCTCCAAACTATTTTGTCCTTTAATTCATCCTTCATACATGGTCAGTCATCTTCCCAATCGTGTAGATGTTGTTATACCACTCCTCTTGAATGGCTTCTCAGGGTTAGAAGCCTTAGCCTGTCATTCAAAGTTCTCTCAAACGTGCCCCTTCCCTAACTTATCTCATTCTGCTGTCCTCCTTGGACTCGACCCATTTTAGCCATGCTGACCATATGCTTTCCTCTGCATGCATTCGGAGCTTTCTTGCCTTTCTTCCCTTATTCTTGTTCATGCCTAGGGTGCCCTTTTTCCTCCTTCTCCCCTTGTTGATTCCCTACGTAGGCTTTTTTTTGGTGAGGCAATTGGGGTTAAGTGACTTGCCCAGGGTCACACAGCTAGTAAGCGTTAAGTGTCTCAGGCCAGATTTGAACTCAGGTCCTCCTGAATCCAGGGCCACTGCGCCACCTAACTGCCCCCCAGAATTTATTTTGAGGCATTTTTTTTGGTTTGATTTTAGTGAGGCAATTGGGGTTGTGACTTGCCCAGGGTCACACAGCTAGTAAGTGTTAAGTGTCTGAGGCCGGATTTGAACTCAGGTACTCCTGACTCCAGGGCCGGTGCTCTATCTACTGCACCACCTAGCTGCCCCCCTACCTAGGCTTTTAAAGTTCAGATTACACATCATTTTCTCCAGGAAGCCTTACTATTCCCAGTGGGCGAGACTTCCATCCACCCTGTTGGACCTCATGAAACATTAGGTTTGCATTTCTCATGTACTCGTGATTTATTCTGGACTGAACTTATGTGTATATCTATTTCCCTACTAGTCTGCAGACTTCATGAGGTTAAGGTTGGTGCCTTATCTACATTTTCTATCTCGCCCAGTACATAGCCAGAGTTCTGAACACATTAGAGACTTGATAAATATTTGTTGATTTATATTGAAACCTCTGAAGTTCTCACATGAAGGAAACCAGCAAGGAAATAAAGTTTCTGTGTTCTTTTTCTGTGTATAATTTTATCTTTTTCTTTCCCAAGAGTTCTAATTTTAGGGATGAGGTCTATATACAAGGACAGCCAATAGTTGGAACAATATGGTACTGCACCACAGGCACATATCCCTAGATATTAATCATATCAGTTTGTCATATTCTCTTGACCCTTCTGGAAAGATGATGTCAGAAACTTGGAGTCTTTACAGCTTTTGGAGGATTCTACAGCTCTGGCAGAGACCTGTGGCTACCAGACTTATAACCACCCATATGTTATATGCAGAATCACTCCCTGGCAGATGTGGTGGTGGTGATGATGATGATACTAAATTCAATTTTTTTTTGCAGGGCAATGAAAGTTAAGTGACTTGCCCAGGGTCACACAGCTAGTAAATGTCAAGTGTCTGAGGCCAGATTTGAATTCAGGTGCTCCTGAATCCAGGGTTGGTGCTTTATTCACTGTACCACCTAGCTGCTCCCTAAATTCCATTTCTATAGGGCTTAACAATTTTTTTTAATTTTTAAATTTTTTTCTTTAAAAATTTTTTCCCTATAGGGCTTTAAGGTTTTTTTTACAAAGATCTTTCCTCATCAAAACCCTATGAAGATATTATTACATGGTGAAATATTATTATCCTCATTTTATGACTAAAGAAACTAAGGCTCAGAGAGGTGAAAAGATTTGCTTACAGTCATACAGCTAGTGAGTTTCAGGGACTGGAGGGAAACCGATGTCTCTTCTGACGTTTAATTCAATTCCTTTTCCAGTACATATTATACTGCCTTCTTTGGCTGTCACTATATAGCAATAGGAATATTCCATGTGTTTTCCTACTAGTGAATACCAAGGACAGACAATTTGATCTTCCTACTTCCTCTCTCATTTGTTCCCCTTTCTCCCCTCCCCCTCCCTACCCTGCCTTATCCTCCATTAGACTAGGCTCTTTCAACCAGAGATTTCATGCCAGAATGTTGCTGCCCGAAGGTTACCTGGCCCAGGATGGCATTCAGGCGCTCTGATTCACAGTCCACTACCACCAGGCGGTCCTTCTTCTTCCCCAGGTCCTGAAAGAGCATCCGATAGCCCTCCTCTGTTGTTGTTAAGATGTTGACAGCTGTCACTTGCCAGTTCTTCTCAGCAGCAGTGTCTAGGACTTTCTGTAGGACTGACAATCCTGGGGTGGAGAGATTGAGGAGAAATCGAGAGAGAAATCGAGAGAGAGAGAGAGAGAGAGAGAGAGAGAGAGAGAGAGAGAGAGAGAGAGAGAGAGAGAGAGAGAGAGAGAGAGGAAGAGGAGAGAAGAGAGTCTAAGGAAACTTGAAGATCCATTAGGAAACTTTTCACTTCCACTCCTACCCCAACCCTCATTTGGCTTCCCACACTCATTCCAGTCCTACTTATCCTTTAAAGCCTTGCTCAAGTTGCACATCTTTCTGAAAGCACTGCACTTTTACCCCAGTACCCCACTAACCTCATTCCTTTCTGAACTCCTGGGACACTGACTATCTAAAGCCTTCATGTGTCCACCTCTCCACCTCATTCTACCTCACATTTCCATAGTACTTTATAATTTACAGAAAGCTTCCCTGTGAATTAGGTACAACAACCAGCATGGTATAGTTGATAGAGAGCTGGACTTGGAAGCCTCTGGATGTGCCTCTGACACATACTGGCTATGGGACCCTGGGCAAGTAAATTAACTTCTACATACCCTAGGCAGCTCTCAAAGACTATAAACTGCTGAGAAAGTACTGACTTGAACTGGGAGAAGGGATGTCTTCACCAGGGAGTTCCCTCTATCAGGGAAATTACAAGTCCTATTCCTATCCCCATCCCTAGTTTATTTCTATATTAAAGATGAAGAAATAAATCTTGGAGAAGTTAAAAACTCAATCCCTGTGACACAGTGTAAGAAGAACTCTGGATATAGAATATAATGACCTGGATTTGAATACTTGGCTCTACCAAGAGCCAAGTATGATTTATGATAACTCACTTTTCCTCTCTGGGCCTCAGTTCTCTTATCTGTAAAATGAGAGGGTTGTACTGGATGATTTTAAAGCTTTCTTTCATTTCTAAATCCATGATTCTACAAATGGCTTCTCCTCTGTCTAGCTAGCTTGGTCTCGATTCAGGCTGAATTTTTCAAGGATGTCTTCAAAATTGTAGAAGTATATTTTTTTTAGGTGAGTAGCCTCTATTTTGGAGGGTCTGTATTCAGACCATCACAGTAAGTGCTATAGCAAGTACTCAAACACAGGTCTTTGCATTCCTGGCATAAGGACATGTTTCCTCTCAAACTAAGCTTCTCTAAGGAAAGGGTCAGTATCTTACTTTCTTAGTGTCCGTAGGGGTCACACCCAGTCCTGGGCACATAGTAGATGCTCAATAAATAAGAGTTGATTGATAGATTAAAATATTTCTTTTGTTACTGTCTCTTCCGAGACTCTTTTTATGTTTTCTTGGAGTTCTTTTTCAAAGCTTTTAGGTCAGATATTCAGTGTGGCCGAGCCTCCCTCAGGGAAGCCTGGGTCATGGCTGGTTACAGAGCTACTTCTGTGTGGAAAATGTTTTTGTTTTTCTTCTCATTCCCCAAGCCTCATCACTTCACAAAGCAGTTCCTTCCTCTAAATAGCCCGTTTCTGGCTGGAACCCAGAGTTCCTGTTGTCAGACCCAGGAAACTGTTGAAAGAAGGTAACAGGAAGGAACAAGAGGCGGGATGGTGGGGCGGGGGTGGGGGGGAGTGGGTCTCCTTGTCTCCTGTCTTTTCCTCCAAGCTATACTACTTTTAAAACTGCCAGACCAGCCTTCCAAAATTTCCCTTTCATCATCTAATAGCACTGCTCCAGAACTAGCAATAGCTCCCAGTGTTTATCATGCAAAGTAGAAACTCATCAGTCTGGTTATTTTAGGACTTGAATAATAGAACCCAACTCTACCTCCCTAACCTTATTTCCAACTGCTGCCCAACTTCCATTTTCCAGTGGAGGTACTGTGTTCATCCAAAACATTAGAGCCTTACTTCTGCAATTCATTTCACCCATTCAATCCTTGTTATCTTTTCTACTTATACATATCTTAATTATCCTTCAAAGTCCAGTTCGGATTCTATCTGCTCCCTGATCTTCCTAGAATCAAACAATATCAAAGATGGGAAAGGACCATTGAATATAAATTATTATGGCCAAAAGGGACCACCTATAGAGATCAGGCAGGTAAGTGATAAGCAGATAGAGCACCAAGCTTGGACTCATCTTTCTGAGTTCAAAGCTGACCTCAGACACTTACAAGCTGGGTGACCCTGGGAAAGTCACATAACCTCTATTTGCCTCAGTTTCCTCATCTGTAGAAAGAGCTAGAGAAGGAAATGGCAAACCACCCCAGTACCTTTGCCAAGAAAACCCCAAAGGGGTTTTCATGAAGAATTGGACAAGATTGAAAAAAATAGAGGTCATCCAATCTCTTTATTTTGCAGTTGAGGAAACTGAGATCCAGAAAGGGGAAAGAATTTACTTGTCCAATTAATATTTAAGCTATGTAGCTCAGATCCTTTAATGCTGAGTAAGCAACCTGGGACACTGTCCAAGAAGGACTGATCACAGATTGTGCATCATGACAAGGTTCTTAAGCCCTAGTCAAAGCCCTCCAATGGTTCCCTATTACTTCAAACTCCCTAGTTTGACATTTAAGGTCCTGCACAATCTGTTCAAACTTACTTATTCAGACTAATCTCATATCTGTCTTTTACACATTACATAGTGGTCGAAACAGATGACTCACTATTCCATGCATTTGTACACATTGTACCCCATCCATGGAATGGATTTTCTTCTTATCTCTGTCTGTTGAAATTATTTTTCTTTATTAAAGCCCTGCTCAGGTACCACTTTTTCCTTGAAGCTTTCCTCAGTGGTCTTTCTCTCTTTTCCCCAATTCCACACTGGAAATGAATCCTTTCCTTTCTTGAATTTCTCAGTACTGTTTTGTTTGATCTGTCTTATGCATTTCTTTTCAGGGCAGCTAGCTGGCAGAGGGGAGAGAAGGCCAGACCTGGAGTAAGGAAGATTCATCTTTCTGAATTCAAATCCTGCCTCACACTTGAGTCGTGTGACCCTGGGCAAGTCACTTCACCATGTTTGCCTCAGTTTCCTCATCTGTAAAATGAGCTGGAGGAAGAAAGGGCAAACCACTCCAGTACCTTTGCCAAGAAAACCCCAAATGAGGTCATGAAAAGTCAGACATGATTGAAATGACTGAACAACAACAAATGCATTTATCTCATTCTATCTTGTATCATAGTTATTTGTATACAATTCAGTCACCTCTATTGCGTTGTAACCTGCAGTGAAGCCCTTTGTTGATATCTTCCTGTGCTGGGAGGCAGAACAGTACAGTGGGGAAAGAGAACTAGACCTAAAATAAGGGGACCCAAGTTCAAATTCCATCTCTAATTTACTACTTGTATCCCCACTTCCCTGTGCCTTACTTTCTTCATATGTGAAATGAAAGGGCTGGACTAGATGACCTCTGAGGTCCCTTCACCCTCCATATCTATGATGCCAGGACCCCTGTGTCTCAAGGAATATATCAGGGAGGTGAAAGTTAAAGTAGGTACCCAAGAAGGAAAGGTTTTGACTACAGGATCAGGAACAGACTAGTTGCTGCCAGAGTACATGCCTAGCTAAACTGTCAGTACTCATCACTGAAAGGCTGGCCACCTTGTGAGTTAAAAAAAATCACTTAAGCCTAAGACTTCAAGAGATACATGATTGCATAGGGATGGTCACTCCCTACACCAGTGCAAATCACAGCCACCTTCATGCCTCTGTAGATGATTCCATGAGCTTCAGTGGAAAGGAAAGAAGCCTACTAGTAACAGATATCAGACTAGACGACATAACCTTAATCATAAAAAAAGAATTGACTATTAATTAATTATGTAAAAATACTAACTTTCCCCCAGTCCTAACATTTATATTATAGGGTTATTTCTAGTTCTAACATTCTATATTCTCTCCTCTAAAGTGGTCATAGATTCATAGAATACTAAATGTACTTAGCTAAGTACATCAAATTGTTGTCCATTTGTACAATAATTTTGTTTAAGAAATAGAAAGGCCAATCGGTGGAACAGATCAGGTTTATGACATACAGAAGCAAATGGATGTGAAAGCATAGTATTTGGTAAGCTCAAAGAGCCTGACTACTGGGTAAAGACTCACTAAACAATAAAAACTCATGGAAACAGTGGATAAAGCAATGGCCCTGGATTCAGGAGGTCTGGCCTCAGACACCTGACACTTACTAGCTTTGTGACCTTGGGCAAGTACTTAACCCTCACTGCCCTGCAAAAAAAATAATTAAAAAAATCTGATGGGAAAACTGGAAATTAGTCTGGCAGAAACTAACAATAGGACAAAATTTTGCCCTATATGCTAAGGATGAACTCCAAATTGATATATGACTTAGGGGGAAAAAAGGGTGACAGAGAGATCAGAGGAACAAGAAAATACCTTTCTGATCTATCGATAGAAAATAAGTTCATGACCAAAAGTGGGATAGAGAGGATCACAAAAGATAAAATGTATGATCTTTATTACATAAAATTTAAAATTAGAAGGGAAATGGGGGGGAAATCTTTACATTAAGTTTCTCTGATAATTGTCTTATTTCTAGGCTACATCAGGAACTGATTCAAATTTGTAAGTAAAAAAGCTGTTCTGCAATTGGTAAATAGTCAAAACAGTAGACTTTTATAATTTTTATTTTTTTGGTGAGGCAATTGGGGTTGAGTGACTTGCCCAGGGTCACACAGCTAGTGTCTGAGGCCAGATCTGAACTAAGGTCTTCCTGACTTCAGGGCCAGTGCTCTATCCACTGTGCCACTTAGCTGCCCCTAGAATAGACTCTGAATTGCCATTATCAATGGGCTTTTCTCAGTCCCCATCCTTCTTTACCTCTTTGTAGCTAATTTGAGCTGGTGGTCTGCTGTGAAGCAAATCACTGCCTGTCCCAGTCCCTGCCTCTTGGCACCCCATCAGTGCTCTTAGCTGGGTGTCCCATAAGCTGGAGAAGGAAATGGCAAACCACTCCAGGATCTCTGCCAAGAAAAGCCCAAATGGGGTCATGAAGAGTTGGACACAACTGAAAAACAACTAAACAATAACAAGCTGATTTGACACTGATGGTCTCTTGCTAGATCATCATCCATGTCCTATTTCCTAACTGTGGATATACTCCCAAGGCTCTGGACTGGGCTTTCTTCTCCTCTCTATACCAGTTTTTTTTAAAGGATCTCATCAGCTTTCATGAGTTGAATTATTATTTCCATGTAGATAATCCCCAGTTCTACAAACTCAGTCCAAGTGTCTCTCTCTGGACCTCCAATTCCACATTACCTATTACTGGTTAGATATTTTTTTTTTTTTTGCAGGGCAATGAGGGTTAAGTGACTTGCCCAGGGTTACACAGCTAGTAAGTGTCAAGTGTCTGAGGCCGGATTTGAACTCAGGTACTCCTGAATCCAGGGCCAGTGCTTTACCACTGTGCCATCTAGCTGCCCCTACTGGTTAGATATTTTGAGCTAGATATCCTAAAGACATTTAAATCCAACATGTCTAAGACAGAAATTACTAGCTTCCAGTTTCATTCCTCTTCTTACCTTCCCTCTTTCTATTCTATCCTATCAGGATATACGTTCCTTGAGAGTAGGGATAGTTTAATTCTTTGTATTTGTAACTTTAGCATTTGGCAAAATTTCTGGCACACAGTATATAATTAATAAAGGCTAGCTGATCAGTTGATTTCTGAGGGTACTACAATCTTTCCAGTAATGTAGGTTTGCATCTAGGATATATTCTTACCTCTCCTTTCTCATTCCCCACTCAAATTTAATCGGTTGCCAAATCTTGTTGATTTTCACTCCATGACATCTTTCACATCTATTCTCTACCCTCTGCTCACACCAGAACCACCCTAGTTCAGGCTTTTATCACCTTTTAGATGGCTTATTGCAACAATCTCCTAATTGGTCTCTGTTTTAAATCCCTGCCTTTTAAAATTCACCCTTCACTCAGATGCCACATTTATATTCTTAAAGCCCAGGTCTGATCATGTCACTCCCTTGTCCAAAAAGCTTCAAGGGGTCCCTAAGGCCTCTAGGATCAGATATAAATTCCTTTGCTTGTCATTTAAAGCTCTTTTTAATCTGGCTCCAGCCAACCTTTATAGGATCCTTAAGTATCACTCCCTTTCACACATCACATTTTAGACAAGCTAGCCTAATTGCTATGTACCATACACAGTATTCCATCTCCTTGCCTTTGGGTAGGTCCCTCATATTGAATTCATTCCCTCCTCACCTCCACATATTAGAATCTCTAGCTATCTTCAAAGCTTTGTTCTTGTCACTTCTTACCAGAGGCTTTTTTGATCCCTCTAGTTGCTAGTAGCCTCATCCCAAAATTACTTTATATAAAATATATAGACACATAAATACATATATATGCATATATATTTGTATTTACTAGTGGATACACATATTGTTCCTATCTGACAGAATCTAAACTCCTCAAGGGCAGAGACAGTTTCATTTTTATCCTAGTAGCTCTAGTACCTAGAACTTTGCTTTGCATATCATAGCTGCTTAATATGTTTGATACTAGCATCTACTTCCTTAATTTGAAGACCTGGATAGGGGCATGGCAGCCTTGGCCCCTATATAGAGCCATGGTTACAGTGGGGACAGCTCTGTCTTCAGTCTGATGCACACTGATATTACATAAGCACAGTGGCTAAAATACTACAATAAACTCATTTCACAATGGGTCCCTTGGTTGTTTAGATGCTTCATTGTCTGACCCTGTGAGATAGGTATTCTAAGTCTTATTATTCCCATGTTACAAATTCAATCCAAAATTTATTGCCTGCCTTGTGCTGAACACTAGGAGACATAGAAAATTTAGATAATATATGATCCATGCCTTCATCAAATTTACAATCTAAGACACAAATGCAGATAAGTTTGATATAAATAATTGGTGATAAATGTATTAGAGAAGTATAAGAAAAGTGTGATGTGAGGGTCAAGGGGGAGAGTCATACCCAGTTAAGGGAACCAGAGAGGTTTCCTGGAGGAGGTAATATTTGAGTTGGCATTAATAGGCCCAGTAGAAATTCAACAAGAGATTCAACAGCTGGGTGAGTAGTCAGCAAGGCTGAAAAATATATGTGGGGGTCAGTGAGAAGACCAGTTTCGTTGGATTATATTGAGTAGGACAATGGATGCTAACATGTGATAAATAGGAAGGGGGCAGAATGTGAATAGCTTGAAAGTCAAGCTAACATTTTCCCCCCAGATAGTAATGTACCTTTAATTTATGGGAGTCTGTATCTTCTTTTGAAACCTAAATCTCAAATTTTTATATCATTATTATAATTATCAGCAACAACTTCCTTTTACATAGTACCTCACTGTTTTAAAAAGTGTTTTACTCACATAACCCTGGGAGACAGCTAATGAAAGTCATCTTTTTTTCCCATTTAAAGTTGAGGAGGCTGATGCTCTAAAAAGTGTTGTGATTTGCCCAAGGTCACACAGCTCACACATGGCCTTCTGATAAAATTAAGTGTTTTCTACATTATGCCATTACAAACAAAGCAGGGTTGGAAAAATGCAGGGTCTTCATCCCAGATGAACAGAATATTAGATCTGAAGAGTTATATGTACAAAGGATCTAGAAATGATCTTAGAATACAAAACAGAGAATATTAGAGACAGAGGGTAGCTCCTAAGTCTCTTTCACTTCTGTGAGTATTTGATTAAAAATGGACAAAGGACTTCCTGAGTATTTGCTATAAGGTTGATAGTTTAAAGCAATGTCCAGGAGATAGCCTAACAGCAGGGGGATGGATTTTAGACAAAGCATTTAGGGCTTATGGTCCCAAACTGCACAGAAATGTAATCCAATTCAAGGAATGCCTCAATTCCATTGGGATTGTTCTCCTAAACCCTCAACCTGAAGTCTCAACCTCTGGCTGTGCTTACCCCGATCTGCATCATAAATGTACACAAATTTCTGCCAGTCATAGTGGTCGATGATGCTGATGAGGGCATCCTGCAGCTCAGGGCGCAGCTGGAGAACAAACTGATTGGATGTGTCAACAGGGAAGCTGGGCGTGATGAAGCAGACGTGGAGGGCCCCACAGAAGGAGGTGAGCATGTTGACTGTCTTTCTTTCGTAAAACCCAAAGATGGCGTAGACACCCTTGGAGAACTGGGAGCAGACTAGAGAAGGAAAAAAAGATAGCAATTAATAAAGATCTGGCTAGAGAATATCTTTGAAACCCAGTTTTTGGGTATTCACAGAATAATAAAACCCATAAACTTTCTCAGAAACCCTAAAGACTTCATAGATATGGTGAGAGAACTGGAAAAAGATGGAAAGAGAAAGGGGATAAAAAACCATTGGGAGTTAAAATGAGGGGACTCAATTAGGTTGATTTATTTCTCTTTTTGCAGGGAAGTGAGGGTTAAGTGACTTGCCCAAGGTCACACAGCTAGTGTCAAGTGTCTGAGGCTGGACCTGAACTCAGGTCCTCCTGAATTCAGGGCCAGTGCTTTATCCACTGAGCCACTTAGCTGTCCCCTGATTAGGTTGATTTCTGAGTTCCCTTCTGGCTCTAACATTCTTTGTTCTAAAGTCCTCCTCAAGGCAATCATTTTCTGTTCTATATCTAATATCTTTTCTAGCTCTTATGTTCTATCTTCTAAGTTACTTCCAGATTTAACATTCTTTTTTAAAGGTTCCTTCTAGCTGTGACATTCTCTGTTTTCTGGTCTCATCTAGCTCTGACATGCTAAAAATACTAACTTTCTTTCCAGTCCTAACATTCTATGTTCTAGGGTTATTTCTAGTTCTAACATTCTATATTTTATTTTCTAAAGTGGTCAGAGACATGTAGAATACTTAAGTTGAGATGCCTTGGAGGTAATATTGTCTACCCTGTATCGAACTCATTAATGCTACTTACAACAGTCATGATTTAAAAGGGTTTTCCTATTTATCATCTCATCTGATCATTGAAACAACCCTGGGAAGATGAATGTTATTATTCCAATTTAAGAGATGAAGAAAATGCCGCTCAGAAAAATGATGTTATCCAAAATCACAGATTAGGCAAATTAGAGCTGGGAAAGTTCTCCTGATTCCTTGAGCATTGAAATCTAACTATTTTCATGATGTCATTGACCACATCTCAACAAATTATAAGTTGTTACCAGAAGAAGAAAGAAGTATTTTATTTTGAAGGTCATACTTCATGGTTATACCAGTTACATTATCTACTGTTCCATCAATTGCTCAAGTCATCAGCCAGTGAGTCTATAAATATTTAATAAGCACCTACTATGTGCCAGGAACTATGTTAAGCATTGGAGATACAAAGGAAGGCAAAACACAGTCCATGTTCTCAAACAGCTCACATTTTAATAGGAGAGACATGTAAATAACAACTACTACTACTACTACTACTACTAATAATAATAAGTAGAAGATAAAGAAGAAAGAGAAGAAAAAAGGAGAAAAAGACTTTTAAAATAATAGCATTTATATAGTGCTTTTTAGAAATATGATCTCGGGGGCTGCTAGGTGGCACAGTGTATAGAGCACCAGCCCTGGATTCAGGAAGACCTGAGTTCAAATTCGGCCTCAGATACTTAACAATTACTAGCTGTGTGACTCTGGGCAAGTCACTTAACCCCAATTGCCTCACCAAAAAAAAAAATCCAAAAAAAGAAAAAACAGGAAATATGTTCTCATTCTAACCTCATAATAACACTGGGAGATTGGTGCTATTATTGTTCCCATAGGATAATGTGAGGAAACCAAGATAGATAGAGAATAAGTAACTTGCCTAAGATCATAGAGCTAGCTAGTGTTTGAGGTAGGATTTGAACTCAGGTCTTTCTGACATCAAGTCCAGCACTCAAATTATTGAATCTCCCAGCTATGCACAAACAAGCTATGGACAGGATAAATCAGAAATAATCAATAGAGAGAAGGCAAATCATGAAAGGGAAGGGAAATCATGAAAGTCTTCTTATGGAAGGTAAAATTGAGAATTGAAGGAAGACAGGGCACCCACGAGGTGAAGATGAGGAGGCATTGTAGGCAGGAGAGACAGCTAGTGAAAATGCCTGAGGTTGGGGCAGCTAGGTGGCACAGTGGATAAAGCTCCGGCCCTGGATTCAGGAGTACCTGAGCTCAAATCCGGCTTCAGACACTTGACACTTACTAGCTGTGTGACCCTGGGAAAGTCACTTAACTCCCACTGCCCCGCAAAAAAAAAAAAAGAAAAAAAAAGAAAATGCCTGAGGTTGAGAGACAGAGTGTCTTGTTCAATGCCAGGAAGCCAGTAAATAGAAGGGGGGGGGGAATATAAAGTATAAGAACACTGTAAATGTCTAGTTTTTATCATACTTGAGATTTTTGTGTGCAATGCATCCACTTACCTAGTCTTTTGAGAAAAATGTATATGTATACACACACACACACACACTATACATATGTGTGTATATGTCTATCTCTGATATGGAGATAGAGATATATCTCTTTAGATAGAACCATATATCTATCCATGGAGATGTCTCTATATCCCTGTCTCTATATCCATCTATATATCTGCATATATACAAACACACATACATACATATTACTGCCTTAGTTCTGCTGTATGAAAATCAGTAAGAGGACCTTAAGTCCCTACAGCCAATGATTTGATGTACTTAGCTAAGTAGTTTAGGGATTTGGGTCATGGTGGTAATGAGTCCTAGATCATGATTTCAATGTCTACATGGGTTATACCCATGAAAGGTTTCCTGGAGGAAGTAGGACTTGAGCTAATTTTTGGAGAATGGCAACAACATATGAGCAACATTACAGAGATGAATCTATATCTTATATGTCTAATCTTAATAGCCATATTAACATAACTTCTAAAGTTTTACAAAGAACTTTACATATACTAGAACATCTGGGTTCAAATCCTAACCCTGATGTGTAGTAGCTGTGTGATCATATATGTCATATAAAGTAACTTGCCTAAGGTCATATAACTAGTATCATAGGCGATATCAGAGACTCATAACCCAGTCTCCTGTTTCCAAATCTGCTGCTCTTTCCACTACTCTCTGCTGAGAAGAGGTAGCTAAATCGCTCATGGTTATCTGTATTCAATATCAATCCAGCTTTCAAACTAATTTCTATTTCCTGGGGAGGGAGATTAAAGTCTCATCTTGCAGCAGTTCCACATTTCGGTGCAAAAAGAAGCTAGGTTCAGTTTGCTTGTCTTAGCTAAAAATTTCTGAACTTCTTTTGTGACCTGTCAAGGCTGCAGAAGACAGTTATGGCTTTCATACACTGTTATCTTAAACATGGCATTTTCCTTCATATGTTATAGCCAGAACAGCATTATCCCCAAAGCAGAAATGTTAAACACATGGCTTGTGGGCTGAACATGGCCCACAACACTCCTAAGCATGGCACAAACCAGATTAAAATGTAATATTTTACCAAATAAATTTATTTGGAAAATCATAGTTTATAAAATAAATATTTTGAGAAAAATTTAACAACATAAATAAACATAGATAATATTAATATGTGGTTTTCTTAGTCAATTAGTGGCCTGTAGGGATCCTTATGTATGGTGTAACAGCGTTTTTCTATTTGAGTTAAGAAGCAAGAATAAGTACTTTTGGGCAGCTAGGTCATAGAGTGGATAGAGTGATGGGCCTGGCGTCAGAAAAACTCTTCCTGAATTAAAATCCAGTCTCGGACACTTACTAGCTGCATGACCTAGGCAAGTCGCTTAGCCCTGTTTGCCTCAGTTTCCTCATCTGTAAAATGAGCTGAAAAAGGAAATGGCAAACCAATCCAGTATCTTTGCCAAGAAACTCTCAAATGGGGTCGTGAAGAGTCGAATATGATGAAAAAAAGCCTGAACAAGATAACATGCTTTTATCTTACTTATGTACGTGGTTCCCCTCTTTTAGTTTTGGGGATAGTCCAAGTTAATCAACACATCTTATAAGCACCATTTCTTAAGACTGCTTCATGTGCATTAGCCCACATAAGTGGCATGACAATAATTATAATAAAAAGACCAATTAGGAGTTTCTTGCAATTATCTAGGCAAAAAGCAATGAAGGCTTTAACTAGGGTGGTGTTTGTGTGAGTAATGAGAAGGGGTTGGGTGTCTTGGAGGTAGAAATGGCAAGAATTGGCAACTGATTGGGTATGTGCAGTGAGGGAGTGGGAGGATCACACTGTTATTCTGTTATTCTAGGATAATACTGCTGGGAGACTGGGGAGATGGTGCCTTCAATAGAAATAGGAAAGTTTGGAAGATAGGTGAGTTTGGGGAGTAAAAAGAATGAATTCTTTCTGAACATGTTGAGTTACCTGTGGGATATCCAGATTGAAATCTCTAATAGGCAACTGGGGGGGTTCTGAATTGAAGTTTAGGGAAGAGACAACTTGGATATATGTATCTGTGAGTCATTTGCATAGGGATGATAATTAAACCTATGGGAGTTGATGAGGTCACTAGGAGAAAGAGTATAAAAAAAAAGAGAAGAGGGCCTAGGACAGAACCTTAGGGGAACACCCATAGTTAAGGGGCATTTTATAGATGATGAGCCAGCAAATGAGTAGACAGATAAAAGGAGAATAAGAAGTAAGCAATGCCATAAAAACCCAGAGAGCAAAGAGTATCCAGGAAAGGGGGTCAACAGTGTTAAATGAAGCAGAAGTCAAGAAGGATGAGAATTGAGGCAAGACCATCAAATATGGCTACTGAGAAATCATTCATAACTTTGGAGAAATCATTATCAGTTGAGTGATGAGGTTAGAAGCCAGATTTTCAGAGGGGTGAAGAATGTGAAAGAGGAGAAGTAAAGGAAGTGAGTATAGACAATTTGGATGAGAAACTGAGGAGAGATCTAGAAGAATTAGTTTGGGGAAATATTAGGGACTTATGGGTGAAGGGTTTTTAAGGATGGGGGAGGCTTGGTCATCTTTGAAGGGAATAGGGAAGGAAGCAAAAGACAGGGAAAATTGAAGATTAAAGAGAAAGGGGAGAGGGGAATGATTAAGGTGGCAATTCACTGAAAAAGACCGGGTGGAGGTGCTAGATTCAGGATACAAGTAGAGTGTTGGCCTTGGCAAGTCCACACCGGGCCAAAGAAAGCAAGATTGGGAGATAATATCAAGAGGTTCTACGATGAAAGGAAGTGTGGGATGTGAAGTGCAAAACAAATGGCCTCAATTTTTTTTTCTAGCAAAGTTGAAAAAAGGAACCAGATGAGAGGGTAGAGGAAAGAGGAGGTTTGAGAAGAGAAGGGATTTGGAATAGCTTCTGTGATGAGGAACTTACCACCTTACAAAACAACTAATCCCAAATTGGGATAATTTGTATGGCTACACACCTCCCTGTAACATCTTTTTTTTTGTTGTTTGGGTTTTTTTGTTTTGCTTTGTTTTTGTCTCTGTAACATCTATAACTGGTCCCTGTACTGGTGTTTGGGTCCAAGCCAAACAAATTTTAACCTCTCTTCTATATGACAGAGCTTCAAATATATGAAGACAGATATATTCTTTTCTCTCTTCCCCTCCTTAATTTTCTTTGCCTAGATGCTGGGGACCTTTAGTGGCCTTAGCATAAAACCTCTGTTTTTCAATGGTGTCTGCATATTAAAAGGCATACACACGCCCACAGGTGGTAATGGAGACAACTGTTGGTTCCCTAACCTTTCCTGACCTCTGCCTGGGGTAGCCACCCTTAAAGGAAATGGCTGTCTACTCTCCACCCACAAACCATTTGCTGTTTCCTGCTAATGAGGACACACTGTCCTTCCGAGGCAGACAATGGGAAGTGTCTTGAAATGCCAATAGTAATTGCCTGCATTGAGATTTCCATAAATATGGATTTCTCCACCAGTAAGCATGCATCCTATATTTTTCTTCCCCCCACCCCCCACCATGTTAAATATAGATTTGTCAAAATGCATGATCTGTCTTATGAGGTGAAAAGAATATTGGCAGTGCACGCAATCCCCTGAAAATATTATAATATGAGCTATGGTATTTTTAGGATCATTTCAGCCTAAGCCAGGATGAAATGTTTTCATATCGAATCTAGATTCTTAAATATGTCAGGTTCATTTTTCTTAGGTCATCTGCTCAATTTTGAAGATTCATAGGGCAGTTCAGGTTTGAGGGAACCTCAGAACATAGAACTTAGAATTTCAGAGCTGAATTGGGGACCATGGACCATAATAGTAATAAGGACATAGATGGTACAGGCTTTTACTGATCTAGGGAACTTCCAGTGAGTAAACCCCTATTCCTATACAGAAAAGCATCCGATCTGCAGTGTCTGCCTCGGAATGTTGCCTGGGTTCGATGAGAGGGTCAGTGACTTCCTAAAGATCACCCAGCCAGTATGTAGCTCACTGCATTTGGAGAGGCTGGTGACCAGAAGTCAGGTTACAAGGTAATGAGTTTGGGGGGCTTTAGCCACCTGCTGCTAAAGTGTTGGAAGAACTGTCTCAATGGAATGACTGTCCATGCTGGTTGATGGAATCACAGCTCTTTTGACTTGCAGAAACAATACTGAAGTTTACCTTTCTGAACCCATATCACCCCTCCAAGTGATCTTTATGCATGCCTATGATCACAGCACCCTCCTACTCAGAAAGGTTCAGTCGCTCTGCATTGGTTTAATACCTTGCATTTATAAAGAAATGTGTACACACACACACACACACACACACACACACACACACACACACATAATATCTTCCAATCCCTATAACAATCTTGTGAGACAGGTCCTATTAGCACGCCCATTTAACAGATAAAAAAACTGAAGCTCTGAGGTTAAATGAGCAAGGATATTTTCTTGTGGGACCTTTTTAGGCAAATGTAGATTAAAAAAATTTTGAAAAGGGGTCCCTGCCTGAGAATTTCACCATACTACCCTACCCCACAACTCTCTTGGCACTCAGCTCCTAGGAGGCCAGGGTCTAAGAACCCACATCTTAGAAAAAGGAACCCAGGACCGCACATCTAGGTGTCTGAGGTTTGATATGAATCCAGGTCTATTTGCTATATCATGATGCTTCTCTAATGAATAAAGTTCAAACTACTGATCCTAATACTTAAAAGGCCTCCAATCATGTGGCTTCAGTTTAAGTCTGCTACTATTCCCTTTTATTATAGTTTACATTTCAACCAAATTGGAGTACTCCTGCTCCTAGTTCTTATCCATCCCTTTTCTTGCCTCAACACCTTGGCTGAAAACATCCTCTAGACTTGGAATAGGTTCTGCACTGCCCCTTTGTCTGCTGAAATACATATCATCATTTTTATGAGGCTATTGGGGTTAAGTGACTTGCCCAGGGTCACACAGCTAGTAAGTGTCAAATGTCTGAGGCCGGATTTGAACTCAGGTACTCCTGACTCCAGGGCCGGTGCACTGCGCCACCTAGCTGCCCCCTTTTTATATTAAAAAAATTTTTTTTTCCTCCCATCTTTTAAAGGTTTCCACCATGAACCCTTTCCTCCATGACACTTCCCCTAACAATCCCATGGGAAGTGATCTGTGCATCAACATCTTCATAGCACTTTGCCTGGCTATCACTAACAAACCACCAACCTTTCCCATTAAAGGACAAGGACCCTGAGGGTAGAGACCAAGTTTTTTTTTTTGTTTCTTTTTTTTTATCTTGGCATACCTCAATGCTGGGCATGGTACATTGCACAAAATAGGTGTCTAATAAATTTATATTGAATTGTACCAATTCTCACAACAACCTCTGTGAGGTAGATAATGAAAATATTATTGGCCCTCATTTATAGATGAAAAAATAATGTTTAGAATATACAATGTTAGAGGTGAAGGGATTGCAGAAGACAGAATGCCAGTAACGAAAGGGACTTTAGTGATCGTCTATTTTAACATCCTCGTTTTTGTTTTTAATTGCACTTTTGTATATGGGACTCCCTGTGAGAAAACTCCTTCACTGATATAGATCTTTATCTTCTCTGCAACTCATTGTCATAGACAATAGCATAGGACAATGAGATGTTAAGTCAGCTCACCATGGTCATACAGGCAGGATGTGCTAGAGATATTACTTGAACTCAGACCATCCCCAGCTTTCTGTACTACATTCTTTATCTAGAACATCATCCTGATTCTCCCTCTCACTTTTACAGATGGAAAAACTAAGGTTCTCAGAAAGAAAGTGATTGGCTCAAAGGCTTTACAACAAATTATCTACCAAGTCAGGACTCGATCCAGGTCTCCAGCTTTAATGATCTTTTTGTTATAACATAGGCCTCCCCCTCAAGACTTTCTATCAGTTGGACCCTTTGTGATAGGTGAAAATGCCTTACAGTGAGGTTCTGGGATGATTTAGAAAATCCAAGTTAATTGGTAAATCAGGTTCATTTTCATGCTGTCCCCAAACACCTGAATACTTGATTTGAGTGGTTTTTCTAAGGTCTTCTGTCCCCTTGTGACCTGCTTGCCACATTTATTCTTCTCACAGATTTGTTTGATTCTCAGGCTTTTCACACGCTCCACAATTCTTTGTTTTAGCAGGGACAGGAAACAGAAACACCCCCCCCCCCCCCAGTAGAGTGTGAAGTGTTATTTTCTCAGGCTTTAAGAAGCAGGAATATTCTCTTGTGTGGGGCTCCCTTAAGCAGAAGGATTAAGAAAACTTTGAAGAAGTAATCCTGACTTTGAGGATTTGTCCATACCAACCTGTCTTCCAATTCCATTGGTATTCAGTCTCTAGGAAGATAGAGGCAATGTAGTGCTAACATTGTGCCTTACATAATACATAAGCACATAGTAGGTGCTTAATAAATGTTTACTGACTGATGATGGACTGAATCCATTGTACAGTCCTCAAGAGGCAGGAGAGGACAGGTCTAGTCTTTTGACTGCCTCTAGCTGGCTAGCTAGCTGTGTGACTTTGGGCAAGTTATCCACTTTCAGCCTCAGTTTCCTTCCCTATAAGATGGTGATGACAGAATCAAGTCATTTGACTTCTGACTGTCTACAGTCAATTTTCATAAATCGCAGAGCAGATGTTGATCTGCTTCAAGAGAGCGTTCCCTCACTGGGGGTTGTTGTAAATCAAAGAAATCACAAGTCCTGCATTAAAAAACAAAAACAAACAAAAAAGCATGGAATGCTGGCATAGAAAGACCTCAAAGGCCATCCATGCAGAACAATCCCACAATTTTCTGATTGAGGAAACTGAGGCCCAGAAAGTAAAAGGGATTTGTTTGAGATCACATAGAGAGTTAAGAAACAGCTGAGGTGAGAACTCAGTTCTCCTGATTCCTGGTCCAGTACTCTGTCTTTTTTTTTTTTTTTTTTGGTGAGGCAATTGGGGTTGAGTGACTTGCCCAGAGTCACACAGCTAGTAAGTGTTAAATGTCTGAGTCCAGATTTGAACTCAGGTCCTTCTGACTCCAAGGCTGGTGCTCTATCCACTGTACCACCTAGCTGCCCCCGAGTGCTCTGTCTTGAGTAAGTAAATTTCCTTCTCTGAGCCTGATTCTTTGTTCAAAAAATAGGAACAACCATCCTTGCCATACTTATTTCTCCCCTTTTTCCCACTCTCTAACTGGGAAGATCAAATGAGATAAGGGATGTCATAGTGTTTTGAAAAGCACAAAAGCCAATATCACATTACTAAACATTGACATCTTAAAATATAATATCATTCTTCTACCAGGGTACTCCTTTATCATGGAGTACTACTTTTGACAGGCTTGACAAAGCAGGGAAGGCTCAGCCAAACAATCTATGCATTTGTCCTAGCTAGCACCATCCTAGTTAAATCTGGAGAAGAACATTACTAGAGAGTTGGTCTCAGGATACAGCAATTCACAAAGTTTGAAATCAAGACCCATAGTTTGAGGTTCTATCTGCCAGTCTATTCTAAAGCTCTCTTGGCACTCGGTCTCTAGCAAGATTGAGGCAATATACCTTAAAAATATCCATGGAGTGGTAAAAAAAAATAACTTGGCTAAAAGTGAAGAGACTTGGGCTCTGGAAGGGCTGTGATCTATGTCATGAGACCAAATGCCCACACTAATAAAAATTATAGTTCCTTGATATAAGATCATATTACTAATAATCATATATAAGTTATAAAAAAAGTGATTAAAAGGGTTTACTTAGGTCAACCCTTTAAGGTCCCATTTAGCTAATTATAAATATTACTATATTCAGTATGTTATCTTTAAGCAAGACAGGTTACTGAGACGACAGTAGAAGAGGAGGGGGCTGGAAATGGGCTGGGTCCACTCCATTCCCAGGATTTCTCACCTTTGGAAACAAGCCAGGATCATATAAAGGAGCTCTCTTTCTACACTGGAAAGGGAAAAGACTGTCTCTAGTTTTTTGATGGGGGATGTAAAAGCCAGAACTTCTACTTGGACGGTCCCTGTCTCTCCTCCTCTTCCCTTCTTGTGCTAATGGATATGCTCAGGTTGCAAGCTGCAGGCTGCATCTGTCCTTACTCCAGGCTGTCAGCAGAGGGAAGAAGGAAGCTGTGGCTTAATTGACAGGTGCCAACAGAGTAACAAGAGCCTGGAGCAGACTTATCTCATGCAAAGTTTTCATATGAAAATGGTATTATGTAAGAAACAGAAGAGATTAATAGTGTCATTCTAGGCCAGCAACCATTTACATGAATGGAAAGTTTGACTTGATTCTATCATTTTAACAAATATTTATTAAATGTATACTAGATGTGAATCTACTGGTGGCAGTGAGAGTAAAATAGAGGAAATAGGTATGAAAGATACTAGGGAGCAGAGCTAGAAATATGGATGACTGAAAATATGGAGGAGAGGTGAAAATGAGATTTGAGAATTGACTATCTGAATAGTGAGGAAGAAGAAAAGATAATGTTAAATTAGAAGTAAGGGATGGTTCCTGCTTTATTGAAGCTTACAACTTAGTTGGGGAAAATGACACATAGACAAATAATTATAGTACAGAATGGTACACAATTTCATTATAGAAGTACTAAAAAGGTCGACGTGAATGAATTGTCCTCGTTAATTACCAAGGGGGAATAGGAGATATCACGTGGGCTATTTTTGAGCTTGGTTGTGGGTAAGGTTTTTTTTTAATCATAAAAGTATTTTTATTATTTTCCAGTTATATGTAAAGATAGTTTTCAACATTTGTTTTCCTAAGGTTTTTAGTTCCAAATTTTTCTCCCTCCCCCTCTCCCCAAGACAGAAAGCAATACAATATAGGTTATATATGTGCAATCATATCAAACATATTTCTGCATTAGTCATGTTGTGAAAGAAGAATTAGAACAAAAGGGAAAAACCTCAAAAAAGAAAAAAAACCAAAAGTAGAAACAGTATGGTTCAATCTGCATTCAGAATCCAGTTGTTGTTGGTTTCTGGATGTGGAGAACATTTTCCATCATGAGTTCTTTGGAAATGTCTTGGATCACTGCACTGGCAAGAAGAGCTAAGTCTATCATACTGTGTAAAATGTTCTCCTGGTTCTGCTCACTTCACTCAGCATCAGTCCATTTAAGTCTTTCCAGGTTTTTCTGAAATCTGCCTGCTCATCATTTCTAACAGCACAATAGTATTCCATTACATTCATATGCCACAACTTGTTCAGCCATTCCACAATTAATAGGAATTCCCTCAATTTCTAATTCTTTGCCACCACAAAGAAGGTTGCTATAAATATTTTTGTACATGTTGGTCCTTTCCCCCTTTTTATGATCTCTTTGGAATACGGATATGGGTAAGGTTTTAAAAGGGGATGGAAGAGTGGGAGAGACTATTCTGGGAATAGGTTAAATGATGGGAAAGCACAGAGATTTAGTCTGGGTGTTTTGCAGAGTATCTATCTGTAGGGGGTTGCATGAGATAAGGCTGGAAAGGTAGGACGATTACAGAGGGTCTTTAATTCTAGAAATTCCAAAGAATCTTCACTTTACTTAATAAGAAAAAGGAGCTACTTAAAAGTTTTAAATGGAAGAGTACCATGATCAGATATATGTGTGTGTAAGGAAGTTATTTTTCTTTTGGAAAAAATGTAAAAGAAGGATTGGAAAGAAAGAGCCTACAAGCTAAAAGATTAATTAGCAGCCTATTTTTCAAAGTCCAGGATGACGGTGATGTCAGGGTCTCTACTAAGGTGGTAATGAGTGGAATAGAGGAGAGGTGAAGGATGCAAAAGAGATTATTATGGAGGTAGAAACAAAAAGAACTGACAAATAATTGGATGTGGGATATGAGGAAAGCAAAGCCAAATTTGAATCATGGTAGATTTGATGAATCATGGTATCACTTATGGAGAAAGTGAAGTCAGAAAGAGGAGCAGATTTAGGGAGAACAATATTAAGCTCAGAGTTGGATTTATTGAATTTAAGGAGCTAGTGGAACATCCAGGTGGACATATCCTATAGGCAGTTGGATCTATGGGTCTGGAATTAGAGAGGGATGTTATTATAGATTGGAGAGTCATCAGTACAGAAGTGGTAATTGAAGCAGTTGGAACAAATAAGATTGCCAAAGGAGAGCATATAGAAAGAATGAATAGATAGCTGAAAACAAACTTGCGGAATGCCCACGTCAGGAAGAAGAGCCAAGAATGATAGAGATGGAGAAAGGGAACCATTCATTCAGTCAACAAACATTTAAAGTGCCTAGTATTGCAATACATTGTGCCAGGTTGTGGGGGAACAAACAAAAATAAAAGTCTCTGCCCACAAAGAATTAGTATTCTACTGGGAGAATAAAACATATACATAGATACATAGCGTATAAGGTAAGGAGTGAAGGCGACTAAGGAGAAATCCTACAAATACTCTAAAATATGAACAGGGAGAGGGCAGTACAGTTGTTACCTGTGGTGGTGGGTAATCAAGGAAGGCTTCATAGGGAAGATAGCGCCTTGGTCAAACTGAGAACAAAGATAAGGATTCTTAAAAGCTGAGATGGGATTGTATTTTGGGCATGAAGTATTAATGTTTGTGTGAAATCATGGAAGCCAGAAACAGTATATCAAGGTTGAGAAATAGTTGGTTGTTAAGTGTGGCTGGAATTCTGAGGAATTGAAGGAGAGTCAGGTGAAATAATACTATAAAGGTAGGTTGGCATGAGACTGGAAGGTCTTATGTTAGGCTAAGAAGATTATATTTTATCCTATAGATAATGTGGAACAACTGAAGAGTTTTTTAATTCCTGGAGAGATATGGTCAGGCCTGTGCCTTAGGAAGATTAGGTAGGATAGATTGGCAAGGAGGGAGGTGATAGAAAAAGAAGTTATTACAAGAGTTTAGATGACAGGTGATGATAGTAGAGAGTAAACGATAGTAGAGAGCAAGAGATGAATGATATAAGATCTAGAAGGGCACAGGAGGAGAGAATGTTCAAAAGGAAGAGGCCATCAACAATGTCCAAAGTTGCAGAGAAGAGAAAGATGAGGGCTAGGAGGACATAGGATTTATTGTTCAGGGATCATTGGTGACCTTTTAGAAAATAATTTCATCATAGCAGTGGATTCAAAAAATCAGAACAAAAGGGCCTAAGGAATAAATGGTAGGAAATTGAAGGTATATGTGATATCATATACAAACTGGGGCATCTAGAGGGGTTCACCACCTTGAAAATGTTCCTAATACTTGCACTTACTAATTTGTAGGGCTGTTGTGAGGCAATAACTTTGTAAATCACATGCACTAAAGATAGTAGGACAATTGTTATAATAATAATGGTTCTTATTTTATTGCCATTGTTTTAGTGCTCATCACTTCTCATTTAAATGACTATAATAGCCCCCTAACTGGTCATCCTCTCTTCTCACTGCCATCTCATCCATCCTGCATAGATTGCCAAATTAATTTTTCCAATGCTTAAATCTCATCATGTCATCACTCTACTCAAACACCATCAGAAGCTTCCCATTGACTACAGAAAAAAATCCAAACTCCTTAAATTGGCATTCAAAACCCTTCAAAATCTCATTCCATCTTACCTTCTCAACCTTATATCATAACATGCTCCAGTGAGACTTGATGAGTCATTGTCTTCCACTGTTTCTTCATTTCCCAACTCCATGTTATGTTGCTCATTCTATTTTCTCTATTTAGAATGCTCCCTGAACCATATTCAATTCAATTCAATGAACATTTATCAAGTACCTACTGTGTGTCAGGAACTGTGCTAAGTGCCAGGAACATAAAAAGGCAAAAGACAGTTCCTGCCTTCAAGAAGCTCACAATCTAATAGGGGAGACAACATGCAAATATATACAAAGCAAGCTATATAGGAGATAAATAGGAAATCATTAAAAGAGGGAAAGCATTGGAATTAAAAGGTGTAAGCTTCCTGTAGAAGGTGGGATTCTATTTGGGACTTAAAAGAAGTTAGGATGGTCAGTAGTTGGAGTAAAGGAGGAAGAGCACACCAGGCATGGGGGACAGCCAGAGAAAATTCCTAGAGTGAAGTGTCTTGTTTGTAGAATAGGCAGGAGGCCAGTGACCCTGGATAGAAAAGTGTGTGGGGGATTAAGGTGGAAGAATACTGGAAAGGTAGAAGGAGGCTAGGTTGTGAAGGGCTTTGAATGCCAAACAGTGCACTTTGTATTTGATCCTGAAGGCAATAGGAAGCCACTGGAGTTTATTGAGCGGTGAGGTGACATGACCAGGCTTATGTTTTAGGAAAATCACTTTAGTGGCTGAAAGGGAAAAGGATTTGAATAGGGAGAAACTTGAGGCAGACAGATTCATCAGCAGACTGTTAAGATGTTAAGTGATTGAGGGCCTGCATTAGAACAGTGTCAGAGGCAAGAAGGAGGCATATTTGAGATTAGAAAATTGAAATCAGGGGCAGTTAGGTGGCACAGTGGATAGAGCACCAGCCCTGGATTCAGGAGGACCTGAATTCAAATCCAGTATCAGACACTTAACACTTACTAGCTGTGTGACCCTGGGCAAGTCATGTAACCCCGATTGCCTCACCAAAAAAAAAAAGAAAAAGAAAAAGAAAAAGAAAGTTGAAATCAACAGGCCTTGGCAACAGCTTAGATAGGGGGACAGAGAGATTGTAAAGAGTCCAGGATAACTTCTAGGTAGCCTGAGGGATTGGGAGGATGATATTGCCCTTTACAGTAAAATGGAAGGTGTGGGAGGAGGGTTTAGGAGAATAGATATTGAGTTCTGTTTTGGACGTATTGAGTTTAAAATGTCTACCGGACATCCAATTCAAGATACCTGAAAAGCAGTTGGAGATGTAAGATAAGAGATCAGGATAGAGTTTGGGTCAGGAAAAGTATATTTGAGAATCATGGGCAGAAAGATGGGAATTAAGTCCATGGTAGTTGATGAGATCACCAAGTGAAATACTATAGAGGGCAAAGAGAAAAGGACCCAAGACAGAACCCTGAGGGATACCTATGGTTAGAGGGGGTGATCTGGAGGAGGATCCAACAAAGGAGACTGAGAAGGAGGAAAACCAAGAGATAGTGATGCCCTTCACTTCCTTTATGGTCTCTGTTTCAAGTACACTATCCTCTAAGAAGTTTTGCTTGAGACCCTTCCTCTATTGTAGGTGCCCTTTGATTTGAACTGAATCTTACTTTATGCCTTTCATTTTACTACTACTAAAAAAAATAGCATTTATATAGAACTTTGCAGTTTGTAAAGTACTTTACATATGCTATCTCATTTGATCCTTTTTCTTTTAAAATGATTTATTTTTAACATTCTTTTCTTTTTAAATTTTGTTTTAAATTCTCTGCCTCCTTCCTGCACCCACTGAGAAAGCAAGAAATATGATATCAATTATACATGTGAAATCATGCAAAACATATTGCCCTATCACAGAAAACAAAAAAGTGAGGAAATTACATTTCAATTTTACTCAGAGTTCTTGAGTTCTCTTTCTGGAGGTGGATAGCAGTTTTTTGTCACGAATACTTTGAAATTGTCTTGGATCAATGTACGGATCAGAGTAGTCAAGTCTTTTACAGTTGATCATCGTTGCAAATGCAAAATGACTTCCTGGTTCTTCTCACTTCACTTTGCATCAGTTCATATAGTTCTTGCCATTATTTTTTTCTTCTAAAACAACCCCCTTATAATTTTTTACAGCACAATAGTGTTTTATCACATCCATATACCACAATTTGTTCACTAATTCTCCAATTGATGAGTATTAAATACAGTTTTGCTGAGTAGGTTATTCTTCATTGTAATCCTAGCTCCCTTGCCTTCTGGAATATCATATTCCAACTCCTCCACTCTTTTCCTGTAGGAACTGCTAAGTTTTTGTGACTCTGTGGATTGACTATATTTGGATTGTTTCTTTCTGGTTGCTTTGTAATATTTTCTCCTTGGCCTGGAAGCTCTCGAATTTGGCTATGATATTCCTGGGAGTTTTCATTTTAGGATCTCTTTCAGGAAGTGATCAGTGGATTCCTTCAATTTCTATTTTACCCTTAGTTACAGGATATCAGGGCAGTTTACTTGATAATCACTCTGACCTTGTGTTGGGTCTACCACTTCAAAATTTGATTTGAAGAGTTATTTTAAAATTCTTTGGAAGGGAATGTTAGGACTGTCCAATTGGATTACTGCCTGTACTCTGACATCTTGGCTCTGCCCCTAGTGTTAGATCTATGTCATTTGACTCACAACAGCTCTGTGACGTAGATTTTACAGATGAGATAACTGGGGTTAAAAGAGGTTAAATGAGTTATACAGGTTCACAGAGTATATGAAGCAGAATTCAAACTCAGGTCTTTCTGACTCAAAGTTTAATATTCTCACCTCCTAGACTGTAAGGTCTATAAGAACAGGAAACAAGCCTTAACTAAACTTTACATTATTCCTTATATCCTGCAGTGCCAAGTTCTGTGAACAGTATATACTTAATAAATATTCATTAAAAGATAAGAATACAGTGCCTCAAGTGCCTATGAACTGAATGGATGTTTGATGAAGCACCTTCAACATTAGGACTTGAGTCCCCTTCCAATTCTGACATTCTGTGTCCTATGCTCTAAGTTCACTTTCATACCTGACATCCCAAGTTCCATGCTAGAAGGTCCCACTGAGCCCTGGCATTTTCTGTTCTAAGGTCCTCCTATGATTCTACATTTTATGAAGAATTCCCACAGCCTGCTAGAGTGTACTCCTCTCTTTGGCTTAGTGCCATTTGTCAAAAAGGGAGTTTCTGATACAAATTCAGAAATGTTCCTGGCTTTTAATATTGGTTGCATGCAATGTCAGTTGTCACAGGCACCCCCCTCCTGAGTTCTCACTTTCTTTATCACTGAGACAGTTTAAAAGGCTTTCAAAGTATGGCAGCACTTGTGCTTGCTCACTACCCGGGCTCATTCAGATGCACAAGAAGCCTGTCAGCTAGGCCCCTAAGTTAGAATAAAGGGCTGTGGAAATCAGCTCTGGAAAGGAATCCAGGGAAAGGAATTTTAGGTGGTATCTAAAAAAATAGGACCTGGCTCACCCTCTCATCTGTTTCTTGCAAAGCAGGTGGGGGAGGCAGGCTATGTAACCTCAGACCATAAAGCCCAGGAAAAGCTGAGGTGGAAAATCACAGCAGGAACTGTGGCTAAAGGGGAAATTTTAGCGTCAAGCCTGTGGACAGAGTTAAGGAATTATGCAATGTCAGATCTGGAAGAAGACCTCGGGACCCAGAACGCCAGACATGAAAAAGACTTCAGAATAAAGGATAGTGATAACTAGAAAGGACCTCAGAACAATCAATCAATCAAAACCATTGATTAAATGCTTGCTATTATTTTGTCATTGTGCAATACACTGGAAATACAAAGAAAAACATCCCTCAAGTTCTAGGATCTTACATTTTAATGAAGAAGACAACATATGCATATATATAAGATACATACATACAAGATACCTAGAGTATAGATATAAAGTAAGCTCAGAGGGGAAGGCCTTTTGAAGAAAGTGGTATTTAAACTGAGTCTTGAAGTAAGTCAGTTTGTATAAGAGGCAGAGGTGAAGAGGGAGACCATTCCAGCCATGGTAGAGAGCCAGAATAAGAACATCATGTGTAAGGAAGGCCAGGGTAGATGGACCATAGAATGCATAGAAGGGAGTATAAAATGACTAAAAGGACAGAAAGAAACCAAGTTATAAAGAGCTTGAAATGACAAACAGAGGCAACCACTGGAGTTTATTGAGTAGGGGAGTGACATAGTTAGACCTGCATTTTGGAAAAATCACTTGGGCAACTGTGTGAAAGATGATGTGAAGGGGGAGTGAGACACTTGAGGCAAGGAGGTCCATGAAGAAGCTATTACAACAATTCAGGGGAGAAGTGATAAGAGGCTGTGAGTTGAAAGAAGAGGCTATGTATGAAAGATGTGGAAATAGAAAAGGCATCTGAACTAGAAGGGACCTCAGAGCACAGAACTTTGGAGTTAGAAGAAAATGCAAGATACTGGTAGTGTAAGGTTCCTCAAAATGCAAAATGGTAGACCTGAAAAGGATCTCAGAATGCAGAATTTTTGAGTTGTGTAATGATTGGAATGACGCCACCTGCTGGAGACTTACTGTAGAAAAGCTGCGCCATGAGGCGAACGTTTCTGATGGCAAGACCATGGGTCTTTTCTTTGGCGTCAGGAAGTGGCATTTGTTGGTGGGAGGAGGAAGGGGGAGCTGGGTGCTCTGTCTCGCGCTCTTTCCTGAGGATGCTGGTGGAGAAGGGAGCAAGAAACGTGCTTTCCCTTTAATAGATAGATGAATGTAGGCCTTTCTCTCTCTCTTTACCAAATTCTTATTCTCCTTAATAAATGCTTAAAAGTCTAACTCTTGCTAAAGCTTATAATTTATTGGCGACCACTCATTAGATATTTTAGACAGACTAGCTAAAATTTTAGCCCTTAACAGCTGCTAAAAACTAGGAAGAAATATCATCCTTCCAGAGGCCCAAGAGACATCAGATCAACATCTAAAAGCCTTTGCCTGTATTAAGGTCTGAATGAGTTGTAGCACTGGCCTAGTCATTGTGTAAAAAAAAAAAAAGCCTATTCAGACATGGGCCCTGCCATCTAGGACTATAGGCTCTTTTGTGAAATTCCCATTGGAGAGGTCCTTTCAGGGCCTCCATTTTGCAGATGGGCCCAATCTGGCCATAATTCATTCCCCTCTGGGCTGCGCTTATGATTCCATGAATTTTACCATTATGCCTCCATGCAGTCCCCTCCCTCCTTACCTCCTTTTCAGCTCTTTATGTGCTATAATCCTCACCAGAATGTAAGCTACTTGAGGGTAGGAACTATCTTGTTTTTTTCTTTTATTTGTATCCCCATAACTTAGCACAATGCCTGGTACACAGCGAACCCTTAATAAATGCTTGTTGCCTGCCTCCCTGGTCCTTAAACAACCCCCGACCAGATCTACCTATATGTGCATCCACTCACCCTCATCCAGATCACACATATCCCTACACACAGAGATAGATTATCTATCTGGAAATACATATAGCTACTTATGTAGCAAAGCAGAACTAGAAACTATTTCAGGGCTCCTCTAGTTCAATTTCTCATTTTACAGAGAAAGAAATGGGAGTCTAGAATGGGAAAGTGATTTACTCAAGGTTACATAGTATTTTAGTAGAAAAGACAGGACCTGAATCCCTAGTTTCCTTTAAGATTCAGCTCATGCTATCTTATATATGATGCCTTTCTTTGTTCTTCAAGCTGCTAAGTCCCTATAGTAACAACAACAACAACAACTAACAATTATATACTGCTTAGTATATGCCAGAGACTGTAGAGTGCTTTACAATTATCTCATTTAATTTTCACAACAACCCTGGGAAGTGTGTTATTATTATCCCCACTTTACAGATGAAGACCTGAGGTAAAAAGAAGTTGTGATGTGCCCAGGGTTACACAGATAGTAAGTTTCTGAGGTCATATTTGAATTCAGATCTTCCTGACTTAGTGCTCAAACCACTCTGCCACCTAGCTTCCCCTCAAAAGGCCACATCCTAGCTATTTGTATCTCTTTCAAATCTATCCACATATCTATAAGGATCAAGAGCTGCCTTCAGAGAAGAAATAGCTCGATTCAATTCCCTCCTTTAACACATACAGGTTATATGATCATGGGCAAGTCACTTACTCTCTCACTGCTATAGGCAACTAAGATGATAAATTGGAGAGAAGGTGCCAACCTACAACAGTGGAGGGAGTTTCCTCATTCATATGTTCCCTAATGCCAAAGAATTCCATCCCTAACTCTAGTTCACCCAGTAAAATGAAAGTTCCTTGAGGACAGGGGTTATTTCTCCTTGGGTCCCAAAGTATCTACAACACTGCCCAGCATATAGTCCACCCTTAATAAACGCTAGTTGAGTGATTTCTACATTACCCTGAAATCTAGATTTTGCTTTCAGACTTTAGTGTGGGAGAACCCACCTGTCTTGGCAGGCCATTCCATATCTGGAAAGCATTCATTGTTAGGCAGTTTTTCCTTATATTAGGCTGAAGTCTGCCAATCTGAAAGTTCTACCCAATGGTCGTAGAGTTCTGCCATCTAGGGCCAAACAAAACAACTCTCATGCTTCTTCTATATAGAAGACTAGAATGAGATAAAAGATATACAGCCCCTTGTAATGGCCCAGAGCTAGAGAAATGGGAATTGTCATACTCATTTTTATTAGATGCCTGAAGGCATGAATGATCCTTGCTAAATTCTTATTTTTAATATATGCATGTATATACAGACATCTAAATTTATATTTAGGTATGTGTGTATGTATGTATGTATGTAAACACACTATACATACATACATATATACATACATGATTTTATTCTTTTGTTAAATCCTTTTGGGCTTTCCCAGTTCCTCCTCTAACAGGGGAGCAGCTGATTATGTTACTGTGTCTAACTTTAATCAGAGCACAGTAACATATCTTGTTATATGGATACAACTGAAATTAGTTCATTTCTTTATGCAGACAAGTCTCTGCTGCACTTGAACTATCCCTTAGCGCCACTCCCACATGAGCTAATTTGACTGAAACTATCGTGCCAATGTCTATATTAGTACTAAGGGTTAAGGATCTGGTCCCTGTGTTCAGATGCTGAAGATGAGCTGACGTGCTGGTGTGAACAGCTTTGACATCCCTGCAGTCCAAGTCTGCAACAAAGACTTTTACAGATAGAAAGATGGTCCACTTAGCCTTCTCTGTACCCACTGATCAGAGCTGTAGCAAAGATAATTCAATGCCAAGCACTTATTAATTCCTCAAACATGAAGGACCTACTATGTGCAAAGATATACCCAAAGAGTGCTGCACTTTACAAGTGAGGGTTAGCAGTTCCAGTAGGGGAGGCCAAACTGGGTTTCAATACCAGATGGGCAAAGGAACTATCTCAACCGATCATATTTAATGAAGTTTCCTACGTTCAGCAGCCTGCTATCTGAGGACTCCTCCAGGTTGCATTAGAAGGAAAATTACAGCCCGGATGAAAGACTTATTAAGGCAACCATGAGCTTTGATTATGTAACTTCAAGAACATATTCCTATACAGTAGATCCCAAGTATACTCAAGAATGCTTGCATATTATAAAACAAAATATACCGCAATGCTTTGGCTTGTCATATTTCTGAACTTAGAAAAAGATTTATCCCTGTAGACCTGATATATTATGAAATAAGGGATCCTAAAAGGCCCATGTGAGCATATATGCATTGCATATATTGATGTAGGACACTAATGAAAGGTCAGATCTGTCCCCTTTTCACACTCTCACATCATAACAAGTAAAGAAACATTTATTAAGCACCTACTTTATGTCAGACATTGTGCTATAAATTTTATCTGGTCAGATCCTCATAACAACCCTGGGAGGAGGTATTATTAGGAGTCAAATTTTCAAACCGGGGAAATTGAGGCAGATGGAGATTAAGTGATTTATCCAGAGTAATGCAGCTAGTAAATGCCTGAGGCTTGTTGGAATTCAGGTCTTTCTGACTCCAGGCTCAGTGCTTTATCCATTGTGCCTGCATCTACAAGGGAATGTAGGACATAATCTGGCCACCAAGTGATGCTGTCCCCAAGTTACCAATTAAATGATTTCACAAGAAGGTATCCAGAAGACATATGCAAACTCAACATATCCTATAACTAATTATATTATACATACTTCTGCCCAAAAAAGAGAAAAAGAAAAAACTCACCCTTTCACTCACTCAGATTCACAAAGTGGGAGCCATTTAATTTCCTCTTTCCTCTTATTCATCCCTATTATCCAGTCCATTGCCAAATCTTGTCAATTCTGCCTCCCCAACCTCTCTAGCATCTATCCTCTTCTCTTCACTCAAACAGATTCTACACTAGTGCATGCCCTTATCACCTCATTTCTAGACTAATGCACTATCTTCTTAATTGGTTTCCCTGTTTCCAGTTTCTCCCCTCTCCAATCCATTTTCCACAAAGCTACAAATTTGATATTTCTAAAACACAGATTTGACTATGCCATTCTCCTACTTAAAAATCTTCAGTAGCCCTCTAATGCCCCTACAATAAAATACCAAGTCCTTTGCCTGGCATTTAAAATTCTCCATAATGTGGCTTTCACCAGCCTTTCCAATTTTCTTTCATTTTACTTCCCTCCATGTACTCTCTGTACATCTATACATATGTACTCTCTGGTATCCTAAATGTTCCCTGAAAATGCTATTTCATCTCTTATCTCGATGTCCTTGCAGAGGTGGTTTACTATGTATGGAATAAATTTGATCCTTACATTTTAGAATCCTTAGTGACTTTCAAAGACTAGCTTGGGCGTCACTCCCTACATGAGTCTTTCTTGATACCCCTAGTTTTTAGCATTCACTTCCTTATGATATTACTTTGAATATACTTAACTTTTGATTTTCTGCATGAAACTTACATTCCAGAAGATTGGGGGGAAGAGATACAACCTATAGATAAATAACTACATTACAATATAATAAATACCCAAAGTAAAAGAGATCCAAAATATGTTCTAGAGTTCCATGGGGAAGATGAGGAATGGTTATCATTCACTGAGTGCCAGGCACTCATTGATAGTCATGGCTCACTGAGGAAATCAGAGATATTTCATGGATAAGGTAGTGTTTGAGAGTTTAGATGCAAAGGATGCTTAGGAATTCAATATGCAGAAAAATAGAGAAGGGAATTTTAGGAGTTGGGAATTGTTAAATCAAAAGCTTAGAGGTAGGAGCACACAGTTGTTTTGGGAGACGGGAGGCAGAAAACACTTCAGTACATAGTGAAGCCTGAACTAATAAATCTGGAGAAATAGAATGGTCCTACTTATGTCTTCTCTGAGCCTTGTTCAAGTGAAAATAGCCAGTTCCTTAAACAGATCTTCATATGAAACCCTTCACCACTCTTATTGCCACCTTTTGGATGCTCTTGAGTTTATCAATGTCTTTTTTAAACTGTTCTGTCAAGAACTGAAAACAATAGTGCAGTTGTTCTCTGCCCTGGGCAGAGTACAGTAGGACTATCACCTTTCTACTTCTGTGCTCCTCTTAATGCAGCCTAATCATATTAGCCTTTTGGTTACCACATCACACTTCTAATATTTACCTTATAGTACACTAAAATCTCCAGATCTTTTCTAGCATAACTGCTGTCCATCCATGCCTCTCCCATATTATGCTTCCGAAGTTGATTTTCTTTACCCCAATATAAGGCTTTACTTTTATTCCTAACAATTGCATCTTATTAGATTCAGCCCAATTCTCTAGTATATCAGGATGATTTTGGAGCCTCTCTCATCCATTGTGTTAGTTATCTATCCTAATCTTGTGTTATATGTAATGCTGATACACATACTGTCTATATTTTTTATCCAAGTTACTGACTTAAAATGTTGAACAGCACTGGGCCAAACAAGTGAGATCTCTGAAGTACTCCACTGGATACCTACTACTATGCTGACATTGAACTATCAACAGCTATTACCATTGTGTTTAGAAGAGGGTGGCCAAAAGGAAGGGAGACCGAAGACCATACCATATGCAGTCCTTTTTTCTTTCTTTTTGGTGGGACAATTAGCATTAAGTGACTTGCCCAGGGTCACACAGCTAGTAAGTGTCAAGTGTCTGAGGTTTGAGATTTGAATCCAGGTCCTCCTGAATCCAGGGCCAGTGCTTTATCCACAGTGCCACCTAGCTGCCAAGACCATACCATATGAAGATCCATTGAAGAAACTGGGGATATTTAACTTAGAAAAGATTGGGGGTGGTTAGGAGAGGGACAAAGTCTTCCATGTCAAAGATCTATTAGATATATTCTTCCATCTTCTGATGGCAGAAGTAGGAGTATAGAAATTGCAGAGGCAGATTTAGGTTTGGTGTAAGGGAAGACAAAGTGAGCTGTCCCAAAGTAGAATAAACTACCTTGGAAGGTTGGAGGTTCTTCTTCATTGTTGGGTACTTTTTTAAGGTTTTCAAGAAGAATATGGTTGACCACTTATTGACATTGCTGTAGAGGCAATTTTGGCCAACTTATGGACTATAATGACTAGCTTGGACTAGATATTCTGTGAAATCCCTTCTAATTCTGAGATACCATGATATCTTGAGCAAAAATCTTCTTTGATGGCAGTTACAATTTATTGAGGTATGATAAGGCTTAACTGGGACTATGAGGTTACCATGACACTTGAAAGATAGCATTTATAATCACATGAATATTATCCAGAGGAGAAAATTTAAAAAGCAAATAATAAAAGACTCCCAAACTTGTGGGATAGTTTTGTGTCCCTAAGAAATTGAAACCATAAAATATTTCATTAAAAATAATACATTGAATGTTTGATTTTTCTTTTCTTCATCTTTGTGGGGTTTAGCCAAATTTAAAATGTGCATTTTATGGCATATTTTGGTTGTTTTATTAAGGGCATACACATTGGTCTGTTTCTTTTCTGTAAAAGCCCACACCAACTTTTTTTTTGGTGAGGCAATTGGGGTTAAGTGACTTTCCCAGGGTCACACAGCTAGTAAGTGTCAAGTGTCTGAGGCCTTATTGAACTCAGATCCTCCCGAATCCAGGGCCAGTGCTCTATCTACTGTGCCACCTAACTGCCCCACCCCCCCGCACTGACTTTTGATGACCCATACTAGCCAATGTCAGCCTGTGCCAGCTTCTACCAACCAAACTAAGCCTATACTAGGGTATACTATTTCAAACTGAACCTCTGGCCTATACCAACTCACATAAGCCTCTCTCCAATTTAATGGACTTATACCTGCTTTACTGGACCATCACCATCACCAAAAGGCAGTATAGTACAATAAAAAGATTACTGGATTCAGAGTCTGGAGTTTGGAAGTTCATTATTCTTATATTTTCCAGTGGCAATTTCTTTTGGGAATGACTTGAACTAGATTTACCCTGAGGTCCCTTCTAAATCTTTCCCTGTGATTCTATGAGTCAAAGGACCTGGGTTTAGATTATAGATCTGATACCACATGTGTGACCTTTAAGTATGTCATTTAATGCCAATTTATTCACCTGTAAAATGAAAGATTAGACTAGGTGATTCTAAAGTCTTTCTCCAATTTTATGATTTTGTGACCTCTCTAAACCTGTTTCTTAATTTGCAAAATGAAGGAACTGAACTGGATGATCTTCAAAATCCCCTCCAGTACAAAAATATGTAACCTTATAGCAGTTGGTCACATTGGATCACTTCTGCAGACATTGGCCCATACTGACTCATACAAACTCTCTCCAACCCATGCTGCTGAACACCAGCCCATGATAGACCATGCTAGCCTTTTCCAGCCACCTCAGTCCACACCAGCTTTCATTATTTTATTTATTTTTTATTTTTCTTGGTAACATGTGTCTCCCTAGCATCCTCTCTCATTTGAATTGCGGGGACCAAACTCATGGGCAGGGCATGATATCCTACAAGCTAAAGGAGGCATTGCTCGCTATCTTTACCTGTCTGGTGATGAATACTCCTTAATTCTTCAAGCTTGGTTTGCATCCAATTACCATCACCATCAAGAGGATTTCTACATAAGTGTGGACTATCGGAAGATGCTAAAGGAATGGTAAATAGGACTTTACCATTACTTTGATTAAAAAAAGTTTGCTGTTTTCCTTGCCTCTCAGTTGACACCTAACAAGACAACTTGATATTTTAATACCTTGCAGTTAATCTTACATTTATAGAGCACTTTGTACTTTTCAAAGCACTGGCACATATATTAGCACATTTGCTCCTCACAACACTGTAGAAAAAGTAGGGCAAGGATCCTTGTCCCCGTTTGACAGATGAAGCAAGTGTAACAGAGAGGGCAAGTGACTTGCCTAGGGTCACATAGAAATAGTGTCAGAGCTGGGACTAGAATACAATTTTCTTGACTCCCAACCCAAATCTCTCTACTCCCAATGAACATTGTACCTCTACCTACCTTTCCTCATAGACAACATTCCTTCTCTTCCCATTGTGCCTCTATACCAACAGTCTCTCACACAGGGAATGTCTTCTGTGAACTAGAGGCAGTTTGGTGGTGCAGTGGATAGAATAATAGACATGGAGTCAGGAAGTCCTGAGTTCAAATCCATCTTCACAGACTTACTAGCTGTGCAACCCTGAACAAGTCACTTAACCTTTGCCTCAGTTTCCTAATCTGTAAAGTGTTGACAATGATAGCTCCCACCTGGATTGGTTGTTTGGAGAATCAAATGAGATAATATTTATAAAGTGCTTTGTAAACTTCAAAGAAGTATATAAATTCTAGCAATTATTATTGTTATTATTTATTCCCTCCTTACTCCTTTCGAAGAATTTCTAATTTCCTTCAAAGCACAGCTCATATGCCACCTCCTACACAAGGCCTTTCTTATTCTTTCCAGTTATTACTCTTCCACTTGACATAAGTTATTTGGGTTAGATCCCTCCAGCAGAATATAAACACTTTTAAGGAAATATTTTTAATTTTTAAAAAATTTTTTTGGTGGGGGGAGAGGAGTAATCTTGTGTATCCCCATCACCTAGTACAATATCTTGCATACAGTAGAAACAAGGTTTGGTAAATTGCTGAATTTAATTTAAAAATACATATATATTTTATATAATGACTGATGATAAATAAACAAACCCTCAACTCACTAGATGAAAAAGCTCTCTTTTGTGTCTCACAGACACCCTGTGAGGAGTTAAAGAACTATTTTGTCCTCATTTTATAGATGTGGATTTTCAGAGGCAAAATAATGGACCTAAGATACTATTATCTGGTTTGTGTGTAGTAGCTTATGAAATCCTTCTGTTTCTATATTCTTTAAACGCATTTTTCCATTTCATAAATCTTATCTTTTTACAGCAGGAGAAACTGAGGCCCAGAGTAGTAGCTAATGCAGTGTTTGAACCAAGGTCTAACTCCTAGGCTCTCTCCATGGAACTGAATTACCTTTGATTGGTGTGTGACTCTTATTCTATGTTTCTTTCACTTCTGTGCTATATATACTTTCTTTACTAGCTGTGGAGGAAAGACAGGCTGAATATACACCAAGCTAGAGAGGAGAGAAAGCAAGGAATGGGGAAAGGTGACCACTCTGGGTAAGATACAGGTCTCATTCATCTTGAAATAGGAAATGATACCTTTTAACTTTACTGTACTCCTGGAGATTATATTTTCAAATGAATTTAGTCCAGACATATACTTAACCCTGACTATGTGTATATCTGCCTGAGAGGAATGGTGCTCATGATAAGGAAGGTGACACTTCTGCTGATCTTGGGCCTGGAGTAACTTGTTTAGTTCTGGACATCATACTTTAGAAGGGGATTTATAAACTGGGTTAAATTTAGAGGAGGACAACCTAGATAGAGAGGAGCCTAGATACTGTGCCATGAGGATCATTTAAATGATGTTAGGGACATCTAGGCTGGAGAAAAGAAGACCAAAATGACATGATAAAATGACACTCTTGTTGCTTTTAAATATCTCTGAAGAGTTTTCATACAGAAGAATAAGGCTGGTTCTGCTTGGTCCCAGAGAATGCCTAGGAAGGCAGAATCATAGAATTTAGAGTTAGAAAGGACCACTGAAGCCATTTAGTCCAAATCATATTTGAAAGGAACCACCACTATGACAAGTGGTCCTAACATCCTCTAGTTAAATACCTTCAAAGAGAAGGACAACCACCACTTCCCAATACAGCCCATTCAATTTTTGGATAGCTCTAATTATAAGAAAGCTTTTCCTGAAACCAATTCAAAATTTACTCTATATAAGAGAGATCTTCTTAGCACCTGCAACTGTTCAAAAGTGGAATGCTTCAAGTAGGAAGTGAGTTTCCCAGAAGTCTTTAAGCAGAGCCTGAATAGATACTTGGCAGGAATCTTTCAGTAGGAATTTGTTTTTCAGGTACACATTGGACTTGATGCCTTCTGAAATCCCATTTAACTCAGGATTCTGTGATCCTCTAAACTCTCTCAAAGACACTTTGTACACCTTTCTCAAAGTATGAAAGCAGGAAGAAGAGAAATTTGTCCATTTGTTGGGAGGGGTGTGTGTGTGTGTGTGTGTGTGTGTGTGTGTGTGTGTGTGTGTGTGTGAGAGAGAGAGAGAGAGAGAGAGAGAGAGAGAGAGAGAGAGAGAGAGATATCTGAAAAAATGTATTCAAAGGGCCAGTTCATTTGAGATGCTAAATGGTGAAATGATTGAGCTCTGATTGGCATTTCCTAGCTATATAACCTTGGGTAAGTTACTTAATGTCTCTAAACTTCAGCTTTCACATCTAGAAGAGACACTGTGGTGCAGGTGAAGGTATATTGCATTCAGAGTTAGAAGACTTCCGCTTGAATCCTGTACCTGATGCTTACCACCTGTGTGCCTTTGGGCAAGTCACTTAACATCCTGATCCTCATTTTCCACATCTTTAAAATAAGGCATTTGGAGATAAATGGTATTTATGGTCCCTTCTGGCTCTAAATCTATTATATGCAAAATGGGGGAAATATTTGCAATAATTGCTTCACAGGAATGCTGAAAAGGACATTATGTATACAAAACACTTTGTAATGGTAAAATATTTTGAATGTAAACTTCTGTTACTGTCTTTATTTTAATTTGACTTAACTAACATTTATTCTTTCTAATCACTCATTTTTATTTGAACCTGTTCAATGTTTGGCCTTTGCTTGACAATCTTCAGAACTCAGGGAGAAACTATGGATTTGTTATGTTCTTTTCCAATTTTTTAAAGCTTTTTTGGGGTTTTGTTGTGTTATCCTAAAGAGCAGTTAACTGGTACAGTGGATAGAGTGCTGGACCTGGAGGCATAAAGACCTGAGTCCAAATCTGACCTCTGTATGACCCTGGGCAAGTCACTTAACCTCTGTTTTCATAGTTCTCTCAGGGTTGTTGTCCGGATCAAATGAGATAATACTTTTACATTTTTTGCAATCATTAAAGTGCTCCACAAATGCTAGCTATTATTAGTACAATGATTCCTGCATTTCTTAAGAGTCCATAGAGCATTGAACACTAGAACTAGAAAGGACCTTCGAAAATATTTAGTCCAACCCTCTTATCTTACAGAAAAGGAAATGTGCCCTAGAGAGGGGAAGTGATTTGACCAAGACTATGTAAAAAGTTTGTTACAGAATGAGGTCTTAAACCTAGGCCTACTGATCCCCAGTTCAGTGCTTTCACCATCAGAAGGTATTGACTTTTTTTAAAAAGGGCCCTAAGATGTGCTATTAAAAATCCACAGATTTGGCAAGTCTTGGCTGTCCTCCCACCCACAAGCTTTCAATCTCCATCTGATCTCTGCCTCCTCAAAAAAATTATCTCTTCAATCCCCAGGTCATGGTTTTTAACTTGGCTGTTTCGTCTTGGTTGCAATCAGAATACATTATATTGCCTATTACATGCGGCCCAATTTCTGTCAGCAATAATATCAGCATATGTCTTGCTTGTATTACTACCTTCTGCAATGAGAATATACCCAAAATAAACATTTAAAAACAAAAGACTTAATTAAGAAAATAACTATAATGAATGGGTTCAACTATTTGGTTTGCAAGTCCAATTCAGGATCATAAAACCACTATTTCTTTTTTTATGGGGCAATGAAGGTTAAGTGACTTGCGCAGGGTTACACAGCTAGTAAGTGTCAAGTGTCTGAGGCCAGATTTGAATTCAGGTCCTACTGAATCCAGGGCCAGTGCTGGTGCTTTATCCACTGAACCACCTAGCTGCTCTAATCACTGTACCACCTAGCTGCCCCATAAAACCACTATTTCTTTAAGATGTTAGTATGGAGAAGCATCATTGAAAGGAGCCCTCAAACCATTCAACGTTATCACTAGAAAATCTTCCTTAGTAGCAATCTACCCTTGAAATTCTTGTTTGGCTTCACTGGTTTATTGAAGGCTGCACAGCTAATAAATGGCAATGCTGGGACCTGAAGCTAGGTCTCATGACTCCCAATTTTGGCCACTTTCTAGTAGATTGGGTCCTTGGCCTAATCAACTGTCTTGTTTTTGTGAACAGTATTATGGGCCAAGAGGTAGCTTGAGGGACGTTCATGAGGAAAAGAAACTTTGGGCACTATCCTTTATCTTCAGGCAGTGACAGCTTGGTTAAGCTACCTCAGTGGAAAATAAGCTGCTCTACTGAAGTAAAAAACTTTCCAGATAAAGGAAGTTTACCCCCCTTTAAGTGCAAATCTTTTTTTAAAGCATCTCTAGACTATATATGTATATATGTGTGTATAGCTATATCTATTTATCATCTATCTATCTATCTATCTATCTATCTATCTATCTATCTATCTATCTATCTATCTCTTTCCATCCATCCATCCATCCATCTATCTGTCTCACATTGGGCTGTCTTTTTAAGCAGCGAAGGCTGAACATCAATTAATTTTAATGTTTTGGTCATCTGGGACAGTATTTGAACTCAGATTGTTCTTACTCTAATTGTATCTCTCTATTCACTTGGCCATCTAGCTGCTTAATCTAATTTAATATGGAGGCTACAGCATATAGATAGATAGATAGATAGATAGATAGATAGATAGATAGATAGATAGATAGATAGATAGATATGTAGATAGATATTTTGTATATATAGATAGCTATAGCTAGCTATCTATACATAATATATCATATCTATCTACATATATATGTATATGTATGTGTGTAATGATTCAATATAGAAAAGTAGTAAGTATACATAAGAGAGGCCAAAATATTTAGGAAGGGATGGAACACCTCTCTGGGAGTATCAGGAAATTCTTCTTGGAAGAAGGGACACCTGGGCTAGACTTTAACGGAAGGGACACATCTCAAGAGATGCAGATGGCTGGTACTTCCTGGTCATCTCCCCAACATACTTTCTGCATTCTAGACCTTCCCCTCATCACTCCTCCTCCCACCCCTAACTGTAATCTTGGACTCCACCCTAGGTTTGTCAGACTCTGATTGGGGAGTTTTTGCTTTATCTTTTTCATTTATTTATTTTTGCTGGGCAATGAGTGTTAAGTGACTTGCCCAGGGTCACACAGCTAGTAAGTATCAAGTGTCTGAGGAAGGATTTGAACTCAGGTTCTCCTGAATCCAGGGCTGGTGCTTTATCCACTGAGCCACCTAGCTGCCTGTTTTTGCTTTATCTTGCTGGGAACCAGGCTTCTACTACCATTTCCAGGCCATTTCTACATGCTAACCACCATCTTCCCTGTCTCCCCTTCTAGCTTCCTTTTATGTACTGTCTTTCCTTATTAGAAGGTAGGATCCTTGAGAGCCAACACTGTCTTACTTATATTTGTATCCTTTGCACTTAGCAGAGTCCCTGACCTGTAAGAACTTAATAAATGTCCTTTATGTCCTTCCTTCCTTCCTTCCTTTTTCTTTCTTTCCTTCCTTCATTTCTTCCTTTCTCTCTCTTTTTCTTTCTTTGTTTTTTCCTGTCTGTCTATCTATCTATCTTTCTAACTACTTACCTACCATCTAGATTGAAAGGAAAAATCAATTCAAAACATGTATGCATATAATGAAGCAATAGAAGTCAGGATGAGATTAAAGAATACTGAAAGTATTCCAATTTGACTAGATCATAGGGATGGGATTTTAGAAGATGCTGAGTCCAACCTTTCATTTTATAAATGAGGAAAACTGAGGCCCAGAAAGTTAATGTGGCTTGTACAAGTTCATAGAGGTAGTGGAGGTAATACTTAGCCCTAGCTTTTTCTGACTTTAAACAAAGTGTTTTTCCAGGGCAGCTAGATGGCGCAGTGGATAGAGCACCGGCCCTGGAGTCAGGAGTACCTGAGTTCAAATCCAGCCTCAGACACTTAACACTTACCAGCTGTGTGACCCTGGGCAAGTCACTTAACCCCCAAGTGCCTCACTAAAAAAAAACCACACAAAAAAAAAACAAAGTGTTTTTCCAATGTATCACTACTATAATCCCTGGTGTGCCCATCAAGGAATAATATGACATATATCTGGAAAAGCAGGGTAGAGCCAGATAAATAGTTACTGATTGATCAATATGAACAGCAGTTATTATCCTAAGTTGTCATGAAATGACACTCTATATTGCTAGTCAGGAAGATTTATCCCTTCACTAACTGGCCCCAAACAACTTTATAAGCTGATGATTCTATTACATCTACAACCGTCACCTAATGCTTCCTGGCATCAGCATTTAGTAAGTAATTTTACTTGTTTTGGTTCAGTTTTCTCATCCATAAAATGGGGTTAATTGAACTTGCTTTACCTATCATATGGGTTTGTTGTCTTGAAAGAGTCTTGTAAGCTATAAAGTGCTACATAAATATGAATTACAATTTCATTCAAAGAAGATAACAAAAGGATTGTTCTGAACAGGGCACCATCAGGAACAAAATAGACACCCAGGAACCCAAAAGAGTCAATGCTGTCTAACTAGAGGTCCATCAATGTCACATGTTTCTACATTTGGACAGGTGTCCCCATTTTTCTAAAATCACCATATTTTATATGTATGAATGTATGTATGTATGTATGTATGTATGTATGTATGTATGTATGTTTGTACGTATCATATTCAGCATTTTTACTTAATCAACTCACAGAAGGCCAGAACCAGAGCACGGTCCACGTGAGGCCCTTCTATGTACACAAGATGGCTGATGACACATCACACTCCATAAAAGAATGAGAGCCAACAACCCACATTCTCAGTGAACCAAATGGTTGATTCACCCACAAACTTCCCTGGAACAAAATGGCAGGCGGCATCTTGCCAAAGAGGCATCCTTGGGAAATAAAAAGCCAACTGAGTAAATAAGCTGGACTCCTCATTTGAGCCACATTGTTATTTGACATTTCCCCCTTCTCTCAATAGCCTTCTGAACATGTAGACAAGTAATTTTTCTTTCTTAGACTTGGTCTCTTCCTCTGTAAAAGATGGGATTTTGACTAGAGATTCTTCTAGCTCCAATATTATTGTATAGGTTCTACTCCAAACTCTGCCAGTAACTTGGGTTTGCCACTTTACCTCTCTGGGCCTCATTTTACTCATTTGTAAAATGCAAAGGTTGGACTGGATGGTCTCTAATGTCGCTTTCCGATTCTCTTACTGTCTAGTCTATGTTCTTGGGTCCCTTCTAGCTATAAGACTGTATGATTTTAGTGGGTAATCTTTCTTTCTTTCTTTCTTTCTTTCTTTCTTTCTTTCTTTCTTTCTTTCTTTTCTTTTCTTTCTTTCTTAGAGCTTGTCTCAAATACCAAGAGCTGTCCTGTCCTTCCCTCTGCCCTAATGAAACAGTTCTGCCTTTCCTAGCCTTTGGCCTAAGTTTCACTGATACCACAGAGGAAGAGGCCTGAGAAGTATTAGCACTACAAAGGTGTTTGTGTAACTTGACCAGCCAATCTATTTCACCTTCATAAATCCTTAAATTTCAGTCGAACTCAGTTGGAAAGGGAAAAAAAAAAGGGCTCAAAGAACATTTATTTATTTTTGATTTTCACTACCTTTTGTGCTCCTCTTCAGTACAGCATCTGAATATCAAGGAGAGAAGTGTTCAAGTTTCTCTGGGGTTCCGGAAGGCTGGAATTAATTAGCATTCTCAGAGCATCTCATAGCTGAATACTTTTTCCCCAGTAAAATTTCCTGTTCCAGAGAGTACTCTCTCAGTCACTCTCTGCCTAATGCATTCTGTTTGATTTCCACTGAACAGCTCCTAAAAAGGAGACATTGAACCATTCCTCATATTGCATTTCAGTTCCTGAATACCAACTTCTGGCAACTTTGGTTCCCAAGTCTTTTTCATATCAAATAATCATGCATTTAACTGAAAAAACTGACACATTATTTTATCTCTCTCTCTCTCTCTCTCTCTCTCTCTCTCTCTCTCTTTCTCTCTCTCTCTCTCTCTCTCTCTCTCTCTCTCTCTCTCTCTCTCTCTCTTTCTCTCTCTCTCTCTCTCTCTGCTTCCCATTCTTGTTCTTCCTCTTCTCAATTCATCTCCCCCTATCTCCCTCTTCCCCTTTTTCAATCTTAGTTAGTATTACTTGTCTTCTTTCCAGGTCTCCTTTGGCTTGGGGCTCTTGCCAAAGCATGGAAGGGACAAATATGTTCAATGTAGCTGATTCATCCATAAGCTTCCCAGGAACAAAATGGCAGCTGTGGAGAGCTTATAATCTGTGTTTGTGGAGGGAGTCCCCACACTGATGAAATCATGGATCTTTTACAGAAGAAGAATGGCAACAAACAAGCAGAAGTGTAATTAAATGTAAAACATCAGAGCTGGAAAGGACCTTAGAATACAATGAGCATGTGATATGCAATTTGGAAGGAATCTTAGGATATAGAATGTTAGGGTGGGAAGAGACTTTAAAGATCATCTGGTCCAATTCTCCAATTTATAGAGAAAACAGAAGCCAAAAGAAGTGGTCATGTGTTTTCATTCTTTTACATTTTTGGACTCTGTACATATTTTATAGGAGCTAATACCTATTTTAGTGTCTCATCCTGATGGGGGAGATTCTTAAAGGCTATGATGGCAAAACAGAAGCATAAGAAGTCTGATTAAACTGTAAAAAGCTTCAAGTACAGGGATAGGGAAGGACAGAGAATGTGTCATCTGAGGAAGACCAGACCTACTAAGACTGAAGAGGCTGCTCATGAAGGTGAAGGATGTTTTTTGGCCACATGCAACCTGTAAAGAGGTGCCTACTGAAATGCTGTGGAACTATAAAAATCTACACTTGTGGAAGGAGTCCTCCTAACTACTGAAATCATGGATCTTTTTTTTTTTTTTAGTGAGGCAATTGGGGTTAAGTGACTTGCCCAGGGTCACACAGCTAGTAAGTGTTAAGTGTCTGAGGCTGGATCCGAACTCAGGTACTCCCAACTCTAGGGCCGGTGCTCCATCCACTGCGCCATCTAGCTGCCCCAATCATGGATCATTTGCAGAAGAATGGCACCATACAAACAAATGTGTGATTAAACATAACCTAATTAATCAAAACCATCACCCTCTTGGTCCAAAGTCATTTCTAAAGGCCAAGATCAGGATGTTCCAAGTAGAATCCTGCGGCAAGGCTGCTTCTGTTGCCAGCTACCTATACTTAACCTTGAGATAAATAGACAGCTTCACCCTCCAGATCTGTCAGACTGGCAATTTCTCTCCACAATAAACTCATGCCAACCCAAACTTCTGTTACCTGTTAGATGGGAAGAAAACGCTGAAACAAATTTTAGCAACAGGGAGACAAAGTGGTAGACAACAAAATGCTTCCTTTTTCCTCACCTATCTAGCCCTGAGAATAGAAAGGGACCCTGTAAAGAAATGACACTTTCCTTGCCAGTGGTAGGAACTACATGTGGATATGACTGAATATTTCAGTGAGTGTCTGGTGAGAAGAGTGCCACTATATACTTGTGAGGGGCTCAGTTAAGGTTTTCTGAATTGTGAGGGATATAAGCCATGACTCATAAAAGTGGGCAGAGCTGTTCAAATGCAAGAGATAAATGGCATCTGGATGGTTGACTCGAAAATGGGTGGAAAAGTTCAGAAAAAAAAGTTAGGAAGGGCACTAGTTGTACCTGGAGTAGGATCTAGGAGTTAGGAGATGGAAGAATTAAACTGAAGGGAGAAGGAAGGCATTTGAGGTCCTTTTATGAAAACATAGAGGCTTTCCATGCAAAAGGATCAGAATTCCAAGATGCTAAATGAATGTGAAAGGGTTTCAGGGTCTGCTGCCTTTGAGAATTGCACTAGGGAGAAATGGACGACTATTAAGCCATATTAACAGCAACAAGTAGCTAAGTATGAGGGCCCAAGTATCATCAGCATCTATCATCTATGGAAAAAGAGGTACTCTGCATCCCTGCCAATTATAAACTCTCATCTTCCTTTCCTTGTCCCCTCCTGCTGTTCTCCACAGGAAATATGGTTCCAAACACTCCCACTGCATATACAAATTAATAGACTAAGTGCAAATGAGAAGTACAAAGAATACTCATATGGGGAGGGGGAGAGAGCTAGGTGGCATCAGCCCTGGATTCAGGAGGACCTGAGTTCAAATCCAGCCTCAGACACTTGACACTTACTAGTTGTGTGACCCTGGGCAAGTCACTTAACCCCAATTGCCTCACCCCCCAAAAAAGATAACAGGATCATAGATTAGAAGCAAAATGGATTTTAGAGTTCATCTAGCCCAACCTCCCCAACTGGCTCCAAATCCAGGTTTCCTTTCACTGTCCATTGCTGTTTCCTCATACCAGGACCTTGAACTTGATAATATGGGACAGTACAATTATGTTTTATCTTAAATCATTTTCCCTTTTGTATTTCAAAACCCATGACAGAATGAGATGTCAGGGGATTGCTTTAATATCGTAGAAATTAGAGCTTGAAGGAACCATAGAGATCATCCAATATAACCCATTCATTTTATAGGTAGGACTTAGATCAAGAGATTAAATGTCCTGCCCAATGTCCTATACCCAACATTCAAAGGTAGGTGCTCTAACCTCAAATCCAATGCTTTTCCCATTACACTATGTTCCTTCTTTCCTTTAATAGAGTCTCAGGCAGAAGTGTGCTGGAGCCAATTGTTACATTTTCAGTGTTAGCCTTGACAACTGGGAAATTGGCAAATGTTACAAATCAGGGCTTGATTTATTGTTTTGTTGTATGTAGACAAGAAAGTGATGGAGAAAATGTTAATAATGCAGATTAAATTTTAAAAGTGTGCTGTCCATATTTATTTTCATTCTTCCCCCCACCCAGAGATCTTGTTAAGTATTTACTACCATAGCCTTGGCTGAGAGCATCCCTTCTTATGCCAGGGGACTCTAGGGGGAAAGGAGTATTCTGGAAGTCAGGAACATATTGGTAGAAATAGAAAGAATGAGGTACAATTCTAACAGCTTTGGGGAGACGGCTAGTAAAGGTCAAAATGACAGTAGAAAAGGGAAAAATTCCAAAGGTATTATAGTAGTGGACTCATATCCAAAGTCTTCCTAGCTTCAAAGGCTTTTACCTTGGAGGTCATCCAGTCCAACCCCTTCACTTATGAGATGAGGAAACTGAGGATCAGAGAAGTTAATAAATTACTTGCCCAAAGTCACACAGCTAGTGCATGGGACTGGAAACCAAGCCTTCCTGATTCTAAGTAAAATGCTCTATTCAGGATCAAATATGAAACCCCCTGGCTTAGAAAGTCCTCTAAAACTTGGCCCTGTCCCACCTTTCCAATCTTCTTATGCCTTCTATGGACTCTGTAATCTAGTCATACTGGGCTCCTTGTTATCCCTCTTTTAGGATACTTCCAGTTCCTGAATCTGATAGTTTTCACTGGCTGTTATCTATGTGGGAAACCCTCCTTCCCTCTCTTCATCTCCTTGCTTTCCTGGCTTCCTTCAAGTCTCAGTTAATGTTTACATTCTTCTAGAAGCCTTTCTTGATTCTCCCTTAATACTAGAGCCTTCCTTCTATTTATCCTCTCCAATGTATCCTTTATATATTTTGTTCGTATGTTGTAGGCTGCAGACTATCTTCCCATCAGAATATGAGTTCCTTAAGAGTGGGGACCCTCTTTTGCCTTTCTAGGTATTCCCAATGCTGATCACAGTGCTTGGCACATAGTAGGTGCTTAATAAATGCTAACTGAATGACAATCCATTATGCTATGATGTCTCTTCTTGCCTGCCTCCTGTTTCCTTTACAGATAGACAGCCCACATCTTCTCAGTTGTTTTTGGAGGATTGGCACCACCATATTCAGCCACATGCCAAGTATTTTGCTGGTGTAAGAACTGTCAGAGGTGCCAATTAAAATTCCTCTCACTTGGTAGATTCCCAAGAGACCATTGCTGACTTCCAAACAAAGGGTAGACAAGCATAGCTTAATTTCCAAATTCTAAAGACATGATCTTTAGAGGGAAAGTTCAGAATAAAGGTCACCCCTATTTCCCCCACTGAAGGAAGGACTATTTCTGGAAGGTTTAAACCATGACATCACAGAGGAAGACAAAAGCTTCAGTTCATAATAAATATAGAAAAAAATTTCAGTGTAAATCACACAAGGGACTCTGTAGGCTGGTGTCCAAAGCCCATCATCATGTTGTGCTAGACTAACTACCAAATTTCATTGTTTACACCTACCTAATACAGCACATATCTTGTGCTCTAGTGAGGTAGTCTTCACTGTTCCTTTACTAAAGATATGTCTATTTCTGCCTCCATACCTTCTTTCCTACCATTTCCTGTACAGAATCTTAAATCTGAAAAGGTCTTCATAGATCTCAGCCTGAAGCAAGAATTTTTTATGAGTGGGTAGTCCAGCCTCAACCTTACAACATCCCATTATGCTATGAAGCAGCCTCTTTCATTCCAGGGCAACTTGGGTTGTTTCCTACACTGAGACAAAAAATCTGACACCCAGTATCTTCACCCTCTTTGTCCTCATTCTGCCCTGTGTGGCCAAGTAAAAATTAGTTCAATCTCTTCTCTATTCTGTCAATATAAATTCAGCCTGTTCTACAAGGGCCATCTATTGTAGGAAACCTTCCTTAATAATTGCAGGTAAAATTCTCATCCACAGTCTCCTCATTTCAGTCCTTAATCAGAAAATACCACTTCCTTCAGACCTTGCAGGGTCCTTTGCTCTGTACCTTTTTTTTTTTTTTAAAGTGAGGCAATTGGGGTTAAGTGACTTACCCAGGGTCACACAGCTAGTAAGTGTTAAGTGTCTGAGGCCAGATTTGAACTCAGGTACTCCTGACTCCAGGGCCGGTGCTCTATCCACTGCGCCATCTAGCTGCCCCCGCTCTATACCTTTTTTGATGCAGTTATTATGTAACAAACATATTATTGCTACGTCTGTTTTATCCCCTTACCAGACTATAAACTCCATGAAGAAAAAGATTATGTCTTATATAAATTTTACTTAGCTCACCCCTGCTTGAACTCCCAGCCCAGGACCTAGAATCAGGCTCTGATAATATGTTTGATAAATCTGTGTCAAATGAAGGGGAAATATGAGTCTTGCCACTTTCTGAAGACATAATACTTTCAATTAAACAATTATTTATTGAGTACTTACTGTATATGTACCATACACTTTGGCATTTATACTAATTTCTCTACTTCACCAGTTTAGGGTTTGAAGGGATCATAGAATTCATTTGGAATACCTCCATTTGACGGATGAGGGAACTGAGAATCAGAGGTCTTTGTGCAAAATCACACAGGTTGTCAGCAATAGATGAATAATTTGAACCAAGGTGCACCAACTCCAAATCCAGTTTTCTTGTCCAGGCTACCATGCTGCCTATCTTATTCTGAGTGTGTAATGGCCTTGCCTTTCAATTAAACTGAATCCCTAAGAGCAGGGTGGTATCTTCTACTTCTTTGGAATCTTTCCCAACATTGATCACAAAGTCAAATGTTATCCAAACTTTATGCTACATCTAGTATATGCAAAATGCTAAGCCCATAGTGGATGCTCAATACATCCCTGTTTGATCAGATAATAGTAACTGAACTCCCAATGGTCAGCTATGTTCAGGGATTTGCAGATTTAGAGAACACAGAGTGTGAAAACTGGAAGAGATCTTAGAACAAAGAATGCCAAGATTGGAATACAACACAACACAGAACATATTGTTGTTCAGTCTTGTCAGTTGTATGCCCATTTGGGGTTTTCTTGGCAAAGATACTAGAGTGGTTTGCCATTTCCTTCTCCCAATCATTTTACAGATAAGGAAATGGAGGCAAATAGGATAAGTGACTTGCCAGGGTCATACTGCTAGGATCTGAGGCTAGATTTGAACTCAGGTCTTCCTGACTCCAGGCCTGATGTTCTATTCATTGCACCACCTAGTTTTCCCTCATGACATAGAATACAAAATGTTGTAAAATGCAAAGAAGGAACCTTGGAGTTCATCTAGTTTAATTGTTCCCAAAGTGTTGTCTTGGGACTTCTAGGTGTCCCTGAAACCTTATCAAACTGTTCTTAAGGTCAAAACTATTTTTATAATAACACTAATTTCTAATAGAATAAATGTCAATAGATAACACATATGAAATAAAAGTTCTTAAGGGATTCTCAATAATTTTTAAGGATGTAAAGGGGTCCTAAGACCAAACGATTTGAGAACCACTAATGTACTCTTGCTCCCTCACTTTTTGTGTGTGAGGCAATTGGAGTTAAGTGACTTGCTTAGGATCACACGGCTAGTAAGTGTTAAGTGTCTGAGGTTGGATTTGAACTCAGGTCCTCCTGACTCCAGGGCCAGTGCTCTATCCACTGCACCACCTAGCTGCCCCACTCCCTCACTTTTTAATGCCAGAGAGGGAAAATAACTTGTCTATACTGCTGGAAGCTAGTACAGTCAAGACTGGAATCCAGGTCTCATAACTACTGGGCCATCCAATGCTCTTCTCATTACACCACACTGTCTTAAAACCAGGGGAGAAAGAAACTCCCTAATTAGCCCTAATGTGTTAAACATTGTCCTTGGAGATTGGTTGAAAGTGACTGTACAAATGGCCTATATATGAAAATTCTGATATTGCATTTAAATCCTGACATACAATTATCTCCAGTATTCACTGTCCATGTTATCCTGTGTAAATTCCCAACAATGAAAAATTGAATGCAGGTCTTCTGGCAGTTTGGTGGAAGTTGATAAATATTCAGGTGCCATCAATCTCAATTTTCCTAGAGACCCTCATAGGATTTAATTAGGTCTTTCCCAAAGACAGCAGCTCATGACAGGAGAGAGCAACCTTTTCGTTTATGAGTTTTGAAAGGGGATGCCATTATTACATAACATGTGTCTCCAGAGATCCCAATTTATAAAAGAGTCCTCGATTTTGTCATCACCAATTAACATTTAGGGAACAATTATAATATGGAAGAAGTATTAAGGGTAGAGGAAAATGCACTGGATTGGCAAGTAGGGTTTGAGTGCCAAATGTGTCAATAAGTCACTATTTGACCCTCGGTAAGTCACTTCTCTTTGGGCCTCAATTTCCTGATTTTGCAAAGTAGGGCTTTCATCTAGATCATTATATACTTCCTAATTTCTGATGATATTATATGCACTTTCAAAACCTTCAGTCACTTCCTATTGCCTCAAGAATAATAATACATAAGTCACTCAGTTTGGCATTTGAAGCCATCCACAATTTGATTCTATTCTTCTTTTTCATTCTTATCCTACATTATCCCCACCATGTACTTACTCTAAGATCCAGAGAAAAGGGACAATATACCATCCATCACACATACCCCATACTTTCCTAACTCTATGCTTATCATATAGTAATGCTCCATAAAAGTTTTTTTTATTAATTAATTAATTTCTAACTCTATAACAAGGGGAATAAGGCGTATTTTCTCAATATTCCACTTGGGTCAGTTTTGGTCATTAAAAATTACAAAATGTTTACTTTTTGCTCATACATTATTTTTTTTGCTAATGCATTATTTATTTTTCTCTACTTTTTCATAATGATTTGTTACAGGGATGGAAAAAATGCCCACTGCCCATACTAATATACATAGTTGAATGGAAAATCTTTAGAGTGCATTCAGAAGAGCACTCTCTCTATACCTCCCTTACTTCCTCCCTCACACACACTCAAATACAGATATCACACACACACACACACACACACACACACACATACTTACAGGAAGAAGAGAGGACAGAACAGATTGACCTTGGAAAATTATAGTGTTCTTTTAATGAATACCAAGGTTCTCCCCTGAAGCAAAAGGCCATCTTTTTAATGCTAAAAGTCTTTGAGTATTGTATGTCTTAGTTATGAAAAACTACCATTTCTGAAAAACCAAAATTGATGAACACGCAATAGGCAACATAGAAACACATGATGGATGTGAGGAGGCTGCAATTTATATTCTAAATTGCATTACATTTACCTGTGTCCATGTATTATCTGCCCCATTAGATTGCAACCTCCATATTCAGTTTTGCACCTTAACCCATATTAAATGGAAGACCTTGTAATATTAGATATTTTAAAAACCTTCACTGAATGAATAAAGTAATCAACAAACCAATGATTTTTGTGGCTTAAAACTGAGTACTTAGCTTCTGGCCTTCAGGGAAAAAATACTGAAAGCAAATTCCTTCCAAGAGCAAACTTTCTATTGACTCAATGTACCCTTTGAAACGCTTTTCATCTCTACATTGAACTCAAGTTTTGAAAATCATCACCCACCTTCCCACAGAGTGAATCCTTCAAAGGACCTTAAAGGCCCTTCCATGGTTAGTGTTTCCTTTCAGATCAACTCCCTTCCTACAAAGCTACCTAGGAGACAGCCAACTGTTTCAGGTACCCGGAGGAGGGGAGGCAAGGGGAATTTCAGCCCTGTCAGTCATCAGGAGAGGGAAAAGTACACAGCTCTGTCACTACCTCCAGCCTGGAAGGCAATCCTGATTGGCAGCTGCAGAGCCTCAACTGTACCATGCAGGGCATGGTTCAGTTTTACATCAAAAGACTCAGTGCAAGGGAATAACAGCGCTGGCAAGAGCAGTGGAATGAAACGCCCTTTCCCCAGGAAAGGAAGGGAAGGCAACAAAAGAGAGACAGTCGGTTCTAGCTTCTGAGGTTGTCACGTCTGATTTCATTCGAGAAGGGAGTTCAGGGATACAGGAAACAATAGAGCCACTGCTCACAACAAGGACAAGAAGACTGTCAAATATTAACACTGGAAGGAACTTTAAAACACAGAATAGAAAATGTCTGACCTGGAAGGAACCTCAAGACAAAATGATAGGATGTGGGAACTGGAAGGGACCATCGAATACATCATAGCCATAAATGCTGTTCCTTGCACATGACACTTGCATGTCTCATTTCTGTGCTGCTCTGGGGCCAGCTTTCTCCAACACCTGGAATGCTCTTCCTCCTAGCCGACCTTTCTATAGTGCTTACATTGTGTCAGGCACTGTGCTAATCACCTTACAATTATGATTGTGGTTATTATAACTATTATTGGGCAGCTAGGTGGAACAGTGGATAGAGTTATGGGCCTTAAGTCAGGAAGACTCAAGTTCAAATTCTGCCTCAGACACTTATTAGCTGTATGATCCTAGGCAAATCACTTAACTCTGTTTGCCTCAGTTTACTCATCTTTAAAATGACCTGGAGAAGAAAATGGCAAACTACTCTAGTATCTTTGCAAAGAAAAGCCCAAATGGGGTCAGAAAAAGTTGGACACGATTGAAATGGCTGAACAAGAAAATAATAAATATTAATAAAATTATAATTATGATATATTAATAAATTACTATGAACAGTAGCTAACATCTATATAACACTTACTATGTGTCAGTCATTGTGCTAATTGCTACACAATTATCTCATCTGATCCTCACAACAACCATGGGAGTTAGGCGCTATTATTATCCCTGTTTTAGGGATGAGGAAACTAAGACAACAGAGGTTATGTGACTTGCCCAGGGTCATGCAGGTCATAAGTATCAGAGGCTGGATTTGAATTCAGGTCTTCCTGACTCCAGGCCCAGTTTTCTACTATACCACTTAGCTGCCTCCTAATCTCTGCCACTTAATTTCACTGGCTTCTTTCAAGACTCAGCTCAAATCCCACCTTCTGAAGGAGGCCTTATTTGGTCCTTCTATCTGCTAGTGCCTTCCCCTCTGAGACAACTTTCCATCTCCCATTTTCACCTTGCCATTAGAGTGTGACATCCTTGAAAGCAGGAATAGTTTTTGTCTGTCTTTGCATCTCTAGCACTTAAGCGCAATACCTGGGAGTATAATAGGAAAGCCTGTAATAAATTCTTGGTGACTGACTGATAGTAGACTGGGAAGGATTCTAGGAATACAGTGTTAGAACTGGAAAAAGGGGTATGAAGATCTAATGCAGCATCATGACTTTATGGAGCAGAAAACTGAGGTCTACAGTTGAAATGGAACTTGTCTGTGGTTCTATAGGCACTAGGAGTGCTCTAGGGTTATCCAGTAGAAGAACTTGCCTTCCTCTGTCTCCCAGAATTAACTTGGGGAAGTTTGGTTCATTTCAACAACCATTTATTAGGTTTTTCCAAGAATGAGATAAAGAAATAGTTTATATACAATGTGGTTCCAGCTCCTAAGGCGCTTATGATGTAAAAGGTGAAGGTGTTCCTTATGGAGTCAACACCAAAAATAATGATACTTTCAGAGCTGGAAGGGATCTTAGAACAGGGAACATAGACTGTCAGAGCTGGAAGGAAATTCAAGAGATCATCCAATTCAATTCTCTCATTCTTAATGATGAGGCTGTTGAGTCCCCAGATTATTGTACTTTTCTTCCCTGTTCAACAACCAGCAAATGGATCTACACATACAGAGTCTTAATGCATTTTTTAATAATTTCTCTCTAAGGAAGTAGGGAAGAGAAAATTATAAGGATATACGGTCAGTCATAAATCAATAGGCATTTACTAAACACTTATGGTGTCATGAACAGTGCTAGATACTGGAGGTACAAAGAAATGCAGAAATTTAGTACTCATCTTCATACAGGACACATTCCAGTTGGGGAAACAATGTATGGATAACTAGGCTTGTGCAAAATATATAGAGTTGATGGAATTGTGCATCTGAGAAATAAGGCATTGGGGGAGACAGTGAATGGAAAACCATCTGCTGCAGAAGGTGGGACTTGGGCTGCATTTTTAAAGGAATATGGAGAACTTTGGAGGTAGAAGTGAGGAGAAAATACATTACATTAATGAAATGGCACAGTTAGGAGATGGCCTACTGGGTGTGAGAAAGAGCAGGTAGCAGGTGTAGCTGGATCAAAGATATAAAGAAGGTAAGAAGACTGAAAAGGCAGGAAGAAACCCAGTTATGAAGGATCATACATACCAAAGAGAAGATTCAATATTTGATCCTGGGGTCACTAGAGGGTTGTTTGTTTTTGAGTAGGAAGGTGATATGATCAGATATACACTGTAGAAAGATCATTTTGAGAGTGGAGTGGAGGAGATATTAAAGTGAGAAAATACCTAAAGTAAAGAGACCAACCAGAATTCTATCACCATAGTCTAGGCAAAGAAAAGATGAAGGATTTTAAGATGGTAGCTGTGAGTGAGGGGAGCAATAGTGAAAATAGAAATAACAAGATTTGACAATGGATAAATGGGGTGAGTGTGAGTGATGAGTTGAGGATGACACTGAGATTTTGAGCCTGGGTCCTTAAGAGAATGGTGGTTCCATCAACAATAATAGGGAAGTTGGGGTAAAGGGAGGGATTTTGAGGGAAATAATGAGTTCAGTTTTAGTTTTGTTAAGTTAGAAATGTTTAAGGGACAATAAATTTGAGAAGTCCAAAAGACAATTTGTGATGTGATACTGGAGTTCAGTATCACATCCATATCAGAGATTATGGCTGAGTATATAAATCTGGGAATCATCTGCATAGAGATAATAGTTGAACTAATGTGAGCAAATGAGATCACCAATTGAGAAAGAATAGGCTGAAAAGAGAAGAGGGACAGAGCCTTGGAGCGCATCTATGGAAAGGTGACTCAGAAGTAGCTGGCAGAGACTTTTACTGAACATAAAAGAAAAACTTCCTATCACAACTGTATAAGAATGCAACACATAGCCTTGGACTCTAATAGATTCCTAGGATTATATATCTAGAGCTGGAAAAAAAAAACACTGAAGAGGTCAGATTATATAGCCCGCTGCCTTTACAGGTAAGAAAACTGAGGCCCAGAGGGGTAATTTAATTGCCCAAACAATATGTTGTAGTACATAGATCTGAATCTTGACCATCTCATTCCAAACCCAGCATTCTTCCCAATGCATCATGGTATCTCCATGCTACTTCCCACTGGTGGCTTTCGAAATGAGCCTGGATGACCACCTGTCAGAGAGGATGTAAAAGAGTTTCCAACTGAGGGAGAGGCTGAACTTCCGGCCTTCTGAAGTCCCTTCTGGCTCTGGGATTTTAAGACTCTTTAACTGCTGATAGAGCATTTTTATTACCCCTCTCTCCTGCTTGGAATTTTTGCCTTTCTCATAGTTTCCTTCAAGTCTCAGCTAAAGTGCCACCTTCTAGTGAAAGCCTTTCCTAGTGCTCATTAACCATAGTGCCTTTCCTCTAAAGTAATCTCTAATTAACCCTGCATATCCATCTTGTGTATACCTAGGTGGATGCGTGCTTTCTCCCCCTTTAGACTCTGCACTCCTTGAGAGTAGGGATTTTTCGTTTTCATTGTTGGGTTGTTTTTGCTTTTCTTTGTATCCACAGTGCTTAACATGGTACCAGACACATTGTAGATACGTAATCAATGCTTGAATGCTTAAATTTCACACTGTATGACAGTGTATAGGACTCTATCCTTAGGCCCAAGAGGGACCTGGGTTCAAAAACTGCCCCTGACATTTCCTTACGTATGGGAGTCTACAAGTCACTTTATGATTCTGCACCTTAGTTTCCTTCCTCATCTGCAAAATGGGTTGGACTCAGTGACCTCTAGGATCCCTTTTGCATCAAATCCATGAACTAAAACTATGAACTATGAACTATGAATCAGGGACTGCTAAGGTCCTTTTAGCTCTAAGATCTTTGGACTCCTTCTCCCTGACTTCCTCTAGTCCTGTATATCTGGGACATGCTCTGCAATTGCCGCTTTCAATACATTTAAGATGGTAAAGAGAAAATTCTGGTTTGTTTTCCCTTTAAAAAAGCTAAAACTGGGGGCAGCTAGGTGGCGCAGTGGATAGAGCACTGGCCCTGGAGTCAGGAAGACCTGAGTTCAAATCCAGCCTCAGACACTTGACACGTACTAGCTGTGTGACCCTGGGCAAGTCACTTAACCCCAATTGCCTCACCCCCAAAAAACAAAAAAACAAACAAACAAACAAAAAAGCTAAAATTGGCAAACACTTTTCCTTCTCATGCAATAAAGATGCAACTTGCTCCTCAGCCACAGAATGCAGAGCTGCCAGGGGTTTTAGGGTTTTATTGAACCTACCCCACCATGTTACAGATGAAGAACCTGAGGCCCTTGAGGGCCTTCACACAGGACGGGCACAACAGTGCAGGCACTACAACAAAGACTTGACTTAGTGTCAGAACATCAAAGTTGAAATCTTGGTTACTGCTACCTGATTGACCTTGGGACAATCACTAAGCTTAAAAAAAGGCCTTAGAGAATACAAAAGACCAGTGTTGGAAGGGAGCATAGGACACAGTAAGCCAGATCTGGAAGAACATTAGGCTAATCTAATCCAGTTCCTCATTTTGCCAAGCAAACCATGGAACACAGGGCAGAATATCTGGGTTTCAAATCTTGGCTCTGCTACATTACTAGCTGTGTGATCTTGGGAAAGTCACTTGTCCTTTCTCGACCTCAGTCACCTCACTTGTAAAACAAGGTGGTTGGAACAGGAGATTTTTAAAGTCCTTTCCAGGTCTTGATTCTTTGGGGCTATGCAAAAGAGCTGGGATTTGAATGCAGGTGCTTTCTATCATACCAACATATTCATCTTCCCTCCCTTATCTGGTAGTTTCAGAAAAGACTGTACTATTTCCCTGAATTCCTACCCAATCATCTCACCCTGCTTCCTTCTGTGAGTGATCCCGTAAGAACTTGGAGCCCTTCTAATCCAGACTTGGACACTATCTCAATATGTGACCTTGAGTGTATCGCTTTTCTCTGGGCCTCAATTTCTTCAACAATAAAATAGGGATAAGTATGCCCATTCAAGTGGGACACCATTTTGATTAAAGGAGACAATGCATAAGTACTTTGCAAGGTATTATTACTGCACCCAAGGCAAATGCATATCACCACTGCTAATATCAACTTTTACAAAGATGTGCAGGACTTTCTGTTCTCTAATTCTCTGCAGGCCTGATTTGAACAATACACAACTTCCCACCATCTCAAACTTGTTGGGCCCTGATGTTCAACTCCAAATATCTCAGCATAGTAGAAGCATGCCAAGAAGGATGGCGGCAGACAAACAACTCAACAGCCACCTGAAAGGAGGCAATTTATACAAGGCAGAGGGACCAGGAGGCCAAGTTCCAACATAGAGAAAATCAGAGGTCTCACTAAAACTGATTCTAAGGGGAAAAAAGATTTCTAAGCTCCAGGCAAGAGTTATGGAATATCTGAAGCAATCCCAGTAAAATAACTGGGATTCTGGAGACCAGGTCTTAACTACAGCTCTGTCCTGACTGATAATATGAACTTTGGCAAATCATTTAAGCCTGGACTTCAGTTTCACAACATCAAGAAGGAATAATGGAAGGGAATAATCATTTTTATAGTCCCTACAATATAGGAGACACTGTACTAAGCCCTTTTGCAAATATCATCTCATTTCATCCTCACAATGCCCATTGGAGGTAGGTGCTATTATGACCCCAATTTTACAGTTGAGAAAATAGAGGCAGAGGTTAAGTGACTTGCCCAAGGTCCTCCAGCTGGTAAGTATCTGAGGTCATGTTTGAAATTGGGTCTTTTGGACTCCAGATCCAGAGCTCTATCCATTGTGACACCAGCTGATTCTCAACCTAGGTTCACAGTTAAAGGATCTTAAAATATCATCTAGGGCAGCTAGGTGGCACAGTGGATAGAGCACCAGCCCTGGAGTCAGGAGTACCTGAGTTCAAATCCAGCCTCAGAAACTTAACACTTACTAGCTGTGTGACCCTGGGCAAGTCACTTAACCCCAATTGCCTCACAAACAAACAAAAAAAAATCATCTAGTTCAAATAATCATTTTAAAGATAAAGAAACTGAGTTCCAGAGATGTTAAAATTGACTTGTCTAGTTTAGTGGCTCAGTGGATTAAAGCGCCAGGCCTGAAGTCAGAAAGACTCATCTTTCTGAGTTAAAATTTGGGCTCAGATACTTACTAGTTGTGTGACCCTGAACAAGTCATTTAACACTTTTTGCCTTAGTTTCTTCATTTGTAAGTCTCCTGCCAACATTGGAATTGTGTGTTCTAAGGCCCTTTCCTCCTCTGACATGCTATGATCCTAGGAGCATGGCTTAGAATCTCCTGATTTTTAATTCACTCCAAGGACGGAAGGCTTCCTCATCTGCCATATGAGCTGTAGAAGGAAATGCCCAGTCCCTCCGGTTTCTCTGCCAAGAAAACCCCAAATGGGGTCATGAAGAGTCAGACACGACTGACTGAACAGCTTGAATAGGGGCTGCTCTGACCACCTCCTTATGCCCCAGCCCCCTGAAGTTACAGATGGTGAATGACCAGCTCAAGCTTATGGAAGGAGCCTTCCCTGAAGAATACTATTCCAGGTGATGGGGCCCTCATGCTCTTGGCTGAGGCACACCCCATTCTCACTGTGGCCTCAGCCCCACCAAGCCTTAGAGGTTAGTAATGCTTGCTTTCTTTGAGGGAGCCTCCAAGCCCAAGTCAGCATTAGCCTGGAACGCCCGGAGGAGTGGGATGAGAGGGAGTCCCAGGCTGCCTGAGCCTTCCACGTACAACTTGTGGCCGCTTTTTGTCAGATGTTTGCAGCTGAAACCAACCTTCCTCCCGCTCCCAGGCTTCATGGCCCTCTCCTCTCTCCCTATAGTCATATGCTCTAGGGCCCTCAAAGGAGCCAAGTGGTGACATTCACCAGCCTGGCCAGTGCCTATGACAAGGTCTTGGTGATGCCAAATGACTCCAGAACCTGGGCTAAGGTCAAGAAACAACTCAGCATTGCTGTGATGGCTGTAGAGGGGGTGGCAGCCACCCCGGAGCCTGTGGCCAACTTCTGACCCAGCCCCTGCCCCCATGTCTGTGACTGTTTCCTTATCCTACAATCTTTTCTCTGGCAAACCTGACTGTGAGAAAGAGCTTGGGAACCTTAAAAACTGTAGAAATGCCCTTTGTTCTCTTCTCCTTTATCTTCCAACCTCTCAGGTGCTGGGGTCAAGTGGGCCCCAGAAGGGGCCCCAGAGCATTTCCTCTCCTGAGACCACCCTAGGCGAAGCAGGAAATATTGAGTAATCCACACCTGCTACAAGGCACCTTGAACCCTAGGTTCAAATCCTCCCACATCCTGGTTATTGGAAGGCAGGTGGCAAAGAAGGCATTGGTATAACTCAGTGCTCTGTGTGTGTTTGTGGGGGGGCACAGATAGTATGGATGGCTTTTTCATTCTCTTGTCAATTTCCAGGTGCCCAACCCTCCTTTTCCCTCCTCTACCCTGAATTATCCTCAGAGTCAGCCATTGAAATAAGCCATCTTTACTGGCAGGGAGTCAGGACAGGGAGGACCCTGTCCCAAGATCTTTAGCAAGAGGGTATGAGGACAAGCAAGGTCCCAAGGCACCCGTTCCCTTCATGATCTGTTATCTAGTTGAGGAGACAAGGTTAATAAACAAACAAAAATTCAAATAGTGAATTTGTTCTCAGAGACCCCCAGATTAGTGATGGGTCAGAACCTAGGAAAGAGAACAGAGCAATAACAGAGTCCCATAGAAGGCAATTAGCACAATGCCCTCTGCAAAGTTGTGATGCTTAGACCTTTTAACACCATCACAAATATTTTCTCAGCCTTGGAAAAGTTTTTTTTAAACTAACAGTGAAGATGTACAGGGTGTTTTCCTAACGAGTACACTCACTCTGATTAAGAACAAACATTTATAGCTACAGGAGGCTGAAAATAAAGTTTTGAAGAAAGCAAATTGAGACCTAATGCTTACAATGACCACAGAATCACAATTAGAAGGGACCTCAGAGGCCATCTCATCCAACCTGTACCTAATCAAGACCTCCCTCTACAATAGTCCAAACAAGTGGTGATTTGGTCTTTGCCTCAAGAACTCTAGTGAGGAGGGGATCTACAGCCTCCAAAGATAGCCCTCTTCCACTGGACAGCTCAAACTGTTTCACACTTGTCCATTTCATCAAGCTTATTTCAGCTTTTCCAAAACTTCCACCTGTTGCTTCCAGTCTTACCCTCTAAGGCTAATTACAAATCTAATCCCTTGTCCACATGACCACCTGATTATTTAAATATGGTTATTATTCTCTCTCTCTCCCCACCCTAATCATCTCTTTTCTAGGTTAAACACCCCTAGTTTCTTCAACTAACCTTTTTTTTTTAAGTGAGGCAATTGGGGTTAAGTGACTTGCCCAGGGTCACACAGCTAGTAAGTGTTAAGTGTCTGAGGCTGGATTTAAACTCAGGTACTCCTGACTCCAGGGCTGGTGCTCTATCCACTGTGCCACCTAGCTGCCCCTCAACTAACCCTTTAATATGGCATAGTCTCCAGTCTCTGTTATCCTGGTCATTATTCTCTGGAATCTCTCCAACATATTAATGATCTTTATAAAATGTGGCACCTAGAAACGAGCACAGTTATTTCAGACATGGTCTGACCAGGCCAGGGGCAAAGTAACTATTACTTCCCACAGGAGACTTTTTATCTTTTCATGAAAGCCAACACTAACTGTTTTTGATTAAAATGTTACACTGTTAACTTATTGGTCATAAAAGTATTACCTATTTAAATATATAGAGCTAGGTATGTCCACCTCTATCTATATATTTATATCTATCTATCTATATCTATATCTATCTTTCTATTCCACAAAAATACACATACACACAAGCACACTCCTGATCTGTATTATCTGAGGTTTTTCTACTGCTTTCTCCTTGTATTAAGTGCTCTATTCTTCAAGGATCCCAGAAGCCAGGGAGCTGCAAACTTTCAACAGGAAATAAGAAGTTTGATTTAAGGTAAAGTTTGATTGCTATCTTCCTGGTTTCACCTTGCAGGCTCCTAGCTCCAATCAGGATCTGGTCAATACGAATGCCAGTTTATCCCTGGTTAGAATTGCACTAAACAGTTGCTGGCCCCAAACCCTTGTCAGCTGGCTAAGAAGAACCTGAAGATTCAAAGCAAACGAGTCATAGAAGAACCCTTCATCTGGGTTCCTCATCTGAAGGTTCCAGCCCAGGGCTATAGGCTGAATGTGATCCTACAATGGGGTCCGAGTAACAGAGAAAGAAGCTCACTCCTCATCTGCAGTCCTTGCCCTGGTTACTTAGATTCAGGATCCCACATCAGGCCATATTGGATATGATGCCTCACTCTGGGGTCAGAGAAACACAAATATTAATAATTTGTTCCTCTTCTTACTTCCTATGTTCACACAGCCACAGGTGCCCACCCAGTGCCCATTCTGAAAGGCTCTATTCAGGCCCTCTTGGCAAGATGATATCCACCCCCACCTCCAAGTACCCACAGCCCATAGATATCTCCCTAAGCAGACCTGAGCTGGAAAAATGATCCACTCTGTATTCACTTTGGATTTACTGATCAATACTAAGGATGGCACTCTGTCAATCTTGGATGGAGTAATTATTGGAGAGAGACTGCCATCCTTGCTGGTCCCCCTCACACATATCTTTGAATATATTCTTTATGCCACCTCTTTGGCATGGTTCTTCAGTAGCAACATGTTGCAGCGTACTCCTACGAAGCATGTGTCTGTCCACTGTTCTTTGGGTAATCCACAAAATTCATTTTATTTTTAAAAGAGAGAGTATGCTTTTAGGTTGTGTGTGTTTGTGCATGTATATACATATATATATATGTGTGTGTATATATTATTATCCATAATATATTCATGCATATGCATATATGTATGTTAATATATACATATGCATGTATGTGTATATGTGTGTATATATATGTACACACAAGTCAAAATTCAATGGCCTTCTTACCCCAAGTTTCTTATCCTCCTTGACCTTTCTGGAGCATTTTACACTGTTTACCATAATTACATTCCACAAACTCTTTCTACTTTTGGTGTATATAGCAATCCCAAAACATTTACTTCTCATTCTAGAGAGCATTGAAGTAAGTCATTATCTTCCACAGCACTGGCCCATGGGAGAAAACATGAGTGAGCCCAGCACCTTCTCATGGCTTAAAACTCTTCAAACATATTCTCTGAGTGCAAAAAAAAAAAAATTAGGGTCATGAGATAATATATTTGGAAGAGAAATGGATCTTAGAGGTGAATGAATCTAATCCCCTTTTTATAAAGAGGAAGCTGAGGCCCAGGAAGGTAAAGTGGCTTGTCTGAGGTCACACAGGTGGTGAGTAGAAAATCCACAATTCCAATCTAAATATAGGGCTCTTCCATTGTACCACACTACAAAGATACCTTTTCTTAGTTTTTAGCCTTGTTGACTCTTGTTTTGGCCTCGTCTCATCCCTATCTACATATTCTTGTGTCACTTTCCTACACATAGATTTATTCCTTTCATGCATAAGCCCTTTGGTGACCTGGTGCTGAATGTATCACTTGAATTGTTTGGACTCATACTTTGCCTTTGGCTTCTATGCATTCTGTGTTCACTGACCTATATACAACTTCTTACACAGCTAATTTCAAGTCCCTTCCCTAATTCTGGCTTTGTAACCACAATATACTTGCCATTGCCCTGGAAGAGTTCTCATTTCCTTATACTATGAAATCTAAATCTGGATGAGTGCAGAGTACCTGAGACAATGTTTCTTAGACAACCCACTGTTGTGGTTCCAATCTCTCTTTTTTGACTCTACCTTTGAGATGGGTATTTCTCAAGGTTCTGTTCTTTCCTTCTTCGAATACTAATCTCATTCACTTTTGATACTTCAAGTGGCATATCTCTACAGGTAACTCATATCTGTATCTCTGGTCCTGACCTCTCACTGTATTTCAGACCTACATTATTGCTTATAGGATATCTCTATTAGATGTCTTGCCAGCATTTTCAACTCAACATATCCTTAACCAAGCTTTAATTCTTTTTTAAAAAATGTATTGGGGCAGCTAGGTGGCACAATGGATAGAGCACTGGCCCTGGAGTCAGAAGTACCCGAGTTCAAATCTGGCCTCAGACACAACACTTACTAGCTGTGTGACCCTGGGCAAGTCACTTAACCCCAATTGCCTCACTTAAAAAAAGTATTGATGACTTAAAATATTAAGGCATTTCCTGATATTTTTCTTCTGCCTCCTAGTTAATCTTGCCTTGTCAAAGGAAAATAGTTAAGCAAATGCAATTGACACACTAACCTCATCTAACCAATGCAGCATTCAATGCCTGCAGTTCTCCACCCTTTACAGAAAGGTAGGGGGTGTGTTTCATCATCTATCTCCTAGGACTGATCTTTACTTTTAATCTGAATTCAGCTTTCTAAAAGTGTAATTTTCATTTATACTATTATAGACATTTTATATATTGTTCTGAGTCTTCTGTCCTGGCCCTATATCAGTTCAAAGAAATCTTACCATATTTCCCTGATTTCTTCATATTCACAATATTCTATTACATTCATATAACACAATTGTTTAGAAATTACCAAATTGATGGATATTTGCTTTTTTCTTTATTACCATAAATTCAATTTACTGCAATAAAAATGCTAATAATATAGCATATATACCAAAGTATATATGGAACCTTTCTGTTTTGGACATCTTTAGGTTATCTGCCCCACAATGGAATTACTGGATGAAAGAGTATGGGCAGTTTAATAACTTTTCTTTCATAATTCTAAAATTTTTCATAACAGTTGGAGTAATTCACAGCTTCACTAATAGTGTATTAGTATGCCTGTATTCCCACAGGCCTTTTAATACTATTTCTATCTTTTATCATCTTAGCCAATTTAATGAATGTAAGGTGAAACCTCAAAGTTGCTAAATTTGCATTTCTCCTTTTATTAGTTATCTGAGGTATTTTTTCCCAAAGTGCTGTTGATTGCTTGTGATTTTTTTTCTTTTTGGAAACTGTTTATATTCTTTGACTATTTATCTTTAGGACAATCACTCTGAATCCTATATATTCATGTCAATTTCCTATGTATCTTTAAATCATTTTTATCTATATCCACGGTACCTAGCAGTGTGCCTTATACTTGGTAGGCACTAAATAAATGTTTGTTGAATTCAATTAAATCTCGGATATCAATCTTTTATTTTAGATAATTTAGGCAAAGATTCTCCCCGCCCAATCAACAGTTTCCCTTATTCTATTTGCATTTTTGTGCCAAAGTTTTTTGGTCTTATATTAATGAAGTTGTCTACTTTGTATTTTGTGACTTCTTTGCTTGTTTATGAAATTCCTATTAACTACAGATTTATAAAGTATAACTTTCTATTCTTTTCTATTTTACAAAATTATACAACCTTAAGGTCATGTATCTATTGGGAGTATATTGTAGTATATAATATAAGAAGCTGGCATAAACCCATTTCCCACTGATTTCCAATTTTTCCGCCAATTCTTTTTGAATAGGAAACCTACCCCAGTAGTTTGCATTTTAAGGTTCATCCAATTTCGGGGTGGTATGTTAGGTTGTATTTATTGTTATAATGATTAGCTTTTCTATATTTTTCCTCAATACAAAATAGTTTCCATAACAATTGCTATGTAATATGGTATGAAATGTAGAAAGGCTAGATTTCCTTCATTCTTTGCATTTCCCCCATTACTTCTCCTAAAATTTTTGGCCTCTTGCTTCTTCAGATTAATTTGGTTACTTTGTCTATTTTTTACAAAGTAACCCTTTGGTAATTTGATCACCACAAAATAAATCTGTAAATTAATTTCTGTAGCATAATTATTTTTGTTATCTTCACATAGTCTAGCTTTGAACAATGTATAACCTTCTAATTATCTAAAAAATTCTAATATATAAATTTTCCATAATTACTCTGAGGTTTTTAATTTACTTAATGCTCAAGTTTGTATGATAACTCCCAGATAATTTTATCCATTTTGTAATTATTTGGAAGGGATTTTTTCTTTATTCTTTCCTTGTTAGTTTTGCTATGTATATTATAAAGGTTAGCTAAATTTTAGTTATTACTGTTAGCAAGGGACAGGAAAACTTAAAGATATTTTAAAGCCAGGAAGACCTGGGTACAAGTCTCTCCTTTGACACATACCAGCAGTGTGATCATAGGTAAGTCACTCATTAAAGCCAACCTGCATTGTCATGAATCCAATCCCTATCCCCATCATTAGCAATATATCTATAGATATTTATAGGTAGATATCTAAATATACACACATGCATACATACATGTATACATATATAGACAATTAACTTTGAGCATTTAGTTTGATACACTAATTGCTGTAATTTTAATTTTTCAGAGACTGTGGCATTCTATAACTTGTAGAATATTGACATAAAAAGATAGACTTCTATTTTACAGAGAAGCTTAAGGTCACTAAAACATTGCCTAATTTCTCAAAGACAATACAGCCTGTTCTCATCCTTCTATTAACTTTGGGCTCAATTCATTATCCATTTGCAGTATCTCTCCAAAACTTGCTTTATGAGCTATCTAGCCAACAGTATATCATATTCTGGAAAGTAGGCATTTTTTATCCATTTTTTTCCTTGTGTGGATGGCTAGGCTGAATTATTTGGTGAAAAAAAAAATGATTTCATTTAGGAGGCACTACATTGTTTTGGGCTTTGAGTCAATCATCATGATATCGACTGCAACACCGGCACCATCTGTAGGGAATTCCTCTCTTTGATTTAGAATCTTTGCATTGGACTCTAATGAACCAACTGCATGATAGTGACAAATATTTTGGATTTGATGATTTCATGCCTCAATTGTTATGAACAATCAGATTTTGTTTTATGGAGCAAAGTTAACAGCATCATCACATCTTTCAAAAAGTCTTGAATAATTTGACATATGCATTGAAGAAAGCTTTCAGGGCTCTCGGAAGTCTAATAATTCTCTCAAAGAAAGTGAATGAGGTTAGTATGAACAGATTTGTTCTTTGTGAAGCCAGGCTAGTTCTTAGTAATCATCATTTTCTGGAAGTTTGCAAACCATCTCTTTAATGATATAGTCTAAAATTTCACTAGGATATATAGTCTGTCAAAGTCAACAGACTATATATAATTTGTAGATAGTATTTTCTTTAAAAAAATTGGGACAACCTTTTCCTGAATTCAATACTGAATTATTGTCTCCACCTTTCCTCTTTTCCATTGGGACAAAGTTCACCTGGGCTTGGTAACTCAAACCTGGGGGCAGTTCAGCATTTTTCCTACTTCTGAAACAAGGAAAATTCTAAACAACCCAATTCGGGATTGCTATCTCTCTTCTAAGATCAAGTGTCATCCTCTCCAAGCTTGGTGGGAGGAACATGAGGATCTACTCTAATGGTTAATAGGCTTAACAAATAGGGGACACCTGCCTCAGAATTTTCTCATCCCTAAACATGACATTTATGTTTTGTACCATGTCATAGAACATAACAGGCTTCATATCCCTGTCATCATCTGAAATAGAGAAAAAAAGCAAGAGAGAGAGAGAAATATGCACTCACTAACGAGGCCATAAATATTGATGTCTTCCTTAGGCCCCCCAGAGCCCTATCATTTTGGCAACTGGCTGATTAATAATAGATTAAACACTTTAGATTTGCTTACTCTGAGCTCCGTGACTTTAAATGTATCTGCTGTGCTAGAAGTGATGGGGCCTTGGATTGACAGATGGAGTAGAAGAATACAGTAGGAGAGAACATGACAATGAATATTTCACTGGGCTCAAGGACCATGTGTAGGAGCTCAGAATGCCTTCATCAAACTTAATTTTCTTTCTCCCAGAACAAATTCACATTATAATACAAGTTAAGGAAGCTTGCTAAAACATGCCATATGAGTGTCCACTTTGGAACTGAGACAAAAAAAGTAATTCCCCACATATGGTATTCATTCCAATCAAAACACTATTTAATGACCATGGGAACTTAAGATAACATGAGCAAGTGTGGGAGAAGGTAGAATTGTGAGTTGACATTCACAAAGAATAATCAGTGACCAAATATTGCTTACAGTCTAGGCTGGAGGCAGAAGGTACATAACATGATCTGCTAAAGTCTCTTTCAACTCTAGGATACCTTTATCTGAAAAAATGATATAGTTTAGATAGTACTGAATGGAATAAGTCAAATGTAAGTACTAGGTCTGGTTTTGTTACTAAAACTGCCCATGAAATAAAGACAAACAAATCCCTTCTCTTTATGTCAGTTTCCTTACCTGCAAAATTAAGAGGGTGAACTTGGTCTCTAAAATTCCTTTGAGTTTTAACATCCCATGTTCTACAATCTCATGTTTTATGTTCAAAATTCCCTTCTAGATTTCATGTTCTGTATGCTATGATTCTATGTCTTAATATCCCACACTTCTTTGTTATTTTGTGACTTAATGAAATGAAGTTAACTATGCATTTCTAAAAAACCCCAAACAACAAAAAACAAACTTTGACAGGGCAAGAATTTCAATAGAACTATTCACAATAGAAAAACCTGAAGATATCATCAAGGATTCCAAGGATGGCATGGCAAATATGCGCACATGTGCATACACGCGCACACGTGCACGCACACACACACACACACACACACACAAAGTAGATTCTGTCTGCATTCCAAATGCATAACAAAGAAAATGGTGCTACTACAGAGCTGATACCTTGAGCCCTTGGGTTCCCTATGAAATTCATAAACTGTCTTTGTTATTTCTAAAGGGTTATCTGTTGAAACATCTTTAGGCAGAATCTGTCATGAGCAGTCTTCAAGTCAGCAACCTGTCTCAGCAGCAGCCCTATTAGAATGTTGACATATGCAGCATCAAAGACAATCATGGGCATGGAGCTGTCCTTCTAGGGCCCTGCCCAGCCTTTGAAATAGTGATAGCAGCAGTCAGGGAATATTCCATTGAGGATTTTTTTCCTTTCCTTTCTCTTTCTTCCCAGTTTGAAATACTGCCCTGTCCTTAGACTATTCCAAAAGAATGGCTCTGTGTGTGTGTGTGTGTGTGTGTGTGTGTGTGTGTGTGTGTGTGTGGTGAGGATGAAGGAGAAAGGAGTAATTTCATTGCTGATGGGCTCAATTCAATGTTGAATGGTGAGTGTCGAGAAAAGAGTTATCTGATTATATAGAAATTTCATTATTTTTACTTTAATTCCTGACAACTTTTGACCCATCTCTAGATCACAGAACATAAATCTGACATAGAGGTTTGTGGGCAGGGAACTTCAACAATTCAGATTTCTGATGGAGGTGTTTCTTTGATAAACGTATAGTAACTAGTAACTTCTTGACTCATTTTAATGATAATTTTTGTTTTCAAAAGATCAAGAAATTAACAAAGAAAAATTTTTCTGGATTAGATTTTCAACAACAAGGAGGTAATGTCCAGAACCTTGGTGGTCACCAACATTAGAATTTGGGATGGGGGACAGCTAGGTACAGTGGATAAAGCAGCAACCCTGGACTCAGGAGGATCTGAGTTCAAATCCAGCCTCAGACACTTGACACTAGCTGTGTCACCCTGGGCAAGTCACTTAACACTCATTGCCCTGCAAAAAAAAAAGAATTTGGGATGGAAGAGAGAATAGCCAGAAATAATCTGACATGTATCCTAAGTTTAGAAAGAGCAAATTTCTTAGGGTTTAGAGAAAATATAGATAGGATACCATGGACTAAAATTCTTCAGAGGAGGATCAGCCCAAGAAGCATAGATACCCTCAAGAATTAAATCCTAAAAGCACAAAGCACAACAATGTTGCTGAGGAGGAAAAGGGCAGGATATATCAAGAAACCCATGTGTATGCATATGGAACTCACTCATCGACTTATTTTTTTAAGATATAGAGAGAAGATGGAAGGAAGATGAGGTAATGAAAAATGAATACAAAAGCATGGCATGATCCTATAAGAAGAGTGACAGGAGTTCTAAAACTCAGAATGAGTAGAAGATGGCAAGGAAAACTAAAGATAGCAGTTACTGTGAAAGATACAATAGGGAGAAAAATTGAAGAAAAGATAGGACTGCAGGTCAGGGTAGAATGTAGAGGGGATTTCTGCTCTGGTATGGGTTAATCTAGATGGACTTTTGATGTCCCTTCCACCTTCATTTCTGCAGGTCATGCAACTAGTAAGCGTCAGAGCCAGGATTTTTGACTCCTAGTCCACTAGGCTGACAACTCTTGACCCACCTCTAGATCACAGAACATAAATCTGACATAGAGGTTTGTGGGCAGGGAACTTCAACAATTCAGATTTCTGAGGGAGGTGTTTCTTTGATAAACGTATAGTAACTAGTAACTTCTTAACTTGTTTTAATGATAATTTTTGTTTTCAAAAGATCAAGAAATTAACAAAGAAAAATTTTTCTGGATTAGATTTTCAACAACAAGGAGGTAATGTCCAGAACTTTGGTGGTCACCAACATTAGAATTTGGGATGGGGGACAGCTAGGTACAGTGGTAGTTCTAAAACCGTATGTTGATGCACAGACTGACAACAGTCACTCATGTAATGTTGAATAAAGGTCCGAAAGGTCTACGAGGGCATGGTTTCCTTCCCCAACTTAAATGGGGCAGTTCTAAAATTGGAACAAGTCCAATGCTTCATTACAAGCCTATCTCTCACTTTCACTTCAAAGGACACTCTGCTCAGTACAACTACTGAGGAAAACAAGGAGACAAGAACCCTTCTGCCCATCCCAGAATTGAAATCTTGTGATTTATGGGTTGGTTATTACCAGCTGTAAATCAGCACCATTCTCCATTGAAGTTGAATCAATGTTTCAATGGATTTTTTTTTCTTGATGTTTATTGGGCAGGTAGGCTAACTCTGTCTTTTCTTAGAATTGCAGAATCTCAGAGCTGACAGAGATCTCAAAGGATACATAGTGTTGGACTCATTTATTCCCTCTACATCTCATTCAAACCTTTATTTGAAGACTTCTAGCAAATGGAAGTTCATTGCCATTAGAAAGGATTTCTTTAAAATAATTCTACTCTTAAACCTCTAACCATTGTTCTTAGTTTTGGTCTGTGGTGCTAAATTAGAATAAGTCTAATCATTCTTCCACATGACAATTTCTCAGCTATATGCAAAAAGCTATCATGTCCTAGTCCCTTACATGTTTGTTTGGTGGTTTTTTTTTCCTGCGTGTACTTGTATCTTGGTGGAAATTTCCTTTGATGGGATCATGGAATGTTAGAACTAGCCTTCTGACTTGAAGTCTTTCTGATTCTGTTACATCATGCTGCTTCCCAACAATGACTTAGTACATGGCCTGTATTGATCCTTATATAAGTAGTCATCATGCATGATGATAGCATAAAGTTTTGGCCACTCCTCATGACACGGTTTCTTGCTATGTGGAACTTTTCAAGGAATGCTAAGGCTATGCCCTAATCACTTCCAGGGATATGTTCAGTGCTGAAAGACTTGGCCCTTTAGGATGATGCTCCCTGGCTCCCATTACAGAAGCCAGGGGAGAGGGTTGTATCAAAGAAGACTGGCCACCAAGACACTCAGTATGCCTTAAAAGGAGAGACTCTTCCTTCTGGCATTCTCTCTTCCTTCCTCTCTCTGGTATGTGTGGGATATATAGCTCTGTCTCTGTCTCTCTTTTTTTCCTAAGGGATACTCCTCTCCAACTTGGACTGCATACATGTGGCTACTAGAGCATATACTTCTCCAAACGAGGCAGGTCAGGATCTCAATGTCCTGCTAGCTGATTCTTCTGCTTTGCATTTATTTTCTTGAGCATAGCTGCCTGAAAAGCAATTATGCAAGCAGGACTTTTAGGGCATGGTTACCCTAGAATTCCTATGCCCCCAAACTGGGCATATATTCCCTGAAGCCACTGCACAGGCTGAGCACTTCATGAAGCATGCTCCTGTCAGAAGAGATGTGTCACCAGAAGTGACCAAGGTCCAGGCCCACCCTGGAATGCAATTTGCTTTATTTGACTGTATGGACATCAAATGGATGTTAAATTCCCCTTATTAATAAGAGTATCAATGTGATTATCTATGGGTAAGGGAATAAATATAAGAAGAATAGATAACTGTCTAAAATACATACTTCTCATACATGCTACTGAGATATTGAGTAAATTCCTGACCAGAGGGGACAATGTCTTCTGACAGGAGAGGGACAATGCTGCTCATAGGGGAAATCAATGCCAAATTCGGACAATTATCACAACTTTGTTCAATGTTGGAGGCCCTGCTGGAAAGGTCCCCAAAACATTAAACATTTAATTACTGCATTTCTTCTCATCTCCGTAGCCTCCTTCATTGCAAAACAAAAACAAAAACAAAAACATCCAAGAATTGTCTCTGTTCCTTGACCAGTGGCCAAAGGATAGGAGCAAGGGGTCAGGAAAGACCTCTTACTGTCCAAATAAGACACGTTTTCTTGACATTCACATTAATAACTCTTCTAGTCAAGAAGATACAGTGGTGGGATGTGCTAGTTAGATGTTAACTTCAGATATCTAATGTCTCATATTTCAGTAGTAACTCACATTGTAGTCTTATTCTGGGTCATTATAGTTTCTTTCACTGGTGCGTATTTATTTATTGAAAAGGCCAGGTTCCTTGGGGGTGGGCTCATTAAGGAAAAATTCCTTTGCCTGAGGGGCTCCAGAACACAGTGTGCTATCTATGACCCATACTTTTCAATCCATGCCAACATCACAACAGGCAACATTTTAGTTTCATCCAACAAAACTCCAAGTAAGCATAGCTGAGAAGTTCTGCTAAAGGATCTGTTAACAATAGAATGGGGAAATACTTGAAGGACTGAGCCTCAAATCTACAATTCCTTCCCTGACCACCCCTGTCCAACATTATCCCTGTCTCTGAAATCTTATAGCTTGCAGAGAATGTACCATACCGTCAAACATTTAGACTCCTGGAATGATAGAGACGAAAAGTTCCTCTGAACATAGAATGTTAGCCCTGTAAACAAAGAACATTAGCTCTAAAAAGTACCTTGGAATGCCCAAACAAAAGAGGACCTAAGAAATTACCTAGCCCAAGCCATTCATTTTATAGAAGAGAAGACAGTAACACTGAGCAGGAAAGTGAGTTACTTAAGATCATGCAGTAAAATCATTGCCAGAACCCATGACTGTAACTCAGGTCTCTGGACCCAAACTCAGACCTCCTTGTTCCAGGTTCAACCACCTAACTACTTCTCTAGATTATATGCTCTTTTCTTTCTGTTTCAATTATGCAAGTTTTATCTTCCCAATTAAAGTGACCAAGATAATCTACTCCTCTTATATTTTCCACAGTATCTAGGTATTATGTGCTAGAAAAATAACAGACATTTTATAAATGTTTATTTTTTTTCTTCACTTGAGAAGTGATTCTATCCTTTATGTGAGGAAGGCATTTAGAATCCCCAAAACATTTATACAGCAATCACTCTCAATTTAAATGATCACATCCAAGGAATCTTGCTCTGGATGAAACATGTTGGTACCTCTTCGTAGCATTAAACTTCTTAATGTAAAATAGAAGCCCATAGTAGATTCCTTCTTAGACACCATTCAAAGGGGTTTGGTTTATAAGTCACTGAAGGGATTTTATTCATAAGGTGATTTTATCCATAATGTAATATGATGATACAGACTCTAGGGGCATTTCTCGCATACATTTAAGGCTTCTTCTAACTCTAGATTTCTAAAACAGGTTTAATTTGAGGTCAAATGATGCAAGGTTAACAGATCAATCAGCAAGCCTTCATGTGCCTTTTCCCAGGCACTGTGCTGCATTGGGGATACAATTACAAAGAATGAAATAATCCCTGCTCAGAAAGAGTTTACATTCAGAAAAAAATATGAACTACTCAACTCATGTTTAGCTTCTGTGTTTTCTATAAAAGAGAACAATTTTTAAACTTGAAAAGACAAAACATGATTAAGAGGAAACTGAAGCCCAAGAGATTTCAATATTCTATGTCCAATAAAAGGAAGTTTGATAAACTAACTGAGCTCTACCCATCTGGACTACTGTTCACCACATTTAGGAACAACTGTTTAAAACTGCAGTGTTTCTAGTTAATGTTAAAAAGGGTGATAAGGGAGACCACAATCCATTTCATGAGGATCAGTTAAAGGAAACTGAGAAGAGATTTAGCAGAGATATGACTACTGTCTTCAAATATCTGAAGGACAACTATGGGGAAAGGGAACAGATTTGTTTTTCTTACATATTAAGAACAGAACTAGATCTGATGGATGGTAATCTGAGTGAGGCAGATTTCAGCTTGCTATGAGAGATAACTTCCTAATACTTAAGGGTGTTGCAAAATCAAATGGGCTGCCATATGAGGGAGTAAGTTTCCCATCTTCATAAGCATGAAAGTAAAGGATGAATAGGTTATTATGGAGAGGATTACCACATAAGGTCAGGCTAGATGACCTATAAAGATCATTCTAAACTGAAAATACTATTAATTAAGCCATTTGCAAACCAAATTAGATGAACATTGAAAAAGGGGAGAACTTTTTAAGATAAAGGGAGGAAGTTCTGAATTTTGTATTGGAAAGAAATGCCTGTAACCTTATGTGTTAAAGAGGATACTTTGAATCGATTCTCCCTTCATCCTCTATTAATGGAGAGAGTATCCTGTAGAAGCCCTATCAACAAAACACTGAGAAATAGGTACAGCTTGCTGAGATTCTTGGAAGGGAAGGATGAAGTAAATAAACATGAAGTGCATTAAAAAACATTACAATTTATGAAGGACAGAGCTGTTTCTCTTTTTTCTTATTTGAGCAACACTGGGTGCAGAGAGGTTAAATGATGGTTCTTAGTTCACACACTGGACAGAAAGATGAGAATAAAATCCATAAACTCAGACTCCGGAACAGACCATGCTGCCTCTCCAAATACAGAAAAGCATCTTTGTTTTGGGGCTGAGAATCTGGAGAGCATCCAAAGCCTACCACGAGGCTGATCCAAAGCTGCTTCTCCATTGTTGACTTTATAAACATCATGATTTACATAATTGCTGAACGGTAAGGCAGCTCCTTGGAGGAAATAAATTAGTTGGGAAGATGTGTTTGTACTTCTGGATATTAATGAGCCTCATAGCTTCATCATCATCACTAATAATAGTAGTAATAGCTAACATTTGCATAGTGCCTACTATGTGTCAGATGCTGTATAACGCACTTTAGAAATATTATCTCATTTGACCTCACAACAACCCTGGAAAATAGGTGCTATTTTTATGGATAAGGAAACCGAGGCAGGCAAAGGTTAGTTAAGTGCCTGGCCTAAGGTTGCATAGCTAGTAAGTGTCTGAGGCTGGATTTGAATTTAGGTCTTCATTACTCAGGCCCGGTGCTTTATCTATTCTATCACCTAGCTGCCTACTAATAAATATTTGAATGCCTACTTATGTGCTCAAAGTTTGGTAGGAAGAATGCTGGATACTTGAAGAAGAGACCTAGGTTTAAATCTAGTCTGGTCAAAAGTTCTTTGCACTTTGCATTATACTACGTAAGTGTTTTGAACACAAGGCCCATGTCTAATAGTTTTTCTGTCACTATCTCTCTTCACTAGAGGGCCCAAGACAGGGCCATGACAGTAAATTCTTTGTTTTTCCATATAAACATTTTATTATTTTCCAGTTACATTTAGAGATAGTTTTCAACATTTGTTTTTATAAGATTTCTAATTTCAAATTTTTCTCCCTCCCTCCCTGCCTCCCCAAGACAGCAAGTAATCTGATATAGGTTATATATGTACAATCATATTAAACATATTTCTGCATTAGTCATGTTATGAGAAAAGAATCAGAGCAAAAAGGGAAAACCTCAAAAAAGAAAAATATCAACAAAAAAAAAAAAACAATAGAAATAGTATGTTTCGATCTACATCTAGATTCCACAGTTGCTGTTTTTTCTGGATTTGGAGAGCATTTTCCATCATGAGTCCTTTTAAACTATCTTGGACCATGATATTGCTGAGAAGAATCAAGTCTATCACAGTTGATCAACACATAATGTTGTTGATACTGTGTACAATGTTCTCCTGGGTCTGCTCATCTCCCTCATCATCAGTCCATGGAAATCCTTCCAGGTATCTCTGAAATCTGCCTGCTCATCATTTCTTACAGCACAATATTATTCCATTACATTCATATACCCCAACTTGTTCAGCCATTCCGCAATTGATGGACAATCCCTCAAATTCCTATTCCTTGCCACCACAAAAAGAGCAGCTATAAATATTTTTCTACATGTGGATCCTTTCCCCTTTTTTATGATCTCTTTGGGGAAAAGACCTAATAAAGGTATTGCTGGGTCAAAGGCTATGCACAGTTTTATAGCCCTTTGGTCATAGTTTCAAACTGCTCTCCAGAATGGTTGAATCAGTTCACAGCTCCATCAACAATGCATCAGTGTTCCAATTTTTCCACAACTTCTCCAACATTCATTACTTTCCTTTTTTGTCATATTAGCCAATCTGAAATGTGTCAGGTGGTACCTCAGAGTTGTTTTAATTTGCATCCCTCTAATCAATAGTGATTTAGGACATTTTTTCATATGGCAATAGATAGCTTTGATTTCTTCATCAGAAAGCTGCTTGTTCATATCCTTTGACCATTTCTCAATTGGGGAATGACATGGATTCTTATAAATTTGGTTTAGTTCCTCATATATTTTAGAAACAAGAGGTAAAAATTGTTTCCTAGCTTTCTGCCTCCCTTCTAATTTTGGATGCATTGCTTCTGTTTGTACAAAACTTTTTAAATTTAATGTAATAAAAATCATCCATTTTGGATTTCATAATATTCTCTACCTCTTGTTTGGTCATAAACTGTTCTCCTTTCCAGAAATCTGAGAGGTAAACTAATCTTCCTCTCCTAATTTATCTATGGTATCACCTTTTATGTCTAAATCATGTACCCATTTTGACCTTATTTTAGTATAAGGTGTAAGATGTTGGTCTATGCTTAGTTTCTGCCATACTATCTTCCAGTTTTCCCAGCAATTTTTGTCAAATACTGAGTTCCTACTCCAGAAGCTGGAGTCTTTGGGTTTACCAAACAGTACATTACTAAAGCATGACAATAAATTATTAATAAATACTCAACTAATTGCCTGAATTACCAATTCACTATCTTGGGGTGGGAGTAGAGAATCTATACTACATATATTAATTGTCTAGACCTTCCCTATGGAAGCTATACAGGCTTGTGGGCACTATCTGTTACAGAATCTCAGAATCCTGAATTTAGAAGGTTCCTCGGTAGACATTTAGTTCACCTTCTGCCTCTAAAACATCGCCAATAATCGGTCAGTTGTTTCAGTTGTGTCTGACTCTTTGTGACCCCATTTGAAGTTTTCTTGGCAAATATATTGGAATGGTTTGCCATTTCCTCTTCCAGATTGTTTTCTAGATGAGGAAACTGAGGCAAACTGGGTTAAGTGACTTGCTCAGGATCACACAGCTAGTAAGTGTCTGAGGCTGGATTTGAACTCAGGAAGATGAGTCTTCTTGACTCCAGGCCTAGCATTCTATCCACTGTGCCATTTAGCTGCCCAACTGGTCAAATAGCTTTTGCTTAAACACTTCAAGTGACATGCAACTATTTCCCAATACTACCCATAATACTTCTGGACAGTTTTTTCTTATTAGGAAGTTCTTTCTTTTATTCAGCCTTCATATTGCTTCTGGGACTATAAGAGCCTAAAACAATCTTAAGAGTCATTTAGTTCAACCCCCACATTTTACACAGAAGGGGAAGTCACTTGTTCATTATAACTGAGGAGTAGAATCAGGATTTGAGCCCAGATCTCCTGACTCCAAATGTAATATTCCCTTGGCATTTCCACTAATTAGTGTATTCTTTTAGCTCTTGAGGTAGGGTCTGGGAATTTAGTTTTTTTTAAGCTTTTAATACCTTTTTAATATAATTGATCTTCTTTTTAGCCCTATGTATTTTGTTTTATCCTTTTAAAATGTTATTTTGAGAAGTGGTCCATGGGCAGTTAGGTGGCCAGGAGATAGAGTGTCAGGCCTAGAGTCAGGAAGACTCATCTTCCTGAGTTGAAATATGGGCTCAGACACTTACTAGTTGTGTGGTCCTGGGTAAGTCACTGAACTCTGCTGGCCTCACATTCATCATCTATAAAATGAGCTAGAGAAGAAAGAGGAAAACTACTATTTTTGCAAAGATAACCCCAAATGGGGTCCCAAAGAGTCAGATATGGTGGAAACAACTGAATAACAACAATAATCACAGGTTTTAGCAGACTGCCAAAGGGGTACACCAAATCAGTTAAGAACCACTGTTCTATAGAATCACTTAATTTGTAGTAGTAGTAATACCAGTGAAAGTAGCCATTTTAAAAAGTCCATTTATTTATCTCTCAAGAACCCAAAGAAGCCTTGCCTCTACTCTTCCCCCCAATTCAATCCACATTTTGCACTGATACTAGACAATGTTCCTTACATCTACATATGGTCATGTTACTTCTCTTGATTAAAAGCCTATGATCTTTTCCCACCACATGTCAAATAAGCATAAACTGCTTACCTTGGCATTCAAGACCCTTCACAATCAGACAATACCATGCCTTTCAAGACTTTTCTCATATTTTTCTTATCCATGTACTCCATGTTATAGTACACAAGATATATTTGTCAGCCTCTGACCCATGAATATACCCTATACCTCCATAGCCTATAGGCAGAAAACTAAACTTGAGATTATTACAGTGCTTTACACAGCTAGTCACTAGTAAATTCTCGTTAAAATGAACAAAACTGATATTGTTCAAAGGAAGTGACGAACTTGAAGTCTAACTATTCTGGTGTGTAAAAATGGAAGGAGGAGTCACGATGACAGATAAAGGGAATGCCCTTAGAATAAAGAATGTAATGATTGGAAAAAATCATATAGCACAGAATGCTAGAGCTGGAAGAGAGCTAAAATACTGTATAGTTCAACCCTTTCATCAGTTGGGGAAACTGAGGAATGGGAAACATGACTTAACCAAATCACATGACTAATTAATATGTCATAGCTAGGACATAAACCCTAGTCACCTGATAGTCCAGTGTTGTTTAGACAGCTAAATAGAAGACATATAGGTAGACTCTGTGATTTTACTAACATAAAGAACTCTCTACAATGTCTAATATCAGAAAGATTCTTGGAGCACTGAGAGGTTAAAGTGACTTTTCCAGAGTTTGTTGTTCAGTCATTCAGTTGTGTCTGATTCTTCATAACTTTATCTGGGGTTTTCTTGGCAAAAATACTGGAATGGTTTGCCATTTCCTTCTCCAGTGAATTAAAGAGAATAGAGGTTAAGTGACTTGCCCAGTGTCACACAGGTAGTAAGTGTCCAAGATTGTATTGAACACAGGTCTTCCTGACTCCATGCCCAGTACTTTATCCACTGAGCCATCTAGCTGCCCCTTTTCCAGAATTACTCAGCCACTAAGTGTCAGAGGTCAGACCTGAACCCAGGTCTTCTTGACTTAACCCAGGTCTAGCTTGCCCCTAGATAATACAACATGTTGCCTCTCTCCAACGTTATTTACCTTATATTACACTAATGTTTCTAGTTATATGAGGTTTTTTGAGTTTTGTTTTTTGCGTTTTAATGGGTGTGTGTGAGATGTACATGGAAGGAGTAGAAAAAAGGCAAGGAATTGGTGAGGTCAAACAAGTAATCAACCAGCATTTATTAAGCACTCACCACAAGGCAGACACTATGCACAGTATTCCTTTGGTTTCTTATATACTCAAGGATTTATGGAATTGACTGAAGATCCTTTGGAACCCAGGCTATTTTTCTCTGATCTACAACCAGTGTCACACATATTTGATGAAAACACTAAATTGGGGAGGGAGGAAAACTTTGGCATGTATACATGATAGAGGCTGGGAAATAGTGAATAATTGGGTGTTATATACTTCTTCTAGTCAGTCTCCCTTCCCTTTTGGGTGTGTGTGTGTGCGTGTGTGGGGAACTGTACTGTTCAAGGCCTGGTCACCAAAGTCAAACCAAATGACTCACCTACCTTGTCCGGTTTTGCAAAGGAAAACAAAAACAATAGCTACTTCTGCAGGCAGAAAGAACCAAATAATCAGTAGCCTTCATCTATCTCTAAAGATTTGGCCCAAAGATCTCCCATCGACATCAAAGCCCAGGGCTTCTGGCCTAGAAAATAAACACTGAGAGGGTATATATACAACCCTATGTGTTAAGCTCCACTGCTCCTGACTTTTAAGAGTAGCTGTATTTTAAGAATTGCGGGGGCAGCTAGATGGCGCAGTGGATAGAGCATCGGCCCTGGAGTCAGGAGTACCTGAGTTCAAATCCGGCCTCAGATACTTAACACTTACTAGCTGTGTGACCCTGGGCAAGTCACTTAACCCCAATTGCCTCACTTAAAAAAAAAAAAAGAATTGCGTATGTCTCTAAGTACATGTGTGTATATATATGTTGAGTGTGTCTGCATTTGTGAATATGTATGTGTGTGTGTATTCCTAGGCTTTAGTTTTTACAGATTTTGGAAAACCACTTGGCTCAAAATTCAATTCTCTGGCAAATATGCTTGGAGCTTTCTACATTTAAAGTTGTTGACTCTGAGGGTCACAGGTCAGCCCTGCCATCTCCAAAGAAAAGGAAGGCATTATTCTGACAAGAAAGGCCAACATAAGGGAAAGAACCTTACAACTGGATTCTCGTCCCAGCTGTGCTGATAACTTACTGTATGACTTTGGGGAAGTCATTTCCCAACTCCCGTCTTCAACTTCCTCTTTTAAAAATGAGGCCATTGGGGCAGCTAGGTGGCACAGTGGATAGAGCACCGGCCCTGGAGTCAGGAGTACCTGAGTTCAAATCCGGCCTCAGACACTTAATACTTACTAGCTGTGTGACCCTGGGCAAGTCACTTAACCCCAATTGCCTCACTAAAAAAAATTAAAAAAAAAATGAGGCCATTGGACTAAATGATCCTTAAAATCTTGTTTAACTCTGACATTCTAAGTTCACACTATGACAGTACCTCCTCCAAAAAGCTTTAACTGAGAACTCTTGTATAAAATATTTTTTCCCACTGACCTCCCAAGAAGAGGCCTGAATTAGGAAATCACCACAAATCCTAACCAGTCAGTCTGAACCCTTTCCACTCCCAAATAGATGAGCCAGTGTACATTTCACAGTGGAGTAGCATTTGTTATGTTATGTAAGGGTATTAACCAGTTAAAGGATCTGTTGCTTCTCAGGCCCCAAACCAACTCTTCTTACAATGCTGGGGAAAGACTCAGCAGGAAGATAATAACATTCATGGGTGAGTCTATCCTTTCCAAACAGGCAGGCCTTAACAATTCTACTTGGACTTAATTACTCTCGGCAGCATCATTGTCCGCTCCGTTCAGTGGAGCATAATCGCCTGGCTAAACTTTGGGGAGCCACAAACAGAATGGGCTTTTGGTTTATGCCCATTGTTAGCAGGAGACTTTCCCCATATACCTGTTTCATGGGTGAGTCTTCTGGGGGTAACCCAGTGGAGAGGCAGTACTCAGAAGGAAACAATAACAACAGTTCCCATTTCTATACTTTATGCATTATAAAGTGCTTTACACTCATTGTCTCATCTCATTGGAAAACCATCTCTGTGAGGCAGTCAGAGAGAGATTATTATCTCATTTGTAGAAGTGAAGAAACTTAGGCACAAAAAAGTTAAGCAAACTTGCCTGAGGTCAAATGGTAAATATAAATTGTTTGAATAAAGAGCATTTATTATCAGAGATGGAAGATACCTTAGAACACAGAATGCAGAACATAAGATTTGTAAGTAGTATTAAAAAATTTGGCATAAACAATGCAAAATTTGTAAAAGACATTAAAGATTATGTAGGTAAATGCCCTTATTTTTGAGAAACTGAGGGACAGATTGACTAAGTGATATGCTCAATGTTAAAAAGCTAGTCAATGGAAGATGTTAGATTCACACTTAGGTGTTTTGACTATATTCAGCATGCTTTTACGCAATGCCCCCTATACCCAGCACTGTGCATATAGCAGAAAGGACAAGAAAAGAAGATTCCATTTCTTCTCTCAATGAACTTGCAACATAACTGGTGACATGCAATTAATGCACATAAAACAATCGGAAGAATTCAAGATGGAGTAAGAATTTAGGGCTTAAAGAGACTCTAAAAGTAATTTAGTTAATATATGTATTTTGAAAATGAGGTAGAGAGGGGAAATGATCAACCCGAAGTCATATAGGGAATGTGGTCAGTTTTACCTATACCATATTGCTTCTAACACTGAAGAAGCTATCCTTGTCTGTGATAAAATTAATTAAAATAGTAAAACATAGAAGCCAGAGACAGCCCTGAGTAAAATTAAGAAATCTAACTAAAGAAATCCTTATGGGGCAGCTAGGTGGTACAGTGGATAGAGCACCGGCCCTGGAGTCAGGAGGACCTGAGTTCAAATCTGGCCTCAGACACTTAACATTTACTAGCTGTGTGACCCTGGGCAAGTCACTTAACCCCAATTGCCTCACTAAAAAAAAAAATAAAGAAAGCAATCCTTGTGTAATCATATAATCTTTTGAGTTGAAATGGCTCTCACGGATTACCTATTCGTCAGTCTCTTTAACCTTTTTCTGGCTCCTCTTCCCCCTTGCAACTTTTCACTTCCTTTTAAAGGACAAAATACTTCTCTTTTCCTTTTTCCTTTCCTTTTAAACCTGTTTCCAGGAAGGGCTGGTTATATCAGTTATTTTCACCTAAGCATAAATATGGAAGTGAAAGAAAAACAAAACACTGTCTTCAGACTACCGCTTACCCTGACACTGGCTGAAGTTGCGTCAAAATGAAGAGCTTGTTTCAGAACAACAATTGTGGGCCTGAGCCATATTCCCATAGGTTCTGCAAGCTTTCTCAGTACTGTGCCCTGATTAGGAAAAAGGTATGAAATATGGGTCAGTTTGAGGCATGTAGTGTTTACTGCATATTAAGAAGAGCTTTGGTGATGGTTGTAGTTCCTCCTAATCTGCCTGTATAAAGCTCTCTCTCTCTCTCTGTGGGTCTGGAAAGATGGAAGCTGATTTGATGCTTGTTAAGATACCAAGAGCCCAGGCTGCTAATGAGAATTTGTTACTGGCCAACTTTCAGCATATTCATATGTTTGTCCACTCATTCATTTAACCAACATTTGTTAAAAACCTCCTACATAGGAAGTACTGTAGTAAGAAGACAGATTCATAAAATCATAGAAATGGGGAATTGGAAAGGATCTCAGTGGCCATCTAAGTTCAGTCCATACATGAAAACATTCCCCACTATTACATTTTTATATATTATTAGAGATGGAAGGGGTTCTAGAATTCATAATAGAGAATTTCAGTCAGAAAAGTTCTAACATCAAATATTAGAGCTGGAAGTGACCTTAGAAGATCACCTAGTTCAGTACAACTTAACAAATGTGGAACTTGAGATACAGAGAGGGGATGTGATTTGGCCAAGATCGCATAGGTAATGCTGGCTGTGGAGTCAGGAGGAACTGAGTTCAAATCGACTCATACATTACTGGCTTTGTGACCTTGGGCAAATCACTTAACCCTGGTGGTTTCAGTTTTCTCATTTGTAAAATGAGCTGGAGAAGGAAACCACTCCTTATCTTTGCGAAGAAAATCCCAAATGGGGTTATAAAGAGTTAGAAATGACTCAACAGCAATAACGAGAAACACAGGTAGCAAGTACCAGTGCTAGAATCAGGACTAGAACTGAATTCTCCTGATATCTAGTCCAACACCTATTCTACTACACTATCTGGCTTCTCTCAGTTGCCCCCTAGAACAATAGATTGGGAAGTTGGGAGACCTTCCTCTAATTTGCAATACAGCATTGGGGAAATTACTTCCCTAATGTCTGTCTTAGTTTTACTCATTCAAATGAAGGGATTAAATTAGATGATTGCTGTGATTCCATTTAGGTCTCTAACATTCTATGATTCTGCCACCAACCTTCCTGACACATCAGCAACTCTTCCATACAAAGCAGCCTATTACCTCAGAAGCCAGACAGGACAATTTCAGCTTCTTTTCCCCGGTATCAAATCATTTGATGTTCAGACAGGAAGAGTTATAGTAGAGCTGAAGTATACACCTGAGTCTTCCTCAGCAGTGGGTCAGACGGGCCAGATCTTCAGGCTGGGCATGCAGAACTGCCCAGCTGCATGGAAATATTCCAGATTGATATCGGTATGCAGAGACCAATCAATAGTCTCTTGCACATGGTTCTCCTTAGCAACAGGGCTCCTCCAGGCTTACTTCTTTTGTGTTCTCTACTGCTTGCTCACTGTGACAAGATTTAGGTTCAAAGTATAGGCCTGAGGGAAGTTCTATAGCCTGGTCCCCAAAACAAGTCAATCCACATTGCTAAAAATCCATCCTTCCAAGGGATTAAAACCAAATGAAGGGTAAATCTCATTATAAAGACTTCCAAATTGCTTGGTTATAGTGGAATGAAAACATTGCTAGGAATTACATTTCCAAGCAACCAGACCTAGAGATGAAATCGTTTGATATCTATAGTATATTGGCAAGTAAAAATGTGTTCTTATATCCAGGAGAGTAAGTCTTAAGTACATACTCTATGCTTCAGCCAAATTTATCTCCTGGGCATCACTCCATTGTCGTATGCTATATTTCTATATCCTTGCTCACTCTATATACTAGGCCTGGGATGGCTCCTTCAGACAACTTACATTTGTACTTAACAAAATGCTATTTGTTTTAAGACTGAGGTAAGGTTTCTCGGGTTCATAGATCTAGTCCTGGAAGAGATCCTAGAGGATTTCTAACTCAATTTCCTCATTTTACAAATGAGAAATCTGAGGCCCCAGAATGGTAAGTGACTTGTACAAGATCACTCATACAGTGAGTGTCAGAGGTGGGATTTGAACTACTTTGCATTGAGCCACTACTTTTCCCACACTATCATACTACCTCCTTCAAGGAATTACCTGAGTTTTACAGTTGGAAATGACATGTCCATCCTCAAATCTCATATAGCATGTTATGTCTTCCCTATGTACTTGTCAAATTCTAGTTTGCATTAAAACAATGTCTCTCATAACTTCTTATTTGATTATAATTCACTTGAAGAAAGGGATCACATACCATTTTATTTTTTGCTTTTCCTAACAGGGCTAACCATTTTGTAGTTTTCTCTATTTCCTAGATTTCCATGAGCAAAAGAAAATTTTCACCTGGTAGTCAATATTATGGTGGTATGCATTTCTGTATTAAGATAAATTAGTCCTGGGACAACAGATGTGTAATTTGTCACCTCACTCAAAATCTTTTCACCCTGGAAGTGCCCTGTAGGCATAGACTTTGAAAATACAGGGTCAACTTCTTATCATGATGAGACATAAGAGAAAAGCTTCAAACATGTTGGGTAAGACTTCTATGCAAAACTGATAGAAAGACAGACCAGAATCACACATGAGAAAGTATAGAGGAAGTATAATGATGCAATCACAAATATACAATATATCCTTTGCATAACATTTGACACATAGATATGATTTTTTTTTTTGTTTTTTTGGTCGGGCAATAAGGGTTAAGTGACTTGCCCAGGGTCACACAACTAGTAAGTGCCAAGTGTCTGAGGCTGGATTTGAACTCAGGTCCTCTTGAATCCAAGGCCGGTGCTTTATCCACTGCGCCACCTAGCTGCCCCTACATAGATTATGATTTTAAAAGTTTTTATTTAAATTATTTGAATAGCCCTTCCATCCTCATAGTTCTTTTCTTCCCACTAACTCAGAGATCTTACATCATAAAATGTTTGGTTTATAAGGGACCTAAAAATATAGGTCACAGAATGTTAGAGCTGCAGGATACCTTAGAGAACATCTATTCCAATTCTATTATTTTGAAAAAAGATGAAATAAGATGACAGAGAGGGAGTGATTGCTTTAGGAGAAACAGCTAGATCTTTATATACATGGCAGACCCAGGATTCACTCTCCAGTTGTCGGGTTCTAAGTGTAGTGTTTTTCCACAACACAAAGTTAACGCTTATGTTTCAGCATTTTATCATTTCTCATTTTTAATTTTGTCTTCCCAAAGAAAATTCCATCCTGTAGATTTGAATGGTAATGCCTTCTTAAGGGTCCACTCACTTGGGGAAGTACACATTCATCTATACTTTCTCTGAGTTCTTATAGAGTCTATAAGTTTCATTACATGGATTAACATTTCATTGCCTACTGTTTGATTTTAATCTCTGATTACTCCATGAAGGAAAAGGAGGAAATGAGATGTGACCATCAGTCTCCTTTTTTCTCTTCTTCCTTGGAATCAGATGATGAATATGTTTTTGTGAAACTTATAAAATTAGAATAATAATACTTCATGCTAACATATCTCTTTGAAGTTTGCAAAAAAGTTTTAAATATATTGATTTCATCCTTATACTAACCCTGTGAAACAGGTACTCTTTTGATCCCCATTTTAGAGTTGAGGAAAATAAAGCAGGCAGAAGTTAAGTGACTTGCCTAGAAACACACAGTTAATAAATATCTGAGTCAGGATTTGAACTTGGGTCTTCCTGACTCTAGGTTCAATGTTCTATCCACTGTGCCACCTATCTGGTTTTACTTATGCTAACATTGATCTGACCAGGAAGTAAAGCATACCATGTAAGGACACATAACTCAAAATAGAGGTGGGAAAATATGCAATGTGAATGAGACTTTATGAAAGAACAGCACAAGTGCTGCTCTGGTACCCATAGATTATTGAAAAGAACCAGAGGAAGTCCTCCATTACACTAGGTAATTTTTTTTTTTGTGGGGCAATGAGGGTTAAGTGACTTGCCTAGGGTCAGACAGCTAGTAAGTGTCAAGTGTCTGAGGCTGGATATGAACTCAGGTCCTCCAGACTCCAGGGCTAGTGCTCTATGCACTGTGCCACCTAGCTGCCCCCCTAGGTAAATCTTTTATGGAGAATATAAGAAGACACAGACAACAATTACACAAGATGCAATGGCCTAAAAGTTGCAATTTTTCTGCTCACTTGTGAAAAGTATCCAAGTATAAAGATGAATTATCTATCGTACATGTTGTACATGTGTACAACAGAGTCATTCACCCAACATAAGGTACCATCAGAATGCCTTATGGCATAGCAAAACAATGGTTAGTAGAGAAATTCAGAGACAGGAGAGATACCTGTTAACTGAGGGTATGAAGGAAGGCTTCCTAGAAGAAGAGGGACATGTAAGAGCTGTGGCTTGAAGGAGGAGCATTCATGTACGTAAAGGTTAATGAGTAAAACAAGGTGAATGATACAATCAAAGGAAGAATGACCTTGATAGAATGTAGTTCAGGCTAGAATTGACCTGAACCTAGAGTAGTTGGTCAAATTTAATAATATGGAATTCAGGAAGGATTAAAAAAAAACTTGAGTTAAAAAATAAACTTTATAAGTATTAGATGGGAAAGGGGAAGCTTGGAAGAAAGCACTATTTTTTATGAAAAAAAGATCTAGAGGTTTTAGTGGGCTGTAAACTTAATATGAGTCAACAATACATTGTGATGGACAAAAAAACCCAATCAGATTTTGGACTGTGTTGAGAGAGGAATAGCTGGACATCTAGGTGGCGCAGTGGACAAAGCACTGGCCCTGGATTCAGGAGGACCTGAGTTCAAGTCCAGCCTCAGACATTTGACACTTAAGTGACCTTGGGTAAGTCACTTAACCCTCATTGCCCCCCAACCCCCAAAAAAGAGACATAGTTTCCAGGAATAAGGAGGTAAAACTTCTGTTGAACTTAGTCCTAGGAAAATTTCATTAGAAATATTGCACTCATTTCTGGGCACCATAGGAAGGATGCTGATAATGATAAGCTAGCTAGAGTGTGTTTAGAAGAACACGAGCAGAATGGAGAAGTGCTTGATTCTGTATAATAAGAGAGGCAGTTAAGGAACCAATAATATTTAGCTTGGAGACATTTAGAGAATATTTGGAGAAGAGAAGACACAGATGAGGCATGATTTTTGTTGTTCAGTCATGTCTGACTCTTTGTGACCCCATGGAGCACAGCACGCCAGGCCCTTCTATACTCTACTATCTCTTGAAGTCTGTACAAGTTCATGTTCAATGCTTCCCTGACACTATCCATCTCATCCTCTGCTGTCCCCTTTCCCTTTTGCCTTCAATCTTTTCCAATAGCTGTGATCAAGTATATGAAGGTCTATGATATAGAAATAGGATTACACTCATTCAGTTTGGCCTCTTGGGGGAAGAACTGGAGATGTGGGTATGGAGAGGAATTTCAAAGAGGCAAATTTAGGTTTAATATTAGGGGAAAAGCCTTCCTTACAATTTGATCTCTCCAAATGTAGAATGGGCTTTCCCAGGAGGTGACAGATTCCCTTTCAGGAGTGGTTTTTGAGAAGAGATTTGATGAGCACTTTCAACTCTAGAATTCTCTGAGTCCTTTACCAAATAAGGCTCTCTCAACCCCAAATGGGGAATACAATTCGATTCAACTGAACAAATATTTATCAGCTGCCTGTGATGTTAAAGGCACTGGAAATACAAAAAACAAAGAAGTCCCTGCTTACACTCTACTGGGGGGAAAAAAAACCAGTGTCCATACAAATAGATATAAAGTATTTTGAGGTGGAAGAGAGTACTAACAACTGGTGTGATCAGAGAAAGCATCACAGAATTGGAAGCACATTAGCCTTGAAGGGAGGTCTATTTGTTTGTTTTAAACAAGATCTGAGATTTATTTTTTCTTTTTTGTCAATTTTGGACAGGGCCACTGAAGGACTTTGTTTTGCTTAACTATGCATATTTGTTATGGGGTTTTGTCTTTCTTTTTTTCAGAGTAGAGGACGATGGGAAGGAGAAAAAATAAATGATTATTAATTGAGAAAATAATCATAATAATAAAATGATACATATATGAAATGATAAAGTTTCAAGCTAGGATGAGAGTTACTTGAGTGGAGAAAAGGGACAGAGAGTTAAAGTAGAAATGACAGGACTTGACTAGTAAAGATAGAGGGAATGAGGGAAGAGAAAAGTCTAGGATGTGGAAGGTGGTGAAAGTAGATAATTAGAAGATTGGTGGTGATCTCAACAAAAATAGGAAATCTGGGATGAGGGGTGGGGTTAAGGAGGGAAGATGGTAAGTGTTACATTGGATATGTTGAATTTTCTCCAATATCCAGACAGAGATACAATGTCCCAAAACATCTCAAATTACTTCAAAGGCATATTACACAGCATGGTCTAGAGAAAATAAAATGCCTCATCAGGACGCCTGAGCTTTTTATTCAGATTAATCTAGAGCAAAACCCCAGGTGCCCATAGGGGATGTTAGAAGGTGCATGGATCAGAGCACTGAGCCTGGAGTCAGGAAGACCCGAGTTCAAATCTAGCCTCAGACACTTACTAGCTGTGTGGCCCTGGGCAAGTCATTTAACTACTGTCTGCCTCAGTTTCTTCAACTACAAAATGGCAATCAGAATAGCACCTACCCTGCCAGATTACTGTGAGAATCAAATGAAGTATTATTTGCAAATCACTTAGCATAGTGCCTGACATGCAATAGGTGCTAAATGCTTTTCCCTTCCTCCTTCCCTCTCTGTAACTTATTTTCCTATCTCTAAAATAGGAATAAAAGATGCTGACAAGGATGAACTAGGTAATCTATGAAGCTTCTTCTGAATTTAAAATGATAAAAAAATAAGTTCTACCACTGGAGAGATGGAGAAGCAATGGATGGTCCTCTTTCTCCCCCTTCACATATGCACATATGTATGTAATCTGTTTCTGACTGGCACTTTAAGAATGATGCCAAAAGACAGAAGGAACAAGATAGGAACATGCTCTTCTATGAAAACCATCATGATCATTGGCAAAGGCAAGGGGGGCAGCATCCCTGACACCAAAAAGAATGGAAGAATGATAATCATTGGAATTTACAAGGAAACATTAATTCAACGATTAATTCATTCAAAGCAAACATTTATTCAGATTTGTGCTAGGCACTAAGGGAGATTCAGAGTTTAGATAAGACAGTGTCTCAGGCTACTCAGAAGTTAGGTAGGGAAACAGTACATATACAATAGTATTTGTAGTTAATGTAAGATATGTACATTAAAGGGGTGTAGATAAAGGGCTATGTGAAGACTGGAGCAGAATTAGGGAAGTCTCTCTGGAGGAGATAGCATCTGTGTCTGGCTCTATCTTCCATCTTTGCACAGGCCATCTCCCTATCTCTCATGCCTGGAATGTATTGCTTTCTCACTTCCCCCTCACTGAATCCCTTTTCCTCTAAGATGCAGCTCAAGTACCACTTTCTTCATAAACCCTATCCTGACACACCTCTCTTCCTAATGTTATGCAGATCAACTGAGCCAACACATGTAAAATATTTTGCAAACCTTACAGCATAATGCAAATGCTTGCTCTAATTATCTTGCATTTATTTGTATTTATTCTCTTTAGAGTTACTCTGCATATTTAAATATCCACTTGTCTCCACTATTAAAATATAAGCTTCCTGAGAGTAGAGGTTGTTTTGCAGAGCCCAGTTTCTGGTATATAATAGGCATTTAAATTCTTGCTAATTGGAAGGAATTCAAGAGTCAGAAAAGCCAAGGACAAATAGGGTCCTGGGAAAGATATGAAAGCTTCCTTAGCTTTTATGTTCATATAGACTTCCTAAAGTTTTCTTTAGAAACTCTGGACAGAAATGACGCAGTATATCTATTCCCCTTAGGGAAAAATAATAGGGAGAGGGGTTGGACTTGTGATTTCATTTGTATGGGAGGAAATTCCCTCCACTAATGCAGGTTGACACCTTTGCAATCCATAATTTTAGAAAATTGTCCAGAACACTGAGAGGACAAGTGATTTACCCAGGGTTACAGAGAGTGTATGTGTCAGAGGCAACATTTGGACCTGTCGTCCTTTAAAATTGGTTCTCTCTCCATTATATTATGCCACTATCAGAGGAAAGGGAACCCTATGAATATGATTTTTCCTCCTGTTTCAGAGACAGTTTATTAGAGACAAAAAACAAAAACAAAAACCAACCATGAGGCATATTTCCATTTATCAAGAGATTTACAAGTCCTACAGTAATCAAAACAATGTCCATCCATTCTGAAGACTCAGAGAAAGGCGGAGATGGAAACAGAGCAACTTCAGAAGGCCAGTAAAGAGATGAATATGCATTACAAATTATACCAGTAAGAAAAAATATCTATAGAAATCACAGGGTTGGTTGCTAAAAGAAAATAGGAAAAAAAATCTCATTCATTAAACCTTGGAATTTAGATCATATAGTCTTAGAATCTTAGAGGTGATTTATTCCAACATTCTGCTCAGTGGATGGACTCTGACAAACCTCTGCCTAAATGCTTCTAGCCATGTAGAATTTACTACCTAAAGAGGCAGCCAGTTCCATGGTTGGGCAGGACTAATTATGAAAAAATTTTTATTTATATTAAGACAGAATCTGCCTTCTTGAAACTTCCTCTAGTTGTTTAATCTCTTTTTCTGGGTGGATCAAACATTTCTCATGAGGAAAATCAAATCTAGTCAAGTAATGTATTGAATTCCTACAATTTACTCTAGGTAAGTTACTATTCTATTTTAGAATGCAGCTTCAGTTTCATTTTATCCATCTTTCAATATATATTCTTGTAGTCATCTTGTATATTATTTTCTGGTTCTACTTAATTTAATCTTCTTCAGTTCATATATGTCTTCTCATGCATCTCTGAATTCTTCACATTCAGGAGTAATATTTATCAGGGTTTTCCTTCTTTCTCCCATGTAAGACATGGAGAAGCCCAGGCCCCTCCTCCTTTCCTAAAGCTTAGGGTTTAACTTTCCCTAAAAGGAGACAAAGTAGCTTTGTGGTCAACTAAGGGCAGAAAATATCCCGGTCACAGGCCTTTCACAGTGGGGTCACAGGGCTTTTCAGACTTAGTGGTTTCATGGAGACCAGGAGAGTCACATATCCCGCATCATATCCTGGTGACTGGATTAGTTTCCATAAAGATACCAGCTGGGCAGCTGGGTGGGGTCACATCAAGAGAAACTCATTACCACTGTATCCTTGTTGCATATGCTGATTGTGTGCTAGGGCAAAGTAAACTTTCTTTTTTAACTGTTCAAAATGAATACCTCATTTTAGCCCAACATCAAATACGAGCTCAGAAGACTGTTGGCGTTAGAGTTGCCTCTGAAACATATGAACATTTAGTTACTTTTTGTTATCATAATTCCAAATTGCTTTCCAGCATGGCTGGATCAATTCACACTTTTATCAATAGTATACTAGGCTGCTTGTCTTCCTGCAGGCTTTCTAGCACTGTCCATTTCCATCTTTTGTCATTTTTACAAATTTTTAGATGTGAGGTGAAACCTCAGAACTGTTTGGATTTGCATTTCTTTTATTATTAGTGCTTTGGAGCAATCTTTCACATGGTTGTCAATAGCCTATAATTCTTTTGTTCAGAACCAGTTATTCTGATTCTTTAACCACTTTTCTCACTGTGGAATGGCTTTGAGTTTTATATATTTATAATCATTCCCTATATCTCTTGGACAGAAGACTCTTAACGGAAATATTTTTTTCAAAAATATTTTTCAAATAACAGTTTCCTCTTTTAGCCTAACTAGGTTGATTTTGTTCACGTAAAAGCTTTTGGGGGGCAGCTAGGTGGCACAGTGGATAAAGGACTGGCCCTGGATTCAGGAGGACCTGAATTCAAATCTGGCCTCAGTCACCTGACACTTACTAGCTGTGTAACCCTGGGCAAGTCACTTAACCCTCATGGCCCCATTAAAAAAAAAAAAAGCTTTTGGATTTGATTGAAGTGGAATAATATTTTTTCTTTGTGATTTTTATTTTGGGTTAAAAATTTTCCCATAGCCATTGCTGTGAAAGGTATCTCATTCTTTTCTATTCTTATGGTATAACCCTTTATATTTATGTAGTTATTATTTACAAAAGAGGTTCAGATTCTATTTTTTTAACTTCAGAGATATTTTAAAAACACATCTGCTGAATTTTTAAAATAGGTATTCTTTGTTTTGATTACCGACAAAGTAAGACTCCCAGAAGTCTTATCAATTGGGACATGATTTTAATTCTAACATTATTAAAAGTCAACTCTACTAAACACATGTTGGCATGATGGTCTTCCAACAACTTTTATAGAGGAGAAACTAATTATTTTTAAGAGATATTCGACCCAATAGGAGATATGAGTAGGTGGAAGAGATCAAGCTGGATCACATTTGGGAAATTAGGCAGTACTTTCAAAGATCCCAAGCTGCTCTCTACCACAAAAGCCCGTCTTTTTTAACACTGGTATTCTCCCCATGGTGCTATGTGGTGTTTAATCATGGAACATCACAATATCAGAAGCATTAAACTTGCCAGTGACCCAAGAGGAAACTGTGAGAGTGAGTAGACTGTAGCATATTACCAAAAGGAAATGAAGCAAAATATATCCCCAAGGATATTTGTGGTGAGAAAAAGAGGTGGTCTCATTCATGTAAGTAAGAAAGGCCAGGTAGATAGATGAAGTACAATACTTGGATCCACAAAAGAGTAAAAAGACCTGTTCTCTTCCAGCATGTTTGATAGGTCTTTATGAAAAAATTATGGAATGACAACTATTTCATAGGATAAGAAAGCACAAATAAATTGTCATCTATGCTCATATCAAAAGTACCTGTATCAATGATCCATCACAGATCCACATAAATATTGAAGTCTTTCAATCATTCAGTTACAAAATATAGGGCTAGTCCAACCCCCTACTTTTTATATATTGGGAGACTGAGGCTCAGAGAGGGTTAGGAATTTGCATGTGTCCCAGAGTTAGTCACAATTTGTTTAGGCAGTCACAAAACCAGAACTAGAAAATCCAGACCTCCCGAAACCTAAGACAGAGGTTTCCTTGACTCCCACCCACCTACCCAAACCCCTGCCACTAACACTGTCCCCTATATAGTCATTTTGCTGGTTTTCACTATTTGGTTTTCTGAGCTCCTTGGGACTTCATTATCTTCTGATCTCTCAACTTAACAGCAAGTCTAGTTTTACCCTAATCATCGTTGTGTCTATAGAATCCTTTCCTCTAATCTCAAATTAATTCTGTGGGTGTTTCTGGAAAGATAGGAACTTTTTCAAGGATTCAATGGATAATTCTCCATTTCTTGATGAGAGTTCCTATGATGAGTGTTAACTTCCAAAGACTTCCTTAGCTGTCTGAGGAAGCAGGAATATCTCAATGATTCAACAGTAATATATGTCTTGGCCAATATGTGGGGAGTTTCTGATTTCAATTTCAAAATTAATTTGTTGAGTATGCTACCCATCAGAACTGTTAGACCCAAAGCACAAAATAATGAAACTTAATATACAGAATATCACAGTAACAACTCAGCTATTGAGCATGGTTATAGAATGGGGTGTTATATGTAAGTGATTTTTTATTACATGAAGGCAGACACATTCATAAAGGAATGGATACCTGCAGCTACGTGGCACAGTGGATAGAGTTCTGGCTCTGGAGTCAGGAAGACCTGAGTTCAAATCCAGCCTTAGACACTTAACTAGCCGTGTGACCCTGAGTAAGTCAGTTAACCCTGTTTGCCTCAGTTTCCTCAACTATAAAATGAACTGGAGAAGGAAATAGTGAATCATTCCAATATTACTGCTAAGAAAATCCAAAATAACTGAAATGACTGAATACCAACAAGGTGGTATCGGCTTATGTCAGTATACTATAGTGAAAAGAACCCTGAACTTGAAGTAAATTCTGGCTCTTCTATTGATCTTCTGTGACCTTGGGCAAATGACTTCCCTTCTCTGGACCTCAGTTTCCCCATCTATGAAATGAAGGGATTAGACTAAATGATTTATAAGATGCCTTTCAGCTCTAACTTTTCATGTTGTATTTTTTTTCTTCTAACTCTAACATACTACGATACTAAATGATACACATTTGTACTGATCAATTTTGCTTCAACAAAGCATAAAAACTGCATGTAAATCACAATTACATCCCTCTACAATGTACAATCTCTGAAAACAATCAAGCAAGACAACATAAAAGAGTAACTTTAATGGATGATGCGTGTAATCTTATACATGCTCATTAGTTTACTCCCTGTTAAATAGCAAGACGGTGTGTGCTTTAATTTTAATACATCAAACTTTTTTTTAATTGGACCCATAGTTTCATTGGCATAGGGAATTTCCAATTTGGAAAACTCTATCTATGTGGATCAATACCTACTCTACAACTTTTAATATCAGAGAGTTGTCTGGGGCAATCAGAGATTATGGAAGTTGCCTAGTGTCACACAACCAGTATGTGTCAGAGGTCAAAGTTGAACCACTTGGGTTCCTGATGCTAAGGTCAGCTTTCTATCCTCTACATTCTGCTGCCTTTCCAACAACATAATTATCTATCAATATAGATATATCTACATATATACATACATACATAAACATATACATTGAAGTTGAATTAGAAATTTAGAACTCTAGATAAAGAAATGATAAGTAGATGGACAAGTGACCTCAGTCTAAGTAGTTCTTTTTTTTTTTTTGTATACAGATGAGAAAACTGAAGAGTTTAAGTGACTTGCTTATGTTTTGACAGGTAAGTAAGTAGCAGAGCCTAGATTCAAACTTACTCCTTTTTCTACTGCTTCTGAAGATCTTTGGGATCATGCTTCTTATGGTATCTAACTCTGTTCTGGGTTCATTACAGTGCCAATAAATGGAAGGTACATACTATACCACCACTCTCATTTATAGGAAGTAGAGAGGATGAGGAAATGTTCTTCAAAACCAAGAAAACTCAGTTAGGAAAGTAGAAAGGCATGATGTATCAGAAAGTGCATTAAACTGGCAGTCAGAGTATGTGGAGAAGGAAATCACATTTTTTTCTACTACCTAGCTGTGAGGTCTTGGGCAGATCAGCAGCTCTTGGGACTTGAAGACGTAGGGGACAACCTGAACTCAGTCTCTTTATCTTCATTTTTCCATTATATCCTTTGCCTTGACAAAGTTCATTCTCGTTTTTGCTCACACCATTTATCCAAACTGCAATACTTTTTCCCTCCCTGCCTTTCAGAATTCTAACCATCACTTAAGGCCCAGTGCCAAATCCTTCCCTGACCAACTCCATCATGACTTCTTTTTGTGAAGAATATTGACTACATATACCACAAATATGATATTAATTTGTTTCACATTGCCTGGACTATTAATTGTAATAGTCTCTTAACTGGCCTCCCTATTTCAAATTTCTTGCTTTTCACTCAATCCTGCATGTATTACCAGGATAAACTTTTCAAAGCATTGTTGTTGTTCAGTAATTTTCAGTCATGTTGAAGTCTTTGTGACCACATTTGGAGTTTTCATGGAAATGATACTGGAGTGGTTTGCCATTTCCTTTTTCAGCTCATTTTACAGATGAGGAAACTGAAGCAAAGTTATGTGACTTGTCTAGGGTCACACAACTAGTAAGTGTCTGAGGCCAGGTTTGAACTCAGGAAGATTAGACTTCTTGATTCCAGGCCTAGTCCTCTATCCACTGTGCTACCTAGCTGACCTTTCAGGGTATATTTCAGATCATATCAACCCCACCCTATGACTCCCATTCCTACCATATTAAAAAACAAAATAAAAAATTTCAGATGGCTCCTATTTCCTGCTAAATAAGTTTCAGCTGCTGAGCCTAGCATTCAAGTATCCAATCTGCATTTTCAGATAAATATTGCTTTATGTCCCTACATTTATCTTGTTCTCCAGTGTTATGGTGTAACATCATTCCTAGAACTACATTCTCTACTTCCCAGCTCTGTGCTCTTAAATTTGTCCTTTCTTCAATCCTTTACTTCATTTCCCTTTTTGAAAATCTACTCATCTTTAAACTCAATTTAACAATTTCAAATAATCCAGCATTTATTAAGCACCTTCTTAATTCAAGGTACCTTGCTAAGCATGTAAATACATACAAAGACAAAATGTGAAACAGTCCCTGATCTCAAAGACCAAGCAACTCACATTTGGCCTCCTCCAAAATTTTTGTCTGATCCTACTTCCAGCCCACTCCAACATGCCAAAAGAGAGTTCGCCCTTCTCTAAACTCCTAAACTTTCTTTTTACCTCTCTTAAGGACATAATTATGTCATAGTGAATAGAATGTTGCATTTGAAAGCAGAAAGTCCTGGGTTCAAATTCTGCCTATGACATTTAATACTTTTTTTTTAATTTAATTTTGTGGGGCAATGGGGGTTAAGTGACTTGCCCAAGGTCACACAGCTAATAAGTGTCAAGCGTCTGAGGCTGGATTTGAACTCAGGTACTCCTGAATCCAGGGCCGGTGCTTTATCCACTGCGCCATCTAGCTGCCCCCATTTAATACTTTTTTGACCTCAGGCAAGTCACTTAAATGCTATGAACCTGTGTTTCATCATCTGCAATAATAATATATACATTATCTATTATGCAGTGTTGTGAAACTCAAAGTGCTTTATAGACCTTAAAATGCAATATAAATGTTGATCAAGGTCATGTATTATCTGTTTTACAGGACTGGAAACTCCTTGAATGCAGCAGTGCCTAGGTCTGTGTGACATAGTGGTAAGAGTGCTGAAGTTGGAGTCACAAATCTCCCACACAGCTCCTGACTCAGTTGTCCAAAGTTACTTGTTCTCTGAGCCTCAGTTTATTTATCTATAACCTCTGTATTTATCTGCCCCTTAGGATTTTTGTAAGGAAAGCACTTTGTAAATATATCAGGCCAAGAGCCAGTTCTCAGTAAGTAGATGAAGGATTTTAACAAACAGTTCTCAAAAGAAAAAAAAACAAGCTATAAACCACTATATGAAAAAAAGTTTCATAGCATTTTTAAAAAAGGAAAAGCAAGTAAAATAATTCTGAGGTCTCACTTCAAACTCAACAAATTTGCAAAGATGATAGGAATAGACAATGTTGGAAAGGCTCTGGGAAGAAAGCACACTAATACACTGTTGGTGGAATTGTGAAGTGGTCCAAACCTCCTAGAAAAGAATTTGGAGTTGTGCTTGAAAAGTGACTTAATTGTTCACATACTGTAATCTATTGATATATGTTAATGAACTCAAAATCAGAGAGAGGAAAGGTCCTACTTGTTCAAAAATATTCATAGTATTATCTTTTGTGGCAGCAAATATCTAAAAATAAAGTGGGTGTCCATGTGATTGGGAAATAGCACAACAAACTGGTGAATAAATGCAGTGGAATATTACTATTATATAAGAAACAATACATATGAGGAATTCAAAGAGAGCTAAAAGATTTGTGTGAAAGGATGCACAAAGAAGTATCCACAGTCTAAGAAACAATATATTCTGGAATATAGTAACATAAAGGAAAATAACAGTAAAAGATATCAGATTTTAGATCGATATGATAGTTTGTCCTGACTCTGGAATACTGATGGGGAAATATGCCTTATTCCTTTCTGTATACAGTTAGAGTAAAGTTGTTGAATGAAGCAGATGTTCTTAGACATCAGTCAATTGGCTTGTTTTGTTTCATTGTTCTTTTTGTTATAAGGGAGTATTTAATTGGAGGGGGAGAATTATTGGGAAAGAACTATTTTTTTAAATAAATCAATAAAAATTGTTCAAGAAGTGGATCAAAAGAAAAAATAATTTGTAAATCAAAAAGATACACATGTATACATTTATATGGGAGCTATTTGGTAAGCTATTACTCAATGATGTATGACAAGTCTGTGCATAAAGCTTTAATATAGTAGATATTTAATAAATGTTTGTAGAATTGAATAAGTATATAGATTGAATAAATATTTACTTCATACTTATTCAATTCTACATATTTACATATTTATTCAATTCTACAAACATTATATGAAATATTTATTATACGAAATTAATATTTATTCAATTCTACAAACATTTATTAAATATCTACTACGTTTATTGACTGAATGTATGGACTGAATTCCACTCCCTTCAAAGGATGAGAGAAGCAATTTCATGTTATACACATTGTCTTGACTGCTGAGGCCTGGTTTTCAAGGCTCTCTACAACCTTAACCCTTTCTATCATACACATTTATCTGGTACTAGTACCCAACAGCAACTGTCAACTCCAGTTTGTCAGCACAATAGGGCAAACAGTATAGCTGAGCCACTGGGGTCGATAAGGATGCAGGCACAGACGGTAATGAAATAGTGGAAGGGAATGGGAAAGTGCTGGTCTTCCTTTGGAACTGGACCTCAAATTCTGCTGACACAGAGTAGGTTTTAGAGGAAAAGAACTGGAGAGAGACTAGCCAGTTCAAACCATGCCTGAAACTTGAATCACTTCTTTTTGAGGGGTGTGGGAATCAAACTTTATTGATATCTTTTGTTTTTACAAAGTCTAAATTTCTTGCAGTTTTCTTTCCATTTCACATTCCTGGAGAGCCATATCTTATAACAAAAATATTTTTAAAGAATGAGGTAAACAGAGAAATGATAATCTGCACAATTTATCAACACAATGAAATAATCTGAAAATATATGAAATGCTTTACACTTGCATGGGCATCCCACTTCTGCAAATGATTGAAGGTGTCTAGTGTGTCTTTTTTGCAACCATTCTTGTTCTTTGTAATTTCACAACATTCACTTCCAGTTGTTTTGTGGTTTTTGCTCTTTTCATTTATATTTCAGTTGTGAGTTTTGTTTTCTTGGCTCTGCTTGCCTCATTCTGCATCATCGAACTCATTAAGGGAGAGGAACTTTCATTTCTTAGTATTTCTAGTGCATAGCCCATAACAGGTGCTCAACTACATGATTCCTGATTGATGCCTGAATTTAATATATATTAGTTTGTACTTTCCAACTAGAAGATATGATCTAGAGTACAAACAACCCCAGATTTGGATTCTGAAAATCTGACTTCAAGTCTTAACTAAACAATGTATTGACTGTGTGACAGTGAGCAAGTTACTCAAACTTTGAGCCTTAGTCTTCCCATCTGCAAAATAAGGATACTTATACCTGCACAACCCGTGTCACAGGACTGCTGTGAGAATTATTTTCAGGCAAGTAAGTGGCACAATAGATAAAACACTGGACCTGTAGTCAGGAAGACCTAAGTTGTCATCCCACTGCAGATATTTACTAGTTGTGTGACCCTGACCAAGTCACTTAACCTCTATTTGTCTCAGTCTTATTATCTGCAAAATGAGGATAATACAAGCACTTAGATCCCAGGATTGTTGTTGAGGATCAAATAAGATAATATTGTGAACTGAACTAACCATTGTGGAGAACAATTTGGAACTATGTTCAACGGGCTATAAAATCATGCATATCCTTTGACCCAGCAATATTACTACTAGATCTGTATAACAAAGATATTTTAAAAGGAAAATTACCTATGTTTACAAGAATATTTATAGCAGCTCTTTTTGTGGAGTCAAAGAATTGGAAATTGAGGGGATGCCTATCAATTGGGGAATGGCTGAACAAGGTGTGGCATATGACGCAATACTATTGTGCTATAAGAGTAGGATGCTTTCAGAAAAATGGGCAAAACTTACATGAACTGATGCAAAGGGAAGTGAACTACACCAGAAGAACATTGTACCTATAGTAGCAGCAATATTGTACAATATTGTGTAGATTACTAGTATATCCTCAGTTATGCAGCATGACACGCATTTTTACCATCATTCTGTATTTGGTGAAATTCATATGAGATTTATGAAGTATGAAAACTTATCATTTCAGAGACATAACTGACTCTTACAGTAAACTTGATGCAGGCCCTTGGAGAGAATATGTGTGCAACAAGAGGAGAGACAGGTACAGGTAAGTCCATAGTTTGCTTATGATGGCGATTATGTAGAGCAGTCCAGTTCCTTCCTCTCTCCCCCCTAAAATAACCTAATTTAAATGAACTTGTTTTCTTTTTGTCTCACTCAGTCTAATCACCTGTGGCCTAGCACAATCACTGGCTGTCTCGAAACCATGAGATGTGGTATGATAATCTTTCCATAACATTTTTCAGGTGTCACGAACACATACTAAATTTGGCTTTGATCCAGACACATGGTGGTAAGAAGTGTTAGAGATTGCATAACTACCTCATGTAATTGAATGTATTAATTTGATCATTGACAACGCTATGCTAAGGTTTAGTAAAAATCCAGCAATTCAAACAGTTAAAGAAGAGAATCCAGCTTTCCAGACCAGAGTCCAGAATCCAGTTTTCCAGATCAGAGCCCAGAGTCCAGAGCCCAGTTTTCTGGACCAGAATCCAGTTTCCTCCTGATGACATCTTACCACTCCAAGAAGACAAGAGAACTCAGAGACTTTATATGAATAGTTTTGTTTTGTTGATTTTGTTTTCTCCTTCTGTTACTATATACTTGTAGAGGCCCTCCCTCTGCAAGACCAATGTCAAAGTGTCACGTCTATGAGGGACTACCCCTCTGGACAAAACTTTTCTCTCTCCCTTTTCTATATTGTTATTTACATATTGTTAGTTAGCATAGGATATTATTTTTGGTTGTTTCATTGAACAAACTCATTCGTTTTTCAAATGAAACAAAAGGGGGGACTGAAACAAAAGGGGGGACTGCAATTATTGGAATGATGCCACCTACTGGAGACTTACTATAGGAAAGCTCCACCATGAGGAGAATGCTTCAGAGGGCAAGGCCATGCGGCTTTTCCTTGGCGTCAGGAAGTAACGTTTGCATATGGGTATTGTCTAACAAGGCTACCAGCCAATCAACTTGAGGAGCCTCCCATTTTCTGGGAGGGGACATGAAGGAGGAAGGAGGGCCTGCTCGGAAAGGTCTGTCCTTTTTTTTTTTTTGGTTCCTGACTTTATGGTGGTGGTGGTGGCAGCAGAGGACTTCACAGGAAAATTGAGGAAAGATAGGATTGCCATGCTGTTGGAATTCTGTTCTCAATCTTTATCTTTCTATCTTTCAATAAACCCTTAAAAACCTAAACTTGTTTTATCAGTGATTTTAGTCATTTCCCCCAAAACTGGGGGAACAGATTAGAACCTACATTTAGACTCTTAAATTACAATCAACTGTGAATGAATTACTTATTCTCAGCAATACAAAGATTCAAAACAATTCTAATTCTGAAGGACCTATGAAGAAAAATCCTATCCATGTCCAGAGAGAGAACCAACAGAATCTGAATGCAGATAGAAGAATACTGTTTTTTTTTATTTTATTTTTCTAGGGTCTTTTTGGTTTGTGCTTTCTTCTACAACATGACTAATATGGGAATATGTTTTGCATGACTGTACATACATGACCTTTATCAAATTGCCTGCCTTCTTGATAGGGAGGGTGAGAGAGAATTTGGAACTTAAAATTGTACAGGGCAAGATTAAAAATTTTTTCAAGTATTTGGAAAAATAAAATTTTAAAAATAAGATTTTTTGTAAAGCTCTTTGTAAATTTTATAATGTTATATAAATGGTAACTATTATCATTATCAATTAATTAAATGAGAGTATCAAACCCAATACAACAAGCATTTACTAAACACCTGCTATGTGCAAGGTGCTGATAATAAAAAAGGTGACACTGATATAGTGATTTTATATTTTTACAGCATTTTAGATATATTATATCTTAAGAATCTCACAACTACCTTGTGAGGTAGTAACTATTGGTATTATCCTGATATTACAGATGAGGAAACTGAGTAAGGGTATGTGGCTTGCTCATGGTCAGTCAGTCAGTCAATAAACATTTATTAAGTCCCTGCTATGTGCCAGGCACTATGCTGAGAGATGGTAAGAGGAGGTAGCTGAATCCAGTTCTTCCTGACAAGTCCAACATGCCATACATGGTGCTGGTTTTCCTCTGCACTTCTTTCTGTCATGTTCTATATAATAACTACCATTTCTGCAACACTTTTAGGTGTACAAAACCCTTTTGTTACAACAACTCTATGAGATAAGTAGTACAATGTTTATTATTCTTATTTTCCAGATGAAAATGTGATGGATGATAACTAAAAGGAGGACAACACAAAGGGTAAGTAATTTTTTAAGGCTAGAGATCACATCTTCTACTTCTTTTTGTTTCGCTACAATTTTGAGCTAGGCACATAAAAGACTGGCCATAAACACTTGATTAACTGAGAGATTCCTCCTTTTCCCTCTTCTTCTTTGCCTTCTCCTCCATTCTTCTCCTCTCCTTTTTCCTCTCGTATATGCACCATCCACCCTGTCCCTAAGTGGCACAGAGAGAAGGCCCCAATACAGCTGATCCACCTGAACTCACAGAGCTTGGGGCTGAATGAACTTCATTAGGCTGAAAATGACCTAATTGCAAAAACCACCTGTGAGACTATTTACACAACCCACTAAAAACCAGGGAGAATAATGAGTCTGAAATTGGCTGCTATTCTGTCAAAAGTCCTGAGGCTAAAGCTACTAGGATAGCATTGAAGTGTGATTTGGTAAACAAAACAAATTAAACTAAACCAAGACTTGAGGTGCATCATCATAGAATCCTAGAATCCTAGAGTATGACCCCTGAAAAGGAATTGAAAGAACATTTAATGAGACTTTATCCAATGGATGAATCCTTTCTAAAACAACCCTGACAGGTAACCAGTCAGTCTATGCTAAAACACTTCTAATTAGAAGGAGTTCACTACCTCATAAGGCATCCCATTCATTCCACTTTTGGATAGCTCTCTTCTGTTTTGGGTCTGATCCTGTGATTTTATCTAGGAAAGGAACTCCCATGCCAGAACTACCTCAACAGATTTTTGTCTCCAATTTAGCCTTAAAGATTTTTCTAGAAGAAATTTGAGGCTAATTTATTTGTTCATGGTCACACGGCTAATACGTTTCAGAGGTAAGACTTACAACCAGGTCTTCTTGACTTCAAGGCCAGCTCTCTCTTCATTGCACCATGTTACCTCTTGGGAATGTTGGATTTAAGGAAACTAGGGGGTGCAATGTATAGAATTCTGGGCCTGGAGTCAGGAAAACCTGAGTTCAAGTCTGGCCTCAGACACTATGTGATTCTGTCACTTAATATCTATTTGCTTCAGTTTCTTCATCTGTAAAACTGGGATCCACTTCCCAAGGTTGTTGTGAGGATCAAATGAAATAATAATCGTAAAGTGCTTAGCATAGCACCTGGTACATAATAAGCACTAGAGAAATGTTAGCTATGATAATGATGGTGATGGTGGTGGTGGTGGTGGTGATGATGACGATGATGATGAGTCAGAAGACCGGTGTTGAAATCCCATCTCTGCAACTCATTGCTTGTATAACTTGTCTGACATGGGTTCAAAATCCAGCTCTGCAGCTTGCTACCTATATAACTTGTCTGGGCCTCACTTTACTCATACGTCAAATGAAAAAGATGGACTAAATATATCCAAGGTCCCTTCCAGTTCTAAGTCTATGATCTTAGGAACCAAAGTAAATTTCCAAAAAATTCCTCCCCTCTGTTTCTTGGTTTCAGGAGCCAAGCAGAACTGATATAACTCCTTTTTTTACATGACAGTCCTATGAATATTTGAAAATAACTGCCATTTCTAATCAGTAACAAGAAGCATTTATTCAGAACCAGATTTGTACAGGGCTTTTGCTACAAATAAAGCGGCTAATTTGTACATGAACAAACATTGGATAATGGTGCTGGTGGTGCTGGTGGTGGTGGTAAATAGACTTGGAGTCAGGAGAACAAAGTTCTAGCCCTGGGTCCAGCCATTTATTACCTGTAAGATCTAGAGCCTTGGTTTCCCTATCTGTAAAATAAGAATAACAACATATACTACTAACTGATAAGGCTGGTATCTGGAATGCACTTTATGGTACCAAAATGTAAGCTCTTATTTCTCATGTGGGAAAAATAATGATAATGGATCAGGTAAATATATACTTTCTCCTGCAAATTTAGCTAGACACACTTCTATGGACGTCAGCAATCATGGAATCCTCTCTAATTCTCCTTGTCTAATGTAGCCCCCTCACCTAAAATATTTCCCCTTTAAAAACCAAACAAACCTTTTAAAGTCTTTTTAATTGACTTCCAGATTTCCTGCTCCACTGTCTCCACATCACCACATTTCAGCAAAATGTGTCACTTGCTCCATCACCTGTGGGAAGGGGGCTCTTTGTGTCCAAACCTGTAATTTCCCTTCCTTGGTGTCGGGCCATTATTCTTTGTTACACACCCCCTTAAACACTTTCAATAATTCCTCCCCTATCTTCTGCTTAGAACCTCTTAAGAATCCTGCCAGTACAGAGCTATTCTATGTGTCATCCTTCCTCTACTTTGCACAAAGTAAAGCTCCCTTAATGCCTCGGAGGATGTCATGTCCTAAATCTTATCGACATGATGGCTGCTCTTCTCTGAGGCCTCTGTTATTCATAGATTTTGCAAAATGTCAGAACTGTAAGAGACCTTAGCACACAGACCACAGAATGTTAGAGCTGGAAGGGATCTTAGAACAAAGAATGTGAAAATATTTCAATTCAAGTCAACAAACATTTGTGGAGCACCTGTTATATGAAAGGCACTGTGCTAGGTCCTGGGAGCAGAGACAAAACCCAAACATTCCCTGCTGGCATTCTACTGGGGGCAAATTAAATGTAGACATATAAGTAAGTAGAAAGCAAAAAGAGAATAATGATGAGGTAATTTTAAGAGGGAAAGAACATTAACAGTAGCAGGAAATAGATCTGGGCCAGCTAGGTGGTACAGTGGCTGGGACTGGAGTCATGAATTCAAATCTGGCCTCAGATACTAATTAGCTGTGTGACCCTAGACAAGTAATTTAACCCTGCTTTTCTCACTTTCCTCATTTGTAAAATGAGTTGGAGAGGAAATGTCAAACTACTCTAGTATCCTTGTCAAGAAAACCCCAAATGGGGTCACAAAGAGTCTGGTGTGACTGAAATGACTAAATGACAAGAGGGTATAGATTAGGAAAGGCTGCATGTAGAAGGTGGCAAGTGAATCCAGAGGGAAAAGTGAAAAGGAAGTCCATACCACTCATGCAGGAAAACCTGGACAAAGGTTAGGGGGAGGGAGTTGGCATGTTGTATAGGCACAACTAGTAGGTTGGTTTGACTAGAAGAGAGCACACATTAATGAATGAATGAAAAAGCATTTATTAAGCACTTATGTGTTAGATTATGGGGATACACATAGAAAAAATGAGACTGACCCTGCTCTTAAGGATCTCACATTTTAATTGGGAAAGACAACATATAAAGGGGTGGAAAGACTTGGTATTCCTAAAGGTTCAGGGATGAGTCAGATGGCAAGATCCATAGGTCCTTGGGGTACATTAGTAAGTTAAATGACAGTGCCTGGGGGTATTGAGGGTATAGGGACAGGGCAGATGATAAGACCTGGAGGACCATAGGACACAGTAGTAAGGCAGATGATAAAACCTGTTCATCCTCTATTTTACCAGAAGGATGACTTATTTATTCTCATCTCAACCAGGCAGAGAAAGTAGTCAAGTCCTTCTTTCCAACTGAAAGTCCTGAGGAGGTCTGGATTTTCTAGAGCTGAAGGATGGAATGAAGGAAAGGCAAGGGGAAGAACACTGTTGGTCTTCTTGTTGCCTTAAAATTTCAAGGGAAATCATGGGGAAAGTGATAGGAAGGAAACTTGTAAAAGTAAAGAGAAGTTAGATTGTGAAAGCCCTTGAGCTTTTCTGTGCAGGAAGTGATATGGTCAGATCTCTGTTTTAGGCAAATCAGTTGAGAATCTGTGTGGAAGATGGATTGGGGAAAGGAGAAATTGGAAGGAAAAAGATAAATGAGGAAAGACCATAACATTTTAGAGCTGAAAGGGGCTCTAGAATAATTGAAATTGACTGTAGAACATTAAAATATCGACTAAACTTAATCTTAAAACATAATGTTAATATATAGAATATCAGAATCAGAAGAGATCATTTCATTCTACAAAAGAGAAAATTGAGGCTGTATGCCTGCCACATAGTAGGTATTTAATGTTTATTGACTGACAGTTATCAGTGTTCTTGGCACATCAATACCAACATCAATACTTCATATTCCCTATAGGCATTGACTCTTTTATCTAAATTAAATCTTTACAGTTATTCACTGGTTTCTCTAAGTTCTTCTGACTAGATGAATTTCTTTAGTTGTCCTTTATGGTAATTGCAATATGGCCCAATTTGATATCATCTATGGATATTATTTATGTGTAATTGGTCTCTTTCAGGCCATTACAGATAGTAAAAAAAAAATAGCACTGGACCTGTTACTGAAGTCTGTGGAATCTGGCTATAAGTTTCCTCTACCTAATGTCGAAAAACTCTTGTGTTATTCTTCCATTTGTCCATCTGGATTGGTAGAGGTAGCAATGAAAACAAGGAACCTGTCTAAAAACACTCAAACTGACAAGTAATTAAAAGATCTATTTATTATTATGGCACTACCCTCCTTCCAGTCAAGCCTGTTCAAAATCTAACCCCTTTGACCCTTCATTCTCCACACCTCATCATTCACTAAGTCCTATTGATTCCACCTCCACAATATTTCCTTACATCCATTATGTCCTTTTCCAATCCACTACTCAAGTCCAGGATCTTATCCCTTCTTGTCTGGAAGATTGTAAAAGACTCTAAACCCTTCTTTCTATCTCCATTCTCTTGCTTCTACAATGCATCCTCTACACATATAGAAGTGACATTCCCAGAGCATAGTTCTGACCATATCAATCTCCTGCTTCAAAAATTTTAGTTGCTCCCTTTTCCTTTTAGATAAGATACAAACTCCACTGCTTGGCTGTAAAAGCCCTTCACAGAACTTGTTTTCCATCAGTGGATAAATCACTGGCACTGGAGTCAGGAAGACCTGAATTTAGATCTGGCCTCAGACACTTGACACTTACTGGCTGTGTGACCCTGGGCAAGTCACTTAACCTCAATTTTCTCACTCAGAAAAAAAAGAGTGAACAATGTGAAATAAGTTTAGTTAAATAGGTTGAAGACAGATTTTGAAGATCTTTAAATGACAAAAAGTAGAATTTGCATTTAACTTGTTTTCCAGGTTGATTTCATATTATTTTCCCTTTATACACTCTTATGTTCCAGCCAAACTGACTTATTTGCTATTTACCATGGCATCCTAAGAATGCTGAACTTGGAGTCACAGGAAATGTGTTCAGATTCTAGTTCTGCCAGTTACTGTATGACTTGGTCAAGTCACAACCACTATGAACCTCAGTTCCATATCTGAAAAATGAGTGGGCTCAACCAGATCACCTTCAAGGACTCTTCTAGGCTTATGATCCTTTGTTCTCAACTTAGCAAACATTTAAGAGCCTACTATGTTCCAGACAATGTGCAAAGCTCTGAGGATACAAAGAAAAGCAAAACAAAAACAAAAACAAAACACCCCCCCAAAACAACAACAACAACAACCAGTCCTTGCTCAATTGGAATTCACAATCTAATAGAGGAAATCACATTTAAACAACTATGTACAAACATGACATATACATGACAAATTAGAGATAATCCAAACAGGGAAGGCACTGACATTAATATAGACTGGGAAAAATATAGACTGGGAAAGATGTTTTTATTTGTTTTGTGTTTTCCTTTTTTAGGAGGTGGAATTGAATTGAATTTAAGGAAATTGAATTGAATTTAAGGAAATCAGAGAAGTCAGGAGGTACAGAAAAGATTGGAGAGAATTCTAGGAATGGGAGATAGCCAGTGGAAATATAGCGACGTGGGAGATAGAGCATCTCGTTGTCTACAGGGCTTCCAGTTTGAAGTTATCCAATAGGTTGCTAGAGATGCAAAACTAGATTTGAGGAGAGAGATTAAAGCTGGATAAATAGATTTGAGAATCATCAGCATAGAAATGATCATTGAATCCATGGGGACTCATGAGATCATCAAGAAGAATAGAGAGAGGAAAAAACGATGGCCAAGGACTGAGCCTTGGTGGACAGCCTTGTCTCCCTCATATATAAAAAAAAAAAAGTAGGAGTTCCTGGTGTCTGCACTCATGGCCCTCTATAATTTGGTTCTAAGTAACTTATTTTTAGCCCTGTCACATTGTCACTCAATTAACCCCAAAGTATTTATTAAGTGCTTATTTTACTACTATGAAAGCACCATACCAAGTACTGGGGATACAATGAAAGGCAAAAAGGCCAAAAAGTGGCATATGTTCTAATGGGAGAGAGAACACACAACCAAACAGACTGATAAATCCATGAATATGGATATGTATATGTGCATGTATATATACACAAACAGTATGTTATCATTTATTCAAGTCAAACTGCAAGGCTTTCCATCCTCTCTGTTCTACCATGCCCCTTCCTATGCTTTTGCACATCTGGAAGGATTGCCTACCCCAGCTTTGCCATTTGAAATCCTTCTTGCCTTTCAAAGGAGGCCTCATTGAATGAAGTCTTGCTTGGTCCCACCCAGCTAGAAATCCCTCCTCAAACTTCTCATAGCACTTTGCCTTGACTTCTTTGTCAATCAGCCTGCATTTATTAGTCACTTACTATATGCCAGGTACTGTGTCATTATCAAATTTTGCCATGTATTAAATTATTCATAAACAAGCCTTATTTTAGACTCTGCCCTCTCTGCAGGGGAGATATGGATTATCTTAACTTTCCTTCCATTTTATGATCTTTTTAAAAACTTCCCTTTATTTCCAAATGTATACCACTATACTCCTCCCCCACAACAGGACAAACAGTTCACCAAAACCAACCACACACCAATTCAGACAATATTTATGTGGTTCTAGTGGGTTGTTTTTCATCTTTGTGCCTTTCCCCAAATCCCTAGCACAGGCTTCCACATATAATAGATTCTTGATAAATGTTTAATTTAACTTAAATTAATGGCATTATTGTCAGGGATTTTATCTCGCTACTGAGGTCATATTGTCAGAATGGGAGACCTCCACTGAGACCCTGAACCTAATTTTGATTTGAGACAGAAGGAACAGTGTCAAATGAAGTTACCAGTAAGAGGACTGAATTTTACTCTGCTCTCTTATAATATACAGCTAGGCATGGTTGGTGCTGTTTGTCTCCCAACTTGAACGACATCTCATAGCTTCTGAATTCTCTTTTGATTTGACTTCTCCCAGATCCCCCTGCGCCTCTTCCCTCCTGGCTATAAGGTCTTCCAGTGTCCATATCCATGTGTTCAACTGACCTCTCCGGGCACTGGCCTCAGCTGTGCATAGGACCCCAGCTCTCAGTAGAGTGATGGCTTCACCCAGATGTCACTGGAGAGGGCATTTCCTAACTCTTAGTGGCTGGTGCCAGACCATGCCCTATGGGAATGCCTGTTATACTTACTGAACTGGTCCATCTTGACAGCTCCCTTCCTCAATGCTTCTTTCTCTAGGCCACACCCCCACATGACCTGACTTCTCTTTAAGTGAAGCAAGAATTGAGCTCTAAACCAGTTCCATATCTAAAGCCTTGAAAATTTGATGTTGGTTTGTAGTGATTCTGTAATGGCAATATTGGAAACCAAAGCTGACTCCACTAAGTCTGTGCCCTTGGAAAAACATCTTGCTTTCTCTGGGCCTCAGTTTTCATATCTATTAATGGGGGGAAAGTTAGAAGAGTTGATAGCTCAGGTCTTTTCTGGTTCTGACATTCTATTTTTTATAGTTTCTTCCACCTCCAATACTCTATGATTAAATGGAAAGAATAGGGACCTGTCAGGGTTCCTTCTGATAACACACTAAGTAAGCTTGTATTGTTTCTAGGTTCTTCACAAAGAGGGCCCAATTTATTCTCCTGTAATGGCCCTATTGAGTAGTCAATTGCTACTTAAAAAATGAAAAACTACTGCCCATGAATCAAATACCCTGGCATGGGCCTCTTCTTGTCAAGCAGAAATACCCATGGTAGAACTGGCACTTGGGTAGAATACCATGGTGTCACAGGACAATCAAACATATAGGATAATGAGCTCCACAGGAATTGCTAATGGATAAACATATCTGTTATCTCATGTAAAGTATGGGCTGAAGTCAAGGGAAGTTTACTAATTGCTCAAAATTTGATAACTAAGATTTTCTCAAAACAGCCTTGGAAAGCAGCAAGAAAAGGAATGATCCACAATTCAAAAATTATGAAATTGAGGCCCAAATGTAAAAAGTGATTTGTCTGAGGTCAGAAAGCTAGGACATGGTGAAGTCATGATTTTTTCATAGGATTACTGACCTCAATCTTTTGACTATACATTGCCTTTCTTTCTAAAAGATAAGTATAGGTCCTCCACACTGGAGTTGTACAAAATCCCAATTCCACAAAGGGAACACAGCTCTGTTCTAGGTGAAGACTGGGGCTAATTCTTTGGTATTTAAAAAGCATTTCCTTTTCTGCTAGTGTAACTTTGACCATCTAAATTTTGAAAAAGAAGCCTCTTGGGGCAGCTGGGTGGCACAGTGGATAAAGCACCGGCCCTGGATTCAGGAGTACCTGAGTTCAAATCCAGCCTCAGACACTTAACGCTAGCTGTGTGACCCTGGGCAAGTCACTTAACCCCAGTTGCCTCACTAAAAAAAAAAAAAAAAAAAGAAGCCTCTTGAGCCACAGTCTCTGTTTCTTGTCTAGAAAAGTGAGTCCTATTGGGCAGTGTCATAGAATTTTAGAGTTTAAAGTCAGTAAGGAATCTCCCTTATGACATCCCTAAGCAAGTGTTCATACAGCATTTAATCTAATACCTTGAGTAATGGGGAACATACTACCTTCCTTGGTATGCTTTTCCTTTATTGGGCAGCTCCAGTTAGGAAATTCTTTAAGTCAAGCCAATATATGCCACGTTGTAAGCTTTTCCCAATTTTCCTAGCTCTGTTCTCTGTATCCAAGGAGAAAAAGTTAATTTTTCTTCATCATAACAGCATTTTACACATTAAGCCTGATTATGAGTCCTTTTTCTTGATCCCTTTGCCTGACCACAGGCCAGAATTCCTGTTTGTGTCTTAATAGATCAATTCTGAAGTTCCAACTTATTAATAATAGTATCTAACATGCATATAGCATTTCCAGGCTTTCAAGAGTGACTTACAGGCCTCAAAGGATAATATTTTTAGAGTAAATAGGGACCTCAGAGATCATTAGATCTAACTTTCTTCACTTTTCAGATGAGGAAATCATCATTTCATTTGATTATCATAGCAACATTGTGAAGTTGGTACTATTATTTCCTCCATTTTACAGATTAGGAAACTAAGGCTGAGATAGGTTAAGTGATTTCCCCAGGTCCATGGAACTAATACATCTTGGGGGCAGAATTTGACCTCAGGTCTTCGGATTCCAAGTCCAACAACACTCTACCCACTAAGTCATGTTGTCTCTCTTATTTTTCCATATCCCCATATATGTCCTTCCTCGTAACTCTTCTTGTTTTATGGGAGACAGTTTGATACAGCAGAAAAAGTCCTAGCTTTAGTCAAAAGTCATGGGTTCAAAGCTTGCCTCAGATGCCTACTACCTTTGTGGCCCTGGGCAAACCATTTAACCTCCCATGACCTCTGTTTCCTCAGCTGTAAAAAAATCAAGGGGCATAGGAGTATTAAGCCTCTAAGCTCCTTTCCCACTCTGGATCTATGATACTATGTTATCTCATGACTAATTCCTTCACTTCCCACAACCCACCATTTGGTTCTGGCCCCTCAATCATACAGTAACTTGTGATGTAGAGGCCTTTGATCCTCCTTTTGGGTTGAACTGGAAGACAAGGAAGAAGTTTTAGAGAAGATATGATGGAGTAAGTTGCACTTGAGTGTGGAACCCATCAAAAGGTGAAAAATATTTTAAGAGGCAGAAATGGAAATGGGGGTAGACACCATGAGGAACAAAGGTTTAGAGGTAAATGAAGGCATGAAGCAAACAAGGGAGTGCAAGGTATCCAATTTGACTGTGGCATAGAGAGCCTGAGGAGAATAATCAGAGGTAAGTTTGGAAAGGTCAGGTCTACTCGGAGAGGCAGTACCAGGACCTGGGCAACTGGGGTCTCCCGACGATTAACCCACTCTTTGCCTCCCTCTGACACTTTCCTATCTCTGCTTCTTCTCTCTACCTGGCCAAATACTGGAAGCTCCCCTTTAGCAGAACCATGAGGCCATTGTGAATGCACAGAGCTCACCAGGCCTGGATTATTTATCTTAAACAAGCCATTGGCTTCCTGTAGTTGCTTTTCTATTCAGCTTTTGATTGATTTAAAAGAGAAAAAAAGGCTGGTAAGCTGGCTGGTCCTCACCTCTAGCCAGAGATTCCAACAGCTGCATGTGTATTTGTTCTTGGTATTTATCAGTCTCCTAGTTGCTGAAGTCCCTGATTCTGACACTGTGGCTCTCAAGCTATTATAAAGCCCTTCACAGACCTGATTGTGGAGGCAGGCTGCCACAAACCAAAAACACAGTGCAATGTATTTCTGTGAATCACCTTTCACATAAAAGATATCATAGACAATACTGGGCATAGGGAGATACACGGGCACAGGGATGGTAAGGCTAGGACTCCCTGACAAACAAAACAGAAGCATCTGAAGGGGGTCAGTTGAAAGTGGTGGCAAAGGGTTCAGAACCACTACCGGTTATTTCAACCAGTCATGAACAATGCATTCATTATTCATTAAGGCTGAACACATGGGTGTCTTGTGTTGGCAGAAGTCAAATCTGATCCCACTCAGCCAATCTGAATTTCAGAACTTCAAATGCAGAAATGTAATGAAACAAAATAAAAAAGGATGGAATATAAAGTTTGGATGGAAATTGCTTAATTCAAATCATACCAACTCATCATCTCTAGAGACAGCACCTCCTACCCTCTTGAGATAACTCATTCCATTTGGGGACAGTTCTTGTTGTGAACAAGGTTTTCCCTGGTTATATCTGAAATCAATCTTACTGATTGAGAACAAGATAATATTTCAATATGATGGAACGCATCTTCCAAGGGTAGAAGCGATCCATAATTGCTTTGTGTTATCTAGGAATAACATTTTCTATACTGATGAAGGTCTGTAGGCAAAATCTCTATGTAACAAGGCTGTGCCTAACCCTAGCCAAGACATTGTTGTCTTCTGGCTTAAGACATTGATACAGCTTGGCTTTACTAGCCAAAGCACTGACTCTGGAGTCAGAAGACTTGAGCTAAAAGTCTAGCTCTGCAATTAACTTGGAGGAAGTCCCATCTCTGCCACTACCCAATGGTGTGTCACCTCAGAGATCACCTTTCTGGGCCTCAGTTTCTCATTTATAAAATGAAGGGTTTGGACTACATGACATGTCATGTCTCTTTCATGTTAAAATCTAAGTATGGTCCTGTGATCCCATCATACATATGTATATATGTGTATGTATGTGTGTATATACATATACACATACATCTATACATACATATATATGCATTGGGGGGACTTATGTGTGTGTATAGACACACACATATTCCTTCCCCCTTCACCCCCCCCATTCTCAAAATGTCATGCTCACTGACCAATCCTACTAATCCACACTGGAATCTCAGAACAGATTCCACCTTCCCCATGCTACCCTTTAGGGAAAGAAGGGTTTCATATACATCTCTTGACACAAATTTCTTTCCCTTTATGTTCAAGTGGCATGGGAAAGTAGAATTGCCAATTACTAAAATATGAGACAAATGTCCGAGCATAGCCTAAACACTGTGACTGAAGGGGTTAAGTATGGCTGTTTGCCTGACATACTTTATTCCTAACTACTGACAAGTTCAACTATCCAGTGATGATGGGCATCTTCTCAGCAGAATCCTCTACCTAGAAGGGATCTGAGGAGTCATGAAGTTTGACTCTTACTTGAACAGGAATTCATTCTACAAGATCCTTGACAAATGGTCACCTAGTCTCTGAATACTTCCAAAACCTAAGGTATAATTTAAATTGTAAGAGACCTTGGAGGTCATCAAGTTCAGTTGTTCATTTCACAAAGGGAGAAAATCAGGCCAGTGGATTGTTTAAAGTCACACAGATAGTTAGTGACAGAGTCAGAACAAGAACCCAGGAATCCATGGTGCCTAGTTCAATGTTCTTTCTTTTACCCTCAGTAAAACTAGTTGACAAATAGCACTAATGTAGTTATATAATTTAGAAATGACCTGGTACAACCTTGTCATTTACTTAACTGAGGAGACTGAAGCTCATAAAGAAGTGATTTGTTTGAAAATACACAGTAAGTAATGGTGCCAGAACTAAAATACAGGTTTCACAAGCCATCTGATTATAGATTTAGGTCTAGAAAGGAGGACCTAAGATGTCAACAAGTCCAAACCATTCATTTTTAAAATGAAGAATCTGGGGCCCAAAAGGATGAAGTGACTTTTACAAAGTCAAAAGGTCATAACAGAAATGGAATTTTGTTCTTCCATAGTTCTTTTCACTACAACATACTGCTCTGATTTGATTCTTGTGGAGGCTGGTTAATCATCCTATGGTTATATACTTCCCATACTCTTGACTTCAGATGATCACCCTCTATCACATCCTCTATCACAAAGAAATGGATTAAAAGAATTGAGGTGGCTCAATGCTACCATTCTATATTTCAAAAATGCAACTCAATGGATAAAGCACCAGTTCTGGATTCAGGAGGACCTCAGTTCAAATTTGGCCTCAGACACTTGACACTTACTAGCTGTGCGACCCTGGGCAAATCACTTAACCCAAATTGCTTCCCCCAACCAAAAAAAAAAAAATACAAGTCAATAAACAAATCCAACTAATGAGAAGTAAAACAATTTTAATGTAAGAATTTTTTTTAGATTTCGATGGTTCTTTATGGTTACAAAAGATTGTATATACTCTATCTTCATGTGATACAGTGGATAAAGGTCGAACCTTTGAGTCAAGAATACCTGGGGTCAAACCTTACCTCAGATACATACTGCCTGTGTGACAATGGGCAACTCACTTAACCTCTCAGTGAATACAAGAAGCTCTCTAAGGCTAGAGTTTCCAATCTTCACTTATAGAAGGAATTTCCAAACCAGGTGTTTCCTTCATTAAAAATCTGTGTGACCTTGGGCAAGTCACTTAACTCTCATTGCCCCGCAAAAAAAAAGAGAAAAAATCATGGGGGTAGTCACACATCAACAAACATTTATTAAGCTTGTACTTTTGACCAGTCACTGTGCTGAGCACTGAGGACATAAAGAGAGGTTAAAAAAAAACAGTTCCTGGGGGTGGCTAGGTGGCACAGTGGATAAAGCACCGGCTCTGGATTCAGGAGTACCTGAGTTCAAATCCAGCCTCAGACACTTGACCCTTACCAGCTGTGTGACCCTGGGCAAGTCACTTAACCCCCATTGCCCTGCAAAAAAACAAAACAAAAAACAAAAAAACAGTTCCTGGGGCAGCTAGGTGGTGCAATGGATAGAGTACTGGCCCTGGATTCAGGAAGACCTGAGTTCAAATCCAGCCTCAGACACTTAACACTTACTAGCTGTGTGACCCTGGGCAAGTCACTTAACCCCAACTGCCTCAGCAAAAAAACAAAAAAAAAACACCCAAAAAACAGTTCCTGTTCTCTAGAAGCTCACAATCTAATGGAAGGAAAGAAAATGCAAACAACTATTTACAAATAAGATATATACAGGATAAAATAGAAATTTACCAACAGAGAGAAGGCACTACCATTAAAGGAAAGGCTTCTTGCAGGAGGAGGAATTTTAGCTGAGACTTGAAGGAAGACAGGGAAGTCCTATTAGATATTGAAAACAATCATGTTAAGGAGGTAGTGCTGGTATGATTACCCCAATTTTACAGACCAGAAAATGAAGGCTCAGAGGTTGCAACTTGCTCATTGTCACATGGCGAAGAAATGTTAGAGCTGTGTTACAACCCTGGGGCTTCTGAAGCTATTTGAAAGAAATGACAAATGGTTAATTTCCATCTCTTCACCAGTTGCTGTATTTCTAAATGAGAAATCTTCAACTCTTTCCATTAGTGAGGAATTTTATGAAAGGAAATGTAACATGAGAGATTTCTAAAATAGCCATTAGGAATGTCTACTGGGGCTTTTACTGTCTTCACTAGACTTTGCTTTCCTTACTGACACCTAACCATTTTTCAGCTTCAATTTCTAAGGTTTGAAGGTTTTTTCCTTCTCTTCCCCCCTGGGTAATCAGCTAAAGGATCGGTATTATTTCTTTTCTCTTTTTCACCTGCAAGACATTTATCAGTAATCCTTTTGGTTTCTCTTCAAATACCAAAAAACTAAGCCAACCCTCCTATTCATCAGGAAAGTTTAGCTATTAATTAACCTCTTTGGAAGCTAGTTTTCAAATTGAAGTCAGAGAAAGCAGGAAAGAAAGAAAAGGAAAAGTGAACTATAAGGGACCTTAGAATATAGAACTCCAAAGCTGTTAAGAAGCCTTAGAATTCATTAAGTCGCACACTCATTTTACAAAAGTGGAAACTGAGGCCCAGAGAGAGAAAAATGACTTGCTCAAATTTACAAGGCAATTAAATAGTAAAATCACAACAATAACCCAACTCTCTTGGCTCCTAATCCTATTCACTTTCCACTATATCAAGGGATGTCAGTTCTGTGCTCAATAAGCATAGATGATGAGGAAGCAAAGCTTAAGCTCTTCCTTTTTCATGGGAATAGAACAAGCCTATTTCCATAATATAATATATAATATGATATACAATATTATATTAATAATATAATATATAAGCCCAACCAACCTCCTCACATCTATGTGAAACTTACCATGTGAAGCATGAATGAGATGTTAGATGGCACAAGCAATCATGTCATCCTTTAGGAGACAATAACTTAAATACACACTGTGTTGATAATAGGTTAGGGGGACAGCTAGTTGGCACAGTGGATAAAGCACCAGCCCTGGATTCAGGAGGGCCTGAGTTCAGATTCGTGCCTCAGACACTTGACACTTACTAGCTGTGTGACCTTGGCCAAGTCACTTAACCCTCATTGCCCCACAAAAATAAAATAGTAGGTTAGGAATATAGTCATTAGAGACATAGGACATGTTTTCATATGCCCTTTACCAAGTGATCCTTAGATTTTGCATTTTTCCTGAATATTCATTAGGCAAGTAGCCTCTGGAGGAAGCCTAAAGGAATCCAGATTTCTTCTGACAGCCCTTCTCCCACTTTATTTTGGTTATGTTTCCAGGTGAGGCAATGAAATATTGTAACAACATGTCAGCAGCCAGACATGTCATTCAGTATTTGGCAATGATGGAAACAGTGGGACAGAGGACTTGATGAAGACACTGGACCAGGTCCTAGTGGAAAAAGGGAATGACCTTGAACAAGTCATTTTCCCTCATTTTGACTCAGTTTTCTCTAAGGCTTTGAACTCTATGAAGCTATGTTTTAAGCTGAGTCTGTTAGAAAAGCTATGAGGCAAGATTATTTAAAAAGTTATATTACAGGGGCAGCTAGGTGGTGCAGTAGATAAAGCACTGGCCCTGGATTCAGGAGGACCTGAGTTCAAATCTGGTCTCAGACACTTGACATTTACTAGCTGTGTGACCCTGGGCAAGTCACTTAGCCCTCATTGCCCTGCAAAAAAATAAAAAAATAAAAATAAATAAAAATCTATATTGCAGGAGCAGCTAGGTGATGCAGTGGATAAAGTACCAGCCTGGATTCAGGAGGACCTGGGTTCAAATCCGGCCTCTGACACTTAACACTTACTAGCTGTGTGACCCTGGGCAAGTCACTTAACCCTCATTGCCCTAAAGAAAAAAAATAACGTGTAAAATAAAAGATGGCAGGCATATCAAATTTGCATATTACACAAAATCAGGAGGGACAGATGGCTAACCGACTAGATGACAGAGTTAGAATCCAAAAAAGATTGATAGGTTGAAGAAAAAATGAAGACAAATCTAATAAGATACAATTTTATAGGGATAAATGTGAGTGTATGAGATGGAATTTGAATTCAGTTCTTCCTGACTTTAAGTCTAGTGCTTTATCCACAACCCTACCCAGCTGGTGACATGTCAAATTCAAGCAGTTCAAAAGGAGAATGGGCTGTCCCATAAAGACAGAAAGACTGCTTTGTTACAGGCACAGATGGGATTTTTATTCAGTCCTGCTCTAGATTAGAAGGCCTCTGAGGTCCCTTCTAACTCTGAGATCCTCGAATTCTGGATCCATCTTTGTTCTATATTCTAAGGTCCTTTCCAGCAACAACAATCTATTGTTCTAAGTAGGGTTATATAGAGCACAGAAGTGATCTGCTTTCATGTTCCCAACCATCAATTAATATTAGCTTTTCACCAGCCATCCGGTAAAGTCTCTTTTACCATCAGAAAAAGACAATCACTAATACATCATCTTGAGCAAGCGCTGAGGGCCCTTAGCTGATAAAAATAATAATATAACAACAACAATAATAATATTTACATCGTGTTTTAGGGTATATAAAAAGCTTTACATTTATTATCTCCTTTGATCTATAAAAACCCTTAGGGGTAGGCGGTGTTAATAACACACACACACACACACACACACACACACACACACAGAGTGTCTGAGGTGGGATTTGAACTCATGTCTTCCTGACTCTAAGAACAGCACTTGATCTTTTACAGCACCTCATTTCTCTACTGGCATGACAGAACATGAGGGTCACACTGTAAATATTACTACTCACACTCTCAGGCTTTCCTACATCATTTTGAACTAAGCTGAACCTAAGGAATCCTCTTTTCCTCAGTAGCCAAGTTGTGAGGCTCCCACCAGAGGCAATCATCTTGTTGGTTTTCTGTTTTCTAAGACTCTTGGTCCCTTTCCCTTCAAATTATCTTGGCACTTACTCAATACAATCACCACTTTTACAGTATACATAGTGCCCCATTTTCCCCCTTTCATCTTAGTGTTTCCTGAGCTATTGGAACTCAGAGAGCACAGAAAAGGGCGGGGTGGTATTCCCTGCCCTACCTCTCTCATAAGGCTGATGTGCACATCAAAGGAGACACAGCATGTGCAGGAGATTTAGGAAGTAGAAAGCACAATCCAAATGCAAATCCATGGTATAAAAAAGAAGAAAGGTTCTGTCACCTGGAATGGCCTCCCCATTATTAAACTGCTTCCCTAAGCCCTATCTACCCTAATAAAGTCAAGCTCAAGTTTCATATCCCCTCCAGGAAGCCTTCCCTGACCAGAACATCTGACAGTGATCTCTCCTTGGTTCAAACTAACAAACATACAAAACCAGGATGGGGAAGGGAGTTGAGATGTGGCTAGACAATAGTGCACAGGAAAATGAACCGGGCAATTTAATGAACTGTGAATTTATGATAAGTCAAGTGTGACAGAGCAACCAAAAATAAGATAATAGGAATTTACAGTGAATTATTAGAAATGTGTCCAGGGAAAGGGCGGTAATGGTCATACTCTCCTCTTACTGCATCCAGTTCTGGTTGCCACATTTTAGGAAGGCCAATGATAAGGAGGTCCAGGTTCAGAGGATGGTGACAAAGATGTAAGGATTCAAACCACACCATATGAACATCAGCTGCTATAAATAGAGACGTTTCACTTGAAGAAGGGAAGACTAAAGGAAGATGTGACAATCCTTAAACTTATGGAGGATTTATGAACAAGAGGGATTACACCTGTTTTGCTTGGCCTCAGGGAAATACAGAAACAATGGGGGAAAGTTATGGGGTAGGAAATTCTAGTTTTGTACAAGGAAAAATGTCCCAACAATTGGAGTTGTGCAATAGTGGAATGGGCTGCTTTTTGGGATGATGGGTTTCCTTATTACTAGAGGTTTTCAAGTGAAAAAGGCTGGTTTACCACTTGCTGGGTAAATTGTGGAAGGATTCTCATTTAGACATGGGTTCACATAGATGGCATCTTAGGCCCCTTTCAATTATGAGATAATTCTTGGAGTCCTCATTACACTTAACACATAGCTCCTTCATTCTACTTACAATTACCATGCTAGTCCAGACTTCATCACATCTCACCTGGACTATTGTAAAATTGCTAATTGGTTGCCCTGTCTAAATCTCTTTCCACTCCAATCTATCTTCCATTCAACTTCCAAAGAACTTCTCTAAAGTTCATGTACGATCATGTCAACTCCCTCTGCTCCCCTTCCCCCAACTCAATAAAATCTAATGGCTCCCATTTACCTCTAGGATCAAATGCAAACTCCTATGTCTGGCAATCAAAGCTCTTTATGACATGGCTCTATTCTACTTATTCAGCCTTCTTACACATTACTTCTTTCTACACATTGTATAGTGTAGACTATTTACAAACTTCAAACTATTTACTATCTTCAAACATGACATTCCACTTCCTGTCTCCATGCTTTCTCACTTGCTATTCACCAGGTGTAGGATGTGCTCTCTTCCACAATCTCAGGTTACCTTCAAGAGTCAGCTCATACAACTCCATCATAATGCCCTTCCTGTTCTCATTAGTAGCTTCCCTTTTATCAATGTTAACTTGTATCTGTTTCATATGTATTTTGTATAAATCTATATGTGTACTTTGTATATGACTCTGCATCTACATGTCAATTCCCTCAGTGTTTCACTTTTGTCTTTGTATCTAACACAAGGTTTAGCACATAGATGGTGGTTAACAGATACTTGATTGCCTGTACACCTCAACTGCTGCTTAATCACATGCTGTTTTATATTGTATTAATTGTTTGTGTTTGTTCATGTGCTTCTATGCTTTGTCTCCTCAATTATACAGTAAGCTCTCTTCAGGTAAGGATCAGGATTTATACCTCCTTTGTGCATTTGTATTCTCCCACTATACCTAGCTCAGTTTGGGGTATATAGTAAAAGCTCAGTAAATATTTGTTGAGCTAGGCAGCATGATATAGCATATAGAAAGACAGTCAGGAGACCTTGTTTCCAAATCCTACCTCTGACACACAGTGACTGTATAGTCCTAGGCAAGTCATTTGATCTCTCATAGCCACAGGCAACTCTCTAAGACCATGAGCTGCAGAACAATTGCCCAGTCTACACTTGCTGAGAATTCTCTATATCAAGCATTAATCACAAATCTGGACCATTATTATATATGTAAACACACATACACTTAAATATGCATACATATTATATTAAACTTTATATGGTCAAATACATAGCATATATAATTGCATTATGCATACTTGTTGAATGATACAATTTGAAGATGCCACAGAGAATGAAAACCAGAAAATTTATTTTCTGCTATAATGGAGGTTAATTGAAATTTCTATCATTCAGTTTTGGCAGAAGGAACTCTAAACTGGGAATCAGGAGACTTAAGGTACTCCTTAGAAGTAGTGTGACCATAAGCAAGTTATCTCATCTCTCTGAGAATGAATGAATTGAAAATCATTGTTTACCATATGCCACTATGCTAGGTATCAGGGATACAAATACAAAAATGAGAGATGTCTTGTCCTCAAGAAGCTTAAAATCACATGGGAAGATAAGATATATAGTAGAGTCTTGGCCAAGGAAGAGAAATTTCATCTGAGAAGTCACAAGGATTTCTGGTATAACCATAGGGCTGACTGTCCCATTCTTTTCCAAAAGAAATTATAGCATTCTTTTGATTACTCTTTCCACAGCATGAGTCGGAAAGCAGGCAGGATACATATGTAGCAGCAGAGAGAATGGCAAGATGCCCTGCTTGATAGACTCTGGTTTCCTGTGACTTATTTGGGATGTTAAATATGGTCTGAGATAGGCTAGATATAGTGAGTTAGGAAATTTTCACTTATTCATATATATAGACAGGTCAGCTTCAGAGTGGAGTTCTACCATTGAGTGGATTGATTCCCTCAGAGATAGGAACAGGGAATGAATTGTCTCAGCTTCACATGTTTCATTGGTAAAATTGGGAGAAAAATGTTTGCATGACCTCCCTCCTACCCTCAGTGTATGCTTTATAAACTACGATATAGTGTTATAAAAGTGGGAGCTACTGTTATTATTTCTCAGGGTTAGGGATGGCACAAACACTGAATACTTGAGAAATTTGAAAGAGACCTTAGAGAGAATATTTCTTTCAATCTATTTCAAAGATGAGAGCACTGGTTTGTGTGAAATCACTTAAGTAGTTAATGGTAGAGGCATGAGTCAGACTCAGTTCTCCAAAGTCCCAACCTACACTTCATGCCATCTTTACCTACTAATCTATTTGCTAGGATAGGAAGGGCCAGGTGGTAAGGGAAGAGCAGCATCTGTATGCAAATGCCAACAAGGCCCCACTGCCCTGTCTTAAAGCAAATTGTTTTTGATTCTGTGCGGCACCTTTAAGCCAAATAGATTGTAACAGCACAGCGGAAACTGTCTGCCGCCTGGTAATGAATTAGTTGTTAGCAGAGGTAGCGACACTCACAATCCCATTTGCAATCTGCAGGGCTCACAGCTGCTTCTCATTTTCATAATGCCAGGAAATAAAGAAAAAAAAAAGATGACAATCCTTTGCAGGACAAACAAGTAACACTGAAGAACAACTTCCTTATTGTTGTACTCCAGAATTGTCTGCACAGTCCCAGGCCAAGAGCATTTAAGAAAACTGGAGTGATAGGATATGTGCTCATTATAGGTGAAAAGTCCCAGAAGGTTTGGTAATTCAGAAAAAAGCTGGAAACAAAGCGTGGGCCCATTGACTGGGGAATGGCTAAAGAAATCATAGTATAGGAACTTCCTTGATTGTTATGATGTTTTAAGGAACGATATGAACTTGAAGAAACAGGGGAAGACTTGTTTGAAGTGACAGAGTGAAGAAAGCAGGTCTGGGAGAACAATAAACACAATTGACTTCAATAATGTATAGGAAGACTACATTAAAAGATAATAGAAGTCAGAGTAAAATGCAAGGCACAGTGTTGTTGGTTCCACATGACAAATGCTGAAATACACTTTTGACTACAAATATGGGATCTTAACATCTGTTAATCTCATTTGCTGTATCAAACTTTATGTTTAACTATTCCTTCTTCCTTTAAGAGAGGGAATAGGGGTAACTGGGAAGTAATTGGGAAATAAAAAATGACAACAAAAGCCCCAAATGTATCAATAAACTATTTAATTTTAAAAAGTAAAGTTCTCTACCTCTGCAAAGGGACAATGAGTGTTGAACACTGTATATAATTTCAAAAGGATTCTTTGTTATAAAGTATGGCTCTCTGAATGGGAAAGTAGAAAAGGAAAAGAAACATAGATGATATAAAAACAAAAAATGAAATATAACAATTTTTCTAAAAGTCTCAATAGGGACAAGTCTTAGGCAGTAGACAGGACAGACCCTACACAAAATTGTTAGAAAAATGTGTCTTTGCACTTTAGCCCTCTCTTTCCTGGATGCTTTCTGTTTTTCCCACCCCACAACAGCCCCATTTCTAGTCATTCTTTCCTAAATTCTCACTTCTCCCCCCACCCCCCATCGATACTGGCTCTCAAACATAAACCTAGAAGAGAGTTTAGAATGGATCATTTTTAACCTAGAAATTATTTTATATCACAGAATGTTAAACCTAGAAGGGACCTTAATATGGGACATAGAAGGTCAGAGTTCAAAGGAATGTGAGAACATTAGAATGGTAAAAATTAAAAAAAGACCCTAGAATTTAATGTTAAAGCCAGAAAGAAAGAGAGAGAACCTATGCCAACTCCTTTTTCCCACAGACAAGGAAACTCTGGTTCCATGAATGGAGGTGACTCACCCAAGGTCATTCAGCAAGGGAGTAGCAGAACCAGGATTCAAATTCAGATATTCAAACTCCTCATGGAAGTATCTTTCAATACACCACATTTCATATCATTATAAAATGAAGAACACCCAGAACTTGCCATCTATGTTGCCAATATACTCTAAGGTCCACAAGACTTTGACATCTGTCCTGACCCAACATCTTTCAGTACCTAGGGCATTGTCATTTGACTTTCCAATTCTTCCTAAAGGACCACCAGGTTTTTTCATCCATCCTATAGCTGAAAGCTTCTATATGTGTTGTCTCCCACAATTATAATTTTAATTCCTTGAAAGTAGGGTCTTTCTTACTTTTTTATTTATATCCCCAGTACTAAGCAAAATAATTGGCATTACGTAAGTTCTTTATGTAATGCTTTAAAAAGTATTTTTTTCCATTTATTCATGTGCTTGTTCATTCATTACGAGTCTACATAATCAATGTAAGGTAAGCTTAGTACTGCTCATACCACCCCTCACTCCCTGCCTCATCCTAGCCAATGTCTGGCCTCAGGCTTCCCAGGAGGTGGGAAAAAAGGAGTGATTGACAGAGATAGGAGCCATTTGTCTTGTCTACCTAGATTGTTCTGTTTGACAGCTGCTGCTTGATCCATCTCCATTTTCCTTGCTTCTGGCTAAAGGCTTAAAAGTCAAATCTGTCTCCCAAATGATGGCATCTGTTTGCTTTTTGGCAGCCACTGGGGTCTCCTCAGAGGAGGAGCAGGCATTGCTGCTATTCATTTTCACTTAGAAATGCTTAACTTAAACCTTCATTAAGGGTGAATTTGAGATGAAGGCTCTATTGTCACCTAGCTGTAGGAATAGATACTATGGCTCTCCTGGGCCCATGGAAAACTTGTAAGGTCCATCTCCCAACTCTGTACCCTTTTTTGGTTTATCTTAAATATTCAATTGATGCATTTAACCTCACAATAATATACCCCTAACTGAAACTTCCTTTGTAACGAAGAAAAATAGTAATCCAAAGCAACGAATGTAGAGACCGCATCTGATAGTATATTCAACATTCCACACCCAAAGATCCCCATAGGAGGGTTTGCTTTTTTATTCTCTGGGACTGAAATTAAACTTTTCAATGAAAATTTTTCTGTCTTTTAGTTATATATATATATATATATATATATATGTGTGTGTGTGTGTGTGTGTGTGTGTATTACTATAGTCATTATGCATATTATTCTGCAAATTCTAATAGTTCATTCTGAATCAATTGATACAAGTATTTTTCTGAATTTCTCATATTTATTACTTCTTATGGACAAATATATTAACATTCATTCAGGCAGCTGATAGACATTCACTTGGTTTCTATTTTTTTCTACCTCCTGAGACTGAGCCTTTCTCCACCACCCCTCAGAGGCCCTCCTCAGTGTGGCAGAATCCTAGACTTCAGTCAGTCACATTCACAAGAGACAGCATGGTGTAGCAGTGGATAGGGAACTGGACTTGAATGAGGAAGACCTGGTTTTGGAAACTTCCTCAGAAACTATCAGTAGATGAGTAACTCTTGTTGAATATCAACTTCTTTGGACCTTAGTTTTCTCATTTTTAAAATGAGAGGCTTGTAACTGATGACTTCAAATCTATCATATGAAGCTGGAAGAAGGCTTAGAGGTCACTGAGTCCAACCCCCTCATTTTACAAATGAGGAAACTAAGGCCCAGGGAGATAATGACTACCCTAGGCCATACTAGTAGTAAATGGCTAAAATGGCATTTGATTCTAGGGACTCTGATACCAAATTCAATTATCTTTTGCACAATGTTGAGTACCAACTCTGCCAAGAACTAGGCATGGGACCTTGTGCTAGTCATTTATCTACCATGTTCTTCAGTCTCCTCACTTGTAATATGGGAACAATACATTCTAATAACTCTTCCTCTAATCTGCTGTGAGCAAAACAATTTTTAAAGAATGAAACACTATGAAAATGTGACCTATTGTTATTGGAATAATAGGCACACAGGGTCCTCATTTTCTCTTTTTCCTCTATATCTTCCTCTATCCTCATATCTGATCCTTAGTTTGGACCCAAATGACTATAAGTGAAAACAGCTTAAGAGTGTCACACTGTTGAGAATGAGTAAAGAACTGCTTGTCTTAGGAGCATGGAAGGGAACCCATTGGTGAGCTGGAGAGACAAGGTTCAGATAGGAGAGTGTTGGAGGCAACAAAATACTGTGCATGGTCCTCTTTCTATAAGGACAAAATATTCTGCTGTCCAGGTTCTGAATATTCCAAGATCATAGCAATTAAAAAAAAAAAGGAAAAAAAAACCCATCCAACACTAATTGAAGCCAATTCAATTGTAGCTTCAATGACTAGCATTGTGCCTGCTTGCTGATTGGTTAACTTGATTGATTGATTCAATTAGTGTTCCTGCCATAAGATTCCACACATTTGTCCCTTTTAACAGAAGTTCAACTCAAAGCTTTAAATTATTAGGGAGTTATGAAAAGAACTCTCAGTTTAGTGACCAATTTTTTTAAAAAGTCAATGAGAATTTATTAAATGTCTGCTGTGTATAGAATGCTATGGTAAGTGCTAGAGGAGATTCCAATATGAAGATGTTCTTTTTGGTTGTCATTATTAGTGGTGTCAATGAACTTACAATCTTGTAAGATAATGGGAAATATGTACAAATAATCAATGCAAAGTAACATATACTAATTTTATCTTTGCAAAATGGATTGCTATGTGGAGTTTCTTTTGAGGATAGATCATTACTGATTGGAGGGAAGTCATCATGGAAGAATCATTTGAGCTGGGATCTATAGGAACTAGAAGAAGAAATTCCAATAGGTGAAAAAGGGCAGAGATAGGGTAAGCATTCCAGTTATTAGGAAAAACCTGAGGAAAGGCACAAAAATAAGATAGTGCTGATGTAGAGAAGAAAGGCTATCCTGTCTGGGGAAGTCTAGTTTAGCTGAAATGTAGGCTATGCAATAGAATAGGATGAAAGATGGCTCAAGTTAGATCATGCTAGGTCCTTAATACCAATCAAAGATATATGAATTCCTTTGAAGTAGCACAGAGTAGAGGGAAAAGTACTGAATTTCAAGTCACAGGAATTAAATTTAAATCACAACTGTGAATTTATTGCCAGTGAAGGCTGTCAGATCACATCATCTCTGAGCCTCAGTTTCTCATCCATAAAATGAGAGTGCTGGACAAGATGACCTCTAAGGTCCCTTCCAGCTCTAGATCTATATCTTATGAACTTTACTAGGTAGGTAATATGGAGCTACTGAAGGGTTTTTAGCAATGGAGTGACAAGACCAAATCTGTGCAATCAGGATAGAAAGATGGGAGTTGAAAGTGGAAAGAATAGATGTACTAAGGCCTATTAGAAGCCCATTGCAATCATTATTCTGTTGTTTTTAGTCAGGGCTAACTTTTCATGACCCCATTTGGGGTTTTCCATATCCAGAGATACTGTACTGAAATGATTTGCTATCTCCTTCTGCAGTTCATTTACAGATGAGGAAATTGAGGCAAACAGGGTTAAGTGACTTGGCTAGGGTCACACAGCTAGTAAGTGTCTGAGGCCAGATTTGCACCCAGGAAAATGAGTCTCCTTTTATCCACTGAACCACCTAACTGCCCTACTGGAATCATTAGGCCAGTGCCAATGATAACTTGACTACAGTACTAACTGCAGAACTGAGATAAATCTAAGATTCAAGATATATTATAGAGGTGAAGGAAATGCATCACCCAATTTTCATGACAAATTAGTGACAGAGCCAGAACTAGTATTCACATTATCCTGATTCCCAGAAGAATAAGTATATTTTCTGGGTATGGAACGTCTACAATTGCATAAGAAAATGAACTGGGTGATCTCTTAAAATTTCTTCTTCTGATATTAACATCTCATGATTTCTACAAGTCTGGCCATTTCATGGCTGCTTAGTTAACTAAACCCAATAAGTGAACATGAAAGTTGGCTCACATTCTGGAAATAGCCTTCTTAATTGTCTGAGTTCTCTGTTTTCAAAGTAAGATAAAAAACTAAAGCGGTAGCTAGATGTGGTATACCACTGGCACCTGTAGTTAGACAAGGAGAAGGTCCTGCTAATCAGGAAAAACAAAAAGCACAGTATATAAAAAGACTGTAATGTTGTCTCTAAATAAACCATCTTTTATAGTTTCCTATGGCAAATTCATCTCTTATACTTTTCTATAAATAGAGTGAAGTGGGGAAATGAAGAGGAGGTCTGGCCTAAGATCTACTTCATTTTCAGGAGCCAGGCAATGGGAACTGAACTCCAAACGAGGCTCTTAAGAAAATTCCCCTCTGAACTATAATTACTATGTTGACAACGTTTTAGCATTTATGAAGAGTTTTCCTGATGACAGATCAATAGGTAGTCTAAGCAGTCACCCAAGATCTGATCATTTAGACCTTATCAACAGATGCAACCCCTTCCTTTGGGAGGTGTGAAAACTGAGGTCAAAAGCACTTCAGCAGCTTGCCCAAGACCACACAGAGAGTAAATAACAGCTGAGATTTTAGCTCAAGTCTTCCGATTCCAACTGTAGCAATCTTAGGTGTGCTTCATCAAGTGCATCTACCTTTGGAGGGAGGGAAGAAATGCTATTCCTAGGCCTAATGTGTGCTGCCTGATACCCTGAGGACTCTCCACTAAGGATGAATGACATTTTTCAATGACCAACAAACTCCTACTCAGCCATACTCTCCCCACTCCTTCTTCCCTTTTTTGATCATCTACAATTTATCCTGCATATATATCTTGTTTGTTTACAATTTTCATACTACCTCCTCCATTGATTTGTACACTTCTTGAGAGCAAAAACCATCTTTCTTTCTTGTCTTTATATTCCTAAGGTTTAGCATTGTGCTTTTCACATAGTAGGAACTTGAGAAATGTGTCTCAATTTGACTTTAAATGTGAAGAAATTGAGGTTCTGAGATGGAAAGTGACTTGGGATTCCTCCTACCATACTTCTTTGCAACATCATATCTTTGCAGGGTGTGCAAGTGAAAAATATTGGGGGGGAAAGGTCAAGTTCATTTTGATCTTGGGATTAGATGATGCCCGAATCTGAAAGAATTGTGTCTAGTTGTGTTAAATTTTCCAATTGCTGACTTCAAAAGATGATGTATGTACCATGTTGTTTACCAGTTAAATAAATATTAGAAGCACTAAGGCTTTATAGCTGATACTCCCGAAGGCTCAAAGTCTTCTCTTGCTTTATTTGAGGAGAGTTGTGCTTCAAGACAGCAAATGCTTCCCTGGGTCTTCTATCAAAGACTTTCAACCCCTTTCTTCCCATACATGCTATAAATATGTAAGAACTGCCCTTTATCTAATCTTTCATGATTGTGGGGAAAAAACAACAACAAAAAATACTTAATGTACATTGTCTTATTTGTGCCTCACAACAATCTTGAGGTAAGTACTACAGATATAATTATGCCCTTTTACAGAGGAAGAAACTGATGCCTAGAGAGGAAAAGTCACTTGCTCATGGTCACAGAATTAATATAAGAGACAGAATTTGAACCCAGGTTCTCCTGACTCCCGAAGCATCAATCCTGTAGTCATTCCACCATGAAGAGGCCTATATTCTAGTCCCATATTAATTATGAGACCGTGAGCAATTCTTTCCTTTCTCTGTAATACGACTTCCTCTTCTGTAAAATTAGGGAATCAAACAAGATAAGAGTTTCTAAATTCTATTGTCTCTAATGATTTGTTAAGAGGGTAGATTATGGTGTGGTGGATTTGGAGTCAAGGTGAACTGGATTTGATTACTGAATTTGTTGTTTAGTCGTTTTCAGTCATGTCAAACTCTCTGTGATCCCATTTGGGGTTTTCTTGGCAGAGATACTGGAGTAGTTTGCCATTTCCTTCTCCAACTAATTTTACAGATAAGAAAACTGAGGCAAACAGAGTTAAGGGACTTGCCCAGGGTCATATAGGTAGTTAGTATCTGAGGCCAGATTTGAACTCTGGAAGATGAGTCTTCCTGACTCCAGGCCAGGTGCTCTATCTACCATGCCACCTAGCTGCCCCAGCCCAGGCATTTACTTGATAAATAATCCCAAGCATGTTGCTCAACCTCTCTTGGCCTCTAAGATTCCTAAGATTTCTAAATCTCTGGTCTTCTAATAATCTGGTCTCTCCAGGTGAAAACCTTTTGTAGAGACTAGAAGTTACTGCTCATACTTATTTACTCTGATCAGGTCTGGAGGATTAGACTTTATTCTTTTATCAATCAACAAATATTTGCTGAATACCTATAATCATAGTAATTAGAACATCCTATTTACATATTACTTGATATAACAAGCTTTACATCCATAATCCAACTTGATCTTTATAATAATCTTAGAATATTGATAATATAAGTATGGTTATCACCATTTATAGATAGGGAAACTGAGGGACTGGGAGGGGTAATGGTTTATGCAAGGTTGTATAGTTAGTATATGGAAGAGCCAGGCTTTGAATCCACGTCATCTCACTTGAAGTCCAGGGCTCCTTTCACAAACTGGTAGCCTAAATACTGTGAAGGACATAGAGATGAATAAGACATAGTCCCTGCCCTCAAAGAATAATAAGGAATGCAAACATGAAAAAGTACAAACTAATATATGCTAAGTGCCAAATGAATACCACGACTACTACTACCAAGTACTCTATAAAAAATCAGAGAAACAGTGGGGTGGGAGTAGTCAGAGAAAGCTTCCTAGAAGAAGTAGGACTTATACATTGTCTTGAAGGATGGGTATGATGCAAACAGGGAGAGAGAACATTGCAGACTTCTGAGAAAATATCAGTATAAAAATATTCTTAGCAACTCTTACTGTGGTGACAAAATTTTAGAAACCATGGAGATGTCCAATAACTAAAGAATGGTTGAATTAGTTGTGGTATATAAATGTGATGCAATACTATTGTGCTGGAAAAAATGAGGGAACAGATTATATTTTTAAAAACATGGAAAGAATTATATTGGGGGCAGCTAGGTGGCACAGTGGATAAAGCACGACCCTGGATTCAGGAGGACCTGAGTTCAAATTTGACCTCAGACACTTGCCACTTACTAGCTGAACCAAAAAAGAGATTAAATCTCCCATGAAAGCAGGAGAAGGGGGCGGGGGGGAGATAAGAAAAACAAGAGGGGAAAAAGACAAAGTACCCAAGATTTCACAAAGAAAACTCAAAGACCTTGACCATAAATAGATAAATCAACAAGAAAACAGCAACAACAGAAGGAAAGATGGCTTCCAGATCTAATAAATTATTTCATGTATCTTTGAATGAATACTGCAAAATGACGGAAAATTATCTAACACTTGATGGTGCACAAGAACCTGTGGAACTTGAGAACATAGAATCACAACATATTTATTCCTGAGTGGTTTAAAAGAGAAGTCATAATTATGAAAGCAGAATTTATATCCTGAACCGTAAAAATAATGAACAAAATAGGAAAAATTGAATCTGCAATTGCAAACTTCATCAGAGAAACAAAAGGGAGAAAAATAAACTGGGAATGCAAATACATAGAAATTAAGGACAACCTAGAACAAGATAAGCAAAAACCCCAATAACATTAAAAGAAAATATGCTCACTATGTAAGCAAACATACTAAACTTGAAGATAGAATATACAGAGTTAACATAATGATCAGTGGTCTCAGATGAACTTAAAACAAAAAACCTTACCACCGCAATGGAGAAAATGATAGAACTTCCCATAATTTCTAAGCATAGAAAATGAAATTCCAATTAAAAGCATTCACATATCACCTTCAGAAAAAAAAAAACACAAAACATAAAAAACCAAGGCTGCAAAATCAAAGACATATAGTAGTTAAATTTAACAATTCAATTCAGAAACAAGAGTTTTGCAAGCCATCAGGAGAAAGACCTTCAAATACATAAGAAAGGACATTCAAATAACACAAGACTATTCTATATCCACTAGAAAAAAGAGGAAGGGATGGAACAATGTGTTCTCCAAAGCAATGACACCTAGGATACAGCCCAAGGTGACCAGTCCTGAAAATTTGAGCTTAACCATACAGAACAAAAGAATGACTATTCATTAATATAGAAGAGTTTTAGAAGGCAGATAGGTGGTGCAATAGATAAAGCACTGGCCCTAGATTCAGGAGGATCTGAGTTTAAATCTGGCCTCAGACAGATATTTGACACTACTAGCTGTGTGACCCTGGGCAAGTCACTTAACCCTCACTGGCCTACAAAAAATAAAGTAAAATAAAAATAGAGTTTTAAACATTTTAGAAAGCAAACCAGAACTGAAGAGATTATTTACCCCTAACATACCTCAAACAACAGAAATGAAAGAGGAATGAATAAATACAGCAGGCTAGGAGGGCAACAACAACATAGTAACAACAGAGAGACTGGTAAGAGGCTTCTTTCTAAATGTACACAAGGAGATAGGGGTGAATGCAGACATCTGAAAGAGGTAACATTGAAGTAATAGATAGGGTGAGTATTATGTACAGAACCTGGCAATTCCCTGGCTACAACAAAAGAGTGAACTTGAAATTGAAAAGTTTCTGCACAGTCAATACATCTAGGATAAGAAGGAAAATGGTCAAATGGGAAAAATATCTTATCAAATTTCTCTGACAAGGGTTTGGTATCCAAGACAGATGACAGATAGATAGAGAAATAGATCAATCTATATCTATATATTAACATATAGATCTACATCTATATATCAATAGAGATATACATACACATATATGCCTACCCCAATAGATAAATAGTCAAAGATACGAACAAACAGTTCTCAAAAGAACTACAAAATATTCAAAACCATATAAAATGTTCCAAATTACTAACCCTAAGGGAAATGCAAATCAAAAAGACCCTGAAGTTTTACCTCACATTCTACAAATTGGCAAAAATGACAATAGTCAAGGTTAGCAGAGTTGGGGAAAAGATAAACACACTAATACATTACTGTATTTGCTCTAAAATAGTTCAATTCCGAATTATGCAAATAAAGTGACTAAAATGTCCATGTCCTTTGAACCAAACTCCGTTACTGACTTATACCCCAAGGAAGCTATAGGGAAAAAAAAAGTCCCTGGATCTTTTAAAGTATTTGTAGTAGCACTTTTGTAGTAGCTGAGAATTGGAAACAAAGTAGATGCCCATCAATTGGTGAACAGCTAAACAATTGTGGTAAATGAATGAATGGAAGTATTATTGTGCTGTAAGAAATGATGTATGTGATGACTATATAGAAACATGGAAAAATCTATCTGAACTGATGCAGAATAAAGTACGCAGAGCCAAAAAAATCAATAAAAACAGAAACTACAACACTGTAAATGGAAAGAACAACTATGCACAAAAAAAACAAAATAAAAATAAGCATAACAAAAGTAAAAAGATCAAGTGGCACTCAAATGAAGAGCTATATGAAGACACCCCTGACCTACTCCTCCATAGAGGCAGGAGGTTATTAAGTGTTACATATTGCACATGTACTAATAAGTTGTGCTTATTTTTTTTCTTCTCCAAAAAATACTATTAGTCATATGAGATAGCTCTTTGGAAGAGGGACAGAGAAGGATATATGGGATAGTGTGATGATATAAGAAATACAAAATATCAATCAAAACTTATTTAAACGAAAAAAGAATTATATGAACTGATGCAGAATACAGTGAGCAGAAATAGAAAGAAATACTATAGCATTAATGTCACAAAAATGAGAAATTTTGATGATTTTACAAACTAATAAATAATGAAATGAAACTGATATATATATATATATGTATATAACAACACTATAGAAAGAAACAACCTTGAAAACTGTAAGAACTATGATCAATACAATGACCATTCACAGTTCCAGAGGACTGATGAAAAAGCCTACTATTTATTAAAGAGAAGTGATGGTTTTGGAGTGCAGAATGAGATATAAATATTTTTGCGTACAGCTATTAGGGAAAATTTGTTTTTCTTGACTATTTGTTACAAGAATATATTTGTTACAAGAAATGTGTATATTGTTTGTGTGTGTATATATACACACACATATATATGTACAACTATATATGTTTGTCATAAGAAATGTGCTTTTTCTTTTCTTTTTTCTCAATGGGGTAGGGGTTGTGGATGAGAAAATACATTTGTTAATTTTTTTTAAATAGAGAAATGAGAGGAGGGCAGCTAGGTGGTGCAGTGGATAGAGCATCCGCCCTGGAGTCAGGAGGACCTGAGTTCAAATCCAGCCTCAGACACTAACACTTACTAGCTGTGTGACCCTGGGCAAGTCACTTAACCCCAACTGCCTCACCAAAAAAAAAGAAAAGAAAAGAAAAGAAAAGAAAAGAAAAGAAAAGAAAAGAAAAGAAAAGAAAAGAAAAGAAAAGAAAAGAAAAGAAGAGAAAAGAAAAAGAAACGAGAGGGTGCTACAGATTTGAAATATTGCAATAAGACAAGATTCTTATATAATTAATTTTACTTAACTGTTTTACTTTTTTACAAGAGACCTCTTGTGAAGCAGGAGGAATCCATAAATGTTTTTGTAATATAAAAACAAAATGCCTCAGTAAAACTGAAAGTGTAAAAAACAAAACAAAATCCAAAAGAGAAAACAATGAAGTCCCTGGTCAAATGGTAGGTAGGATGAAGTAGAAAGTTTATGTTAAGAGAAGTGAGAAATAGGTCTCAAGAGAAAGGCTGGGGCAGATTAAGATAATTTGTTGGAGCTAAATCTCAGCTCTATGACTTTCTAGCCTTGGTTTTCTTGGCTATAAAATGGGGTGCACTACTTTCCTCATAGGGCACTTGGGAGATAAGCACTTCATAAGCCATACATAACCCACTCTTTAAATGTGAACTGTGATTATTAGGAGAACACCATCCCCTTCAAATGCTAAGTTTCTGTAGATCTAGCACCTAATAAAGAAAGCAGTGAGGAAGTTAAGTCTGGGGCTATGTACAGAGAAGGAAGGGCCCAGGAAGGGTAAGAGCCAGAGAGCCCAGATCAAAGGCAATTACCAGAGTCTATGGCTTCTCCCAATCTGGATTGGATTTAAAGGACCACAAATTTCTGAACTACTGCTATCGGTCCCCAGAGCTATACTGCCCAGTGGCCTACAGCTCCCTCTTAGAAGCTCTTCATCCTTTCAGGACCAAGGGCAGTGTGAGCAGCCTGAGAACTGGTGGGGAGCTGCTCCCATAGCTGATAAGAGTCAGAGTCTGCCATCTCACCAGCAAAGGCCCTCAGAAATAGGCCAGCCAGTCCGGAAATGAAATGAATCTAAATGAAATGCACTAACTATACATTTAATTTCCATCAAGCTGCTTCATCTGGTATCCCAGCAGGAGATGAGGTGGCTGGATGGGCTGTCCAAAGTAAACAGAAAGTTCAGGGCCTTGGCATCTTTGGCAGGCTGACGTCATTCTCCTAGTCACTTCCCCCACCCTTCCCCACCATCAGCTCCCAGGGGTACAAAGCAGTTGCCCTGCTCCTGCCCCTAATCATGAACGCAGGCAATTCATTGCACACATTCATCACTGTGGTACACATTTCTCCCCAAAGGCTGGGCCTCATTCTCCATCTCAGTTCCTCTTATCAGCCTGAGTGCTTTCTACCAGGCTTTAATGATACTATCTCATTTGTTCTCCATCACTGACTTCCCACACAGAGGCCAGAGGCCAAGCAGAAGAAATCAGAGTCACAGTCACGGCGCTGCAAAAGACCTTATAGATTAGTCATAGAATCATTGACTTTAGAGGTAGAAGAAACTCTCTATTTCAATTCCTTTTATTTTACAGGAGAGAAGACAACGGTTCAGAGAAAGCAACTTGGGCTCCTAGGATCATGAGATTTAAGAGTTAGGAAGGATTGTAGAGGTCATTTAATCCAACCCCCTCCTTTTACAAATAAGGAAACTGAAGCCCAGATAAGTCAAGTGGCTTTCTCAAGGTCACACAGCCAGTAAGTCATAAAGTTAGGTTTTCAAACCAGATCCTCTTATTCTAAAATCTAACACTCTTTGCTTTGTACTTTTCTGCCTTCAAGGTCACACAGCTATTAAGTGATGAGGCCATGACAAGATCTCAGGTCTCTTCACTTGCAGTATAGTGTTTTTTTTTTTATTTTAGTACATTGCCTACCACCCCCTTTACTTGACATCAGGGGAACCAGAGGCCAAGGGAAGTTAAAGTATTGAAAATGAGTTTTGGACAGTGAGAAAAACTAGGTTTGCATCCAAGCTCCAATACTTACTAGCTGTTTGATTGTGGGGAAGTTACTTCACCTTTCAAAGAATCAGTTTCTTCTCATTTTTAATATGAAGATAATAACTTTTAAAAATAAATTTCTTTCATTTATATGCTTCTTTAATAACATGAAAGCAATTCTAGGTACTCAAAGACTTTAGCAGAAGAGTGCAAACTTTGGCTGCTCCTATAAATATGGAAACGCTTTGGAAACAGACCTAACAATGGGCTAAGTCTATTGTGTGAGCATTGGCCTATTTAAGTGAAGGAATGATTCTCACTAGACGATTGGCTCCTAAAGGATAAACTTTTCAGTCAAGAAGACTATCTACTGAGGCATGGATGAGATTGCAATCTGCACCAGTGGAGGGAGTGACCACTTCATGAAAGCATGGATCTTTGATATATGGCCTTCAACTGAGAGTCAGGAAAAAAGGAAACAAGCATTTATTAAGTGCCTACTATGTGCCATGTACTGTGAGCACTTTACAAATATTATCTCACTTGATCTTCGTAACAACCTTGGGAGGAAGGTATTCTTATTAGCCCCATTTTACAGTTAGAAAAACTGAAATCAATGGAGGTTATTTGCAAAGGATCACACAGCTAGTAAGAGTTTGAGGCCCATTTTCAATCCAAGTCTTCTTGACTCCAGACCCAGCACCTAGTTACCCTTTACATAGGAGAAAAGTACTTTGTAAAGTATAAAATATTATAAATGTGGAAACTATTATTAATACTTTTCCTTCACTCTTATTTCTGCTTTGGGCTTCAGGGATGTTTTTAGCCCCACCTCCATTTGTCTGTCTTCTTCTACTCAATGCTTCCCTGTACTCTTCCATATTCATGGGTCCAAGATAAATATGACTTGATGGTGTCCTAATTTTCACTAACTCTTTTTTGGATCACCTTCTTTCATCAGAACTAAATAAGCCTTTCTTCTTATGCACTAGGCTTAAACCACAGTGCATTTCAGAGGATCTCAGAGCCTATACCTTTTGGATATAAATCATTCCTACTGTGTTATTCTAAGCTCTATAATGGCTAGGATTACACTTCTGTCACTCTACCTGAAAGAGCCAATGAAGGAGCCATGAAAGAAACAGTGAGTATTAGCCATATTGTCCACTACCCTTAGAAACATGTGGAATACTGTATCAAGTTCTGGGTACCATAATTTTGAAGGGACAGCAATAAACTGGAAAGTGTCCAGATCAGGTCGATCATTATGGAGAGAGGAATAGAGACCAAACCACCTGAGGCTCATTTGAAGAAATAATGGATGTTTAGCTTGGAAAAGAGAAAATTTAGAGGGAATATGAACACTGTTTTCAAATATCTCTAGGACTTTTGTATTAATGAGGGATCAATTTTGTTCTATTTGGTCACAGAAGGCAAGATAATACTGACTACTAGTAACTATTATTTATATATCATTATAAGATTTGCAAAGTGCTTTACAAATATATTATTTTATCCAAACATCAACTCTGGGAGGTAGGTGCGATTACTATACCCATTTTATCAGTGAGGAAACTGAGGCACATAGCAGTTAAGTGACTTGACCAGGTGCATACAGCAAATAAGCATCTGAGGCTAGATTTTTAACTTAAGTATTCTTGACTCTAGATCCCGTGCTCAATCCACTTCATTGCCTTACTGCCTCCAAGGGAAAAAGTAGGAACAATTAGATATGCAATGTAGGAAAGATTTAGGCTTAAAATCTGAGGGAAAAAGTTCCTCAATTAAAGTTGTTTTAACTTGGAGCAGAATACATCAGAGGGTAAGACTAGTCATCATGGGAAGTCAAGAATAATAATAACAACTCACATTTATATGTAACTTTTCCCAGTGCTACATGAACATTAACGTACAGGATCTTTACAATAACCCTGTGAGATAAGGGCTTTTATTACCCTATTTTACAGATGAGGAAACACATTCCCAGGGTCACACAGCTGGTTAGTGTCTGAAATGGGATTCAAATACAAGTTTTCTAGACTCCAAGTTAAGCTTCCCATCTGGGCTGGGAGCTGAGATTCAGGTTGTTGTTTTTAACTCCACTAAAAATTCGTTGTATAATTTAGGACAAATCACTTCACCACTCTTAAAACTGTTTCTTCTCAAAACGACCTCAAAGCTTTCTCCTATTAAGAAAAAAAAAGCTATAATTCTTTTTTTCCTTCCTTCCTTTCCTTCCTTCCTTCCCGCCTTCCTTCCCTCCCTCCCTCTCTTCCTTCCTTCCTTCCTTCTTTCCTTCCTTCCTTCCCTCCCTTCTTCCCTCCCCTTATTCTTCCCTGCCTTTCTCCCTTCCTTCCATCTTTCCTCCTTCCCTTTCTCCTATCTTTCCCTCTCTTCCCTACCTCCCTCCCATCCTTCCATCCTCCCTTCCTTCCATTCTCCCTCCCTCCCTCCCTTCCTTCTTTCCTTCCTTCCTTCCTTTCTTCCTTCCTTCCTTCCTTCCCTCCCTCCCTTCTTCCTTCCTATGACCAGGTCTCCTCCTATCTCTCCCCAGTTAGAAGTGTAAGTGACTAGATGAATATAAGTACATCCCCTCCACAGTGATAGAGAAGCTTGAAAGAGTAGTAGGTTTAAGGGAAAATGATGAGTTCAGTTTTAATTACATTGAGTTTAAGATGTCTATGGTACAGCCAAGTGATGTCCACCAGACAGTTGGAGATATAGAAATGCTGCTTAGCAGAGAGATAAGAACTAGATATGTATAATTTGGGGTCATTTGTTCAGAGATAATAATTAAACCTATGAGAGCTGATGACGTCACCATTACTTTGAGAAAGACTACACGGAGAAGGGGAAAGAGGGCACAGGACAGAGCTTGTGAGATGGAGAAATACGCTGAAGGTATATGTGAGATAAAATGACTAAGAAGCCAGACTGGTAGGCAGAGGACCAAGAGACAATAGTGCCCCAGAAGCCGAGGGAGGAGATTGGGTCCAGGAGAAAAGGGTGATCAACAGGGTCAAAAGCTATAAAAAAATCAAAGAGGATGAGAGAGAAAAAGCAATTTCTCAATTAGCCCTAAGATCCCTTCTAGTTCTAAAAATGTTATCTGTTTGGAGGTCCCTTCAAGCTCTCACATTCTATGAATTTATGATGTAAAGGTATAATTTCTTTATGAATCTGAATCTTCTACTGCAGGTGCTGCCATCCCTATTTGGCTATGCTTCTGTCGGACCTCAGTCAAATTCCATTTCCTTCCCTCTTCCTTTCTAATTAAATCATTTTCCTTCCCTAAAGCCAAGAGATCTTTGGACCCTCCCAGAAGTCACCAGAAACAACATATGATGCCCTATTCATACATGTGCACCAGTTGTGTTCTGTCCCAGAAGTCATTGTACCTTAGTTGCCCCTGACTGATGTGAAGCAAGACCTCTGGGGGAGCATTAGCGGAGCGGTTAGTCAGCAGGCAGCACATAGAAAAATAAACTATCTCCAGAGCTCTAGGGAGTGGGGATGTGCCTTCGAGCTGCCAGGCAACTGAAAACAAATCTAGCTGAATATTAAGAGAGAGAGATTGTCTTTTGCTGGTTTAAGCTTCTGGGGGAGGGGAGATAGAGGGGGAGGGGAAGTAGAACAGAACCACACACATCTTTGGGGACACCTTTGCCTTCAGCATGACTTTCATGGTTACCAAGGTTACCCCTGCTGGGCCCTTGATGGATGCTGCAAATAAGAGCCCTCCCTAACCCCATTGCCTTTTCCTCTCCCTCTGACATCTCCCTCCTACCCTAGCTGTCTCCATTTACTACTTTTTCTTGATTTCAGATATTAACTCCAAGCCGAGATTTTTATGTGTGTGTACATGGTTTCTTTTTTTTTTAATTCCAGTGGAGAATTCTTCCATCACTAGCATAATACTTACTAAGTACATATAGCATCTGTCCTGTTTTTCTGTTTTTTACTTAGATCACAGAAGGTTAGAACATGAACTGTGAGAACTGGGAAAGATATGATATATTGGAAAAAATATTAGCTTTGGAGTCAGAGGACCTGAGTTCAAATCTTACCTCTGTTGCTTACTCCCTTTTTGACTTTTGACAAATCACTTAATCGCCCTTAGTCTTAGCTTCCTCATTTCTAAAATAAATCAATCAGACTTGACGGTAGCTGACCTCCCTTCCAGTTCTAGACACAGGACTTTGTAATTTTATGACATTAGAAGTAATCAAGTCCAATTCTTTCATTTTATAGATGGAGAAACTAAGATCTAGAGTGATTAATACTTACTTTCCATAATCTCACAGTGAGTGCTCTAAAATGTATAAAGTACTATAAAATAAATAAAAGGAAGAATTTTTATCTTCCTTATGAGATAGGTAGACAGTGATATGCCTAATAACATATGAACATGAAATGATAGAATGGGGATTAGAACCCAAAAGTTCTGATTCCAAATGTAGCTTTCCCCCCAGGGTACATTTCAGGCCAGTCATAACTGAAGCAAGACTTTAAAACACTGTACACAAAGACTTATGAAAATAAATCGGTGGGCTTACAGAAATTAAATATCCCATGTCCTTCCTTCTTTACTATTCTGCTTGTGTTAATTTTCCAGAAATCTACATTGGTGGGGGAGCTCAGCACATGTGTGTAGATGCACATGTTTTCTTAGTCTACTGAGGTGGGAGCAAAAAGAAGAGATTATAGGGGAGCCAAAGTTTGTTTTTGGAACTCCCCTTTCTCCCCTTACCTTCAGGGTCACCTTATTCTTCCTCCTCCTTTTCCTCTTCCCCCTCCCAAATAATTCCCATTGTCAGTTCAATGTAGTATATAAAGATATATAGACTTTCAAGGACAAAATACAAGGGTCCCGAGACCAGCTTTATCAATAATTGATTGAATAAACTTAGAAAAGTCAATTTACTTTCAGTGACTTAGTTTACACATCTCTAAAACGAAGAGGTGTTAGACTAGATGGTTTCTCAAATCTGCTCCAATTCTAGTATTCTCTGTTCCATATTTAAAGTCCCATCCAGCTCTATATGTTCTACATTTTAAGATCCCTTCTGGCTCTGACATTGCAACAGTCACTAGGGAAAATGAGAAAACCTTCAGGTTGGCTTAAATGTCATTAATGTGTCAATAATGTGTCTCTGACCTATCTTTGCCTTACCGGCCTTATTTCCCTTCACTCCCCTTCATATGCCCAAAGTTTTACCCAATCACTATTCCATCTACTGTGTCAAGGCAGAAGCTTCCCATCTGGTCTGTTCTCTACCCTGAAGTCTCTTTATTCTTTATTTTCCTCCAAGGCTTCTTGGGGTCCATCTACTCCATGAAGATTTCCCTGATCTTCCCAGTTGTTAGGTTTTGGGGGTTCTTTTTGTCCTTCTCAAATTACTATTTATTTCCTTATTTAAATTGCATGTCCTACTGCACTCCTCCAAAGCCTCAAGGTTGTTAAGCTCCTTAAAGATGGACACTGTCACTTTTTATCTTTATATACACAGTGCTGAGAATATTACTCTTAAATTTTGTAGAGAGTTAGTGAATACTCAGTGAATTTAATTAAATTGATGTAGGCTTATAGGATCATAGCTCTAGAACTGAAAGGGACCTTCAAGGCCATCAAATCATCTCAGAGGTTAGCTAGTCCAATGTTCTAATTTTATAGAAGAGAAAACTAAGGTACAAAATGCTTAAGTGACATGTTCAGGGTCACACAGCTCATGTCTGAGGTTGGAAGTGAATCCAGGTCTTCCTTATTCCAAGTCCAATAACCATTCCACTACAGCATGCTGCCTCTCCTAAATCCCTTCCTGCTCTTAGAGATTATGTTCTATCCCCTAAACTAAGGTGCCAAACCCACCCGCAGCCCTGACATTCCATTATCGGTGCTGTTGATGATGAGCTCATCAGTAAATACAGCACTGTTGGAGCATTAGCTATGGATGGAATTTTATAATTTAGTGAGGAAGTAAATGGATCCAAAGCATCTTTTATATGAAAACAAGTACCACAACTACTGCCTCCCTTCCCGCACTCCAAAACAGAGAACTTTTCTACTTTTTTTTTTTTTCACAATCTGCCAAAATGGATTATTTTAGTTCTCCAGGTCCTAAGCTGCCTTAAAAAAATCTGTTTCCACACTCAATGGAAAAGAGGAGGCAAAAAGCAAGTAAATAAATATGCAGTTAGTTGCAAGTGGACGTAAAACATCAATTAATAGGGCTGTTTAGAGAATGAGCTTCTCTGGGGAATTGAATTTTATGGGGAACTGAGGGCTGAGCAAAAAAATCTATTTTGGTTTTAGTCTTTGTGAAAGTGTTTCTGCTACTAATGTTGTATTATTGGGGGCAAGCCACTTCTTTCTTAGATCACTTCTAAGGTTCTTTCTAGCTTTAGAAGTCTGACTTTATTTTTAGTGAATTTTTCTTTTTCTAAATTGAGCCCAACAACTGTTGATTAATGAATCAATGTTTACCTAAAAGAAAGTCTCTGGTTGCTGCCTTGTGAGTTCTGTCCTTTGTTCCCTTGTCTTATGCCATTGAAAATTTTATCCAATGACTTACTGGAAGGGACAAATGGCAGACTTGTCAAATTTGCAGATGACAGGAAGCTGGGAAGGATAGCTAACATGCTATTTAGATAAATAATAGGAAGACAGTGAAGTATTTTGTTTTTACAGAAGTATGACATGAAAAGATCTCTGCATAAGTATAATTAGACTGGCCATGGTATGCAGCGGAGAGAGAGTAAAGGTGGACATATGTTAAGAGAAAACCCAAAAGAACTTAAAGCATTGGAACAATGAACCCAGTTTAAAAGGAATAAATGTCAAGTCTTTACTTGGGTTCAAAAAATCAAAATGATAAGGGCAGTATGAAGGAATTATAACTGAGTAACAATTTACCTGGAAAAAAAAAAAGGACTTGAGTATTTTAATGAGCTTAATATGAAGCATTATGAAACTACTGATTAAATTAAAAAGCCACTATACTAAGCATTTAAATTACTTCAATTATCTATTATGGCCTCAGTTTCCTCATCTCTAAAATGAAGGGGTTGAACTAGACAAATTTCAAGATCTCTTTCAGCTCTAAAGCTATAATCTTATAGGTAGGTGGTTTCAGAATTGGGTTTTTTAAAAGGGTAGGAATTTGATAGAAGAAAAGGAAAATATTCCAGGTACAGGGCACAATGTAAGCAAAGGCACAAAAGCAAGATAGACATAACATATAGAATATGTGGGAGGGTGGTAGTGAGTTTCTTTAGAGTAGAAAGTTTATAAAGGCAAGTAGTTTGGGATAGTTCTGGAAAGGTTGGTGATAAATTGTGGAGGGTATCAAATGCAGACAAAAGAGTATGAATTCTACTTTGTTGGCAACAGGTAAAGGGTTGTGAGCAGGGAATATTATAATTGGATCTGTGTACCATAAGAGAAATATTTTTGAGGAAGTGCTATAAGAATGGATTGGAGTCGGAATAGAGAATGCGGAAGATCTCTAAGAACACTGGTGGGACAGTTCTGGTGGCTGAGAGTGAGGGCCTGGACAAGGGCGGTAGTATGGAGAGTGGAGAGTAGAGAATGGAAAAGAGAAGTAGAGTGGACACAGATTTGACATAAATGTGAGAAGAGAAATGGAACATTAATTAGATGGGATAGATTGGTCAGAGGAAGGCAGTTATGGGATCAGAGAGACAAAAATGGGATGGAAATGCATGAGGAAGAATGAAAGGTCCAGGAAGCTATGCCCTGAAGAAATGTGAAAGGGTTAGAATCCTTTATTTATCCTGTTCTACCTGCAGGGCACTGGGGATACACAAACAATGAAATAATCTCTACTCTCAGGGAGCTTCCATTCCAAGCAGTCAAATACAGATATTAGCTGCTACAAAAGCTGATATGTACTTAGAAAGCCTTCATAGGAGCTCAGTGTCCAGAACAAGGAAAGTTATCATTTTACATTCCACTAGCCTGGTCAAACCCCAGTGGAAATAATTGTATGCAGTTTTGATTGGCACATTTTAGGAAAGATGATGAAAAGCTAGAACACCTTCTTGGATTATATCTTCTATCTGAGACAATCTTATCACCACCACCGCCTTTTCAAGTCATCTTTTTTCTTCTTTCTATTTGGGGTATGAGGCATGATTTTTGGAATGTGGCAATTTTATCAATCTAAAAGAAGAAAAGAAATTATATCACTTTATATTCCAGTAGTCTTTTCTGATGCTCCAGGACAATACAGGCTAGCTTGTGAAGGGCAAGAATACCAAGCAGAGATATTAGCTGTGATAGACCTGGCCAGTCTCATTTCGATCACTTGATGATTTATTTAGCACCTAGTGGGTGAAGGGAGAAAGAAGCATTTATTATATACCTACCATGTGCTTGGAACTATACTAAAGCACTTTACAACTATTGCCCCATTTGATGCCCAACTCAACTCTGGGAAGTAGATGTTATTATAATCCTTATTTTACAGTTGAGTAAACTGAGGCAGGCAGGTTAAGTGACTTGTCCAGGGTCACATAGCTAGTGTGTATGGAAATTATAGATATAGTCTCTCAGAGTTGGTGGATTGTAGCATTAACAGAGTTGAAAAAGTTGGAACAATTACATTGTCAGAAATTGATTATACATGCAATAGGAGGACAGAGACAACTCTGAAATCTTCCACTAATCATTCATTTTGGTATGGTGCTGACACTTTGGTATGGAGTTCTCAACATTCAAGTATGCCAGGAAAAAGAAAGTTCTGTCAGGGACAACCAAGCTAAAAAGGGCCTTAAATATGTGCATAGTAATGAGCTGTTTATCTGTGATCCAAGTACTTACTGAGGTAAATTCATGGAGGATTATTATTAAAGGGTTGGCCATTTTAAAATTCTTTTTTTTCATCTTAGAATAGGTGAAGAGGAGATTCAATTTGTATCAGAGGAGAATATACCTACAGTAATGCAATCACTACTATTTAGAAATAATAAAATGAAGCAAAAATTCATAAAAAGAAGAAATGAATTTGAACTGGGGTGGCCAGTGAAAGTTTCATGGAAGATGGTGTATTTGACCTTAGTTTCACAGGACAGATAAAATTCAGGTAAAGAAGATCATAGATATAGAATATGAGAGTTCATCAAATCCAAATCTCTCACATTTCAGATGAAGGAACAGGCATAGAGAGATTAAGTGACTTCCCAAATTCATACTGGTAGTAAGTGGCAGAAATGAAATTCGAAACAGGATACTTGGCCGCCAAACCTACACCCTTACTTCATTAGCTCTCAAGCACTGAATCTTCATGGATACACATATTATATATACATATGCACATATGCATATATACATGACTATATATATATATATATACACCTGAACATACATACATGTATTACACGCACATGTATATGTGTAAATATGTATATAAAACCTATCTAGCGATGATGCTTCAGTTACTGAGAGTTAATGAAGTAAGGATTTCTATATCCATATATATGTACATACACACACACATAGAGCTAGGTGGTGCAGTACATAAAGTTAGAATTCAAGGCCCAGAGTCAGCAAGACTCCTCTTCCTGAATTTAAATCTGGTCTCAGATACTTACTAGCTGTATGACCTTAGGGAAGTCACTTACTTCCATTTACCTCAGTTTCTTCATCTTTAAAATGAGCTGGAGAAGGAAATAGCAAACCACTCCATTGTCTCGCCAAGAAAACCCCAAATGGAGTCATGAAGAGTCAGACAGAGCTGAAAAATGACTAATAGGTTTGCATGTTTCCATTTATTAGACTGCAGGATCTTTGAGGGCAGGGACAGTTCTTATCTTTTTTTTTTTATATTGCCAGCACTTAGGAGGGTGCCTGGAATATAGGAGGCATTAAATAAGTACTTGTTGTTGACTTGACTTGAGTTGTCTAGCTCTACTGGTCTACTTGTTCCTCTTACACAACACTCTGTCTCCTATCTATGAGCCTTCTTTTTTTTTTTTTTTTTTTTGCAGGGCAATGGGGGTTAAGTGACTTGCCCAGAGCCACACAGCTAGTAAGTGTCAAGTGTCTGAGGCTGGATTTGAACTCAGGTACTCCTGAATCCACAGCCAGTGCTTTATCCACTGCGCCACCTAGCTGCCCCCTCTGAGTCTTTTGTGCAGGCTGTCTCCCATGCTTGGAATGCTCTCCTCCACTTCCACCTCTTACTTTACCTGGCTTTTTTTTGTGTGTGTGTGAGGCAATTGGGGTTAATTGACTTGTCCAGGTCCACACAGCTTATAAGTGTCAAGGGGCTGAGGCTGGATTTGAACTCAGGTCCTCCTGAGTCTAGGGCCGGTGCTCTATCCACTACGCCACCTAGATGCCCCTAGTTTACCTGGCTTTTTCTAAGGGTGACTTCAAATCCCATTTTCTGAATGTAGCCTTCCCCAGTTCCCCCAGTTGCTAGTCCTTTCTCCTCTAATATTACCTTCCACTTACTGTGCATATATCTATAAGTTATCTCAACCATTAGAATGTAAAATCCTTTTCATTTATTTACTCACTCACTCATTCATTTATTTATTTGTTTGTATATTTATTTGCACAAAGAGTGTCTTTACTTTTCTTTGTAACCTCAGTGCTTAGTATAATGTCTGGCAAATCCTTTTTGACTGAATGGCCACAACATGCTACCTCTTCAAGTATAGGGAACATAAGCAAGATTTTGGAGTTGGTAACATACTAAGGACAATGCGAAAATTTGCCTACCTGAAAGGGATGGTGGATGTTTACTGGAGAATAGTGAAGATGAGATTAAATGGATGGATACAATGGGACCAGAGTAAGGAAAGATTTGAATGACAGGCTAAGGAAGTGTTCTTATTACCTTAGCTAAGTAAGATGGAACAAGAGAAAGATACAGTATAAATATATAAAAAATAATGAATTAGGATCTAGAATGGACATATGGGGGGGGGGGGAAGGCTGGATTTGGACTCAATGGACCTGGGTTTGAATCCTGGCTTTGCTATGTAACCTTGGTCAAGTTATTTAACACCTCTGCCCTCAGTGACTCATCTGTAAAGTATAAGCAGATTGAACTACATGGTCTCTAAGGTCTCTTGCAGTTCAGAAACAATATTCTTCTGAGAGATTATTTAGAGCAAATCTAAAGTTTTACTAATAAGGAAACTGACTCTTGGAGAGGTTAAGTATCTTTCCTCAAGGCCACACAGAAAATTCAGGATTCAAACTTAAAGGCTGAAAAATAAATTTTGAATGAAAAAATCCTACCCAAGGAATAGTTTTCTAGTCAGTAATCCAAAGAAGCATTAGTGGAATGGATAAAGAGCTTTTTATTTGGCCAGAGTCTCTTTAAACAGAAGCCAGACTTCTCAGTGGAACAGTGTTGCTTAATGTCTTAGCATCTATCAAATGATATGGAAAAACATGGCTTTCCAAGTTATAGAACATACATTGTCACAGCTGGAAAGGGTCCTTGGAAATCACTCTGGTACAACCACCTCATTTTATACCCAAAGAATCTAAGATGCAGAAATGAATAAAATGAGTTGCCCGAGGTCATATGGTGAGTTAATGACAGTGACAGGACTGGAACTCAGATGTCTTGGGTCCCTGGCCAGTGCTCAAGTCCACTACCACTGTTCTTCTCTTCCTTATTTCTAAGACTTCTGATTCTTCTTAAAACTCTAGAATTATAGCAATTAAACTGTAAACTCTTATTGTCTAGACCTACCTTATGTGCCAGTTACTCATGGCACTGGCCTCTCCCTCCTCTCTATTTACACTGCCAATAACTTAGTATAAACTTTCATCACTCTTCACCTTGTTAGTACAATGTCAATACACTCTGGCCTTTACAATGACTTCCTGACCAGCCTACATGTCACCAATTTCCTTCTTCCAATACATCCTGCTCATTTTGACAGACTTATTTTCCTTATGCATAGCTTTGCTCATGTTCATCTTCTATTCTATTATTGGTCTATTAAAAAGAGATAAAATTCCCTAACTTGGCATTCAAGGTCCTCTGTCCCTCCTCTCTGTCCTGAGTCAAGCTGCTGACCTCTACATGAATTATACTCCAATCAAAATGCATGTCCCCTGTACTTTGTCAGGCTTGATTTCTCATGCTCATGCTATTCTCCATGCTTGGAATGCCCTATTTCCCTGTCAAGGCTTGGTTCAGTAGCTACTTCTTCATTATTATTTTTTTTTTACTATTTCCTCAACTAAGAAATGATAGATTCCTCTGATTTTACAAAGAAGTTTATATTCTTATGGTGTTATTATACTCTACTGTTCTATTGCTCACCTCTCCTTCTCAGCTAAACTTTGAAAAAGACACCTACACTAATATCTCAACTTCTCCTCCTCTGACTTTTGTCTAAGCACTCTGCCATATGGCTTCTGACTTCATATTCAACTAAAACTGCTCCCTCCAAAGTTACCAGTGATCTTGTTGATGGAGCTGGGAACTGATTCAACCATTCTGAGGAGTAATTTGGAACTATTCCCAAAGGGCTATAAAACCATGAATATCTTTTGACCCAGCAATACCAGGTCTGTATCCCAAAGAGATTTGAAAAGGAAAATGACCTATATGTACAAAATATTTATAACAGCTCTTTTCAGGTAGCAAATAATTAGAAATTAAGGTGCTGCCCATCAATTGGTGAATACATATAGTTGTGATGGGATACTATTGTGTTATAAGTCATGATAAGCAGTATGCTCTCAGAAAAATCTAGAAAGACTTACACAAACTGATACAAAGTGAAATGAGCAAAACCAGGAGAACATTGTACACAGTAACAGTATTATACAATGATCAACTGTGAATGACTTGGCTATTCTCAGCAATACAATGAGTCAAGACAATTCTGAATGACTCATGATAAAAAATATTATCCATGTCTAGAGAAAGAACTGATGGGGTCTGAATGCAGATTGAAACATACTTTTTTAAAACTTTATTTTTCTTAGGGTTTTTTTTTTGGTCTGAGTTTTTTTTCACAACATATGGAAATATGTTTTGCATGACTGCACATATGTAACCTAGATCAAACTGCTCACCTTGTCAATGAAGGGGGAGGAGGAGGGAGAGATTTTGGAATTCAAATTTTAAAAAACAAACAAATGTTAAAGATGTTTTTTTACATGTAATCAGGGAAAAATAAAATACTAAATAAAAAACAACAGCAACAACAACAGAAAGAAAGCTACCAGTGATCTTATGATTGTCAGATTAAATGGGTTTTTCTCATTTCTCTTTTTTCATTCTCCTTGACCTCTTTATATCATCTGATACTGCTGACAGCCTTTTCTCTCTTCTCATGGTTTTTTATAATACTATTCTATCTTGATTCTCCTCCTAACCAACTTCTCCTCATACTCCTTTGCTGGATCTTTATCTACCCTACACATCTTAACTGTGAGTGTCACTCAAGGCTCTGTATTGGACCCTCTTCTCTTTTCTTTCTATACTGTCTCATTTAACAGTCTCACCAGTTCATATTTATTCATGTATTATCTCTAAGATGATTATACTCAGATCTATATATGCAAGTAGTTTGTTGTTTTGTTGTTGTTGTTTTTTATGCTGAGATATGGTCCCAAATAAGCAACCGCCTAATTAGACAATTTGAACCGCAAGTCATATAAGCATCTCAAACTCAGCAAATCCAAGAGAAAAATCATTATCTTTATCTCCTTCTCCCCAAACCCACTTTCCTTCTGAGGACACCATCATCTTCCCATTCATCCAGGCTTACAACCTTGGTATCAGTTATCATTCTAATTGGTTTCCCTGCTTCAAGTGTCTCCCCACTCTAGTGCACTATCCTCTATGCAGTTGTCAAAGTAATTTTCCTGAAACATAGATCTGACCATGTTATCTCCATACTCAATAACCTCTACTGGTTCCCTATTACCTCTAGCATCAGATATAAAATCTTTGGGATGTAAAGCCCTTCACAATCTAGCCCTTTTCTACCTTCCCCCATCTCTATGCACTGTTTTGTCCAGCTAAGACGGCCTACTTCTTCTTCACACACTACACTCTATCTCCTGTTTCAATGCCTTTTCATTGCCTAACCCCCATTCCTGATATGCTTTTCTTCCTTTTCTCTGCCTCTTAGAATCCTGGCTTCCTTCAAAACTCAGCCCAAACACCACCTTCTGCAGGAGGCCTTTCCTGTTCTCTCCTCCTCACCATTTAGCTTCCCACTAATGCCTTACCTTCTAAGGTTACCTTTCATCGATTCTACATGTTGTTGTTCAATTATTTTCAGTCCTGTCCAACTCTTCATGACCCCATATGGGGTTTTCTTGACAAAGATAATGGAGTGGTTTGCTATTTCCTTCTCCAGATCATTTTACATATGAAGAAACGGAGGCAAACAGGGTTAAGTGACTTGCCCAGAGTCAAAGAGCTAGTAAGTATCTGAGGCTGGACTTGAAGTCAGGAAGAGGAGTCTAATTGACTCCAGGTCTGGTATTCTACTCATTGAGCAACCTAGCTGCATTTTATATGTACCCACTTATATAGATATTGCTTCTCATTAGAATTAACATTCCCTTAAGGCAAAAATCATTTTTGCTTTTTCTCTGTGTCCTTGGTACATAAAACAGTGTATGGAATATAGCAAATCTTGATGTTTGTTGACTGATTTTCTGCACTATACTTATTGTATAATATTGTATATTTATACATAAGGACAGAAACCTCCATGGATATCAACAGATTTATTGGAAAGCATTTCAAAGGACATCTAGTCTAAATCATATCTGGATAGAATTATCCTCTATAATATACCTCACATGTACCCACTAGGTCTCTGGTTGAAGACCACCTCTTCTCTCCCTTTACCCCTCCCCTCCCCCTAACCTGCCCACTGATAATGAACTCATTATCTCCTGAGGTGGAGTAGTCTGCTTTTAGGCAGCTTTAAACTTTTTTCCATATGAGGAGCTTAAAACTACTTCCTGATAGCTTCCCTCCACTGTCCTTTATTCTATCCCTTATTATTCATGAAGGTTCTTTAGATATTTGATGATAGCTATGATGTGTTCCCTAAGCCTTTTCTAAATGTTTCCAATTCTTTCAACTGATTCTTTTATGAAATGGATTCTATTTCCCTTCCCATCCTGGTTGCTTTGCACTTTATATCCTCCCCTCTTATTGATACCGTCCTAAAATGTGGTACCTAGAACCAGATACAAATCCACCAGATGTGGCCTGACTAAGGTAGAGGATGATGTAGGACTATAATTTCCCTTAATCTTTTTTTTTCTTTTGCTTGTTTGCTATATCACTGTACCGACTCATGTCAAACCTTAATTCACTAGAATCCCAAGGTCATTTTAACATCAACTGCCCCAAATGTAGTTTCACAGTTGATTTTCTGAGCCTAAATGAAGGACTTTGCATTTATCCCCATTAAATTTCATCTTATTAGCTTCAGCTCATCATTCTAGCCTGGTGAAATTTTTTGCAACCCAATTCTGTCATCCAAGGTATTAGCTATCCCTTCCAATTTTGTGTCCTTCACATATTTTGTAAACATGCCACCTATGCCTTCATTATCTTGGTAACTATTTAGCTAAGGCTAAAGCCTTGCCTTATCTGATCATCTCCCTGCTCTTTCCCACTCCCACTTTGGAAATGCATTAAGGCACTGTTCTTGCCAAGAACTATAAAGGATGTAACCAATTAGGAAAATCTACCATCTGGTGGTGTGGGTTTGCCCAGTGTGCAGCCAACACTCAAACCACAGCCATTAAAGTTTGGCAAATACAGCTTGAGTGATTGAATGGAAGGAGTACTACCTTGGAAATGGTGGAGGGTAAAAATGGGTCTTGGGGCACCCACAGAATCTCAGAGGTGAAGACACCATATAAAATTCTTTAGTTCAGTCTAGATTATGCCTTCCTTAGTATTCTATAATTCTATCATTCAGCCACCTTTTGGGAGATCATTGTTCCCATTCCAGCTGCTAAAGGGAATATCAGAACTGACCATTACCTTCCTATATCACAACCTGTGCAAGTACCTACTGTGCCCATCTTCCCACATCTATGGGCTTAGGTCAGTCTAGGAAGGCACTGGGATCAGTTCTTAATTCAATTAGAAAGACAACATGACTCAGTGGCAAGAGCCATGAATTTTGAAACTGAAGACCTGAGTTCAAATCTTTGTTCTGTTCTTTAATACCTATATTACCCTGGACAAGTTACTTAACCTCTCTGCTGTTCTTCATCTATAAAAAGAGAGAGGTTGGAATCAATGTCTTCTAAGGTTCCTTTCAACTATAAATCTATGGTCCCATGATTGATTAAATTCAATAAACATTTATTAAAAACCTGTTATATGCTGAAACCATGATAAGCAGATAACCTATGTGTATGTATACACACATACCCTACAAATTTTTTCTCTCCTTCCTTTCTTCCCCATGTGCACATATGCACACACACATTTGTATATATACATTAAAATCTAGACCATGATTCTGAATCAGATTCATAAAATGATAATAGCAATTCATATTTTAAGTAGTGCATTCATCCATTCCTCATAAGATTTATGAGGTATCTATGACAGATATTACTCCCATTTCATAGCTGGAAGAACAGATTTAGAAGTGAAGTGTTTAGCCTAAGGTCACAAGAACAACAACATGCAACAGGAGGTGAGATCTGGAACCTGAACTCAGTTCTTCTGACTCCAAACAGAAGGATGTCACCCAGCATCTGACTGCTCATAGCTTTGTGTGTTTTACCTACCTGCCTAGATTTCTGAACTATCCATTTCCCTATTAACCTGTGACTTATCTACCCCCCATATTTCTATCCTCTGATAGCTTTGAACTTTTTGATAATTCTTTGGCTCTTCCATTCAATGAGACTTTCTCTGCTCTGTGCTCTATGTATTCTACAGTGGAAAGGGTGTTAGATTTCAAGACAGAGGGCTGAGGTTCAAATCCTGACTCTGGCATTTCATAGTTGTGTGATCTAGTACTTGGCACAGTGCCTCACACATAGTAGGCCATTAATAAATGCCTGTTAACTTGACTTGGGTAAGTCCCTTAAATTCTCTGGGCTTTAGTTTCCTCATCTTTAAAATGAGGACATCAAAGAGGGCATCCCTAAAGTCTTCGTGCAGCTTTAAGCTTTGGGATACCCTATATAGCCCCTATACCACTACAGTTTGAAACCTATGGTCCTATGCCTTCTCCTAAGACCAATACTCAAACCAGGCTATTCTTGTTTCTCCAGTCTCAGTCTCCATTATCTATAAAATGGGAATCATGACCAACTCCAGGAAGAAGCAACTAATTGCAATGATCCAATGATGCTTTTTTACATTATAAAAAACAAACCCACTAAAATAATAACAATCACAGAATATTAGAGCCAGAAGGGACTTAGATGATATTCCGTCCTAAGTGGGAGGGGTTAGTAAAATATATTCCCCTTCTTCCCCTTCCTCTCCACCCCTGGCCAGCAGTCTGTTTTTGCATAGCTTAAGTTAATAATGGTTTTCATATATATTAAAATACAACTTTATTTTAAAAAATCAAAACCATTCTTAGGTCTTAGGCCATGAAAATGCAGCCAGTGGGCCAGATTTTAGCCTTTGGCCTTAGTTTGCTGACTAAAATCCTTTCATTTTACAGGTAAGAAAACTAAATCTCACCCAGGGAAAGTGACCTGCTCAATGTCAGAAATGATTTGTTTATAGTAATAACACTGAGAGTGTCTGAGGCAAGATGTAAACTCAGGTCTTCCTCACTTCTAATCTATCACTCATTCTACTATGCCACATGGCTGCCTCTTATCACCTTACAGCCTACCTAATAAAGCCTGAGCTCCTTAGCCTGGCACTCAAGTCCCCTCACAATCTGCCTTTAATCTACCTTGAGTCATACAGTTTCAACTTCAGTATAATGCAACTGTCTTACTGTAAGACTGCATACTGTAAGAACAAGGGAGGGGCAGCTAGGTGTTGCAGTGGATAGAGCACTGGCCCTGGAGTCAGGAGGACCTGAATTCAAATGCAGCCTCAGACACTTGATAATTACTAGCTGTGTGACCCTGGGCAAGTCACTTAACCCCAATTGCCTCACACACAAAAAACAAAAACAAAACAGAAACAAACAAAGAAACAAAACAAGGGACACTGACACCTCTTAAGGCCCTTTGAGGCATTGTAAAGTGAGGTGGGGTACAGAGATGGTACAAAAGCAGCTGGTGGTCAGAAAAAATATTTCCAGTCATGATGGATTCTCAAAGCTCCCATACAGATGGGATATATTATGGGGGAAGGAGCTACTGCATTATACAGAGAGGTACAGGGCAGGTAGATGTGGCTTAAAAGCATTTTGAACTTATGCCAGTGAAAGGGATGGGGAATCATTATCATTATCATCTAAAGCACAGATGGTGTTGAGGAGAAGAGTCTATGATTTAGGAACAACTGAAGGGCTCACCACACTCTGGGGCCACACAAAGGTGTACAAAGGATTTGCAGGAACAAACTAACCTTCCCTTCAGGACCATTTAGACTCTCTCCTGCTGACATCATACTAAGGCTAACTGACATTTAAACAGTATTTTAAGGTTTGCAATGTGCTTTTTCACATCATCAACAACAAAAATAATAATAGCTAGCATTTATATAGTGCTTTAAGGTTTACAGAGCACTTTATATACATTATCTCATTTTATCCTTACAATATCCTTGGGAAGTGGGTCCCCTAACAATTAAAACTGAGAAAACTGAGCCTGTTAAGTGACTTGTCTGAGGTTACACAATAAGAATCTGAGGCAGGATTCAAATTCAAGTCTTCTTAACCCTAAAGGCAGAACTTGCTACATAGCTTTAAGGAAGAGTTTCTGTTGTCTAACCTTTGCCAGTAGCTTGCCAAAACTCCTGAATTAGAAGGAATTCAATTCATCTCAACAAATATTTCTTCAGGAATATGGATTTCTGGTGGAGGAGTAGAGGCATTCCCTCTGAGGAAGAATCAAGTGAGGCAAGGGGTATAGGAGTAAGAGCTAGCAATGGGGGTAACAGATTTACCCAGTAGCTGTCAGAGAATTAGCCTGCAGAAACATGAGCAAATCATCTCCCCTAGCCCTCAGTTCTTCTCTTTTAAAGTGAGGGGTTAAACACAATAGTCACTGTTAGCCCCATATCTACAGCATAAGCCCTATGAACCAGTGAATCAATAAGTGGTAGTTAATGACTCTGTACTGAATAATACAGGAAGCACTCATTTGTTGTGTTCACAGGAACAACAGGGCTGTCTCTCCAGGATATGGATTTAAAGGATCATAGATTTAGAGCTGGAAAAAATCTTAAAGGTCTTAAGGTTTAAACTCCTCCTTTTACCAAGGAAGAAACTGAGATCCAGTGAGGTTAAATATCTTACCTAAGGTTACGTAGGTAGTAAGAAACAGAACTAGAATTTGAACTCAGTTTCCCTAATTCTAAAGCTAGCCCTTGTTCTGTCATGTCTGATTTTTCATGGCCCAATTTGGGATTTTCTTGGCAGTGGAGTGGTTTACCATTTCCTTTTCCAGCTCACTTTACAGTTGAGGAAACTGAGGCAAATGGTGTTCAATGACTTGCCCAAGGTCACACAGATAGTAAGTGTCTGAGGCTAGCTATGAACTCCAGATGAGTCTTCCTGACTCCAGGTCCCAGCACTCTATCCACACTGCCACCTAGTTGCCCCACAGCTGGCTTATTACTCCTACACAATTCTGTTTCCAGGAATCTAATGGAGAGAGTGACAAGACTTTTCAAATCTAGTTACCACCATCAACTCCTGCTGATTCACATGGGGAAAAAGAATACCACTCCCAAGAAGCTTAGAAAAAATTGCAAGAGATTATGAAGTCCTAGGGATGAGAAACAGAAGAGATGCAGGCAGTGGGGTTTTTTGTTTGTTTCTGTTTTGCCACTGCTACCAACAGGAACAAAGGTGGATTTTGTTAAGAAGATGATGTCTGAGAATGAGATTCAAATTCCTGGATCACGGCTGACAATAAAGAAATGATGGGCTCCTGGCCAGACATAAAGTGCACCCTTTGAAGGTCAGCAAAAATATATTTTCCTGGTCTTGCAAATCTGATCAAGAAAGCTTTAAATGGAAAATGGAGGGAGACAGGTAACTGCCTGACTGTATCTGCCAAGCCAAATACCAGGGTATAGTAGATACAGCATTCAAATTAGAATATCAGTGGAGCAGAACAGTAATTCAGATGAAATAAAAACCAAGAAAAGAGACAGAAAAAACAGTTTTATAGGTCTATACACAATAGCACAATGTATGGTTAATAAAGAAGGTGAGCCAGATATCATACTTTAAGGTTGAATGTAACTCCTTACAGCTATCAATGAGATTGAGTAGCATGCAAAACCAGAATATATCTATATAAGTAGAGGCCTTAATTTAAAGAAATAGAAGAGATAAGTGGGGAGAGAGAAGAGAATTCTGTATTAAGAAAATATACAGAGAAAGGGAAATCCATGAACCAGAAGTGGAAGGTATTATGAAGACTCTTAGCAGAGGATTAACAAGAAGAGAAAGTAATATTAGCATAGGGACATACTAGAGATCACCTGGAAATAAGTGACAAATAGACAAGTGGTTATGGAAATTGATTATAAGTGGAGCTATGGTTTATTAATGATTAAAAACTTAAAATAGGTGACACAGTGGATACAGCACTGGATCCAAAGGCAGGAAGACCTGAAATCAAAATGGTCTCAGACACTTACCAGCTTTGTGACACAGGGCATGCCACCTAACTTCTGACTGACTCAATTTTTTCATCTGTAAAATGGGACTAATTAAGGCACCTATCTCTCAGAGTTGTTGTGAAGATAAAATGAGATATTTATCAAATGGTATATAAATGCTAGCTACTAATTTTCTCCACTATTATCATGCAGATGTGCTAGAGTGTACTCTCTCTGCCAAAGGCAAAACACCTTATAAATTAATCAATTGCCTTATTAATAGTTTCTTTTGGAAAAAAAAAAGTAAAGGAGGCAACAAAGAGGGCTTGCTATTCTGGACCAGAGCCTGACTGAAAAGAAGAAACTGGTTGCTAAACACAGCGGGGAGATGTGACCACTCTCCATCTTGGAATCTGTGATAGAGAAGGTAACTAATATGAAAAGCATAACCTGACATGCATTCTAGACTTTTAGGTAAGTAGATTTCAAAGGGTCCAGAGAAAGAGAATTTGGCCTCCCGCACAGGATAACTGCCTATAAGGGATGCTAGCATAAGAGGAGAGGGCATTGCTCAAGAATGGGATTATGAAGACACGATAAAAACCATTGATGAGGAAGACAAAAGAAAGGGTATTTGAAAGTTAGATGATGATTATTGAACTCTGATTTTGAAAAGACAGGCACAGATGATGGAAGAAAGGTTAAGCAAAGGAGGGTGAAGAGAAACATGGGGTATGGTCTTATAAGGAGTGTATCTGCTGTGCTAAAGAGCAGAATGGATGGAGAATTGAAATGAATGCTCAGAACAACCACAACCACAACAAAAAGACCTGGGGCTGGCTGAGCATGTCAGGAGCAAAGAAGAGAAAGCTCACTGCGGGAGTGGGGGCGGTGTCAGATGAAACTCTACAGAGAGAAAGCAAAATTCTTATTTTTCTTCTGCTTTCTCCACACCAAAGAGAATGATCTTTGGACTAGGAGGCAAAGAATAAAAATTATTAACATGTGTGGAAACCCAAGAAAATCAAGGAGATTAAGTTAATTCACATAGCTGCTCTCAATTAGTTCAAGTCACCATGCCCGGATGATCTGTATCTCAGGGTATCAAAAGTCATGCTGAATGTAATTGCTGAGCCATTGTCCCTGATCTTTGAAAGATCATGAAGGACAGGGGAGGGAGGTGCCAGCTGTAACGCTGGATACAGGCATATGTTCTGATTTTTGATAAAGGGAAGAACATGACACCTAAAAACTATAGCATGATGAACTTGACTTCAAATCCTGGCAAAATTCTAGAATATAATTTTAAAGGTTTTCTTTGTTTGCATGAAGAAAGGGAATTGGGGATCACTGACAGGCAGCAAGGATTCATTAAGAATAGACCCTAGGGGGCAGCTAGGTGGCGCAGTGGATAGAGCACCGGCCCTGGAGTCAGGAGTACCTGAGTTCAAATCCGGCCTCAGACACTTAACACTTACTAGCTGTGTGACCCTGGGCAAGTCACTTAACCCCAATTGCCTCACTAAAAAAAAAAAAAAAAAAAAAAAAAGAATAGACCCTAATTGGGGGCAGCTAGGTGGCACAGTGGATAAAGCACCAGCCCTGGATTCAGGAGGATCTGAGTTTAAATCCAGCCCCAGACACTTGACACTTACTAGCCGTATGACCCTGGGCAAATCACTTAACCCTCATTGCCCCATCAAAAAAAAAAAAAAAAGAACAGAACCCAATAAGTTCATGTCATTTTCTTTGCTGACAGGGACGTCCAGGGAATGCTGTAGATAAGCCTTCACTTAGACTTTATTAAAGAATTTAACAAAACTTTCATACTCTCCTTGTGAACAAGCTAGAGAGGTGTGGACCAGATGAGAGTCAGATGGATTCAGAAATGGTCAAATGCTGAGGCTCAAAGAGAAGTCAATAATGGGTTAATGGTAGCCTGCTGTGAAGTTCCTCAGGGCTCTTTTCCTGCTTCAGTGCTGGTCAACATTTTTTTTGGTTTGGTTTGGTTTGGTTTTTTTGGTTGTTGTTGTTTTTTATTTTTTTGGTGAGGCAATTGGGGTTAAGTGACTTGTCCAGGGTCACACAGCTAGTAAGTGTCAAGTGTCTGGGGCTGGATTTGAACTCAGGTCCTCCTGAATCCAGGGCCAGTGCTCTATCCACTGCGCCACCTAGCTGACCGCTGGTCAACATTTTTATCATAGACATAGGTGAAAGCCTAGATGGCAAACTTAGCCCACTTCTATTTGCAGATGACATGAAGTTGAGGATATTTAAGATTTTGGATGCCAGAATCAGTATTTAAAACTACTTTGACAGAGTAGATTAATGGCTCAAACTGAACAATGAATATAACTGGATTAAGTGGAAAGACCTACTTTGGGGTCCAAAAGAATCAACAGCACACCACTAGAATGGGGCATGTGAAAATAGACAACAGCATAAACATATCTTGGAAAATTACTTGTGGAATACAAGTCCAATACTAAACAAGAGAGTAAAACAGCAAGCAAAAGAGTCAATGCGATCCTAGGCTGTCAAGATAGATATAGTTCCTAGGAATGAGAGAGGTGATAATCCTGTTATATTCTGCTCTGGTCAGTCCATGCCTGGAATATGCATTCCCTTCCATACTACATTTTAGGAAGGACCCTGACAAGTACGTATATATCAAGAGCAAGGCAATGAAGATGATGAGGAGTGAAAGAGGGTAAGAAAATGCTATGAAAGGATCAGTTGATGAAATCAGGAATATTTAGGCAGGAGAAGAAACAACATAAAGGGCACAGGGTGGCTCTCTTCAAATGCTTAAAGGGTTGTCACATGGAAAAGGGATTCAATGTCTTCCGCTTGGCCTCAGAGAGTAGCACTACAAGCATTTAAGGGAAGCAGATTCTAGATCATTACAGGAGATAACTTCCTAGTCCTTAGAACTATCCTACAACTGCAAGGCTTCTTCTTAGGGAGGAGGATCCTCACCAGGTGTCTGCAAAGGGCAGATGACTTCTTGTCAGAATTGCTTCTCAGGTAGGGGTGTGTGTGTGTGTGTGTGCGCGTGCGTGTGCATGCATACACACACATATATACTGACTGGCCTCTGAGCTCTGATATTCCTTGACTTTATTAAGGATCTACTAATTTCAGAGCCCTGTGCCTCATGCTAGGGAAAAATTAAAGTGCAACCTCATATTCCCTCAATGCTTCCATAGCACTTTACGCCCACTATTTTATTTAATTCTCACAATACCCCTCTGAGGGAGAAAGTGGAAGCATTATTATACCCATTTACCATATGAGAAAACTGAGTCTGAAAGAGGTTTATCTCTTGCTCAAGGTTACATGCAGAGTCTTGACACAAAATCAGCTATTCTGCCTCTATCCAGGGCTCTTCCTACACACCACACTTTATCTTACAGCTCTCTCAAAGTCTTTGCATCACCACCAACTGCCCACTCTTATTACAAGTTCCATGGAGTAGAGCAATAAGCTAGCTTATTCCAGTAGGGGTGTTTGTGGAGAGAGTCACTAGCAGAAAGGTTTTGAAAGCATTCTACAAAGTCAAAACAGTACAGAAATGCTTCTTTTTAATCAATGGCATGACTAACAACAATCCATTACCAGCTACCACATACTTTGAGTGTGGGTGGCCAGACTTAGAATGTGGTTCAAGATGCTCCAGTCAAACTCTGAGCTCATCTGTTATGGGTGGTGATGGTGATGGGGGAGCAGGGAGAGAGTACACTGGTTGACAGGGAGATGTGTGGGGAGAACAAAGTGAAATAATACTAATGTGAGTTGAATCAATGTTAGACAGTGCATCCCCTGGATGACCTCAAAGGTTCTTTTCTTAGTTCTAACATTCTTGGACTCCATAAGGCAGGGCTAGGAAGTGGCAGAGCCCAGACTCAAGTCCAGGGCTCATGACTCTAAGTACCATATTGTTTCTAACAGATGACCTGATAGAGAAACTATTGCTGGGGGAAACGGTTGTAGTGTAATGATAATAGGACTAAATTTAAATTCAGGAGGCTTGAGTACAAGTCCTGTTTCTGCCACTTACTAGCTATTTGACCATGATCAGTCAATTCACCTCTTTCTGCCTCAATTTCCCCATATGTTAAATTTGGAGGATAATGCTTGCCTTATCTCCCTTCTATGGCTACTAAAAGGAGACAGTGAGGCATCCTACCAGAATGCCAGAAAGATCTGGTTTCAAATTCCCACCTCTGACACATTCTGTGTGATATTGGACAAGTTACCTGACTGCTCTAAAACCTCAGTTTCTGCATCTGTAAAATAAGGATGGAGAGGGAGTTAGACCAAATGGCTTGTGAAGTCCCTTCCATCTCTAAATCTGTAATCCTATGAGCCAGGAAAACCTGAGTTTGAATCTAGCCTCAGATGCTTACTAGCTGTTTAACCTCTATAAATCAACTTCAATTTTCTCATCTGTAAAATGGGGTTGTTGTAAGGATCAAATAAAATAATACATGTAAGGCACTTTGTAAATCTTAAATGCTTGTTTTCACTCTCCTAAATAGAATGTATTTTAACACAAAGCATTGTGAAATCTAAGTTGTTATTATTCTAGAGATGGAAAATGTCTAAACTGGATTATCAAAGATGAAGAAATCACATGGCTCATTCTACAATAAACACTCACTGTGAAGACCAGGTCTGAACTACAAGAATTTAACGTGACAAACTCCCCCAGAATTTGAAGTCTACACACGGTAGCCAAACTCATCTTTTCAAAACCTCAGAAATGTTTTCATCAAAAAATTCTCATGCTTAGAAAGCTACAAAGACTCTCTCTTACCTCCTGGAAAGGGTCTTGTTAAATCATTAACTTATAGTATATAAGAGCTAGAAAGGGTTGCATATCTCAAGTATTTGAAGGACTGATGTGTGGAAGATAGATCAGACTTGTTTTGTATGGTGGTCCCTGAGAGCCGAGACTGGAAGGATGGATGCAATTTGCAAAGGGGTCAATTTAGATTTTAGATAGAAATAAAATAAGAATCAGGGCTGTTTAGGGATACGGTGGTTCCTCCCTCCACTGAAGGCTCCGAAACTCTTTGTTGGGTATGTTATAATGATGATTCTTTTTCCACCATGGATTGGATTTGATGGCCACTGAAATCCCTTCCAAGTCTCAAATTCTCTGATTCTGTGACCAGATTCAACCCTCCCATTTTACAGAAGAAGAAACTCGGGAGGTGGGGATGGTGGTGGTGGTAGAAATGACAGTAAAGATACACAGTCAATTTATAGGATGATAAATTTTTATAAATTATTATTTATATTATTTACCCAATTTTATAGTAGAACCCAGACATCTTGACTCACAGTCTAGGACTTCTTTCCCTACATCACAACTGTTTTAATAGCACAAAGGACAACCTTTTGGGGTTCATTGGATAGTAAGAAGAAATTTGCTTGGATCCATTTTTTTCCTCCATCTCAAAAAAAAACCACCTGAGATGGAGGCCTAACTTGATAAAATCACCATTCCTGTCATTTTTTTATACTGTATTCTAAAAAGCATCACCTGAGTATGTATTTCCTAACATAGAGTCATCTTCATCACTAGCCAGCCTACTCTCCTTACCTGCCTGAATTTCATACAAGGTCTGCACCTGTGGGGAATTTCAGCTTTTAACTAACTCCCCCAGGGTCACCCTCTCATATCTTACTAACTCTCTCCTACATCTCAAACTTATCCAGAACTTCCCATAAAAAATTAAGCAGTTTATAGCCACCACCACCACCACCACCACTCGTTCTTTTCTTCATGTGCCCTCAGTTCCCACATAATACCTTGCAACAGGTGGCCTGAAAACAGCATCAGGCCAACACCAGATCACAGTCACAGCTGATACCTGGATCTCCATTTCCTTCAACACTGAATTTTTACTGTTACCTCTTCCTTGAAGCATTCTGTTTTTTCTCATCCTAAACCCCAACAAGAAGCAAGCTTTCTCATCTCATATCATAGTCTTAGGTAGCATGAAAGCTCCTTGACAGCTTGGATTATCTTTTGCCTTTCTTTGTATCACCAGCATTTAGCACAGTGCCTACTATATAGCAGGCACTTAATAAATGTTTATTGACTGACTTGTCACATTAATAATAACAACATCTCATAGTTATGCCAAAATGTATTAGTTACTAGTTAAAAGCAACTCTTAAACAGTAACAAGTCAAATTTATATTCCACAATCTCCTAGCACCTGAACCTAAAGATGGCTGGATTCATAACTGACTGGGAATTTCAGTTCCAATATCCACAAGTGATCCTCCATACTTCGTCTGAAGACTTTCAGTGAGAGGGAGCCCACTTCCTCCCAAGGAGGCCCTTTCCACTCTGGGATAGACCTAATTGTTAGGAAGCTTTTCCTTATATCAAGAAAAAAACACCACCTCCTTGAAACTTCTATTCAATGTTTCTCATTCTATCTTAAAAGACCAAACAGAACAAGTTTCATCCTTGCTTCACAGTGATACTCCTTGAATATTTGAAAACATTTCTGAACTCTCCCCTCTCCATCCTACCCTTCTCTTCTGCACTCTAAATATTCTCAGTCTTTTTGGCTGGTATGCATGTGGTCTGGTCCTGGTTACCTTTCTCTGGATGTGACTCGGCATCCTAAATCATAGTACCTACTTCTGATGTTTTCTGGCCAGGACAGAATGGAACAATATTATCATCTTGCCTAAAGGCAGCTACTTGGCTCAGTGGAGAGAGTGCTGGGCCTGGAGACAGGAAAACTCATCTTCCTGAGTTCGAATCTGACCTCAGACACTTAGTAGCTGTGTGACTCTGGGCAAGCCACTTAACCCTGTTTGCTTCAGTTTTTTTGTGGCATCTCTGCCACAAATGTGGTCATGAAGAATCAGACATGACTGAACAAGAAAATCGTTCTGCTAGGAACCCTCTCCACAACATCCCCCTTAGGTGGTTCTATGGTGTCTGTTAATATTCAACACATTCACACAACTACTATTAAAGCTATATGCTTTACAAAGCATATTACACAAACTTTCTCAAGTGATCTTCAGAACAACCCTGTGAGGTGCAGGTTAATTCTCACCCACATTTTAGAGAGGAGTCAATGTTAAAGATATAAACTAACTTTCCCAAGTTCACACTGCTAGTAGGTGGCACAGCAGGGATTCTAACCTTTACCTCTGCTTTCAAGGCCAGTGTTCTCTCCACTACCCTGGTTTGCCAATCTCCAAAACACTTTTCCAGGTAAATTTCATCATGAAAGTGGTATAAGCCCTATTTTATATTGGAACAGAAGAGGCTCAGAGAGATAACATGACTTCCCTAAAAGGCACAAAACTGGTAAAAAGCATGTGCCAGGATTCATACTCACCTCCCTTGGCCCCCAAACTAAGTCTCTTCTCATTAGACCACTAATTTACACCATAGTAATGTTTTATTTTAAAATAAAAATAGATTTATTAGGAGAATGGAATAATGGCTAGGAACAGAGTGCCATAGTGACTGTCCCCTCTAGTCATCTTTATGTACACTTTTTCTTCCCCTATGCTAAGCTCCTCAAGAATTAGGACTAGTTCTTATGTATCTTTCTATCTTTCTTTTTCCTCCTACCCACTCTCACCTTCATCATAAAGCAGAGAGCTCTGCACACAGTAAGCACTTAATGCCTTTTCAGAAGGAATCAATCAATATCCAAACCCAAAGTGAACCTTGGCTACTCTCCCCTCACCCACTCTCTCATCACAAGAAACTCCATTTCTCACGTATGTTGGTCTTCCTATTACTGTTCATTCATTCACTCCTTTATTCAATATCCCATTGATTAATCTATGTGCTCAACTGTTCTACACAGGGGAAGATATAAAGGTAAGCATTGTTAATTTAGAGTTGAAAGGGAGCTTCAGAAATATCTAGGACAGATGGAGAAACTGAGAGCAGGGAAATGCTGCTATTTGGATATTAGATATTGACAGAGCTGGTACGAGAACCCAAACTTCCTGATTTCAGTCTAGTGTTCTGCCAACTGTACCAATGAAGCAAACCAGCACCTAGTAGGATTAGTACAAGCTAATAATAACATAATAATTGGCTTTATATAGTGTTTTGAGGTTTATAAACACTATCTCATTTAATTTTTACAAGTTGGATATATACACAGTATCCAGCACTATGTAATAATAATGCCAAGTTACCTGGCTGTTATCTCCACATTGCCCACTGTGGAAAAAAGCAGGAAAAAAAGAAGGTGAAGGGCCCTAAACACCCCTATTAAGAAGCCTAACCACATCTTCAAACTATACCATCCACCAGATGTGTTTGATAAGATAACTGCCTATTGAGCATACATAACTTTTGCCTCTTTTGCATAACCATACAAGCTACTCTTCATTATGTCATTCAATGTACTTGGATGCACGTTAATTGCCCAAGCTTTTAATTTTCTCAGTTCAGGCACTTGAAACCCATCTATTTCTTCTGATTCCTTTAGATGAGCTCTTATCTATTCTATCCTCATATTCCTAACCTATACTGCAGATATTAATCTGTTTACCACCTCAATTGTTTTGAGGAGTAGATGGAGTATCTTAAAGAGATAATATTAACTCTATCAGATATGGAACCAAGTTTCACCTGGCCCTTATAAGGAGGAACTTTCAAACGTAGCTGTTTTCCCTTCAGGATGAGAGGAAATCTCCAGACACATGCATCCAAAGTACTTAGAAGTTGCTTGTGTAATTGCAGTATGTTTATATCACAATAGGACACTGCTTATCATTCTGGATCAGGGGACTAAATCACAACCATAGTGATATTACTCAAGATAGAACAACCACTGCCAAGTCAATTACAGTTAGCCCAAGGGGAGAGAGTCAGTCCACTGTATGAGGGGTTCACAAAAACCAGCCACTAAAATAACTACAAAGACCTCAGGAATTTTGCTCTGAAGAAGGCTTAGTTTGGATTTGTTTTCAATAACCCTTCTCCATTGCCTTTTTGAAGCTATGGTAGACACCAGTGAAAACAATTAAAGGGAAGAGAAGGCAGTGTTTACTTACATCTATACGTCATTTCAAAGCTGTCGCTGATGTTCACTATATCAATCTGGGGGAGCAGTTTCGGGGGCTCTGTGAGTTGCGACAATGCGAATCTAAAAGCTGCATGTTCCTGGGATTGCTGATTTGGAAATAATCCCCCTATGAGGAAAAACAAAACATACCATATGGATTTTAACCGTAACCACAGTGTACTAAGAAACTGGCTAAACACCATTCATAGGGTCATTGGACCATAGACTGTCATTAAGAATTGGAAGGGACTTTAAAACACAAAATGTCAGAGCTGGAAGGGAGCTCAGAAGTTATCTAGTCCAACCCCCTAATCTTATAGAGAAGGAAATAAGGTCCAGAAAATGGAAACAATTGCTCCAAGGATGTAGGAGAGTTAGTGGCAAAGTCAGGAATAAAATCTGAGTCTCTGGCCAGTGCTCTCTTCACTATGCCAGGCTGTCTCCTTTTCTCTGCTATACAATATTACAGTCCAGTCCAATTTGCAGTGAATCCTGGATTTGACACTTGCTGCTCAGCTTTGGCAAAATCCATGAATTCCAGGAAGCTCAGAAGCATCTCTCACTCTCTCCCACGTATACACACATTTTTCCACCCCCAACAAGAAGCATGAGGGTTCAAACAAGCTGTACTAGCCATCGTGTATCTTGTTCTATAGTCCTGCTTTATATAAGCACTTTCCACATTTCAGTGTCCAAACATTTGGGTTCATTTATCCCATGCAACTAATGATGGCTTAGGCCACGGGGAAGGAGGGGAGGTATGAAACTTCTTTATTTTCTTGAAACTACCCAAGTGACCCATGTGTACATATATATATATATATATGTGTGTGTGTGTGTGTGTGTATGTATATGTAGATACACACACATATATACATATATGTATTTATACATAAGCATAAATATTTGTATGTATAGATGTAAAGAATCAAATATATGTTGTTTACCTAATCATATACATGTTCATTATTTGTGTAGGCAATACCATATGGACACACATTTAAACACATCACACGCAAACATACATACAATTAGGCACATAGTATCCACCAATCTCACATGTACCACATGTAACAGATACATAAAACATAGTGTACAACATTTGTGTACAAAACATGGACACAAACTTCCACACAGTTGTTTCAAAAGATATGCACATATTCATACAGACAGGCATATTCAAATTCATGTACAACCTCTCCTCCCACTGTGAGTGCCTTTCCTTTAAGATTTCCTTCCATTTACACAGTATATATTTTGCATGTTGTCTGCACCAATAGAATGTAAACAGCTTGAGGGCAGGGGCTATATTTCTTTTTACCTTTCTTTCTCTCTTCTTTGCACACTTCTCAATAAATGCTTATTGACTGATTGATGTATGTATATGCATATGATACATACCCACAGCCTAGCATACACAGACACAAGGATAGATAGAAACAAATGTATACAAACAAATGTATACAAACACACCTAATAGATATACAGGGCGTCCTGAAAGAGCTGTTTTAAGCTGTTGTGCCTAAAGCTGCACTCAGACTTTGGGACACCTTGTATGCATACGGAGATACACATACCTATCTACATATGTATACACATATGCCTACACTCTCAGACATGCACAAACACACATACTAATACACAAAACACCAGTCTATACACCTGTACCCCCCATTTTAAAATCAAAACAAACTCTTCCAGATTCAGTATTAAGGAGGGAATGAAGCTTCTCTCCTCTCTTCCACCCCTCCCAGACACTAGCCGGCTGGAAGACCACACCCTGAACACTTCCCTCCCTCTTTCATCCCTCGTCCCCTCCCCCCTCCCTTCAATGAATGAAATAGAGGGTGGGGACAACTCTCCAAGCTGGTGCTGTCAGGGAGCTGGTGGGCTGATGGTTGGGAGCCTGGCTAAGGAAGCCAGCAGGGTGCCTGTTAACACGCAGAAGTTTGCCGCACAGACTACACGAACCCTCACACAAGCACAGACAAGAGCACAACGCACCCCCCCCATCCCCCCGCCACCGCCGTCATCATCATCCCCCCCACCAACCCCAGTGTAACAGGTGTCAGGGAACAAAGGAAGTTCAACCAGCCATGATCTGACTCTAAAGCTTTTTGCTTGGCGTCAGGGCAGTGGGGGTGGGGGGAGGTGTGATGGGGGAGCCTAGAGACGAGAGACAAGGCACCTCGCGTTGCAGCACCACAACAACGTGTACCACAGACACACAAAGACCCACAAACTCTGGGAAATGGAAACTTTCCACGGCAGATCACTTGGGGGTGGGAAGAGAAGGCGGAGTGTGGGATGAGGAGGGAAAAAAATAGGCGAGAAGCTGTTAACAGAACTGGGTCCCGGTTTCACACCACGCTTAACACATGTGTAACGACCCCTCTTCTCCCCCTTTCCTATCCTTCATCGAGGGTTTTTCGGGGTTGATTGATGGCACGTGTTCACTACCTAGTAGACAGGCTGCAGCTTGGGGTGGGGGGTGGGGGAGAGGTTTTGTTTCGGCCCGGAGAGATCGAAGGCAGGGAGGGGGCGGATAGACAGTATAGTCGAGATGCTGCATCTTGGAAGAATCCAGGGAGTCACTTTAACTTGATGGAATGGAGCAGAGGAGACAGCGGAAAGGGGTTGGGGTTTGGAAGGGGGGGGGGGGTCTCGAAGCAAGGAATGGGTAGATTATCCGATGGTGAAGGTAAAATCTAAGTGTGTGTGTGGGGGGGTGGTTAAGCAAATGAAAAAAGAGGCTGATGAATTATTGAATAGTGGGGTGGGGGTGAGGGCGGAGGAGAAGAGGCAAGGAAAGGACAGGGAGCCCCATTGCCTCAGGCTGCTTGCTTTCTCGAGAGAAGGCTACATTGCTGTCTTCTCAATCCCCTCAGCCCACCACAGCTTGCTTTAGTTTCTAAAATGGAGGCGGGGAGAGTTAGGGTTAACTGAACGCCCACCATTCCCTTGTCAACCGCAGCCTATTTGCAAAGCGCCGCTTCCACCATTTCACGCGCACGCCGTGTGTGTGTGTGTGTGTGTGTGTGTGTGTGTGTGTATGTGTGTTGTGTGTCCGCGCGCGTGCGTGCACAAACTTCCCCATGCCCCCCCCCCAATCTCTCCGGGAGAGAGGGTTCACAGACACCCCTTCCCTGCGCTAGCAGACCCCTGGGCCCGAGGCACGTCCGCAGCAAGCCCAACCGCTCCTGGCCACGCGCGAAGGAGAGCCGGTACACCAAAGCAGCGACCACCAGCCCCCACTACCCAAACCTAGAAAGTGACTTCCAGCCTCCTCCCCATCCCCAGCCAAAGGCTTTCCCACTCACCGATCTGAATGTTGTTGGGGAAATTGGCACCTACTACCGCCCCTAGAAAACCGGTGCAAAAGAAGGCGAAAATGCACTGCATATTCCTTTTTGCATTGGCGAAAAAAGAAGCCCAGTTCCAACCATAGATTTGGGGGTTCCCTGCTCCCTTCCTCTCCTCGGCTTGGCGGCTGCCCCTCGGGCGGCCCCTCAGCGCGCAGGGCTGGCTCGGCTCCGCTTGCAAGCCGCCACTTCAACTGCCTTAGCACCAACTGGCGGCAGTGCGAGCTGAGCCGCTGACTGAGAGAAGCCCTTCTTCCCCCGGCGCTCTCGCTCTCGCTCTCCCTCTCCCACTCTCCCTCTCCCTCGCTCCCTCGCTCTCTCGCTCTCTCCCTCTCACACACGCGCGCACGCACGCACGCGGCATTTCCATCAGGCTTAATGCCCGCCTCGCTCAGAGTTCAACAGCTGGGCTCCGCTGCACATCGCCCCCCACCTCCCATCCATCCCCCCTCCCCTTCCCATCCCTGACCTAGGCAGGGGTTGGAGTGGGAGTGGGAGACAGGTTGCTTTGTTTTTGGAGGGGCAATTCCCCTCCCCCTTTCCCCCCATCTTTCCTCTAATAGGCACCCATATCGATATAGTGCTCTTCTCTTACTAAATCTTCGAGATTGCACAGCTACTTTTATCCCCATTCTCCAGAGGAAAAAGATGAGGCTCCGGATTACAGTTTACAATTTCTTTCCTTACAACCCTGTGAGGTAAATAAAGCAGGTAACATCACTCCTTTCCCTCTTTTGATAGAAGCGGAAACAGGCTAAGGAAAGCAACCCTGTAAGACAGGTAGGTCACCTTAATGATCTGTAAGGTCCCTTCCAGCTCTAAACCTTATTATCTTTGTTTTACAGATGAAATACTGAGACTCAAAGAGTCTAAGTGGTAGAATGCTGACTCGAATCCATGTTTTCAGACTTCAAGCCTAGGGCTTTTTCCCCCATTTCATAGTATAGGAGGAGGTGCAGCCATAGCTTGATTTTCAAAGGGGCAATTTTTAATTAATTCCTTTTCCCCTACCACCACATATCCTGTTACCCTGTGCCCAGGTGGAGGCTGCCAGGAATGTGGGTTCTAGGGAGAATCAGTAGGTGGCATGGGGGATCCACTCTAGTCCCTAATCCTTCTCTGCTGGATCTAGGTCACTTTTCCTAAAGAAAGAAGGTTGTATGTGGCACACTGTGTTCGCTCTACTGTCCCAATTATTAGTACAATCTGGGGCCCCAGGGACAGACCCTAGAAATCCCTCTTTTCTAAAAAGAGGAAAAAATGTTTTCCACGTTTGGTGGAGTGTTAGAAAGGCAGAGCCAAGTGAAGAACTTCCAAACCAAAGTCTTTATATTGTTTTGACCTTTTACTTTGGGGTCTTGTCCCTGTTGGCATTCTTTTATTCCAGCTCTTGGCAGTGGTTTTTATTACACACGGTTTAGGTCTCCTTCCTTCTAACCCACAAAAGCCCAGTGTGGCTTGGTCATGTTGATAGGCTATGGAGACCAAGAAAGCACTTTATGTTAATCAGTTACATAATTTCCTTTACATCAGGGAAGGAATGAAGATTCTGGCAAAATTTGCTTTTGGGCTGGTCAGTATAAATCAGTCCACAATGGTCATTAAAGGTCATCTGTTTCAATGCCCATCTAAAGCACAGACCCTCTCTTTAAGCTCTCCAACAACTGGGCATCCAAATTCTCCTTGAATACCTCTGGCAATGAGAGGTTCATTATCTTATTAGGTAATCCATTGCATTACTAAAAAGTTCTGACTACTAGGAAGTCTTTCTTTATATCCAGGTGAAATTTGTTTATGTGTAATTTTCATTGCTCCTTTCCATTTCTGTCTTCTGGGACCAAGAAGATTATTTGGATAGAGTGAATGGATCATGAATCTCTTTTCCCCTGCCCCCCCCAGCTGCCCACCATCCCCAATTCTTTCATTTTGTTCTCATTTGGCATGGCATGTTTCTGCTTCTCTTACCATCACAGTAATGTTCCTCTAGTCATACGTGATTTTCAATATCACTTCTAAAATGTGGCTCCCAGAACTCAACACCATATTCTTGATGCCGTTGTAACAGAACAGAGAACAGCAGGATTATGAACCTACCCTGGAACTGGATAGAGCACAGAGCCTGGAGTCTGAAAGACTTGAGGTCAAATTCAGCCTCAGGAAGATTACTGAACCTGTTTGCCTCAGTTTCCCCATCAGTAAAATGGGGATAATAATAACAATACTTACTTTTCAGGGTTAATTTTATATATATATATATATACATATATATATATATTTTTTTCAGAGATAATTATAAAGCACTTAGCACAGTGCCTGACACATAATAATGCTATATAAGTGTTTATTATTATTAGTTATTATTTTAGAGCAGCCTAACGTTAAATTTGTTTGTTTTTTTGCAGGGGGGATAGGAAAGGAGGGGTTTTTCATGGTTCACCAAAAGATCCAGGTCTTTTTCATATGAATGGCCTATCTCCCTTTTTTAAAGTTGTGCAGTTGCCTTAATTTTAACCTAAGTGCAGAACTCCAAGTATATACCTATTAATTTTTTTATGATTACAGTCATTCATGGAATGTTGGAACCAGAAGAAATCTTAGAGGTCATCTAGTCCCTCATATTATAGATGACAGGTCTAAAGAGGTAAAGTGACTTGCTCGAGGTCACATAGTTACCCAGTGCCAGAGCTTTTCAAGATCTCTTAGGATATCAGTTCTGTCATCCAAGGTTTTAGCAATTCCTCCCTGCTTCATTTTGCCTGCAAATTTAATAAGCATGCCATCTTTGCTGTCATTCAATTTACTGATAAAAATGTTGAGCAAACCAGAACCATGAACATAGTACTGCTACTTTATACTGCATTATTATAATTAATGTCCCCCTTAGCATAAAATAAGACATTATAATCATTCAATAAATATTAATTAAGTGCCTACTATATGTTCCAGGCACTGTGTTAAGTACTGGGGATTCAAAAAGAGGCAAAAGACAGTCCCTATCCTCAAGGAGCTTACAATCTAGTGGGGAAACACCATGCAAACAAATATATACAAAGCAAACTAGATATAGGTAAATAGGAAATAATTAAAAGAGGAAGAGAAAGAGAGAGAGAGAGAGAGAGAGAGAGAGAGAGAGAGGAGAGAGAGAGAGAGAGAGAGAGAGCGCAAACGAACGAGCACTGGAATAAAGAAGGATTGGAGAAGGTTTCCTGTAGAAGGAAGGATTTCAGACAGGACTTAAAAGAAACCAGGGAGGTTATTTGTTGGAGCAAAGAAGAGTTGGGGAGAGTCAGAAAAAATGCCCAGAGCTGAGAGAATGTCTTGTTCAAGGAACAGCCAGGAGGCCAGTGTCACTAGAATAGTGTCACATTGAAAATATTTCTAATATTATCACATTGATCAACTAATACTAAGTATTGCCCATAGTAAGCATACAAAAAATGCTGGGTACATTGAGTTGAGCAAGAAAAAAGTAGGGGGTTGGTACAGTGAAGAATTCACTGGATTTGAAGCTAGGGGGGACTTGAAGAGACAGCTGCTTCTAGCTCAACCACTTACTAGCTGTGTGACCTCGGAGAAAGCTGTTTCTTTATAAATTTGTTTCCTAATTTGTAATATTGGGATAATAATAACTTACATACAGGATTGTCATCAGGAAACTGCTTTGTATACTACAAAATACCATATAAACAGAAGCTGAACATCTGTCAGTGGTGCTATACTAATTGATTTGGAATCACTGCCCTCAATGAGTGAATAGTCCAACTCAAATCTCTGATTTATTAAGGATACATTGATACTGACTGACTACACATTTAAGAAATCTATGCAGCTTTAACAAAAATGCTGTTTCACTTTCGTGCTGACAAAGGGCATAGGACTTTGAACAGAGAGATAAGGTAGGAATTTTAGGATTATCTGTTTAAAGAGAGGGGAATAAGGGGAGGATGGAAGTGGAGAATGCAGATGGGTGGGAGGAGAAGGATGTTAGAGCAGAAAAATAATACTGGACTATTCAAAGAGTTAGCCCCTTTGCTTCCTCTTTTTGAAAGGTGCCTGGGGACCTTTTAAGTTCTCTGTGCTTTTTAAGAGTAATAATAATAATTAAGCTGTCACTGCAGGCTCCACACTTATGTCACCTTTCTTTTGAGGATCTCCAAGCCCTCTACAAGTATTAATTAGTGAAACCTTTCTACACCCACCTGTAATAGATAAGAAATGCTTTACCTATTTTATTGGGAATCAAATAGAAGTACAAAGGATGGGTTTTCAATGATCATTTGTTATATCACCATAATATAACATGCAAACAAATTTCAAATCCAAGCCACACCACATTTGGCTCATTGTATATCTCATTTCCCTTATAAATAATAATGGGTTTTTTTTCAACTTAAAATATAAGAGGCCACAGAATGTTAAAATTGAGAATGACGACATGCAGAATGTAGAATGTTAGAAGTGGAACATCCTGGGGCCCCTTCTAGCTTTGCCAATTCTCTGTTCTGTGTTCTGTTTGTCCTTTATAGCTCTAGCATTCTATGATTCTACTGGACTGTGATTCAAGAGAAAATGTCAAATATACAGTCTGGGAATGGATTGCTGATGGATGACAGATCGCTGAGCATGCATTCAGAGGGAGGGTACCTCGGTGGCTTAAAAAATGCCTTGGCAGATGTAAAAATAATAACAATAATATTTTACAGGTTTTTAAAGCACATTTCATGCATAAGGTTTCTAAAATGCTCCGCAGACTGTGTGTATGGCGAGATCACCACCCTAAAGAATGTAATTACCCACATTGGAATTTTGCCAACTTCAACAGCATTTTCTATTCTTTTTTTCTGTCTTCCCTCCATTGCTCATATATATAACAGCATTTTATAAGCCTGAAGCATTGCCCAGTAATTAGGGAGCAATGCAAATTCTGGAAAATACCCTGGAAAGGGATCAATACCTCAAAGAAATAGAATCTTTTCCAGAAGGGAGTCCCAAATCCAAGCCTTCTTTCTGGTGGAAACCACAAGCAATGAAGCATTAGTAGAATCATAGAGCATTATGACTTGCAGGGACCTGAGAATATAATGTTAGAGCTAAAAAAGATTTAGAGATCATGTAATCAAGTCCCCTCACCTTACATAAGAGGAAACTGAGACCCAGAGAAGGAAAATGACTTGCCTAGAGGCACAATCTAATAATTGACGTGAGCTGTCACTTGGGCTTAGACTTTAGATTTTGTGTTCAATTCAGAACTAGGACTCAGTGCAGTTCTTTTAGATTCCCCATTCATTGTTCTCTCCATTATACTCTGTTACATGACAACCCAGAAGGGAGCAAATGGTCCTCAAAGTCAATCCTTGCCGTTGGGTAGGCTCCCTTTGATGAAGGATGGTCAATCATTGTAGTAGTCATTGTAGTAGGCTACTTACCCCTACTCCTTGCTCTTTGCTTAGTATAAATTAAAATTTGATCAGTTTCCAGAAGAAGTTACCTCCTTCTGGGGGAGGAGGGAGCAGGAAAATCTGTAGGTTATTGGCCATGTGATGGTGGCCTCTCTAGCAGAATTGACAAAAACTACAAAATCATGGAATGAACACTGGTCACAAAGTCAGAAACCTGGATCTGAATCCTGGCTATTCTATATGTTGGTTATGTGACCTAAGGCAATTGGTTATACTTTCATGATCCTCAGTTTCCTTTTCCATAAAAAGAGAAAATTGAAAAACTAAATTTCTTCAAGATTCCTCTGAGTTATGACATTTTATATTCCAAGGTCTCTTTTAATGTTAACGTTCTATGTTCTCTGCCCTAAGGTCCTTCCCAGTTGTCACATTCTATGTTCTAAGAAAGGTATTCTTAACCTGGAATCCACAAACTTTTAAATTATATTTTAATATTTTATTTCCATGTAATTGGTTCCCTTTATAATATTGTATATTTTATTTATGTGTTTAAAATATTATTCTGAGAAAGGGTCTATAGGTTTTACCAGACTGCCAAAGGGGACCATGACACAAAATTGGTTGAGAACTTCTGTTCTATTATCTCTGACACTCTCTTCTGTCTCTCTTTATTTTTTTGGTGGGGCAGTGAGGGTCACAGAGCTAGTAAATGTCAAGTGTCTGAGGCCAGATTTGAACTCAGGTCCTATTGAATCCAGGGCCAGTGCTTTATCCACTGTGCCACCTAGCTGCCCCTCTCAGTTCTCTTCTAAGCCAGCTCTTCTAGCTCTGAAATTCTATATTCAATGTCCTAATATATTGTAAATTTTTTTTCTAGTCACAATATGAATAATTGATAGTCATCATTCTAGCTACAGAGTTTGCTTCTAACCTTGTATTGCTTTACTAATTTTTCATTATTTCATGGGCTAAGTCATACCTAGCAGTTTTGTTGCTTGGGGTAAGTGATAGGCTATCAGAAGATTTCATGGAAATATCTTAGACCCCAAGACACAAAGTCCTATTTGACATATGGAGAGAACTGTTGGAGAGAGGCAAAAGACCTGGGGTATTCTGGGGGTATTGCTTGGGTAGGCCATCATAGGAAAAAGGATCAGAGTAAGAATCACGTAGGATCTCATATGGACTAAAGAAAAGTCTTGAGATCCTATGTAAATTGTGTTAGATTGCAATTTTATTGGTCCACTGATTTTGTCCAAGCTACTTGTGACTAGGTACAGTTGGGCTAGAGGAGAGTCAATCCATAGCTAACAACAGATTTCCCAAATCCCCAAAAGAGGCAGATTGGGGCAGGAGGCAAATGGAGGACTGGGGTGTCTATTCATTAGTATGGGGGAGTGGCTTGCTTTCTAGACTCTTGTAGAATATTCAGTGCCTAGCACAGTGCTTGTTCTATTGTAGATATTTCATAAATACTTAATGAGTCATTAATTCAGTGATCCCTATAACCAATTTTGGATGTAGTGACAAGTAATCAAGGCCCTTTCTGGTTATCAATTTCAGACACATAAAGGATAACACTGTGCTGAATTCATGGCATTTTCCCTCATCTGGCACATAATAACTAAATTATATTGGCTGAAAACATGCACACCTCAAATACAAATCCTACCCCCACCTCTTCTCTTGCTGAAAAGCACAAATTTTGAAAACCAAGAAAATAAAAGAAAAATGGCAAGGTAATTCCAACCCAGGGCCTTGTAACCAGGGTAACCTCATGTTAGATGTATAATTGTACTTCACACTTCTCCTGGAGTTTCTGCTCAGGATCTAAAAACATCTTTTCAACAAGCAGCATTAGGTCTATTATGAAGATAGTGAAACTGAGGCCAGGAGAGTCTGAGATTTCATTTTCTTTACATGGCATTCTTGCTACCAGTCTCCACTTTCTACCATTAGCAATCTCAACTACTAGTCCTGGCCCCACTTATGTGTAACAATACCTTCTCTTTGTATCATAGAATGCCAGGGATTGAGAGTACCTTAGGAATATGGAATATCAGAGCTGGAATGGATCCTAGAATATAGAATATAGGAAGATACCTTACAGATTATGTCATCCAACTCTTTTATTATACAAAGGAGAAAACTGAATTCTACATATGGGAGGTGACTTGCCTATTCTTATTTAGTGAATTAGTGTTAGTGGTAAGGGCTAGAACTCCAGTCTGATGACTCCTTATCTAAGACTTTCCCCTCTTAAATAACTACCAGATGCTCAGAGTCACTGCTCTTTTTTTTTTTTTTTTGTGAGGCAGTTGGGGTTAAGTGACTTGCCCAGGGTCACACAGCTAGTTAAGTGTCGGGGGCCGGATTTGAACTCAGGTACTCCTGAATCCAGGGCCGGTGCCTTATCCACTGCGCCATCTAGCTGCCCCGTCACTGCTCTTTCATAGCCTTGAAAACAGCCAGATTCTTGGAGAAATTGCTTTACCTCAGTAGTACAGGTGGCATGATTTGCCTAAGATAAACATATATGACTTGGCTATTTACTTCTCAACCATCTGAACTATGCAGACTTTTCTGATCTGGGATTGTCCCAGAACATCCATCAAAAATCTGTCTCCTTATTGAGATTTCTGATACATTCTGTTTCAGCCAGGCTGAAGCTTAGCAAACTTTCCTGTGAAACCTTTCCAAAATATACTCTGCCTCCTGACCAGAGATGTAGAGGAATAAGATACACCAATTCTAGGGTGGGAAGAATGGGAACTATCCAGGTGGTGATATTTACTGGATACAAGAGAGGTTTATTGGCTCCTAGGATACCTCACATAGCTACTTACATCCTGAAAACTTCACTAAGAAAATAAATTTGGTAGGGATAATCCTTTATTTGAAATAATAAGATCTGCCTTTCTTTTTTTAAAAAAAATATGTTTTTAAAGGGGGCAGGTAGGTGGTGCAGTAGATAAAGCACCTGCCCTGGATTCAGGAGGACCAGAGTTCAAATATGACCTCTGACATTTGACATGTACTAGCTATGTAACCCTGGGCATGTCATTTAATCCTCATTGCCCTGAAAAAAGTTTTTATTTATTTTATTAAATATTTCCCAATTATATGTAAACATTTTTAACATTTGTTTTTTAAGTTTTGATTTTGAAATTCTCCCTCTTTTGAGAAAGCAAGCAATATGATTTCATTTATACGTGCAAAGCCATACAAAACATATTTCCAAGCTAGCCATGTTGTAAAAGAAAAAAAAGAAACATAAGGAAAGGGAAAAAGGTATGCTTCAATCTTCCCTCAGAGTTCATCAGTTCCCTCTCTAGTGTTGGTTAGCAACTTTCATCATGGGTCCTTCAGAATTGTTTTGGACCATTGTATTGATCAGAGTAACAAAGTCTTTCACAGTTGATCATTGTTACAATATAGCTGTACTGTGTACAATATTCTCCTGATTCTACTCACTTCATTTTGCATCTATTCATATAATCTTCCCAGTATTTTCTGAAACCATTCTGCTTGGCATTTCTTAGAGTATAATAGTGTTCCATCATAATCATATAGAATTACTTGTTTAGCCATTCCCCAATTGATGGGTATCCCTTTAATTTCCAATTCCTTGCCACCACACAAAAAAGATGCTATAAATATTTTTGTAAATATAGGTCATTTCTCCTTTTCTTTGGTCTCTTTGGGATACAGATTTAGAAGTGGTATAGCTGAGTCAAAGGTTATGCACAATTTTATAGACCTTTGGGTATCATTCCAAATCATTTTCCAGATTGGTTGGACTAGTTCACAATGCCACCAACAGTACATTAGTGTTCCTATTATTCTACATCTCCTCCAGCATTTGTCGTTTTACTTTTCTGCCATATTAGCCAATATGATAGGTGTGAAATGGTATCTTGAAGTTTCACTGATTTGCATTTCTCTAATCAGTAGTGGTTTAGAGCATTTTATGTGACTATTCAGAGCTTTTATTTCTTCTTCCGAAAACTGCTTCTTTATATCTTTTGACCATATTTGAGAAATGAGGCATTTATCAGAGAAACTTGCTACAAATTAACTCCCAGTTTCCTATTTTACTTCTAATTTTGGCTGCAATAGTTCTGTTTGTATAAAGCCTTTTAAATTTTATGTAATCAAAATGATCCATTTTATTTCCTGTTATTCCCTCTGTCTTGTATTTGGTCATAAAATCTTCCCTTGTCCATAGATCTGACAAATACATTTCCCTTTCTTCCCCTAATTTACTTATCATCTGATCCCTTATGTCTAAATCTTTATCCATTTTTTTTACGGGGCAATGGGGTTAAGTGACTTGCCCAGGGTCACACAGCTAGTAAGTGTTAAGTGTCTGAGTCCGGATTTGAACTCAGGTCCTCCTGAATCCAGGGCCAGTGCTTTATCCACTGCGCCATCTAGCCACCCCAATCTTTATCCATTTTGATGTTCTATGATATGAGATGTTAGTCTACGCCTAATTTCTTCAAAATTGCCTTCCAGTTTTCCTAGCAATTTTTATCAGATGGTGAGTTATTACTCCCAAAGCTTAGATTTTTGGGTTTATCAAACAGTAGATTACTGTGGTCATTGTATTGTGCACTTAATCTATTTCACTCATCCACCACTCTTTTTTTTTAGCCAGTAACCAGATTGTTTTCATGATTGCTACTTTGTAATATAGTTAAAAGAGTTACTGAAAGGTTGCCTTCTCACATTTCATCATTATTGTTTCTTACTCTATAAAATAATTCTTTGGAGGTTGGATTTATGTGGTATTGAATAAGCAAATTAACTTAGGTAGAATTATTATTTTTATTATGTTGGTTCAGCCTACCTATGAGAAATTAGTATTTCTTCAATTTAGATCTGTTTTTATTTGTATGAACTGTGTTTTATAATTGTGTTCATAGATTCCCTGGGTTTGTCTTGGCAGGTAGACTCCAACTATTTTATATTGTTTGTAGTTATTTTAAATGGGATTTTTCTTTCTCTCTCTTCCTGCTGGATTTAGTTGTTAGTATATGGAAATACTGATTATTTATGTAGGTTTATTTTATATTCTGCAACTTTTCAAAAGTTGTTAATTATTTCAACTAGTTTTTAGTTGGTTTTCCAGGGTTTCCTAAGAATTACATAATTATCATCTGCAAAGACAGATAGTTGCATGCCCAGTTAATTAATCTGCTCTTTCTCCTTATTAATGGATGCATTTAGCGATAGAAAGTACTGCATTGGTTGTATCACACAAATTTTGGTATATTGTTTTATTGTTGTCATTCTTTTTATTAATTGTTGAAATTATTGATTTGTTCTTATGACTTGTTCTTTGTCCTATTCATTCTTTAGAATTAGATTATTTAGTTTCCAATTACTTTTTTTTTTTTTTGCGGGGCAATGGGGGTTAAGTGACTTGCCCAGGGTCACACAGCTAGTAAGTGTTAAGTGTCTGAGACTGGATTTGAACTCAGGTACTCCTGAATCCAGGGCCAGCACTTTAACCACTGCGCCATCTAGCTGCCCCCTCCAATTACTTTTTAATCTAAGCTTCTATGGTCCTTTGTTGAATGTAATATTTATTGCATGATGGTCTGAATATGAATTTTATTTTTCTGCATTTAATTGTGAAGTTTGTATGACCTAATACTTTTTTTTCCAAATTTTTTTCTAGCACCCTCCCTTCCCTCCCTCCTCCCCAAGATGGAAAGCAGTCTGATATAGCTTGTATATGTAAAATCACATTAAACATATTTCTACACTAGTCATCTTCTGAAAGAAGAATCAGAGCATAAGGGAAAAACCTCAAAAAAGAAGGAAAAAAACAGTCCAAAAGTAGAAACAGTATAGTTAAATCTGTATTCATAATTCACGGTTCTTTTTTCTGGATGTTGAGAACATTTTCTAACATGAGTTCTTTGAAACTGTTTTGGATCAATGCACTGCTGAGAAGAGCCAAGTTTATCCCCATTGTTCATCACACATTGTTGCTGTTACTGTTCTCCTGATTCTGCTCCTCCCAGTTAGCATCAGTTCATGTAAGTCCTTCCAGGTTTCTCTGAACTCCTCCTGCTCATTGTTTCTTACAGCACAATAGTATTCCATTACATTCATATACCACAACTTGTTTAGCCATTCCCCTATTGATGGGCATTCCCTCGATTTCCAATTCTTTGCCACCACAAAGAGAGCTGGTATAAATATTTTTGTACATGTGGGTCCTTTTCCCTTTTCTATGATCTCTTTGGGATACAGATCTGATAGTGGTATTGTTAGGTCAAAGGGTATGCACAGTCCCATAGCCCTTTAGGCATAGTTCCAAATTGCTCTCCATAATGGTTGGAACAGTTCACAGCTCCACCAACTATGCATTACTGTTCCAATTTTCCCACAGCTTCTCCAACATTTATTATTATTATTATTTTTTTTTGTCATATTAGCCAATCTGGTGTCAGGTGGTACCTCAGAGTTGTTTTAATTTGCATTTCTCTAATCAATAGTGATTTAGTGCATTCTTTTCAAATTACTCTAGATAGCTTTGATTTTTTTCATCTGAAAACTGCCTGTTCATATCCTTTGACCATTTCTCAATTGGAGAATGACTTGGATTCTTATAAATTTGATTTAATTCCCTATATAATTTAGAAATGAGTCCTTTATCAGAAAAGCTGGTTGTAAAAATTGTTTCCCAGTTTTCTGTCTCCCTTCTAATTTTGGCTGCATTGCTTCTGTTTGTATAACCCCTTTTTAATTTAATGTAATCAAAGTCTTACATCTTGCATTTCACAATATTCTCTATCTATTATTTGGACGTAAATTGTTTTCCTCTCCATAGATATGAGAGGTAAACTATTCCTTCCTCTCCTAATTTATCTATGGTACCATCCTTTATGTGTATAACCTAACACTTGATCAGTTTTTATGAAGGTGCCATGTACAGCTAAGACAAAAGGATACTCCTTTCTATTCCCATTCAAGTTTCTCCATGATTTTTCTATGATTCTATGCATCTCCTCAACCTCTTTCTTATTTATTTTATGGTTAGATTTACTTAGGTTTAAAAGGGAAAAGTTCTAGTTCCCTGCTAATATAGTTTTACTGCCTATTTCCTCCTGTAATTCATTTGCCTTTTCCTTTAAGAATTTGGATGTTATGCCATTTGGTACATATAGGTTGAGTACTGATATTACTTCGTTGTACATGGTGCCTTTTAGGAAGATGCAGTTTCTCTGCTCATCTCTTTTAATTGGTCTATTTTTTTTGCTTTTGTTTTGCCTGAGATCATGATTGCTACTCCAACTTTTTTTTCCTTCAGCTGGAGCATGTCTAACCCCTTATTTTAACTCTGTGTGTTTCTCTTTTTCACATGTATTTCTTGTAAAGAACAGATTGTTTGATTCTGGTTTCTAATCCAATTTACTATACTCTGCCAATTTATGAATGAGTCCATCCCATTCACTTTCATAGTTATGATTGCTAACAGTCCATCTCCCTCTATCCTATTTCCTTCTGTTTCTCCTATTTGCTTTTTTTTAAACCACTCTCTCCTCTAAGGTCTCTTTTGCTTTTGACTAGTGCCTTTCTTTATTTCCTTTCTCTTTTGTCCTCTCCTTTCTCTTATCCCCTTCTCCTCCTATTTCCCCTTTGTATAAGATCAATTTATATGCTCAATTGAATGTATATACATATTTTTACCTTTTTGAACCAATTTATATGAGAGTGAGGTTTAAGCATTGCCCATCTCCCCAAACATATCTCCCTCCAAGGTAAAAAGTCTTCCTTGCACACCTCTTTTATGTGAGAAAATTTTCTCCATTTTCCTCCCTTCTCCTTTATGCCAGGACATTCCTTTTTCTCAACCATCCATTTTTTTTATATCATCCCAACACAATTGACTCACTCCCACATCTTCTGTCTGTTTAGAATCCTTCTAAATGCTCTAATAATTGTAAAGTTCTTAAAATTTACATGAATCATCTTCCCATGTAGACATGTGAAAAGTTTATACTCATTGAGTTATTATGATTTCTCTTTTATGTTTCCTTTTTCATGCTTCTCTTGAGTCTTGTATTTGAAACATATTTTCTTGTCAGAGCTGATCTTTTCATCAGTTATTCTTGAACGTCCTTTATTTTATTAAGTATTTTTTTTTGTTTTGGTTTGGTTTGGTTTTTTGCCTTAAAGGAGTGTACTCAGTTTTGTAGGGTAGCTTTTTTTGCATTTCAGAATATAATATTCTAATACCTCCATTCCCTTAATGTGGTAGCTACTAAATGTTCTGTTATACTTACATGTGCCTCTATAGTATTTGAATGGTTACTTTATGGATGTTTGAAGTATTTTCTCTTTGACCTAAAATTTCTGAAATTTGGCTATAATATTCCTGAGAGTTTTCATTTTGTGATCTCTTTAAGGTAGTCTAGGATGTCAGGGACTCTTTCCATGATAATTTCTTGAAATATGGTATCTAGGATTTTTATTTTATCATGGCCTTCAGGTACCTCAAGAATTCTTAAATTATTTCCCCTCAATCTATTTTTAGGTCAGTTGTTTTTCTGAAACCTTTCACATTTTCTTCCATGTTTTCATTCTTTTTATTTTGTTTTATTGCTTCTTAATATCTCATGGACTCATTAGCTTCTACTTTCCCAATTCTAATATTTAAGAAATGCTTTTCTTCAGTGAACCTTTGTACCTCCTTCTCCATTTGGCCAATTCTTCCACTTAAGGAGTTATTTTTATCAGTTAGTTTTTGTTCCTTTTTAAAAAAACCATTTGGCCAATTCTATTTTTAGATGTTCTTTTCTTCAGTATTTTTGTGCCTCTTTTACCAAAATATTAATTAAGTTTTCATAAATTTCTTTGGTAGCTCTCCTTTCTTTACCATTTTTCTTCTCCATTTTGATTTTTTTAAATCTAGGTAATTCTTTTTTAAAAACAATATTTATTTTTTTCCAAAATTACATGTTCAAATTTTTTTTAACCATTTTTAAAGTTTAGAGTTCCAGATTCAATCCCTCCCTGCCTTTCTTATCCCCTTCCTGAGATGGCAAGCAATCTGATATATGTTAAAACATTTCCATATTATTCATTTTGTACAAGAAGACCTAAACAAGAAAAAGAGAAAGAAAGAAAGAGATAAATAGTATGCATCAGTATTAATTCAGCCTGCCTCAGTTATTTTTTATTTTATTTATTTATCTATGTATCTATTAATCAATCAATCAATCAATTCATTCATTCATTAATTTATACATTCATTTATTGATTGATCAATTCATTCATTCATTCATTTATACATTGATTGATTGATTGATTTGCCAAGCAGTGAGGGTCAAGTGACTTGCCCAAGGTCACACAGTTAGTAAGTATCAAGTTATCTTGGCTGTATTTGAACTCTGGTCCTCCAGAATCCATGGCCAGTGCTTTATCCATTGCATCACACAGCTGCCCCTGGTTCTTTTTTAAAATAAAGATTTTTATTTATAGTTTTGAGTTTCAGATATTCCTTTTGACCATGGTTCCAAAATGTTCTCCAGAATAGTTGGATCAGTTCACAACTCCAGCAACAGTGGGTTGACATCCCAGTTTTCCCACATTCCTTTCAACATTCAACATTATCCCTTTTGTGTGTGTGTGTGGTTATATTAGCCACTCTGATAGGTGTGAGATGGTACCTCAGAGATGTTTTAATTTGCATTTCTCTGATCAATAATGATATAGAGAATTTTCTCATATGACTATAGATAGCTTTGATTTCTTTGTCAAAAACTGCTTGTTCATATCATTTGGCCATTTATCATTTGGGGAATGACTTGTATTTTTATAAATTTAACTCAGTTCTCTATATATTTCAGAAATGAGGCCTTTATCAGAGATATTTGTTACAAAAATTCTGTTTTCAATTTTCCTTATAACTTTGGTTGCATTGTTTTTGTTTGTACAAAGCCTTTTTAGTTTTATATAAGGAAAATCATCTAGTTTAAATTTTGTAATGTTCCCTATATTTTCTTTGGTCCTAATTTTTTCCTCTGTTCATAAATCCTCTATTCCATGCCCTCTTAATTTGCTTATTGTATTGTATTTTATGTGTAAATTTTGTACCCATTTTGACCTTATTTTAGCATATGGTTTAAGATGTTGGACTATACCTAGTTTCTGCCACAGTGTTTTCCAGTTTTCCCAGCAGTTTTTGTCAAATAATGACTTTTTTGTTCAAAAGCTTGAATCTTTGGGTTTATTACACACTCTAAGTATTTACTATAGTGTAATTTGAACCTATTTTATTCCACTGAACTACCACTCTAACCACTCTATTTCTTAACCAATATCAGATTGTTTTGACTATTATCACTTTATAATACTGTTTGAGATGTGGTACTGCTAGACCACCTTCTTTTGCATTTTTTTCCATTGATTCCCTTGATATTCTTGAGCTTTTTTTTCTTCCAGATGGATTTTTAAATTATTTTTTCTAGATCTATAAAATATTTTTTGATAGTTTGGTTGGTATGGCACTAAATAAATAGATTAATTTAGGTGGGATTTTCATTTTTATTATATTGACTCAGCCTACCTATGAGCAATCAAAAATTTCCAATTGTTTAGATCTGACATTATTTGTGTGAAAAGTGTTTTATAGTTGTGTTCATGTAGTTCCTGAGTTTGTCTTGGCATGCAGATTCCCAAGTACTTTACATTGTCTACAGTTATTTTAAATGGAATTTCTCTTTCTATCTGTTGCTGCTGGATTTTGTTGGTAATATATAGAAATGCTGATGATTTATGTGGGTTTATTTAGTATACTGCAACTTTGCTAACATTGTTAATAATTTCAAGTATAACATCATATTGTCTGCAATGAGTGATCATTTTGTTTCCTCATTGCATATTCTAATTCCTTTAATTTCTTTTTCTTCACTTATTGCTATAGCTAAAGTTTCTGGTACAATATTAAATGATAGAGGTGATAATGGACATCTTGCTTCATCCCTAATTGCATTTGGGAGGCTTCTAACTTATCCCCATTACAGATAATGCTTTAGATAAATAATATATATCATATTAAGGTAGACTCCATTTATGCCTATGCTCTCTAGTGTTTTAAATAGGAATGGGTGCTGTATTTTGTCAAAGGCTTTTTCTGCATCTGAGATAATCATATGGTTTCTGTTGGTTTTGTTATTGATATGGTCAATTATGCTGATAGTTTTCCTAATATTAAACCAGCCCTGTATTCCTGGTATATATTCTACTTGGTCATAATTTTTGATCCTTGATATTGCTGTAATCCCTTTACTAATATTTTATATAGAACTTTTTGCATCAATATTCATTAGGGAAATTGGTCTATGATTTTCTTTCTCTTTTGGCTCTTCTATATTTGGGTGTCAGCACCACATTTGTCTCATAAAAGGAATTTGGTAGGACTGTTTCTTCACCTATTTTCCCAAATAATTTACATAGTGTTGAATTAATTATTCTTTCAATGTTTGGTAGAATCCACTTGAGGATCCATTTGATCCTGGGGATTTTTCCCCCTTTATAAACTTCTTTGATGGCTTATTCAATTTCTTTTTTTGAAGATTGTGTTAAGTATTTTATTTCTTCTGTTAATCTGTGTAATTTATATTTTTGTAGATATGCATCTATTTCATTTAGATTGTCAAATTTGTTAGTATATAATTGGGGAAAACAGCTCCTAACAATTGTCTTAATTTCCTTTTTTATTGGTGGTGAGTGCACACCTTTCATGCAAAAAATAATAATAATAAAGTGAAAGTAGTATGCTTCAATCTGCATTCAGACTTCATCAATTCTTTCTCTGGATGTAGATAGCACTTTTCATCATGAGTCTTTCAGAGTTGTCTTGGATCATTGTAATTGCTGAGAAGAGCTAAGTTATGCATAGTTGATCATTGTACAACATTACTGTTACTGTGAACAGTGTTCTTCCAGTTCTGTTCACTTCATTTGTATCACTTCATGTAAGTCTTTCTAGGTTTTCCTGAAATCATTCTGCTCGTCATTTCTTATAGCATAATTACAAGCATATACCACTTGTTTAGCTATTCCTCAATTGATAGGCATCCCTTCAATTTCAAATTATTAGCCACCACAAGAATAGCTGCTATAGATATTTTTGTACAAGTATTTCCTTTCCCTTTTAAAAAAATCTCTTTGGGGTATATAGACTTAGCCATGGTATTGCTGGATCAAAGGGTATGCAGTTTGATAGACATTAGGGCATAGTTCCAAATCATTCTACATAGTGGTATTATCAGTTCACAACACCACATTTCCTTCCACATTTATCATTTTCCTTTTTTTGTTAGACTAGCCAATCTGATAGGCATGAGGTGGTACCACAGAGCTATTTTGATTTGCATTTCTCTAATCAATAGTGATTTAGTGCATTCTTTTCAAATTATTCTAGATAGCTTTGATTTCTTCATCTGAAAACTGCCTGTTCATATGCTTTGACTATTTATGAATTGGGTAATGAGTTGTATTCTTATAAATTTGACTCACACTGCTCATCATTTCTCATAGTACAACAATACTCCATCACAATCATATGGTACAACTTGTCCAACTAATTTTTGATTGATAAGCAAACCCCCAATTTCCAGTTCTTTGCCACAACAAAAACAGCTGCTATAAATATTTTTTGTACATCCAGGTTCTTTCCCTTTTCCTTTGATCTCTTTGGGATACAGACCTAGTAGTTATCAGGCGAAAGGGTATACACAGTTTTATGTTTTGGGGCATAGTTCCAAATTGTTTTCCAGAATGGTTGAACTGGTTTACTACTCAACCAGCAGTTCATTAGTGTACCTATTTTTCTTTCATCTTCTCCAACATTTGTCATTTCTGAAAGGGGTGACATGATATCTCAGAGTCATATTAATTTGCATTTCCCAAATCAATAGTGATATAGAACATTTTTTCCTATGGCTGTCCCATTTTCCTTTTGACTTTAATATTTCACAACATAAAGGTTTTTTTTTTTTCCAATGAGTCCCATCTTCTCATTATGTGGACAAAGTATTTAAGCTTCAGCTTCAGTATTTGACCTACCAGTGAATAGCATAAATCAATTTCTTTAAATATTGATTGAATTGATTTTCTTGATATCCAAGGGACTCTCAAAATCTTCTCCAGGGCAGCTAGGTGGTGCAGTGGATAAAGCACTGGCCCTGGATTCAGGAGTACCTGAGTTCAAATCCGGCCTCAGACACTTACTAGCTGTGTGACCCTGGGCAAGTCACTTAACCCCCCTGCAAAAAAAAAAAAATCTTCTCCAGCACCACAATTAGAAAACATTGATTCTGTGGTGATTTTCTAGTACAACTCTCACAGCCATACATTGTTACTGGAAAAACCATAGCTTTGACCATACAGTCCTTTGCTGGCAAAGGTGATATCTACTTTTTGGTATGCAACCCTGATTTGCTATAACTTTCCTTCCAAAGAACAAGCATCTTTTAATTTCATGGCTATAGTCATTGTCTGCAATAATCTTTGAGATCAACAAAATAAAATCTGATGCTGTTTCCAATTTTTTCTCCCTCTTTTTGCCAGGAATTGATAGACCAGTTGTCAAGATCTTAGTTTTTTTATATTAAGTTTCAAGCCGTTTTTTAAAAGCTTTCCTTTTTCACTGAAGATCAACAGGCTTCTTAATTCCTCTTCACTTTCTGCCACCAGAGTGGCATCTTCTGAATATCTGATATTGCTCCTTTAATGTGGAAGCCACTAAATTTTGTGTGATTCTTACTGCTGCTTCATATTGTTTGAATTGTTTCTTTCTGGCCTTTTGAAGCATTTTCTTTTTGATCTAGGAGTTCTAGAATCTGACTATAATATTTCCAGGAGTTTTCATTTTGGAATCTCTTTCAGGTGGTGATCAGTGAATCTATTTTGCCCTCTGGATCCAAGATATGAGGGCAATTTTCCTTGAAAATTTCTTGAAATATTATATGTAGGCTCTTTCTCTGATCATGGCTTTCAGATTTTCTAATAATTCTTAAATGATCTTTCCTTGATCTATTTTCCAAGTCAGTTGTTTTTCCAATGATATATTTCACATTGTTTTTGTATTTTTTCATTCTTTTGGTTTTGTTTTATTGTTTTCTGATGTCCCATGGAGTCATTAGATTCCACTTTCCCCATTCTAATTTTTAAGGTATGATTTTCTTCAGTGAACTTTTGTACCTGTTTTCCCATTTGGCTAATTCTATTTTAAGGAGTTCATTTCTTCAGTGAATGTTTGTATCTCTTGTTACTATTTGACCAATTCTGTTTTTTAAGTTGTTATTTCCTTCAATATTTTTGTGCCTCTTTTACCAAGCTGTTAATTCACTTTTTTTTTTAAGTGAGGCAATTGGGGTTAAGTGACTTGCCCAGGGTCACACAGCTAGTAAGTGTTAAGTGTCTGAGACCGGATTTGAACTCAGTTCCTCCTGACTCCAAGGCCGATGCTCTATCCACTGTGCCACCTAGCCGCCCCTAATTCACTTTTAATAATTTTCCTGCATTACTCTCATTTCATTTCCCATTTTTTCCTCTACCACTTTTCCTTTCTGTAGTTCTTCCATAAATTCTTGTTGGGTTTGAGTCCAATTAATATTTTTCTTTGAGGTTATTTTTTGTAGCCATGTTCACATTTTTATCTTTTTCTGACTTTCTGTCTTGGTCTGCCTTGATATCATAATAGCTTTTATGGTCAAATTCTTTTTTGTTTTTATTTGTTCATTTTTCAGCCTCTTTCATGCCTTTGAACTTTATGTTTAAGTGGGGCTCAGCTCACCTAGGAGTTAGTAGGCACTGTCTGACACTCTTACCATCTCTGGCCTGAGAACTTTAAACTCTGTTGCTGCTGCAGCTGCTGTAGCCATTTTGACTCTGTGGGTTCCAGATAGACCTTCAGCCTGGTGAAGTTTTTTTTTTTCCTGGTGAAGTTTTTTTAGGCCAAAAAAAAAAAGTTTCTTTCTGACCTTTTGCCAGCTTTGCCACTCCAAACATTGGTTTAAAGCATTATTTAAAGTTGTTTGGAGGGAAATGTTGGGAGACTTTAGGTGGGCAGCTGTCACTAATTTGCAATTTTTGGTTCCACTTCCACTAATTTTTAATCTTCCCTTTATCAGCTACTTCTACACTGCTTATGAACATACCCATGTCTCTCTCATCCTCAAGAAGAAATCCTTACTTAAACCACCATACTAATTGTCCCATGCCTCCTCCCTTTTGTGGCAAAACTCCTCGAGATGGCAAACTAGAGTATATACCAACACTTCTTTTCTTATTACACTCTTCTTAACTTTCAACAATTTGACTTCTGATATCATCATCTGCTTTCTTCAAATTTACTAACATTTTCTTAAGAGCAAAATCTAATGGCTATTTTTCTCAGTTCTCATCCTTCTTGGTCTCTATGCAGTTTTTGGCATTGTCAGTTACTCTATTCTCCTTGATAATCTCTTCTCTCTTGACACTACTCTTTCCTGTTTCTCCTTTCTATCTGATGGCTCCTACTTATTCAGTCTCCTTTGTTGTATCTTCATTTAGATCATGCTAGCTAACTATGTGTATCCCCACAGGGCCCCACAGAGCCCTGGACAAAGTTTCTTCTTTCTCTAGGTTATATCACCTCATGATCTTATCAGCTCCTATATATTCAATTGCAATTTCTCTGCTAACCTAGTTATCTAGCCCTAACCTAAATAAGACAACTAGATAGCACACTGGATAGAGTGCCAGGCCTGGAATTAGGAAGCCCCGTGTTCAAATCCAGCTTTAAACACTTATTAACTGTGTAACACTAGGCAAGTCACTTAACCTCTGTTTGTTTCAGTTTTCTTTATAAAATGGGAATAGTAATAGCATATACCTACCAGGGTTGTTGTAAAGATCAAATGTGATAATATTTGTAAAGTGCTTAGCACAATGCCTTGTACATGGTCACTACTATGTAAATATTAACTATAATAGTAATTATTATGATATATGAAATACCTATTGTACTTGGAACATAGAAGGTACTATGTAAATTTTAGTTATTATTGTTATTGTTACTATTATTTTCTGCTTACCTCCAGTTTAGCATCTTCAGCTGCCTATTGGACCTTTCAAACTAGATATTTGTTTTGTTAAGGATAATGTTCAGATTTGCTCCTACAAAAATGACACTCCAACACCAGGTGAAGAAAATTAGATTTAATTAATATTATAGTACAGGAAAATATATATTAGTTTTGCAGCAGCAGTAAAGTAAGCAGCCTATCAATGTAACTATTAAAGCAAATGCAACCACTATGTAGAGATTTAAAGGGAAATACATCACCAAATCAGGGAAGCACCAACTCCTGGTCCATTTGGCCGGGGGTCCCGGTATAGCCTGCCAGAGTCCCAGTTGGGAATATCCCAGGCAGAGCGTCCTCTCCATGGGTGAGATTCAAAAGAGTTGGGGGCTTACTTTGACTATGACAAAAGGGGCTTGAAGTCACCAATAGCGGCTTGTATGATGAAGTAATTTTATGACTGACATCAAGTAAGTTTGCACAGGATCACTGCCAGAGAAGTTGGAATAAACATTTAGTTTCTCAGGACATACTCCTGAGGGGGAGACAACACCCCAGGACCACTCCAGGAATTGTTTATAGTCCCTAGGAATGGCTAGTTCCTGGGAACTTTAGGCAGTTAATCTGTAATATATGCCTAGAAGGGACCTGGCCAGGATCCCAGCAGGGTACCCTCCTTCACATTCCTAGTCTCAGTCAAAACAGGGGCAATTTCCCACATTAAGCTATAGCTAGAGTTAGCAGAAAACATCTGGGAGTTCATAGAGGGGGCAAACACAGGCTTGTGAGCTAGGCCTGTGCCTGGATGATCTTCTAATATTCATTTACCTTTCAATATCCTACAGACACCCTAAACTCAGTATGTCCCAAACTGAACTCATCATCTTCCCCCACTACAAACCTCTCCTTCCCCAACTTCCTTATTACTATGGAGGATACCACCATCCTCTGTCATCATCTCCAATTCCTCACTGTGTCTCACCTCTCTGGCCCCTATATCCAATTTGTTGCCAAGGCCTGTAGATTTTATCTTTATAACATCTTTTCCATATATCTTCTCTCCTCTTTTGCCACTGTGTTCATGCAGATCCTCATCACCTCATGCCTGCATTAATTCAGTAGCCTGATGATTAATTTTCCTGTCACAGGTGTCTCCCTACTCCAGTCCACCCTCCCCTCAATTGTCAAAGTGATCTTTCTAAAGCACAAGTCACCCTCCTACTCAATGAACTCCAGTGGCTCCCTCTCATCTCCAAGATCTAATTTAAAATTCTCCTTTTTCATTTTCAAAGCCCTTAATAACTTGTGTTCCCCCTCCCATTCTGGTCTCCTTATACCTTATACTCCATTCTCTGTCCATGTTGTCCCAAACACATACGTTCTTTGATCCAGTGACACTGGTCTTCTTGTTGTTCCTTGAAAAATACACTGCACCTTCCTACTCTGGCCATTTTCACTGTATAGTATGCCTGGAGGACTCCCCTTTATCTCTGCCCCTGGTTTCCCTGTCTTTCTTCAAGTTTCAGCTAAGATCCCACCCTCTACAGAAAACCTTTCCTATCCCCTTTTAATTCCAGTGAATCCCTTCTGTTGATTATTTCCAATTTATCCTATATCTATATAGCAAAGGGATAGGGAAGGAGGTACACATTTATATAGCATCTACTATGTGTCAGGCACAGTGCTAGACACTTTTTACATATATCATTTGATACAACATTTATCTATCTCATTTGATACAAGAAACCTGTGAGGTAGGAGTTATCATAATCTTCACTATACAGTTGAGGAAACTAAGGCTGCAAGGTTAAAAGACTTGTCCAGGGTCACATAGCTAGCGTCTGAGGCCAGATTTGCACTCAGGTCATCCTGACTTAGGTTGCTCTATTGACTAGGTCACCATCTACCTCTGTATATGCACAATATAGAATGCTATATAAATAAGTGCTCAATTCTGTGACGAATACTGCATACTTTTTTGGATTTGGAGGGGGATGGAGATCAATGAGGATTGTAGGGATTCAGGGTAGTGTTAAAAAAGGACTCCATACTGTGAAGGCATTTTAATTGAGAGGGAAGCTGGTGCAGTGGAAAGAATGTTTGAAGTCAGAGGCCCTGTGTGCACATACTTCCTCTGCCACTTACTATCTGTGTGACCTTAGGAAAGTCACTTTCTTTGTTTGTTTATAGCTGTTTGCATGTTGTCTCTCCTGTTAGACTGTGAAATCCTTGAGAAGAGGGACTATATTTTGCCTTTCTTTGGATCCCCACTGCCTAGAATATATTAGCTGCTTATTAAATGTTAATCAACTGACTAGCAGATTTGTTCTGAGAATTGTGATTGAAGAAAGGATGGCCAGAGAGAGCATCATCATAGAATGTTGGAACCAGAAGACATGTTAGAACATGATAACAATAGCAAGCATTTATATAGTACTTTAGGTACTATATATGTTGAGTACTTTTAAGTGCAAAACACTTTACAAACTTTATCTTATTTTATCCTTACCACAACCTTGAGAGGGAGGTGTTGTTATTATCCCCATTTTTATGGATGAGGAAACTGTGACTGACAGGTTAAATTATTTGTCTATGGTCACAAATCCAGTAAGTGGATGGAAGGACTCTAGAATGCTTGTTCATTGTGTGTGTTCTGATGGCTCAGAGTGAGTATAAACAGCAGTTGTTTCTGTTCTGGTTAGAAACTCTGAGGGTCTTCCCCTCCGAGATTAATTCTTTTGTGAAGGCAAACTAGGCCATGCTATGTCCCAATTCCTACCTAGTCTTTAACTACTGAATGGACACTGCCTCAGATGAACAGACCTGGGAAAGACCTCAACATTAAAAGACCAAGGTCTCCCATTGCATACAGGGCCATTATCAGTTGTCTTGACCTATGTCATGCCTATGGACTCCAATGACTCTAGAGGAGAGAGTGAGACTGATGACTCTGCACAGCTCTGCTTCATTTAAATCCAATCCATTTCCAAGACATCACCCTGCTGATGTCATTGGTCCTCTTTGAGAATGAAGGATGAATAATACCTGCAACAAGAATACTGACTGTTAGAGCTATGACAAACCTTAGAACCTAGAATATCAGGACTAAAAAGCCTCGTGCATAGAATGTAGAATATAGATCGCAGAATGTTAGGGCTTGAAGAAACCTACAATACAGAATAGGTTATATTAAAACAAATGGGAAACTTAGGGATCATTTGATACAATCCTTCCATTGAATTCAAAGATGAGGAAACTGAACCCCATATGAATGCAATGTCTCACTCAAGGTCAAAGAGTTACTAAGTGACAGCTGAGACTCAAGATCTTCACACTCCTAGTACTTGAGCTAAAGAATCTTCAATAATATATTGAGTGTATTATTTTCTATATACACCATCACTAAAATCCTCTTCTAATAACTCTTGGGAGAGGAGATGATGCTACTGTGGTTTCTTAGTTGTCATGTTAATAGAATACAGGGCATATCTGGAATAGCTTCACTATGGACTTGATCATGTTCTATGTGTTCAAGGACCAGTTTAAGTAAATACAGAGATACTGAGAACCAGTCACCAGAGGGTGATTTTTTTCTAGTGATTGTGACTCATAGAACCATCCACTAGGTCATGGAGAGGTTGCAATCTGTGTCATCAGAGGTAATTCCCACAGGGATGAGATTATAGACCATTTGAAGTATTCAAGTAAGAAGTATAAAATGAGGCTACAATGCTGGAAAGGATTTTTTTATTATGTAACCATGGGCTCAAGGAGCTTAGTATTTAATCAGCAATTCCTGCCATCAACAGTTTTATTTATTGTCTGAGACTGAAAGTTTCTTTCTTACTAAGATCCTATATATGAATGCTAGAGGTTGAGGCATATGTGTTGTGCAGCCTTGAAATGTGATTTGATTCTTGTTTTTAATTCCCCACAACAAAACCAAGCAGATCCCAAAACAAATGTGAAATGGAAAGATAAAAAGGATGCAGATTAAAAAGCAAGAGTGTGTGAGGTAGGGAGAGATAGAGAGAGAGAGAGAGAGAGAGAGAGAGAGAGAGAGAGAGAGAGAGAGAGAGAGCGCTCAGAGGCAACAGCAGCAGCAATTGCCATGATTCAAACTGGCTGGTAGAGATAGCATCTGTTGGGTGTTTCCCAGTGTGCCTTGCAAGCATACAAGATAAACATGCACGTGGGTCCAGTCTTGAGTGACTGATCTTAGACTTTCTAATAGTCAAAGGAATCAAAGCTTTGAATGAGACTGAATCAAGGAGGAGAAATATCAATTTTCATTCCTTGTAGCACTCGATGAGAACTGATTCTCTCTTATCACAAGCTCAGAGAAGAAAACAAGTAAACCATCCAACCAAACAAAATCCTTAAGATTTTCCAATATCCACTAGATGTGGTTAGATTTCTCAACCTGTCTTTCTAGCCTCAATTTTCTCATGCTCCCAAGATTCTTATCATAGAATGTCAATGCTTTTTATGACATAAAACATAGAATGTCAGAGCTTTAGAATTTAGAACAGAGAATCTTAGACCTGGAAAAGATATTCAGAGATCATCTAGTCCAGATTAACTTTTATTTTAAAAGAAAAAGAAACTGAAGTCCATGAAGAAGAGAGGAAGTAATGAATAAGGTGATATAACTATAGTCACAATTAATACTCTATCCCATGTTCATAGGCTACTAAATCCAGTGGTCTTCTTACTATGCAATTTTACAAATTATAAATGTGGAGGTGAGTTCATTGGATAATTCTCTATTTTAAGGCAAATATTGCATACAAAAATCTCAAGAGGGAGCCTGGATGAGGTTGTTTCTCACACATAATATACTCAGAAATCTTTCCTGAATCAGTCAGTGGTCAGAGGAAGAAAGTTTGTATTTCTGGCATCATTGGTTGGAAACATAGCAGAGTAAAAAGACCCCAGTTAAAGGTCTATCTCTTAGAGGTTGTGTTACTGTGGACTAGTAACTATTTTTATTCATCTTGAAAAAGGAGTTAATAGCAACTACGTACCTTACAGGATTGTTGTGAGAAAGTTAACAACAACCAAAAAAAAACCAAAACCCCACAACATTTATTAAGGACGAGTTATGTGCAAAGCATTGCTCTGGGTTCAAGTGACAAAAAACTAAAAAACTAGAACATCTCCTGCCCTGAAAGGGCTGATATTCTATTAAGGGTATGTACAGGTATACATATAAGTAAATATAAAATAATACGAGGAGGGCAGAGAACATATGTGTGTATGTTGGGGAGATGGTGAGTAAAGGCTTTAGATAAGAAGTGGCACCTTGGCTGTCTTCCTTGAAAGATACTAAAAATTCAAAGAAGCTGAGATGAGAAAAAATGTGTTCTAGGTATGAGCAGTAGTCTATACAAAGACCCAGAGACAGAAAATTGAATGCTGAAAATTGGGGCCTAGCTGTTGATCAGTTTTCGGAAATGCAAAGGATACAAAAAGGAATAATATAAAATAAACCTGGAAAGGGAGTTGGGAGGAAGATTATGGAAAATTTTAAATATTAGGATGAGATGTTTTTATCTAGAGGCAGTAGGGAATCATTGAAGATTTTGAAGAATTAGAATGATATGGCAAAGCTATCATTATTATTATTATTATTGTTATTGTCATCATCACCATCATCATCATTTTGCTGTTGTTCAGTTGTGTCTGACTCTTTGTGACCACTTTTGGGATTTTCTTGCCAAAGATAGTGTAGTGGTTTGCCATTTCCTTCTCCAGCTCATTTGACAGATGAGGAAACTGAAACCAACAGGAGTAAGTGATTAGCCGAGAGTCACATAGCTAGTAAGTGTCTGAATCCAGATTTGAATTCAGGTCTTCCTGACTTCAGGTCAGGTGCTCTAGCCACTGTACCATCTAGATGCCCCAATTTGTGCAGCAGGCATTGTTTTAAGATTTTAGAAATGTCCTCTGCAATTTTAGAGGTATCTGGGTCATTTAGCCATAATGATATTTCCTGAGTTTCCTTTTGTCTATAAACCACAGCTGCCTTACTCTATAATAAGTGAAAATTATTATTAACATAATTATAGGTAAATCCTTCACCTCAGTCTTTAATTGGTTTTCTATTTTCCAACATTTACAGGTTTCTCACAGCCTAATACTTTGTTAGAGATAGAAGTCAATGAAAGATGGAAAAATTTGATTGGCCAAGGGAAGCCTCACCAATAGCAATAACTAAAAATAACTGATATTTTATAGTAGTTTACTAACAAAACAGGAAGACTTGAATTTAATTCCTACTTATTGGCTATGTGACTCCAAACAAATAATTTATTTCTCAATGGTCCTTCTTTCTCCTAGAATATAAATGATCTCCTATGTATGGATTTTTCTTTTTTTGGGGGGGGGCAATGAGGGTTAAGTGACTTACCCAGGGTCATACGGCTAGTAAGTGTCAAGTGTCTGATGCTGGATTGGAACTCAGATCCTCCTGAATTCAGGGCTGGTGCTTTATCCACCGTGCCACCTAGCTGTACCCCATGTATGGATTTTAAAGCCTTTCACAACCTCCCCCTTACTCACCTTTCCAATCCTGTGATATATTATCTGTAGTCAAATTCCATCTTTGACTCTAGGGTAGTCACTTATCCTCTCAGTGCCTTAGATAACTTTGTAAGTCTATAAGTTTCATAAGATATGCCAGCCTACATTGGTAGATGGAGTTCCCTCATCTGGGAGTTCCTTATATTAATGAAATCACAGATCCAGTCCCAGCTTTGTCTCTATACCTTGCTATTTATTTACAAAATGCTTCACATCAGTTACCTCATTTGATTCTCACAACAGCCGTATGAGGTAGGTATCATGATTGCCATTTTATGGATGAAGAAACTGAGTTACAGATTGGGAAAGTGACTTATCCAGGAGAATATTAATTTGTTAGTGGCAAACCCAGGATATCAAGTGAAGTTTCTTGACTTATAGACTAGGGCCTCCTTCACCATGATCCTCTGTTTGAAAAAGTTTTTGCTGCAAACAAACTAGAGGCCATTGTCTCTTGATTGCAATTTTGGCTGTTTTCTTTAACATCAGGAAGGTAAATTTGCCCATCTGAGTGTGTTAAGGGAGGTTATTCCACTTTGAAGGAAACAAAATTGAGTTCATTGACTTTATAAGACTCCTGGCATAGGTTAGGGGTGATTTTTTATCTCTTATCAGCCATCTCTTCTTTGAAATGTACAGACAAATAGACGGCAGCTTGTGTTACCAGAGGGAGTCACCAATCTTGAGCCAGCAAAGTGCATTTTATGAAAAGCAACCAAGAAAGGAGGAATTGCTGGGACAAAGGGTTCCCCAAGGTAAAATCTTCTGGGTCATTTTTCAGGCTAATGCCGTGATAGGTCCTGCAGAAAATGTGTCCTTACAAATTCCAGAAGTGCTTGCATTATAGAGATGTTTGTGTTTAAACTCCCATTTTATCTTTGATTTACTTTAATGGATAGAGCAGATCTGTCAGTAGATGTCATTAGACAGAGCTCATGTTCAAGGGAGTGGAGCCATAAGGACCTTGGAAAGAGTCAAGGAGAACCTAGTTATAACTTAGGTACCCTAAGTACCATAGCTATTAAATAGCAGAGTTAAAACTCAAATGCAGGGCTTGTGATGTTATGTTCTACTCACTTCCCATTAAACCATTATGCCTCTTCATATACAAAATAGAGAAGGTTATGTAATTAAGTGCTAAACTCAGGACTAAAAACTGTGTACCCTGTGATTTGGGGAATTGAGGGAGATCAATGAAGCCTATAGAAATCTGGGTTAGTGTGAAGAAAGGACTCTACAGTATGTTGAGCCACTTTACTTGAGAAGGAATCTAGTGCAGGGGAAAGAATGTTTGAAGTCAGAGGCCCTATGTGTGTACATTTTGGCTTTCCCACTTATAATCTGTGTGACTGAGAAAGTCACTTTCCTCAACTATGAAGTAAGGGGGCCTGAATGGGTGACCTTAAAGGTCCCTTCCATTTCTAAATCTGTGATCTTATTATATAATTCTTACAAAGCAGCTACTAGTCATACACTATTAAACTAAGGCTTATAGGGACTGGCAACCTCTGCCAGTCCCTGTCCTCTACCTGTCCTCTTGGTTTGCTCTGGGTTTATTTCTCTGGGTTGCCCGATTTCTCATTAGGGGAACTAGGCTTTCCTGTGTTCCAATTCTACACTCACTTCACATTCCCAGGGAACACATTTATTGTTGGTGCTAGTCTAAAGAGTCTTTCTAAAGGAGTGATAGTTGGTGGAAGGGAAGTAAAAAAGAATCAGTTTTGGAGCAGGAAGTTTTATTCCTGCATGCAGAAAAGATAATGTCAAGAAATAAAGAATCATAGAATAATTATAAGGATTTCCTTAAGGGGCAGCTAGGTGATGCAGTTCATAATTTGCTAGACTTGGAATCAGAAAGACCTGAGTTTGAATCCAGCCTCTGACACTAGTTGTATGACACCAGACAAGTCACTTAACCTATGTCTGCCTCAGTTTCTTTATCCATAGAATGAGTATAATAACAGGGTTGTTTTGAGGTTCAAATGGGATAACATGTAAAGCACTTTGCAAACCTTAAAGTGCTGTATGTGTTAGTTTTATATTAACAGCATCATCATCATCACCATTATCATCCAGTGTGCCAAGTAAGCATTGTGATACAAAAGCAAAAACAGTTCCTGCCCTCAGGAAGCTTACATAATAATAGAGGAGACAACACAGAAAGGGGGAATGGTGGCCATGGAAAGATATTTTCATTCTGAAAGATACTTGGATGGTGAGAGGGATTGTAAGGGAGTAGACTAATATACTCTAATGAGGAACAATGATAGAGTTTATCTTATCATCCTTCATGTTTCCAGAACTGGAGATGGGAGTTGGGGTGGTGGAAAGAGAAAGAGAATAAAAGGTGCTTATGGTAGTTGGTGAAGAAAGAGGAGCAGAAGGCTGAAAAGTTGGGAGTAGAGTAAAGCATGGTTGGGTTTTTTTTTCCTTCTTGAAATGGTATTCCAGGAGAGGCAGCAATAAATCAGGGGAGTGGGGCCTCAGGTTGTAATTTTCCCTGGGGCATGAAGGCAGATGTAAGGGAGAAGGAGAGCCTGGAGTGATTCAAGTGTCCTCTGGACTACTATCATACTGACCTTAGGCAAGTCACTTTATGCCTTTGAAAATGAGGTTTATTATCTCTAAAATGATAGAGAGATAACTTCTAGTTTTGAGAGTCTATCTTCTCTATTTCCTTCCTCTTCTGACAGTCTATGTTTATTCAACCATCTATTCATTGGATAAACTCATAATATATGTTTACTAGTTACAGAGCAGTGTGCTAAGCTCTGGAGATAGATGAAGTTTATGCAATACAAGATTCCTGCCCTTATAGAGCTTGTAGTCTAATAGCAGAATAAGACATGATCATAGATGACCCTAAAGCCCAATCTTGCATGACAAATACAAAAAAGAAGTGCAAAACAAAGAGTTCTGGAAGTCATTACCTGCAGGGAATATCATGAAGGACTTCGTGGAGGAAATGTCATTTGAATCAGGCTTTAAGAAACGAACAACAATTTAACAGGAAAAGAAGAAGGGAGAGTATCCTAGATGCAGAGGACCACAGGGCAATCTAATTAAGCTGGAATATATAATGCACGGAAAGGAGAAATATAAAATAGTATTTGAAGGACTTAGTAGTGGGGGCACTTGAATGTCAGGAAAAAGAGTTTGAACCTAGTAGGTAAGACGGAGTCATAGAATATTTTTGAGCTAGAGTACTGTTATAACTGGATTTACTGTTTAAAGTCTCTAACATTTTGTGGTATTAGCTCCCTATCCCCACAAACATTCTATGATTCTGTGATGGTTAAAGACATGAGCTTTGCCTTTCACTTTCATGGGGTGATCTGTCTGTCAGGCAGGAATGGTACATTATCAAGTGACTGCTCACTTCCTACAACTGGTGCCATCTGAAGGGAAGGAATCATCACTGACCCTGATCTTTCAGGAGCATCTATCTTGGTCCTTCCTGTCCATCTGTTCCCTGACTGCTCTTCCTTCCAATGATAATAACAGGCTACTGTATTTGTCCTGCATTTGCATCAAAGTGTTGACTGCTCCTTCTCCCATGCCAGGCAACCAGTTCTTCCCAATTCTCATTGGATGTTTCCTTGCCTCCTCATTCATCTCCCATCACATAGCAGGTGTCACTGTTTTCTAGCTGCAAGAACAAGGCTTTTTGGAGTGAAGCACTGAAGGTTCAGATCTCTATTTGCCTTTTTCTATGAAGAAGCTTCAATAGAGACTCAAAAAGGACCAATACTATATTATACAGTAGGCATGTGCTGGGTCCCCTTATGAAATGGAAACCCCAGAGGCATAAAATAGCATCGAAAGGAAACAAGGGTTAAAGCAATGACCACAACAAAATATGAGTGGGTGAGAAGCATGTTCTGGATCAAGGCAGAAATACTGAAGTAAATTGTACTTACCCTTCTCCAGCTTCCCCTAGATCCTCTTCAGCTGGAGAACTCCAGCCATTGCTCCAATCCATGAAACTTATTTCCAGTAACTATGGAGGATGTGAAGAATTTTGGGTTTTATGTGAGTTTGCTGTGTTGGTATGTTTGCTGGTAATAGGTAACAGCTACATATGTATTCAAAGAGGGGGTTGGTCTCCATCCTAGAAAAGAGTAAAAGTGCTGGGGAATGTGCTTCTCAGGTTATTAGAGAAAAGGAAGTGTTCCCTGAAAAAATGTAAGCAGCACTTCAAGGAGTAACTAAAAAAGAGAAATTACATAAAGTGTCAAAGGGAAATTTTCAACTGTGTCAGGAGGCTGGAAGGAGAAAGAATCTAATCAAGAAGACTTTAAAATGAAAAGAGAGGAGGAGAGAAGAAACTGCCTACATAGATATGACAAGGGTGGTACCAAAGATACTAGCCTATATAACAAACAGGAGGAAGAAGAACAAAAGAGAAGGTGTATGAAAGGCACTCTCTAAGAAGAGGGCCAGCAATAAAACCTGTGATCTCAGAAGTCTACATACAAATAAGCAAAGTATTCATGGTAAGCTGGGGGAACTAGAAATTTTGATACAAGACTTCATAACTATCACTAAGACTTGGTAGGATGAGATTCATGATTTGAATTTGACTCTGAAAAGAGACATCTTGTTAAAAACAACAAAATCCCTAACAAGGAGTGGATTAGCATTGTATATTATGAATATATACATAGATAAATATGTGTTACATATAAATATAATGTATGTATAGGTATGTGTATAGTTATAGATACAAATACATGTGTATGTATATTCATACTGTAAGAAAATAATGGGCTTTGCCAACGCCCAAAGGCCTCAGCTGGGATTAAGATTGATTGGATTAAGATTGATTGGATTAAGATTGATTGGATTGACTGGCTTCACTGATTAACTCACTTAAAGTTAATTCAATTAAAACCACACCTTCCTGGTCCTCAAGAAGGTATGTTCACAGAGGTTATGAACTCTGACCTCAACATGGGACCACCCTCAAGTCCTGTGAACTAATAGATTTGATTGATGCTAGCCAATTAGCTTGAAGCAGTGTATAAGGATTTCTTCTCCTCCAGACACATAAAAAGCTTCCACACAGTTACTTGGCAGTGTGTTGCTCAGACAGGCTTGTGGTGGAGGACTTGAGGAAGAACCAGACTGGGCTGGAGCTCTAGGCTAGATAGGCCTTTTCTTAACTTTCTGACCTAGGTGTTCTCATTTTTACTAATACCTGGTATGCTTTAATAAATGCTTAATGCCCTAAACTGGTGCTAAAGCTTCTAACTTATATTGGAAACCATAGCTAATTTTCCCTACACTTGGGACAGGAATAAGGTGACCATACATGTAGTTTTACTCATAAAAATACACATATTTGTCCCCAAATAATCTGTATACATGCATATGTATATGTATGTATGAAATCTATACATACATTTCTATATTGATAATATATGAGGACAATACAACCCTTTACTCCTTATCAACTATGTTCCTTTGTTTTTTGTTTTCAGTGAGGCAGTTGGGGTTAAGTGACTTGCCCAGTGTCACACAGCTAGTAAGTGTCAAGGGTCTGAGGTCGAATTTGAATTCAGGTCCTCCTGAATCCAGGGCCGGTGCTCTATTCACTGCGCCACCTAGCTGCCCCAACTCTGTTCCTTTTTAACAAGGTATCTTTCTCTTTACAGAGTCACACTAGCACCTAATTCAACTCTAATTATTCTGTATACTTTGCTAATTTGTATATAGACATATGATATCATGGTTTTATTATTACTAGCTCTCTTCTTAGATACTGCCTCCCTTGACTCCTCTCTTTTGCTTTTATTCTTGTTTGATATAGATTCTGCTTCCTTGCAGGCTTTTCAAATCAATGTAGACAGTTTCTTCCATTTCTTCTTTACCCTCTTCAGTTTAAAGCCTTTTCATTAGATGTGTGCAACTTCTAACTTCCTGACACAGGTAAGAATTCTCCTCTGACTTTTTAATTTCCCTTTCTTGTTAGGCACAGTAGGCATATTTCATTGTGGTCTTGGTCCCTTTTCAATATATGTACTCACGACACACACACACATGCATGTGTGCATATGCACACATATCTACACATATGTGTTAATATCTCTGTATGTGTATATAAGATTATGATATGATATTTGGATATGTACTATATATTAAATCTATAATTCATATAAATGCACATATAGACATGTATATATTGATCATATAGAGTAATAACCTATTCCTTTCTCCCTTATCAATTCTGTTTTCCAGAATATAATTTGAGTCATGAATGCAATCACACCAAGTCTCAGTTATGAGGTCAAATTTGCTTACTTGAATTAAGATCTCTAATTCACTCAGATTATTATGCACACATTGATCATTTGTATATAGACATGTGAGATCACAGGTCATATATGCATCTCTCTCTCTCTCTCTCTCCCTATGTTGTTGTTGTTCAGTCATTGCAGCAGTGTTCAGCTTTTTCTGACCCTGTTTGATACTGGCAAGATGCTGGAGTAGTTTGCCATTTCCTGCTGCAGCTCATTTTACAGATGAGTAATGTGAGGCAAACAGAGTTAAATGACTTACTCAGGGTCACATAGTTAGTAAGTGTCTGAGTCCAGATTTCAACTCAGAAAGATAAGTCTTTCTGACTCTAGGCCTAGCATTCTATGTACTATGCCACCTAGCTGCTCCCTATCTATTTATATCTATCTATAGATATCTATCATCTATCTATCTATCTATCTATCTATCTATCTATCTATCTATCTATCTATCTATCTATCTATCTATCACCTATCTATAGATATATGAAATACAGGAACCTGAGGGGAGACACATTGTGGAGAATACTTGGATAAGGATAAGGATCAATGGGGAAACAAACAAACAAAAACAGTACTCCTAGACTGTTGCAATGACCTACTAGTGGGGGGCAGCTAGATGGTGTAGTGGATAGAGCACTGGCCCTGGATTCAGGAGGATCTGAGTTCAAATCTGGCCTCAGCTGCTTGACACTTACTGGCTGTGTGAGCCTGGGCAAGTCACTTAACCCTCATTGCCTTGCAAAAAAAAGAAAAAAAGAAAAAAGAAAAGAATAACCTACTGGTGGGTCTGTCTGCTTCAAGACTTTCAAGATTCAATGTGTCCTGTATTCAGCCACTAAAGTGATTTTCCTGAAGTGCAGGTCTGACCATGTCACCCTTCTACTCAATAAACTTCAGTGACTCCCTATTGCCCCCAGAGAGGTGTTCAAATTTTAGGGATTCAAAGACCTTCATAATATAACCCTCTCCTACCTTTCCAGTCTTCTTACATCTTATACTTACCATGTAGTTTTCAATCCAGTCACTCTAAGCGTCCTTGCTGTGCCAGGAATGAGATACTCCATCTCTTTGCACAGGGTATTTTCTCTAGCTACCCCCTGTGCCTGCAATACCTCCCTCCCCTTCTCCACTTACTGACCTCCTTTCCTTCCTTTAAGTCCAAACTAAAATGTCATCTTCTACAGAGACTCTTTTCCAACCTCACTTAATTTTAATGTCTTCCATTTTAAAATTCTTTCCTATTTATCCTGTAAAAGATGAACTTGTTTGTTCAACTTTAATTTGCTTGTTGTCTCCCTCCATTAGATTTTGAACTCTTTGAGGGCAAAGACTCTCTTTTGCCTTTTTTGTATCTCCAAGTGCTTAGCAGAATGCCTGTCACATAGTAGGTATCTATATAGATGCCTATCAATTAATTGTTGGCCTACAGCATGGTTAAGAAAAGTCTTTTTTCATTGGATGCAAAGCTAGAACTGTTGGCTTCTTTAAAATAGTGTGACTCAGTAATGATAAGGACTTTTACTATATTTGCAAAAGAGGATGAAGGACTCAATCTCTCAATACTATGCATTGAGTGGGTGAGGGCCTGATCTTCCTTTAGGTCATGTGGTCCTGAGAAACAGGCTTGAGTCTTTGTGATTTTATTATTATTATTATTATTATTATTTTCTATTTTAAGTACAAGAGTGAAGTCTGTGATCTGACTTGGGAGTGCCAGCCATGGGGACATGGGAGTCCAGGAATCCAGATTGAATGTTGCAAACCTTCCAGCTTTGGATTTGAGTTTGCTGCTACTCGCAGCACATACACACTGATGCCTCCTATTCCCTACCCCACCCCCAAGATTGTATAAGAGAGATATGTCCAGAAACAATGGAGGGAAATTTGTATGTTTGTTCTTGCTTTGTATGTTTTTCCTTTCTTTGAAGGAAATATGCCTCTGAAAGGGATAGCTAGGTGGCATAGTGGATAGTGTTGGGCCTAGAATCAGGAAGACTCAAGTTCCAGAATTCAAATCAGGCCTCTGACAGTTACCAGCTATATGACTCTGCATGGGTCACTTAACTATATTTGCCTCAGTTACCTCTTTTGTAAAATGAGCTGGAGGAGGAAATGGCAAACCACTCCAGTAACTTTTCCAAGAAAACCCCAAATGGGTCATGAAGAGTCTGTTGTTATGTTTACACTCAGATCTTGGTCACAGCTCTGGGTGGCAGTCTCAGGGTGAGGAGGAGTACTAGCATACTATGGCTTGGAGCTGCACTGGAGGGAGTACCTTTTTCATAGTTCCAGGGTAGAAAAGAGTGCTTGTGGCCACTTAGAAACCAGAACATAGGTCAGAAGAGTAGGAAATACACCTATTCTTAGATTATACCAACTTGGAAGAACTGAAAACTCATGGTTCCCTAGAAGTATCTCTCAAAAGTGCTGTACAAAACCCCTGAAGCCTGAAAGCAAAGCCCTATTTTAGAAAAGAATTAAAAGTTAAGAAATAGGCTGGAAAATGAGCAAACAACAGAAAAATATCTGACTATAGAAAGTTATTGTGGTGACAATGAAGAATAAAACAGACACTTAGAAGACAATAAAGTCAAAGCTCCTATGTCCAAAACCTCAAAGAAAAATGTGAATTGGCTTCAAGCCATGAAAGAGATAAAAAATAATTTACAAAAATGTAATAAACATTTTTATTTATAGTTTTGGGTTCCAATTTTTATCCCTCCTTCCCTCCCTACCCTCTCCCTGAGGCAGCAAGCAATCAGATATCAGTTATACATGTATGATTATATAAAACATTACAAAATGTGTCATTTTGTACAAGAAAACTTGATTAAAAGGGAATAAATGAAATAAAGTGAAAAATAGCATGCTTCAGTCTGTTCCATCAATATCAGTTCTTTCTTTGGAGGTAGACAGTATTTTTCATTAATAGTCTTTGGGATTGTCTTGGATCATTGTATTGTTGAGACCAATCAAGTCATTCCCAGCTCTTCATCAAAAAATATTGCTGTCTCTGCAGAATGCTGTCTTGGTTCTGCTCACTTCACTATACATTATTTCATACATGTCTATCCAGGCCTTTCTGAAGTCATCCTGCTTGTCATTTCTTATAGCACAGTAATATTCCATCACCATCATATACCACAGTTTATTTATCCATTTCCCAATTGATGGACATAACTTTGATTTCCAATTCTTAATCACCATACAAAGAGCTGCTGTAAATATTTTTGTACAAATAGGTGTTTTTCTCTTTTTGAGGATGTCTTTGGGATATAAACCTAGCAGTGGTATTGCTGGGTCAAAGGGTATGCACAGTTCTATAGCCTTTTGGGCATAGTTCCAAATTGCTCTCCAGAATGGTTGGATCTTTTCACAACTCCACCAATAGTGGATTAGCATACCAGTTTTCCCACATCCCCTGCAACATCCAATATTTTCTGGTTTTGTTATATTTGCCACTCTGATGGATGTGAGGTGATACCTCAGAGTTGTTTGTCACTCTAATATGTGTGAGGTGGTACCTCAGAATTGCTTTAATTTGAATTTCTCTGATCAGTAGTGATTTAGAGTATTTTTTCATGTGACTACAGATACTTTAATTTCTTTGTCTGAAAACTGCTTCTCCATATCCTTTGACCATTTATTAATTGGGCAATGATTAGTATTTTTATGAATTTGATTCAGTTCTGTTCTCTATATATTTGAGAAATGAGCCCTTTATCACAGATACTTATTGCAAATCTTTCCCAATTATCTGCTTTCTTCATAATTTTGGTTGCATTGTTTCTGTGCAAAAGTTTTTTAATTTATATAATCAAAATCATCTATTTTACATTTTGCAATGCTCTCTATAAATTCTTTAATCCTAAATTCTTCCCCTGTCAAAAAATATGACTGAGAAACTATTCCATGCTGTCTTTTTTTTTTTTAAGTGAGGCAATTGGGGTTAAGTGACTTGCCCAGAGTCACACAGCTAGTAAGTGTTAAGTGTCTGAGGCCGGATTTGAACTCAGGTACTCCTGACTCCAGGGCCGGTGCTCTATCTACTGTGCCACCTAGCTGCCCCCCATGCTCTCTTAATTTGTTTATGCTATTACCCTTTATGTATAAATTGTGTACCCATTTTGACCTTATTTTAGTGTATGGTATGAGATGTTGGTCTGTACCTCGTTTCTACCATACTGTTTTACAGTTTCCCCAGCTTTTTTTGTCAAATAATGAGTTTCTGTTTCAAAGACTTGGATCTTTGAGTTTATCATATACTAGATTACCATAGTCATTTACTATAGTATAATTTGTATCTATTTTATCCCACAGATCCACCATTATTTCTTAGCCAGTACCAGCCTGTTTTGACCATTACTACTTTCTAATAGAGTTTGATATCTGGTATTGCTAGGCCACCTTCTTTTGCATCTTTTTCACTGATTCCCTTGATGTCTTGAGCTTTTGCTCTTCCAGGTGACTTTTGTAATTATTTTTTCTGAATCTACAAAATTTTTGATACTTTGATTGGTATGGCACTAATTAATTTAGGTAGGAGTGTCATTTTTATTATATTGGCTTGGCCTTCTGTGAGAAAATAATTATTAGAAATGGGTTTTGGGGGGACCCAGTGTCTCTTTACCTCTCCCTACTTCAGAGGTAAATTTTTAGAGAGAAAATTTTAATCTCTTTCAGGGCCTAATCCTGTGCAGGGTTTACAAGGAATGGAGATAGAAACCACACCTATCTAAAGCACTGACCCTGGATTCAGGAGGACCTGAATTCAAATCCGGATTCCAACACTTGACACTTAATATCTGTGTGACCCTAGGCAAGTCCTTAGCCCTTATTGTCCTGCAAATGAAAAGAAAAGAAAAGAAAGAAAGAAAGAAAGAAAGAAAGAAAGAAAGAAAGAAAGAAAGAAAGAAAGAGAGAGAGAGAAAGAGAGAGAGAGAGAGAAAGAAAGAAAGAGAAAGAAACTGCACCTATTTGATTTGCTTTTGCCGGCAGAGGGTTTGTCTCTCACTAGACCTTGATATCATCGAGGTAGAACTCATTTTAATATGGACCACCCTCAAGTCATGTCAAGCAATGGAATTGAATAATGCTAGCAAATTAACTTTTATTAGTGTGCAAGGAGCCACCTTTACTGGAAGAGGAAAAAAGACTCAGACCACATGGCAAAGAAGTGGAAAAAGACTCAGACCATGTGGCGAATGCATTCCAGGCTCAGAAGGCTCTCTAGTTGATTAGTGCTCTCCTCTTAGGTAATGTAGAGACAAAATGATAGTTTAGGATTAGGGGTAGGGTTTTTCTGCTTGTGTTAAATGCCATGTGGTCAATACTAAGTCTTTACTAATTCTTCACTAACATTAAATATACTTTAATACTAAATGCTTACTGCTAAAAATGGGTGCAATAGCCATTAATTTATAAGAAGCAATAATTTAGCTAAACTCAGTCTAGTTCCCCTCCCCAATAATTTATATTACTCACTACCCATGAGCAATCAGTATTTTCCCAATTGCTTAGATCTAGCTTTATTTGTGTGAACAGTGTTTTATAATTGTGTTCATATAGTTCTTGGGTTTGTCTTGGCAGGTAGACTTTCGTGTATTTTATATTGTTTACAGTTATTTTAGATGGAGTTTCTCTTTCTATCTGTTGCTGCTGGACTTTGTTGGCAACATATAAAAATGCTGATGATTTATGTGGGTTTATTTTGTATCCTGCAACTTTACAAACATTGTTAAATAATTTCAAGTAGTTTTTTTAGTTGACTCTGATTTACTAAGCATAACGTGATATTTTCTGCAATGACAATTTCCTCATTGCATATTCTATTCCCTTTAATTTCTTTTTCTTTTCTTATTGCTATACCTAATGTTTCTGATACAATATTAAACAACAGAGGTCATAAAGGGCCTCCTTGTTTCAACCCTAATTGCATTTGGGAGGCTTCTAACTTATCCCCATTACAGATAATGCTTGCTGATGGTTTTAGAAAATATTATGTATCATTTTAAGGTAGACTCCATTCATACTCTCTAGTGTTTTGGATAGGAATGGGCTTTGTCAAAGGCCTTTTCTGCATCTATTGAGATAAACATATGGTTTCTATTGGTTTTGTTATTAATATGGCCAATTATGCTGATAGTTTTTTAATATTGAACCAGCCCTGCATTCCTGGTATAAATCCCACCTGGTCATAGTGTATGATCCTTGTGATATATTGCTGTAATGTTTTTGCTAGCATTTTATTTAATTTTTTTGCATCAATATTCATTAGCAAGATTGGTCTATAATTTTCTTTTCTGTTTTGGATCTTTCTGTTTTGGGTATCAACACCATATTTGTTTCATAAAAGGAATTTGGTAGGACTGTTTCTTCACCTATGTTTCCAAATAGTTTATAAAGCATTAGAATTAATCGTTCTTTAAATATTTGGTAGAATTTGGTTGTGAATCCATCTGATCCTGGGGATTTTTTCCTCGGAAGTTCATTGATGGCTTGTTCAATTTCTTTTCTAACACTGGGTTATTCAAGAATTTTATTTCTCTTTCTGTTAATCTGAGTAATTTATATGTTTTGTAAATATGCATCCATTTCATTTAGGTTGTCAAATTCACATCTAATTTGGCAAAATAGTTCCTAACAATTTTCTTAATTTCATCTTCATTGGTAGTGCGTTTCATTTTTGATGCAAATAATTTGGTTTTATCTTTCCTTTTTTTATCATATTAACCAATAATTCATCTATTGTATTGTTTTGTTTTTCATAAAACCAGCTTCTAGTTTTATCTATTACTTCAATGGTTTTCTTACTTTCAATTTTATTAATTTCTCCTTTGATTTTCAGGATTTCTAAATTGATGTTTAATTGAGGGATTTTTATTTGTTCATTTTCTAGTTTTTTTAGTTGCGTGCCCAGCTCATTCATCTGCTTTTCCTCTATTTTATTGTTGTAACCAGTTAGAGATAAATTTTCCCCAATGCACTGCTGTGGTTCATCCCATAAATTTTGATATTTTTGTCTTGTTGTCCTTTTCTACAATGAAATTATCAATTGTTTCTATTATTTGTTCTTTCCTACTTGATTTTTAAGATCAGATTATTTCAATTGTCAATTATTAAATGTAACTTGTTTTTTACATTATAATTAGAAAAATATGTGTTTACTATTTCTGCTTTTCTGCATTTGGTTATGATGGTCAACTTTTGTGTAGGTGCCTTGTATTGCTGAGAAAAAGGTATATTCCTTTCCATTCCTACTTAATTTTCTCCAAAGATCCATAATATCTAACTTTTATAGAGTTTTACTAATTTCCTCAACTTGTTTCTTGCTTATTTTTTGGTCAGATTTATCCATTTCTGAGAGGAGAAGGTTAAGATCCCCTACTAATATAGTTTTATTATCTATTTCCTTTTGTAACTCATTGAACTTCTTTAAAAAATTAGATGCTATACCATTTGGTGCATATATGTTCAGTATTGATATGACTTCATTGTCTATAGGACCTTCCAGCAAGATATAGTTTCCTTATTTATCTCTTTTAATTAAATCTATTTTTGATTTTGCTTTGTCTGAAATCATTATTGCTACCCCTGCTTTCTTTGCTTCATCTGAAGCATAATGGATTCTGTTCCAGCTCCTTACTATTACCCTGTGTGTCTCTGCTTCAGATGTGTTTCTTGTAAACAACATATTGTAGGATTTTGATTTTTAATCCATTCTGCTAATCTGCTTCAGTTTAATGTAAGAATTATTGGACTACCTGAAAGTCATGATAAAAAAAAGTCTGGACAATTTCTTTCAAGAAATTATCAAAGAAAACTCCCCTGATATATTAGAACCAGAGGCAAAATAGACATTGAAAGAATCCACCAATCACTCCATGAAAGGGATCCTAAGATGAAAACTGTCAGGAACCTCATAGCCAAATTCCAGAGCTCACAGTTTAAGGAGAAAATATGACAAGCAGCCAAAAATAAATAATTCAAATATTGTCAAGCAACAATCATGATTAAATAGGATTTGGAAGCTTTGGCATTAAAGAACTGGAGGGCTTAGAATATGATATACTGGAAGGAAAAGGAGTTAGGTGTACAACCAAGAATCACACAACAAAATTGAATATAACATTTCAGGAGAAAATGGACATTTAATGAAATAGAGGACTTTCAAGCATTTGTGATTAAAAGGCCAGAGCTGAATAAAAAATTTGACTTCCAAATACAAGATTCAAGGGAAACATAAAGAGGTAAAAAAGAAACAAGAAAGAAAAATAATGTAAGAAATTCAATAAGGTTAAATTGTTTATATTTCTATGTGACAAGATAATATCTTTAAGTCTTAACAACTTTATTACTTATAAGAGCAATCAGAAGGAGTATATGTAGACAGAGGGTATGGTTATAAGGTGAAACTGGTGGGATGATACCCCCAAAACAAAATAAATGTGTGAGAAAGAAATTGCAGTGGAAGAAGAATGTAGGAGATTAAATGGGCTAAATTATCCCACATAAAAGAGTCATAAAAGAATTATTATAATGGAAGGGAAGATGGCTGTGAGTGGGCAAATCTTAAACCTACTCTCATCAAAATTGGCTCAGAGAGGCAATAAAATGTTCACGCAGTTGGATATAGAAATCTATCTTACCCTATAAAGAAGTAAAAAAGGGACAGTGATAATAGAAGGAAGAGGGGAAGACTGATGAAAGGAAGGGATATTGGGGAATGTGGTGATCAGAATCAAATCACTTGTCAGGAGGAAAAGGTGGGGGAGTAAGGGGGGGGACATAAACAAGCAAAAAATAGCATGGAGGGAAATAAACAGTTAATTATCATAACTATAAATGTAAATGGGAGTAACTTACCTGTTAAATGGACCCACTTATTCTTTAGAATTAGACCATTTAGTTTACAGCTAGGTGGCATAGTGGATAAAGTACCAGGTCTGGAGTCAGGAGGACCTGAGTTCAAATCCAGTCTCAGATACTACTATGTGACCCTTGAGGAAAGTGAGGGAATTAGGATTGCAAATGGTAATGGAAATGGAGTGAACCACCCTGACTACATTTTGTGATTCAGTTCTGGAGCTAGCTCAGTTTCCTTTCTATTCATTTATGGGTCTAGTCCAACTTCTGTCTGGTGAGAAAACTGTATTCAGTTGTGGGAATTGGGAGTAACTCTTATTTCCCTGTTTGAACTCAGCCTTGCACGACTAGGAAACTGGATCACCTCTACCTACTGTTTAGAGAGCCTTAAGTACCTAGGTTATGTTGACCAGAAACTCAGTCAGATCCAAAGATTGATGCAAGTTTTTCACAATTGCACATGTCAAACAAACCTGATGTCTTATCTGAAAATGAGCCTCATACTGGTCAATCAGTTATTGTTCCCATGTTCTCTTGATTGTTTACACATACTTGAGAAGTGGGATAAATTTTTTTTCTTAATTCAAGTAATTGGACCTGTTTATTCTCTCCCTCTCAAATCTGAAAGCTCCTAATCTTTCCTCTGATTAGAAATCAGATTACCTAATGTTGTATTATTTCCTTTTATTTAATTGGACTCATTTTATTGTTTTTAATTTATTAAAGTCTGTTTCCTCCTGTTTTGGGGGTCCAGGCCTAAGCTGAAGAGTTTTTATATGGGTTTGTTGGGCAATTGCCATATATTACTTAACATATTTTTGGAAGATCATACCTTTGTTTTCCTTAGTCATTTTATCTTTTACCTTCCACACCCTAGGCAAATCACTTAACCTAGTTTGCCTTTTTTTCTTCCTCATAAGTAAAATGACCAGGACAAGGAAAGGGCAATGTACTCTAGTATGTTTGCCACAACAACCTCAAAAGGAGTCCCAAAGAGTCAAAAATGACTGAAAATGACTAACATCAAAAACAAAAAAATAATTTTTAATCTATGTTCCATGACTTTTTATTGAATGTTATTTTTATTGCATAATGGTCTGAAAAAAGATGCATTTAATATTTCTGCTTTTTTGCATTTGGTTGTAAGGTTTTTATGCCCTAATACATGGCTAATTTTGTGAAGGTGCCATGTACAGCTAAGTCAAAGATATATTCCTTTTTATTCCTAATCAGTTTTCTCCAGAGGTCTAATACATCTGATTTTTCTAAAATTCTATTTATCTCCTTAACTTCTTTCTTGTTAATTTTATGATTTAATTTATCTAGCTCTGAGAGGGGAAAGTTGAGGTTCCCCAGTATAGTTTTAGTGTCTATTTCCTCCTGTAAACTCATTTAACTTTTCCTTTAAGAATTTGGATCCTATGACATTTGATGCATATGTGTTTAGTATTGACATTTCTCCATTGTTCATGATTTTTTTGGTAAATATTTTATTTTTTTCCAATTACATGTAAAGATGGTTTTTCAACATTCACTTTTATAAGATTTTAAGTTCCAAATTTTTCTTTCTCTCTTCTTCTCCCTCCCCCTCAAAATGGCAAACAATCTGATCTCTACATTAATCATGTGAAAGAAGAAATAGAGGAAAAGGGGAAAACCACACACACACAAAAACAATTAAAAAACGAAAATAGTACACTTTGATCTTCCTTCAGGCTCCATAGTTCTTTATCTGAATATGAATAACATTTTCCATCATGAGTGTTTTGGAATTGTCTTGGATCACCATTGATCATCACATAATGTTGCTATTACTGTGTACAATGTTCTCTTGGTTCTGCTCACTTTACTCAGCTTCAGTTCAAGCAAGTCTTTCCAGATTTTTCTGAAATCTGCCTGCTCATCATTTCTTATAGTACAATAGTATTCCATCACGTTCATATATATAGTACCTTTTAACAAAATGTAGTTTCCTGTTTTTATTCCTATTTTTGCTTTTGCTTTGTCTGAGATCATGATCGCTACCCCTGATTCTTTTTAACCTCAGCTGAAGTATAATAGATTTTGCTCTGCTCCCTTATTTTAACTCTGTCTTTGTTTCAAGTATGTTTCTTGTAAACAATATATTGTTGGATTCTGGTTTTTAATCCATTCTGCCAGCTGCTTCCATTTTACTGGTGAGTTCATCCCCTTCACATTCAGTTATGATTAACTGTATTTTCCCCATCCTATTTTTTGCCTATTTATTCTCTCTCTCTCTCTCTCTCTCTCTCTCTCTCTCTCTCTCTCTCTCTCTCTCTCTCTCTCTCTCTCTTGCTCTGTCTCTGTCTGTCTTTACTCTGAACCTCCTCAAAAGTCTGTTTTATTTCTTATCACTACCCCCTTTAGTCTGCCCTCCTATCTACCAGCTCCCCCTTCTTCCCCTATCCCCTTCCCTTCCTACTTCCCTGTATGATAAAATAGATGTCCTACCCAACTGAGTGTGTATGTTCCCTCTGTGAGCCAATTCTGTAGAGAATAAGACTCAAACATTCTCATTCACTTTCCCCATCTTTCCTTCCACTGTAAAAGCTCTTCCTTTCATGCCTCTTTTATGTGAGGAATTCAATTTGAGGCATTTTAAAAAGTGGTTTGAGGGGAATTTGGGAGAGTTCAGGTGAGTTACTGCCTCTACTCCAACATCTTGGCTCTGTACCAAGATCATCTTTTAACAAACTCCCTCAGAGGGTCTGAGAGGGTTGGATATAACACTCTTTATAACACCAAGCTTATTGTTATTAATATCCCTATGGCAGGAACCAACATCCTCTTGAAGTCAAATGAAACTAAGATGAGAAGGAGCTGTCTCTGTCAGCACTTGCTTTGAAAGGGGATTTTATTTATCAGCGTTTATTCACTTTCCTGTTATTTAACAAAATCATTCTTTTCCCTTCCCCCTCATGCTAAACCCAACCCAACAAGCTTTTTTCATTTGAACATTCACTTAGTGCACTCCAAAGTGGTGTTTTTGCCTCTGACTGAAGCATTGTGCCCAAGAAATGACGCTCATTTTCCAGGAGCCGGAACAAAGCCTTTTGATTTGAATGTCAATGCTGTGAGCATGATTAAATGTAAGATTCACTCTCGCATTCCCCAGCTGCAAAATAAGTTGTACAGTTCAATTAGTTTGCCATGTGGTGGCTAATATAATCCCCTAAAGGTTGCTATGGTGATGGGGCTAATTAGAATGGGGATGGTGCAGGGGCTGTTTTTTTTGTGAATTTTGCCAGATTTGGGAGATAGAAAGGGTGATACCAATGAGGCCAAAATCATAATCAGTTTTAAAAGTCTGGAAAGATTCATTCAGCACTTAAAAGGAGTTGAGTTCTTCCTCTGGTCTTTGAGGCAAAATTCCTTCTAGTCTTCTGAAAAAAAAAAAAGCTCCAACTGCCCCAGGGGAAGGGTGCAAACCTCCCCACTGGTTTATGTTTTATGACCAGAGAAAACATCTAGATTCAGTAGGGAGGTAATATGGTTTGGTAGAATGAGGCAGAGAGTTACAGTCAGAAGATCTGGGCTAGAGTCCTGTCTCTGATATTTATAGAAGATTATATAGTTAATGAGTCACTTAACCCTCCTGGCTTTTAATTTGTAAAATGGAGATAATTATACATGCTGTACCTCTCTCATGAGATTGTCAAATGGAAAAAAGAAGCAACCTCCAGCCCCTCCCCCCCAGCAATACAAATAGTACCTGTCTCACAAGGTTGAAAAAAAAAAGAAAGAAAAGTGAAACTGCTTGTTAAACTATAAAGTGTTATGTAGGGCAGCTCTGAGCCTGGATTCAGGAAGACCTGAGTTCAAATCTTGTCTCAGACATTTACTAGCTGTATGACCTTGGGTAAATTACTTAACCTCTGTCTGCCTCAGTTTTCTCAATTGTACTTCACAGAGTTGTGAGAATCACAAGAGATAATATTTGTAAAACACTTTAGACAATGCCTGACAAATAATAAGTTCTTAATAAATGTTTATTCTCTCCCTTTCCCTCTATATTGTAACTACAAGCAGCTATGTTGTAGTAGAAATAAACAACACAAACAAAAATATGTAATTTTTAGATTGGCTCATTGTTGGTGGCAGGGACATAGAATCCCAAATTGTCAAGTTGACATTCAAGTCTGCCTATGGCCTGGTGCCACCTTAGTTTCCTCTAAACCCCTTCATGAACAGTGTGGGTAAAGCAGTGGAATTTATGGGCCAAGAGAAAAATAGATTATGCTATTTGGAGGTTATATTTTAAACACTCATCCAATTATAATATTTGATGTTCTCTGATTCATTCCAGTCCCAACATTCTTATTTCCATGTTCAAAGGTAGTAGTGCAATGGAAAGAATAATGGACTTGGAGCCAGTATACATGGATTCAAATTTTTCCTCTGATACTTAAAGTCTGATTGAAAGCAAAGCATGTAATATCTGGGAGCTTCAGAGTCTCTATCAGCAAAATAGAGATAATAATACTTGTACTACCTACTTCTCAGACTGTTGTAAGGAAAGCACTTTATAAACCTGACAATACTAAATAAATGAATTAATACTTAGGTACATTTAAGTTTTAACATTCTCTGTTATAAAGACCCTTCCAGCATTGATGTTTTCTGGCTCTGATAGTCTATATTCCATGTTCTAAAGGTCTTGTCCTTTCTATGTTTAACATTCTATGTTCCAGGGCTCTTGCACATATGATATTCTATCTTAGACCACCAATATGAGCCACTTAGCAGCTTCTGTGAACCAATGTACAGTGGAGCTCAAATCACTCCTTGATATGTAAGAAGCTGGCCTTGTGTGACAGGCAGAGCAATAGAGACAATGGGAGTAAGGGGAGAAAAGTCTTTTAGACTTTTACCTTCACAATCAAGAGATCTAGAGGTATTTTCTCAAGCTATGTGCAATATATTTGGCATTATATTTATCTGTCTCCCTGGCTTATTTCCCCTTTTAGACTGCAAACATGTTGAGGTCAGAGAGCATGTCTTCATCACCATTCATCTTATTCATCTAATCTGAGTTAGGAAAGATCTCAGAACTTATCTAATTCAAATCATACCTGATTAAGAATCCTTTTTATAATGTATACATTGCAATAAAATGAACATAAAAGTAATCATCCAGCCTTTCTTAAATACTTTAATGAAGTGATGCCCACCGTCTCTCAAGGTTTCCCATTTTACTTTGGGATAGCACCAATTCAGGAACTGTGAATTCTATATGCTGTTTCAACATGTGGTGAACTGGAACATCTTCAAGAATGGGGAACTTTCTACTTCCTGATTCAGCCTATTTCATTGTAGAACTGCTTTGATTGTTTAAAGTGCTTCATTATATTGAGTTAAATAATATTCTTTTCTGTAATGTGGTTTGACTTCTTATGAACCAAGAAAGACTAATCTTTTTTTTTTTTTCACATGACAGCATTAGATATTTGAAGAAAGTGATCATGGCCTCTTTAAACCTTTTCTAGATTATATATCCTCAGTCTCTTCACCCATTTATTATATTCTAGACCTTCTAGGCTTGCTCTTCCAAGTTCTACTTGCACTAGTAAAATGGATTCCCCAAAGCTTACTCCCCTTAGAATTCTGTAGTCCTGCAGGGTTGCAGCTTCTAATATTATCACCCATGAGCCCCAATCTGATGTGGTCCCAATATTTATCAACTAATTAATGTCAATTCCTTTGTATAAAACAATATTTACTGAGAAGGTATAACAAAGACTGAAGTTATGAAACACTCCTCAAATCAGGATACACTCTTCCCTCACAAACACATGGTTTTCAGGAAGAATTTTATCAAGTGTAAAGCACAAATAAAATGAATCACAGGTATAAAGAAGATGTAGGGCCAAGGGCATATTGTTCAGTCCCTATATCAGGAGTAATTTTTTTCTCTCCACTGAGTCTCCACTTTGGGGTATGATATTGTCATGGATGAGTCATTCTCAAGCTCAGCTAGGCTGGTACTTCCTGGGATGCAATGCTTCTGCTGATGGGTCAACCTACTGCTGAGCTGGGTCATGCAGATTGCTTGGCTGTTATACTGGTTCCCATCATCCTCTCCTTTTGACTTCAGTTTTTGAGAGGACATGTGATGCCTTTTCTGACCTTTCAAAGCTCACAATATTATAATTTGGTCAGTTCTATCTTCAGATACTCATTCAGCAAATACAGGAAAGAATAAGCACAAAAGGAACACAATTGCATTCACAGACAAAATGGCAGCTGGAAGGGTGGGGGAATGCAGGCAGCTCATAAAAATCCTATTCTCTTGAAATCTTCCTGAGAAACAAAAGGCCCATGGGAATGGCACATTTGAATTCAATTCTGGCTCTAAACAATCAGAAGGTTTTTTGTGGGGGGGGCACCTCATAGTATAACCCCTAAGTCAACATGACTGAAACTAGCTTACGAAGCTCCATGTGTTGCACTGGGACCATGTGTGTTTCAAGGGATTAGGCCCTTATTAGCATACCCCCTCATTATATTAGTATAACATGGTTTCAACATCATTCACCATTTTGATCTCCATTTTCTGAATATAAACCTATCACTTACCCTCCTAAAATGTAGCCCCAAGAAATGAACAAAAACACTTATCTAAGTTTACTTTTCCTAGGTTGAAACTAGTACTTTATTAGGTGGGACAGCATGATATGTGTGCATGCATGTTAAGTGTTTTCATTCAGAAGCCAAAATGGAAAGACAGTTTCAAAAGGAAAGCAGAAGCTGCCACAGAGGTTATCAATATAGCTATTAAAATGACCCTGGAGAGCTATGTTAGAAAGATGTTGCCTTAATCTCCTTTGTAGGAGCATCTTAAGAATCCATTAAGGTTGGTAAAGTGATTTGATAACCTTGGATAATAGGTGTGACAGGAGTATAAACTCGTATGATTAAAAACATGAATTGGATTGTTTTCTGGATGGCTGGAGAAGCAATGGAGGTGAATACAATCTTAAAGGGTATTTTGCTCTGCCCTGTAAAAAATGAATTTGGGAATTGGGATTCTTTTTTGTTAGTTTTCTTCCACAGAATCATTGAATGTCAGAGTTGGAAGATCTTTTAAAAAATATAAACACCATTAAATTTGGAAGGGAACTTAGAACATAGAATTTCAGAGATGGAAGGGAACTGGGAACATTGAAGGCACCTTATAGACTAGTCCATAACTCTCATTTTGCACATGAGGAAACTAAAGACTATAGAAAGCTGTGACTTGCTCAAGGTTACACAACCAAGACTACATTTTAGTTCTTCTGGTTCCTAATCTACTGCTTATTCATTCTACCCCGATGGCTCTTTTCTATTTGTCTCACCAGAAAAGTATGATGTTAAGAGCAAAATGAAGCAGCATGGAGTAATCAAAAGGACTGGATTTATAGTCAACTGACCAGATTTTGAATCTCTTCTCTGCTGCTTAATATCTATATAACCTTTGGCAAGTCACTTAACTTTTCTAGACTAATTTTTCCATCTGTAAAGTGAAAGGATTATACTCATTGATCTTTAAGGTTCCTTTTTACTATAACTTCCTATGTTCTTTATTATGAAGTCTTTTCCAAATTTATATCCTTTGATCCAACTCCCAAGTGTGGTATTAACCAATAAGCTTCTATGTGACTCTTCCTTCATGCCTTACTTTCCTTGTCAATGAAAGAGTTAAACAAAACCCATATTTGCTTACATCACAGGGCTGAGATGAGGTTTAAGATGAGCAAAGATATGCTAAAAATGCCGTAGAAGTATAAGGTCTTTAGTAAAGAACTATAAACAAGGTAAAAGCTCATTGATTGGGGAATGACTAAAGAAATATACTACATGAATATAATTATGTTGTAAGAAACATGGAAAGGCTTTCATGAACTGATGCAAAGTGAAGTAAATAGAGCCAAGAAAATAATATACACCATGGCAACAACAATGTAAATGGGAAAATAATGACCACAAAAGCAATAAATATGAACAAGTTTGGCCCCAAAGAAGAGATATAAGAAAATGCTTCACTCCCACTCCTTTGTACAGATGTTGTGTGTGTGTGTGTGTCTGTGTGTGTGTGTGTGTGTGTTTGGGGGGGAGGGTCCACCAGTATAGAATATTGCATATAAATTTTTTAAAATCAGTTTTGCTGATTTCTCCCCTTTTCTCCTCTTTTTCTTTTAAAGATATTCTTTACCATATGAGGTAGCCTCTATAGGAGCAAAAAGGGAGGAGTACAGGAAGAAATTTAGGCAACAGAAAAATAAAAGATATAAAATTTTCTTAAAAATAAGAAAAATATATGAAAAAATGAGTGTTTGGGGGGGCTGGCAAATGGATTCTGCAACTATAATGGTGTATATCAATTTGAATTAACTTAATGATAATGGCTAGGTATGACATTTTAGGATAGAGTCCTGCCCCAAAACTTGATCTAGCTTGATTGTATATGAATTTTTTCTGAATGCATAAAAGGCAAGAGACATCAAAATTTTAAAACCATAGCTCCAACTTCTCCCGTCATGTCCATAGGAAAAAGTCATTTCTCATCTCTCAGGAATCTCTAACATGTCAAAACCCTAAGACTATAGCTCGTCTTAGATCATCAGCCAATACTAGGATGACTTAGAGACAATAGTACCTACTTGTGTGGGAAAGAACCATTTGGGATCATGGTGATTGATAAAGTCAGACAAAGTTGTCTGGGTTATCATTATCACTACCATCATCACCATCATTAATTATTGTAGACTAAATGATGAGATATACCCAGAATTGAATAAGAGACAGAGATTGGGCTGGATTGCATTTAGGAGCCTTTAACAACCACAAGCTATTTTCTGAAGCAAAGACCTATATTTACATCACAAACACACAAATATTCTCCTAGCAGTACTTGCTAGTTATGAATCTTGGAATGCCATGATCTCTAAAGAATTAAAGTAGTGCATTGCTTAAAGAAGAGATTCATGGAATAGCCAGAGATACCTCTCCTAGCTTCAGTTTCCTCCTATGTAAAATCATGGGGTCAAGTGGGTTATCTCTAAGTTTCCTTCTGTTGATAATACTCTGTGTTGCAGTTTTTATTTTTATTTTTTTACTTTTCTTAACACCTAACATAATGTCTTGCACTTTATTTTTTAAATTTAAATTTTTACTTTTGTCATTCACATGTAGGGATATTTTTTGAGTTCCAAATTTTTCTCCCACCCTTCCTTCATGCCCCCACCTGCCAAGGTCAGCAAGCAATTACATATAGGTTATATATTACTGTCATGTTAAGCATATTTCCACATTAATCAAAATAAAAGGAAAAAATTCAAGAAAGAATAAACAAGAACAATAACTAAAAAGCAACAACAAAAGTGAAAATAGTATGCTTCAGTCTGTATTCAGACTCTATAGTTCTTTTGCTGAATGTGGAGAGCATTTTCTACCATGAGTGTTTTGGCATTGTCTTGGATCATTGTATTGCTGAGAAGAGTTATGTCTACCACAGTTGATCATCCCACAGTGTTGTTGATACTGTGTGCGATATTCTTTTGGTTCTGCTCATTTTACTCAACATGTAATTCTTTCCAGGTTTTTCTGAAATCCATCTGATTATCATTTGTTACAGTATGATAGTATTCCAATACATTCATATACCACAACTTATTTAACCATTCTCCAATTGATAGGCATACCCTCAATTTCTAATTCTTCACTACAAGAAAAAGATCAGCTATAAATATTTTTATACGTGAGGGTCCTTTTCCTTTTGTTATGATCTCTTTGGGATATGGACCTAGTAGTTGTATTTCTGGGTCAAAGTGTATGCACAATTTTAAAGCCTTTTGGGCATTGTTCCAAATTGCTCTCCAGAATGGTTGGATTAGTTCACCGCTCCACCAACAGTGCATTAGTATTACAATTTTCCTACATCTTCTCCTACATTTATCATTTTCCTTTTTTTTTTTTTTGCCATATTAGCCAATTGGATAGGTGTGAGGTGATACCTCAGAGTAGTTTTAAGTTGCATTTCTCTAATCAGTAGTAATTGAGAACATTCTTTAATCTGAAAACTGCCTGTTTATATCCTTTGATTATTTTTTAATTGGGGGGTGACTTGTATTCTTATATATTTGATTCATTTTTTTCTATATAGTTTATATATGAGGCCTTTATCAGAAAAACTGTCTGTAAAATCATTTCCCAGCTTTCTGCTTTCCCTCTAATCTTGTTTGCATTGGTTTTGTTGGTACAAAACCTTTTTAATTTAATGTAGTCAAAATAACCCACTCTGTATTTCATAATGTTCTCTCCTATCTTTGATCATAAATTCTTTCCCTCTCCACAGTTCTGACAAGTAAAGTATTCATTCATTTTCTAATTTGCCTATGGTATCACCCTTTATGTCTAGATCTTGTACTCATTTTGACTTTACTTTGGTTTATGGTGTAAAATGTTGGTCTATGCCTAGTTTCTGCCATACTATTTTCCGTATTCCAAGCAGCTTTTGTCAAATAGTGAGCTTTTATCCTGTAGGCTAGAATCTTTTGGTTTACCAAACAGGAGATTGCTGTATTCATTTACTGCTGTGTTTTGTGTGCCTAACCTATTTCACTGATCCTACTCTCTATTTCTTAGCCAGTACCAAATAGTTTTGATGATTACTGCTTTATAATATAGTTTTAGATCTCATATAGCTAGGCCACCTTGATATTCTTGACCTTTTGTTCTTTCATATGAATTTTGTTATTTTTTTCAAGCTCTATGAAATAATTTTTGGTAGTTTGATTGGAATTGCACTAAATAAGTAAATTAATTTGGGTAGAATTGTCATTTTTATTTGATTAGCATGGCCTACCCATGAGAAATTAATATTTTTCCATTCATTTAGATCTGATTTTATTTGTGTGAAAAGTGTTTTGTAATTGTGTTCATATAGTTCCTGGGTTTGTCATGGCAAGTAGACTCCCAAATATTTTATATCAACTATAGTTATTTTAAGTGGGATTTCTCTTTCTATCTCTTTCTTCTGGACTTTGTTGATAATATATAGAAATACTGATGATTTACATGGGTTTATTTTATATCCTTCAACTTTGCTAAAGTTGTTAATCATTTCAAGTAGTTTTTTAGTTGATTATTTTATGTATATATTCATTTATTTATTTTAATCATAAAAGAATTTTATTATTTTCCAGTTACATGTAAAGATAGTTTTCAATATTTGTTTATTTTTGGAACAGTTTGGGTTCCAAATTTTTCTTTCCCTACCTTCCTTCCCCCTCCCCAAGACAGAAAGCTATCTGATATAGGTTATACATGTACAATCACATTAAACATATTTCTGCATTAGTCAGGTTGTGGAAGAAGAATCGAAACAAAAGGGAAAAACCTCAAAAAAGTAAAACAACTACAGCAACAAAAGTGGAAACAGCATTTTTCAATCTGAATTCAGATTCCACAGTTCTTTTTTTTCTGGATGTGGAGAATGTTTCCATCAATAGTCCTTTAGAATTGTCTTAAATCTTGCAATCCATCTACAGAGAAAGAACTGATGGTATCTAAAAACATATTGAAGCATAATTTTTTGATAGTTCCTTAATCTGAAGTTTTGTTTTGTCTGTTTTCTTTCATAACCTGGCTAATGTGGAGATGTTTTGCATGACTACTCATGTATAGCTTATGTTGAATTGCTTGAGTTCTTGGGGGGTAAGGTGGGGAGGAAGGGAGGAAGAGAATTTGGAACACAAAATTTTTAAAAATTGATGTCAAAATTTGTTTTTACAAGTAATTTGGAAAAATAAAATTCTAAATTAAAAATCAAACCAAAACAAAAAAACCCCAGAATTGTCTTAAATCATTGGTTTGCTGAGAAGAGCTAAGTCTATCACAGTTGATCATCAGACAATGTTGCTGTTACTGTGTACAAGGGTCACCTCGTTCTGCTTACTTCACTCAGCACAGTCCACTTAAGTCTTTCCAGGTTTTTCTGAAATCTGCCTACTCATCATTTCTTATAGCACAATAGTATTCCATTACATTCATATACCACAACTTGTTCAACCATTCTCCAATTGATGGGCATTTCTTTGATTTCTAATGCTTTGCCACCACAAAAAGAGATACTATAAATATTTTTGTACATGTGGTTTCTTTCCCCTTTTCTATGTTCTCTTTGGGATACAGACCTAGTAGTGGTATTACTGGATCAAAGGGTATGCAAACTCCCATAGCCCTTTGGGCATAGTTCCAAATTAGGGCAGTTCTCCTTAATAATTTCATGAAATATGCTGTTTAGGCTCTTTTTTTGATCATGGTTCTCAGATAGTCCAATTTTTCTTATATTTTCCCTCCTGGATCTATTTTCCAGGTCTGTTGTTTTTCTGAAGAGGTATTTTACATTTTTCTACTTTTATATTATTTTGATTCTGCTTTCTTTGTTCCTGTTGTCTTATTGAATCATTGAGTTCCATATTCTCAATTCTGATTGTTACAGAATTATTCTCCTTTTTCAATTTTCCAATTGTATTTTTAAGGCATTATTTTCTTTTTCTAAGCTATTGACTTTCTCTTGCATAACTCTCATTTCTTTTCCCAATTTTTTTCTACCTCTCTTATTTGGTTTACAAAATCCTTTCTGAGCTCTTCCAGGAGGGCTTTTTGGTCTCAACACCAATTCTTCTTCCCTTTTAAGGCTTCATATGTAGGAGTTTTATTATTGTTGTCTTCCTCTGAGTTTGTTTTGATCCTCCCTGTCACCACAGTAATTGTCAATGTTGAGTGTTCTTTTTTGTTTCTTATTCATATTTTAATTTTTATTTTAGCCTCTTTTGTGCCTTTTAAGGTTGAATTCTGCTACTGGGGTACAATGTGCACTGTCTGAAGCTTCTTTTGCTGGGGGCCAGGGGCCAAGTCACCAGCTTTTTCCTCTGAGGCATCAGCAGCTTGTGGCTTCTCACTGCACTGGAGCTTAGCTGGGCTTGTTCAGTAGATGATACCCCAGCTTACAGGTTGCCTTCTGTATTGGGGTTGGAAGCCTCACAACTGGCCTATTGTGCCACTAGTTTTCTGTGCTAGAACCACAGGTCTTTTTTTTTTTTTTGCCGGGCAATTGGGGTTAAGTGACTTGCCCAGGGTCACACACCTATTAAGTGTTGAGTGTCTGAGGCCGGATTTGAACTCAGGTACTCCTGAATCCAGGGCCGGTGCTCTATCCACTGAGCCATCTAGCTGCCCCAGAACCACAGGTCTTTAACTTCTGATCTGTGCTGTGACTAAGAGTCTTTTGCTGGCCTGCTGTGCTGAGCTGTTCTCCCCTTTTACCCAGATAAAACAGACCTTTCCCAAATATCTTCTAGATTATCTTAAGTTGGAAGACTGTTTCACTCCATTTCTTTGGCAGGTTTTACAGTTCTAGAATATGTTGAGGGTCTTAACTTAACATTGTTTGTGAGGGAAATTTGGGAAAGACCAGGGAGATTCCTGGTTTCACTCTACCATCTTGACTCTGCCTCTGGAACTCCAGAGGCACTTTTAAAAAAAGCTGGTTGTGGGGCAGCTAGGTGGTGCAGTGGATAGAGCACTGGCCTTGGAGTCGGGAGTACCTGAGTTCAAATCCAGCCTCAGACACTTAACACTAGCTGTATGACCCTGGGCAAGTCACTTAACCCCAATTGCCTCACTTAAAAAAAAAAAGCTGGTTGAATTAAAAAAAAATTTAGCTGGTTGAATTGAATTGAAATTATTTACATTCTAAGGCCACTACCAGGATATAACTTTTGTGTTAAATTTTCTGTCCTTTTTCAGCTCTAAAATTCCACATTCTATATTCTAAAGCATATTCTAGTTTCATCAGTTAATTTGATTGATTCCCTACCATCTCTGTGAACTTGAAATCCTTAGTTGATTTGAAATTGACTAGTTATTCATAGACCTACACTTTTCAAGGAGCAAGTGCTAAGTGGCCCACATTGGTTGTATGTACTATAGGGATATTAGGTGTTGTATACTGAAAACTGATATAAGCAAAATATTCATAAGCAGCATTCACTGTCTAAACATGTTATGCTTTGGATAATTCCCTCCATCCTGTGAAAACTCATTATAGCTTTTTTTTAAGGGAGCAGGAAAGTGGTTATTAGATTTCTCTACTCCTTAGGCCTAGAGAAGGAGGGCCTTCTTAGAATGGCCCCTTCCCCACCCCTTGAAACTAGAATGAAGTAAATTTATGATAAATACATATTTTACACAAATGGAAATGAATGTATGAACACAGTATCACAAGGCCTGGCAGAGATTAACAATGAAACTAGAATCTAGAGGGGCTTGGATAAATTTATATGGAAAAGATTCATTATCTTGGACTTCTGATCCAATGTTCTAGTCAGGGTCAGCACTGTCATTCTTTCTCCTATAATTTACTGAGCTCATTGTGGTAGAGATTTCCTAAATCTCTGGCCATGCCATGCCTCTAATCAAGAACATACAATAGCTCCCTATTATTTCTTGGATAAAGTAAAAAATATCTTTATTTTTTTTACAAACTTCAATTCAGCAGAATTTATTAAGCGCCTACTATATGCCAGAGTAAAGGGGCAAAAATAAACTACTCCCTGCCTTCAAGGGTCTTATGTTTGACTAGTTATCTACTGTAATGTGGAGTTTCAGTCTAGGTGAGGCTCCTAAAGCAATGTCTTAATGGCAGGAACCTGGCTGGAGACAGGCAGAGGTGGTGGTCAGTGTGTCTTTTTTTAAGAGATAGAGTTGTTTTAATTAAAATGTGAAGAGACATATAAAGAAGAGAATTGGACAAAGAATTGCTCCTCAGATGAATGGACTGAAAGGACCTGTTTGTGGGCAGAAGAAATGGTTGAGGCTTCTTGGTAACTTGCCTTGACTTTGTTCTCATTAATTGTCATCCTTACCATTTCCTTATTATGACCCTAAAAATAACAAAGTATGTGGACAATTCCTAAATTTATATCTGCAGTTGTGCATTTCCCTTTAAACTAAAATCAAGTGCCCTACTAGCACTTCAAAATATATAAAAATTCAGCAGAAAATCATTATTGTCACCAGAATCTTCAATAACTACTAGTTTTTAATCATTTGTTAATTCCACTCTGACCCTCTGATCAGGTACCAAATGTCAATTCCAACTTCAATAATTCACATTGGTCACCTTAAAATGGACATCCATGATGGGAGTTTGGTCTGATTTAAGATTGTCCCCAGATAGTTTATATTATTATTACTATTTCATTATTTTTCTTTAGACAAAATTCATTTTTGTCCTATTCCCCAATTGAACTGCTCACATAGGAAAAGGTCAGTACTTCACATGTTATTTTGGGGGTGAAATATCAAATTGAAAATGTAAAATCAAAGCAAATACAAACTAATTTCAGGAATAGGTAGAACACTAACTGGGGTATTCAAGTGTGATTTTGCCTTTTATCTTTTATAATTTGATTCTTCAAGTGGTGGGGCTGATCCCTCCCTCTGATTGGAGAAGGTGGAGGGTCTACATTGGTGACCTCTTCCAAGATACTCCATTTGAGGTGGGGTCCCAGGGTAGCCATTTCATCATTTAGACCCTGGCTGAGTGCCATTATTACTCTCCCTGAGCTGATACTTCTCCCTTAGAGGATGAGTTTTTTAGCATCTTTTTGTTCTTTTCCCATTAGAAAGTGAACTTCTTGAGAGTAGGAAATTTTTTTGCCTATCTTTTTTCTCGTTACATGTAGAGATAGTTTTCAACATTTGTTTTTATAAGATTTCTAGTTTCAAATATTTCTCCCTTCCCTCCCCCCTCCCCAATACAGCAAGCGATATGATATAGGTTATAAATGTACAATCACACTAAACATATCTCCACATTAGCCATGCTGTGAAAGAAGAATCAGAGCAAAAGGGAAAAACCTCAAAAAAGGAAAACAAACAAACAAAAAAGTAGAAATAGTATGATTCAATCTGCATCTAGATTCCACAGTTCTTTTTTCTTCTTTTTGTCTTTTGGATTTGGAGAGCATTTTCCATTATGAGTCCTTTGGAGCTATCTTGAACCACTGTATTGCTGAGAAGGGTTAAGTTGATCAACACACAATGTTGTTGATACCATGTATAATGTTCTCCCCGTTCTGATCATCTCACTCATCATCAGTTCATGTGAGTCCTTCTAGATGTCTCTGAAATCTGCTTGCTCATCATTTCTTCACATTGATCTTTTTAAAACTTTGTGTTCTAAATTTTCTTCCTCCCTCCCTCCTCAACCCTCCCTATGGAATCAAGCAATTCAATATAAGTCATACATGTGTAGTTATGACAAGCATCTTCACATTAGTCAAGTTGTGAAAGAAAATAGACAAAATAACTTTATAAAGAGGAACTAACAAAGAAAATACTTCAATCTGTATTCAAATACCATCAGTTCTTCCTCTGTTGATGGTTTGATTTTTTCATACATCCTTCTGATATCATCCTGCTCATCATTTCTTTCACAGTTACTATTGCTAACTGTATTACCCTCCACCCTATTCTCTCCCCTTGATATTTACTCTATTTTATTTCTTCTTTCACCCTATCCCTCCTTACAAGTGTTTTGCTTTTTCTGCTCTCTCTCCCAATTTGCCTTCTCTTTCTTCACTTTCCCCCCCTTTCCCTTCCCCTCCCAACTTTTCCTCAGGGCTAGATATATTACTATACCCACTTGAGTGTTTTTGGTATTCCATCTTTGAACCAATTCTGATGAAAGTAAGGCTCACTTACTCCCCCACTTCTTCCCCATTTCTCCTCCATTTCATAAGCTTTTTCTTGTTTCTTTTATGTGAGTTTTTTTATACCTTCCACCTCTCCCTTTCCCTTTCTTCCAGTGCATTTCTCTTACCCCTTAACTTTATTTTAAAGATGTCATCATGGGTCTGGTAGGTGATATGGTGGACAAAGTACCAGCTCTGGATCCAGGAGACCCCAAGCCCAAATCCAGTCCCAGACAGAAGCCACCCCATCCTGCCTGCCCTACAAAAAACATGGACAAATACTTTACAGATATAATCCCTTCATATTCAATTCATGCCTGTGCTCTCTATGTATATTCCTTTTCAGCTGCCCTAATACTGAGAGAGTTCTTATGAGTTGGAAGTATTGTTTTCTCAAGTAAGAATGTAAACAGTTTAACCTTTTAATTTCCCTCATGACTTCTTTTTCCTATTTACCTTTTTATACCTCTCTTGGGTCTTGTATTTGAAAGTCAAATTTTCTATTCAGTTCTGGTCTTTTCATCACAAATTCCTGGAAGTCCTCTTTTCCTTTGAAGTCCCATTTCCCCCCTGAAACATTATACTCAGTTTTGCTGGGTAGGTTATTTTAGGTTGTAGTCCCAGTTCCTTTGCCCTCTGGAATATCATATTTCATACCCTCCAGGCATTTAATATAGAAGCTGCTAAATTCTGTGTTATCCTGACTGTGGCTCCACAGTATTTGAATTCCTTTTTTCTAGCTGCTTGTAATACTTTCTACTTAACCTGGGATCTCTGGAATGTGGCTATAATATTCCTGGAAGTGTTCCTTTTGGGATCTCTTTCTGGAGGTCATTGGTGGATTCTTTCAATTTCCATTTTACCCTCTGCATCTAGAATATCAGAGCAATTTTCCCTTAAAATTTCTTGGAAGATGATGTCTAGGCTCTTATTTTGGTCATGGTTTTCAGGTAGACCAATGATTTTCAAATTATCTCTCCAGGTCAGCTGTTTTTCCAACAAGATATTTCATATTGCCTTATATTTTTTCATTCAATTGGATTTGCTTTACTGTGTCTTGGTTTCTCATAAAGTCAATAGCTTCCATTTGTTCAATCCTAATTCTTAGGCAATTATTTTCTTCAGCGAGTTTTTCTATCTCCTTTCCCATTTGACTTTTCAAGCTGTTGACTTTTTTCTCATGACTCTCTTGCATTGCTCTCATTTCTCTTTCCATTCTTTCCTCCCACTCTCTAAATCTTCCTTCTATCTCTCCTACATTCTCTTCAAAGTCCCTTTGGAGCACTTCCAAGGCCTGAGACCAATTCATATTTTTTTGGGAAGCTTTGGATGTTGGAGTTTTGACTTTGTTATTACCTTCTTCTGAGGGTGTATTCTGGTCTATCTTTCTCTGAAAGAAGCTCTCTATAATCTGCTGTTTTCTTTGCCTACTCATCTCAAGCCAGAAGTAGAAGTCTTATTGAAATCTGATTCTCTGTGGTTGAAAGCTTGGCATGTCTGTGCCTGGGCTGCCACTATTCAATTTGGCCCACTGGTTCAGGGTGCTTCACTCCAACTCCAGCAGAGACTACAGCCACTTCACCCTGGCCAACCATCAAACCCCCTCACCAGCCTGCAAGCTAAGCCTAAGAAAAGGCTGCTGGTTCTGAAGACTCAGAGGTGTCTGTTCCTGGGTGGGTCCAGGCCATCTGCTAAGCTCCTCTTTCAGCCCAATCAACAGGTGATCTCAATTGTCATTTCTGGCTGGAAAATAGTCTCACTCTGTTCTTATGTGAGTTATGCTGCTTTAGGCTTTTTTTATGGCATTATTTGGGAGTTAGTGGATGGATTTATCAGGAACTAGGGGTAGTCACAGCCTCTCCTCTGCCATTTTGGCTCCACCCCCCCAAAGTCAAAACTCTTAAGCATGATATTGAGAGCCCTCCATGATCTGGCCCTTCCTTCAATTTGCAAACTTATCTTGAACTATTTCTATTCTGCTCAGCCACAAAAGAGAAGGTAGTGTTAGGTTAGTACATGGAGAAATCTGAGGATTAAGAGAATCTTATAAAATTACACAATGTTCGAGCTAGAAGGGACTCTAGAACTGAATGTTAGAGGTGGAAGGAATCTTAGAACATAGAATATTAGAGCTGGAAGGAACCATCAAGTCTGACTTCTTCATTTTCTAATTTAAGTTTTAGAGTTGAGACCAATGGGAACTTTGGGGTTTGTACTGGACAACTGAGATAGCACAGTGATTAGGAGTCAGTTGTTGGATGGTGTCTGTCCATGTAATCACCAGAATCTAAGATTCTGGGATGATTGAATCATACCTTGGGGTCAGCAAGAAATTAGAGAAAATCAGCAAGTGTCCAAAAAGAGCAGGAAGACTGAAGTGTGGGTCCTGTAGAGTCAGTGCACCCAAACATAAGAAAAGAAAACAGGGGCAGCTAGGTGGTGCAGTGGATAAAGCACTGGCCTTGGATTCAGGAGGACCTGAGTTCAAATCCAGCCTCAGACACTTGACACTTAACTAGCTGTGTGACCCTGGGCAAGTCAACCCTCATTGCCCTCACCCCCCCCAAAAAAAAACCCCCAAAAAAACAAAAGAAAAGAAAACAGTGGATGGAAAAATGGGATCAAGTCCAAATTTTGGTAAGGAGAGGAACTGGGGAATAGAGAGTGGGTCAATTCAGGCCCTCATAGAACTTTGTTGAACCACATAAGGTTGACATTTGTCTTCATATGACAAGTGCTTGTGAATTTCCTAAATACCTTACTGTATAGAGTACCCAGAATCAGATAACACAGGCTCAGAGAAAATAGACTTGCTTAATTAAGATCTTACAGCTGGGCTGTGGCTAAGTAAGGACTAGAATTCTGGGTCATTGTCTTTTAGTCCAATGTACTTTATGTATAGCCTCAGCTCCTTCCAATTCTCCAAGGTCACACCATCACTCAGCAGAGTAATTAATTTGAACTGTACTATACTCCAAATCTGAGCATGCTTGGTGAGTGGGTGGACCATTAGGAAAGCTCATTCTCTGCTCTTGACTGCAACTGTACAAATGCTTGCAGCCATGTCTCCTTGAAGAACCTATTGACTGCAATACATTCATTCTTCAGTACAATAGATCTTACCAGATCATCTGTACACATCTCATGTCCAAACATTTCTGCTGACTTACTCCAAGAACCAGCTCATACACATCTATCAGCTATCTTCATGGCCTTGTAACTGTCTGAATAAGCATTTGGGACCCTCAGTCCAGTCATTCATTTGTAATAAATTTATTTCTCATCTCAACATTATCTTGCAGTTCTTATAGACACACTCGTCTATTATCAATTACCAGTTCTGCTTTCAAGAAGGCACAGGGACCTGTAACCTCTTAAATCAATCTGTAGGCTGTGAAGGAGATGTCTCTACCCCAATAGCACTCACTTGTTATCATAGTGAGGTGGTACCTCAGAAAAACATGCTTAGATGCAACCCTATCAAGATTAGTCTGGAGATGACTCTTTAGTAGATGCCACATCCAAGAGCTTCACTGATTCAGATCAACCTCCTGTAGTTAGAGGATGTTCAAAGATGTCTAACTGCCTTGAAATTTGCCCTGTTTGTTCTGGAATGATCTATGTCTTTCATATGTATTGTAAAATTATTCTTTATTCTCGAATGGCCCAGGATACTAAATGTTCTGAAAGGTGGTTGGTAAATGGAGTTCACAGGTTATGTATGTAATTTTATGCAAAGGTTACTTCCTTCATCTTCCCTGGGTTGATTACTCTGGAACACAAGCCCATGCTTGCAATAACTGGTGCTCCACTGGATACTGATAGGTCTGTATACTCCAGAAAGAATGATGTCAATGTGGAGACCAACTGTATCAGAGAAAGTCATCACCAAAGGATGATGAGCTCCAGGGACCTAAAAGTCACTACTTTACTTTTGCCACTTTTTGTGTATTTATAATTTGAATTATACTCTATGCTGCATAGAACTGATTTTTGGTCAAATAGAAGCTAGAGCTCCTGGAAATTCCCTTTTTATTTTATCCCACTTCCCCTTCCTCCAACATCAATACAAGTTCTAGTAGGATTACATAAACCAAGTTCCATTTCCCTTTGCCTGGTCATTGTATGAGATGCTGACCCAGGTAAAATCCCACCTTCTATAGAAAGTCTTTTCTATTCCCCCTTAATTATAGTGACTTCCTCATGTTGATTATTTGCAATTCAGCTCATACATAGCTTATATGTACATAATTGTTTGTGTGTTGTCTCTCCCATTAGATTGTGAGCTTCTTGAAAGCAAGGACTGTCTTTTGACTTTCTTCATATAATTAGAATTTGGCATAGTGCCTGGCCCCTAATATGTGCTTAACAGATGTTTATTGACTGAATGGATGACTGACTGACCCACAATAAAGCAAACATTCATATGAAAGGGACACATTTCTTTGACTTTTAGCTACGATAGGTCCTGAGGTCTTTAGGGTACCTGGTTCTCTTGTTTTATCTCCATAGAAACAGTTCTATTATCACTACTTATGTTTCTGGGAATCATCATCTTCTTTGTTTTTGTTGAGTCATTTCAGTCACATCCAACTCTTTATGACCACATTTGGGGTTTTCTTGACAAAGATACTTGAGTGGTTTACCATTTCCTTCTCCACCTCATTGTACAGATGAGGGAAGTGAAGCAAAGATGGTTAAATGAATTCTCCAGGGTCACAAAGCAATAATTTATTGAGCATTTACTTAATTCCTATTGCTGCTAGTAACTGACTTTATCAAGAAGTTTGAGACAAAGTCATGACTTTGAAGCAACAGTGGATTAGGGGAAAGGTCATTTGTTCTTGAAGTCAGGAGACATGAATTTAAGTTCCAGCTCTGTTATTATGTGTGAGATCTTGGACAAGACACATTGAACCACAGTGTCTCTCTGTGTAAAATTAAGGTTATAAACTACAGGATGTCTCATGTTCCTTTCCATTCTAGACATAAGCTTTTACATTAATCCTTCCTTGAACTTCCTAGTCACTAGTGCTACTTTTCCCCTCCACCCCATTACACTTTATCTATATTGTATGGTAGAACTACTCAGATCTTAAGCTTCACTGGCATAGCCTTTGAGTAATAAGGGTCACTTCCACACCATGATGAAACATTAGAATAAGACTTTGTGGATTATTCTGCCTTGCTATAAATGTTTCAATATAGACCAAGTAAAAGATCAAGTTTCTATTTCAAAAGCCAACCTAGTTCAGTGTCAAGAAATTGATCACTAAAAGACTGACCATTTAGTCATGAATTTATTTAGGTTATGGCAATCTATGTAACAAAATACATAAATATACACAAAGTCCATGTGTAGTCTCCATAAATTTTTGCAGTGATGGCATGTAAGGAAACAGTGGGTGCTAAGAATCATATAGCTTGGGCAGCTGGTTGGTACAGTGGATAAATTACTGGCCGTGGATTCAGGAGGACCTGAGTTCAAATCCTACCTAAGACACTTGACACTTACTAGCTGTGTGACCTTGTGCAAGTCACTTAATCCTCATTGCCCCATCAAAAAATCAATTGGAAATTAAACAATCTGATCCTAAAAAACAAGTACATCAAAGAACAAATCATAGAAACAATTGATGATTTCATTAAAGAAAATGACAATGATGAGACAACATATCACAATTTATGGGATGCAGCCAAAGTGGTACTTAAGGTAAAATTTATATCTCTAACTGCTTACATAAATAAAATAGAGAAAAAGCATATCAATGAATTGGTCATGCAACTAAAAAACTAGAAAGTGAATAAATTAAAAATCCCCAACTAAACACCAAATTAGAAATCCTGAAAATCAAAGAGATTAATAAAATTGAAAGTAAGAAAACCATTGAATTAATAAATAAAACTAGAAGCTGGTTTTATGAAAAAAACCCAATAAAATAGATAAACTATTGGTCAATTTGATCAAAACAGAAAAGAAGAAAACCAAATTACTAGTATCAAAAAATAAAGGGGGTCAACTCACCACCAATGAAGAAGAAATTCAAACAATTTTTAGGAAAAATTTTGCCAAACTATATGCCAGTAAATTTGACAATCTAAATGAAATGGATGAATATGTACAAAAATATAAATTACCCAGATAAACAGAAGAAGAAATAAAATATTTAAATAACCTAATTTTAGAAAAAGAAATTGAATAAGCCATCAATGAACTTCCTAAGAAAAAATCCTCAGGACCAGATGGATTCACAAGTGAATTCTACCAAACATTTAAAACAATTAATCCCAATACTATGTAAATTATTTGAAAAAATAAGTGGAGTCCTGCCAAATTCTTTTTATGATACAAATATGGTGCTGATACCAAAACCAGGAAGAGCCAAAACAAAGAAAGAAAATTACAGACCAATCTCATGAATATTAATGCAAAAATTTTAAATAAAATATTAGCAAAAATATTACAGCAATACATCACAAGGATCATACACTATTACAGGGTGGGATTTATACTAGGAATGCAGGGCTGGTTCAATATTAGGAAAACTATCAGCATAATTGATCATATCAACAACAAAACCAACAGAAACTATATAATTTTCTTAATAGACACAGAAAAGGCCTTTGACAAAATACAGCATCCATTCTTTTTAAAAACACTAGAAAGCATAGGAATAAAAAGGTGCTTACCTTCAAATAATAAGTATTATTTATCTAAAACCATCAGCAAGCATCATCCATAATGGGGATAAGCTAGAAGCCTTCCCATTATGATCAGGAGTGAAACAAAGATGCCCACTATCACCTCTATTATCTAATATTCTACTAGAAATGTTAGCTATAGCAATAAGAGAAGAAAAAGAAATTAAAGGAATTAGAGTAGGTGATGAGTAAACAAAACTACCATTCTTTGCAAATGATATGATGCCCCATGATGACACCTTTAGGGTAAAATTGAGGGAGGAGAGGAATGCACTGGGGAAGGGGAAAGGGGAGAGGTCAAATGAGGTGAAATATCACATAAAAGAAGCAGGAAAGGATTTATGGAGTGGGAGGAGAGATGGGGAGGAGTAGGGAAGTGAATGAGCCTTACAATCAACAGAATTAGCTCAAAGATCTTAATCTCATCAGAGTTGGCTCAAGGAAAGACTAACATACACACCCAATTGGATGTAGTAATCTATCTACACCTGCAGGAATGTAGGAGGGGAAGGGGATAAGGAGGGAGGAGGGAAAAGTGGAGGAGGGGGTAGTCAGAAACAAATCCCTCTTGAGCAGTATTAGGGAGAAAGAAGATAGATAATAGAATAAATATCATGGAGCAGCAAATAGGATGGGGGAAACAGTTAACAATACTAACTGTGAAATAGAGAAAAGGAAAATAAATTATACAAAAATATTTATGGCAACTCTTTTTTGTGGCTATGAATTGGAAATCGAGGGAATGCCCATCAGTTGGGGGATGACTGAAAAAGCAGTGGAGTGTGGTTGTGGTGGAATATTATTGTGCTGTAGGAAATGACAAGCAGGTTGATTTTGGAAAAACCTGGAGAGACTTATATGAACTGATGTATAGTGAAGTGAGCAGTACCAGGAGAACATTGCACACAGTGACAGCACTAGTGTTTTATGAGCAGTTGTGAATGACTTTACTCTCAGCAATACAACAAGACAATCCCAAAGGACTAATGATAAAGCATACTATCCAGCTCCAGAGAAAGAACTAATATTGAATAAATGCAGATTGAAGCATGCTACTTTACTTTTACTTCTTTTTTCCTACTTGAGTCTTTTTATATAAAATGACTAATATGGTAATGTTTTACATAATTGTACATGTATAAGCTATGTCTGGTTGCTCACCACCTCAGGGAGGGGGAAGGGAGGGAGGGAGGGAATGAGAGAGGGATAGAATTTGGAACTCAAAACTTTATATAAAGGCACAAAAGAGAGAGAGAGAGAGATTATGGATCATTTATCTGTCAGATTTATGGGCAAATGAAGAATTTAGGACCCAAGAAGGTATAGAGCATAAAGCAAAATGTAAAATAGATAATTTTTATTATATGAAATTAAAAAGCTTTTGCACAAACAAAACTAATGTAACCACAAGATTACAAGGGAAGCAGAAAACTGGGAAAGAATTTTTGAAACAAATATGTCTTATAAAGGCCTCATATCTGTAAAAAAATAATAACTGCTTCTAATCTGTTAACTTCTGGCTGGCTGGCTATCTGTAAAACTATAGCTGGCTAGCTGGCTAGCTGGCTAGCTGTCTGTGGGGCTATTAGCTGCTAAGCCAGTCTATAAGGGCCATTTTAAAAAATCCCCCAACTGCTTCTCCCAGACTGATAAGGAAAAGCTTTTTTTCAATTAAACACAAAAACAGGGTTTATTTATCAGAATAAACTTAAAGATAAGGATAAAGCAAGAAATACGACCTGTGAACTTTGGTACCTAGACTCAGCTGCTGCCTATCCCCCTATGCCTCTCTCTCCTGCTGCCGCAAACTCTCGGTTCCTCCTTCTCTGTGGGTGTGGCTGGCCATCTGCTGCCTGTGCTCCCCTTCACTATAGCTCCTCTGCAACTGCTGCTCCTTCCTTTTATGCTCCCCTCTTTCACTGTCAGCTGAGCCCGCTCTCAGTAGCATCCTTCTGCATCTTCTATCGAGTGATCAACTTTCCACTGTCTGCTGCCCTTGAGCTTCTTCTCCTACTGACCCTGCTTTTTCAGTCCTCTCTTTCACTGTCAGCTGCCCCTTTCACTCACTGGAAACCCCTTCTTCTTTTCTCATCAGCAGCCTCTTTCCTTCTCAGCTCCCCTGCAACTGCTGCTCTTTCCTTCTCTGCTCCCCTGCTCTTCTTCTCCTACCAACCAACAACCGACAACCCTCTAGTGTTTCTAGCCCCCAGGCTATATAACCCTTCTTTCTCTCAGAAGCCTCCGGCCAGGCCACCCACACATGACAAGCTAATTCATTGGTGTCCCCAGGGCCAGGCCCAAGGCCTGTCAGGGCACTAAGCCTCTGTGCAGGGTGTGCTTGGAGCCAGGGCTGGATGGAGGAAACTGGCACATGAGGCCCCTTGTGCACCTTCCAGCTGAGCGGGGTGTGGATGTGAGGCTTATGTGCCTGGGGTGGTTTCAGGGAGAGCAGTCATGCTGGGGGAGGGGCAGCCCATTCAGGGCACCCAAGGCTAATTTTAGCCACTTAACATATCTCAAATATATAGAGAACTGAGTCAAACTTATAAAAATATAAGCCATTCCCCAATTGAAAAATGGACAAAGAATATGAACAGACAGTTTTCAGACAAAGAAATCAAAGCTATTTGATCAGAGAAATGCAAATTAAAACAACTCTGAGATATCACCTCACCTGTCAGAGTGGCAAATATAACAAAAATGGAAATTATTGGATGGTGGATGGGATGTGGGAAAGCTAGGATGCCAATCCACTGTTGGTGGAGTTATGAAAAGATCCAACCATTGTGGAGAGCAATTTGGAACTATGCCCAAAGGGCTATAGAACTGTTCATACCCTTTGACCCACCAGTGCCACTTCTAGGTTTCTATCCCAAAGATATCCCCCAAAAGGAAAAACACTTTTTTGTACAAACATATTTATAACAGTTCTTTTTGTGGTGCCTAAGACTTGGAAATCAAAGGAATACCCATCAATTGGGGAATGGCTAAACAAGCTGTGGTATATGATGGTGATGGAATATTATTGTGCTATAAGAAATGACAAGCATGATGATTTCAGAAAGGCATGGAAAATCTTGTATGAACTGATGTATAGTTGAGAGAGCAGAACAAAGCGAACATTGTGCACAGAGACAGCAATATTATTTGATGAAGAACTGTGAAAGATTTAACTTTTCTTAATAATACAATGATCCAATACAATCTTAAAGGACTAGTGATGAAACATGCTATTCACCTCCAAAGAAAGAACTGATATTGATGGAACACATACTGAAGCATGTTAGTTTTCACCTTCTTTCATTTTTTTTATTTGAATCATCTTGTACAAAATGACTAATATGGTAATGCTTTACATAATCATATATTTATAACTTATGTCTGATTGCTTATTGCCTCAGGGAGAAGTTAGGGGAGGGAAAGGAGGGATAAAAATTGGAACCCAAAACTACAAATAAAATGTTTTTTACATAAAAATAAAGTGTTAGAGAACTAAAGAAATACATAAATTAATTATATTAATTACATTAAAAAATAAATGTCAAACTTTTGTCTTGTACAAAAAATAAAAATACTTAAAAAAAAGAAGTCTGGCATGGTGGAGGGATATTCCTGGGTGATAAACTCCAGGTGCTGGGGAAAGTTTCAGGGTAATAAGGAAGCTGAATGATGTTTTAAAAAGTCCAGAAAGAGTAATAGGAATACAATTTCATAATGAGAGGGCTGCTGAAATTCCAACCTCCCCATTTGGTAGAACTTTAAGGACCAAGAGAACATGTCAGGAAAATGTAATTACTGCACCCAGAGCTGGCTAAAGAACTGAGTTTAATATCTTTATGCAGCAGATCATCTGTTACCATTTACTTATTATAAGTTTTTATTCCCAATTGGATGCCCACTTGCAGATCCTGGGGGCAGAATTTTGGAACACTCCAAATGCTATACAATTGCTTGGCAATGAACTACATGAAAAACATAAACACTACAAATGAGACTTCAGGGCCTGAAACCCCATCTATCTTGTTCTAGCCTTAAAGCACAATGGTTGATCATAAGTAAATCATGTATTCTTGAGCTACTCACTCTCTTGCTTTCTTATACAATTTATGGTGCTATAAAATGAGAAGGTTGGTTTCTACGTATCCTAAGAGTCCTTATAGCTCTTACATGTAGGCTTTAAAATCCCTTATGTAGCTGGTGTCTTACATTCAAATGCCACTCCCATTTCACTTGTTCCATATTCTATGGTTCAATTTACCTTAGATACTCCATGTTTTGGGGGCAAGTAGTTATCTTCCTAAGTTCAAATCTGGCCTCAGACACTTATTAGCTGTGTGACCCTGAGCAAGTCACTTAACCCTGTTTGCCTCACTTTTCTCATCTGTAAAATGAGTTGGAGAAGGAAAGAACAAACCACTATAGTATCTTTTCATGAGCTAAGGAGAGGTGTTTTTACTACTTTCCTGGCCTGTGCTCTGGTTTGTGAGTGACCACAAGCATTCTTTTCTGCCCTGGAGATGTGATGTGGGTCCTTGCTCCACTGGGGCTGCAAGCTCTGATTTGCTAATATTCTTCCCCACCCTGAGAGTGCCACCTAGGACTGAGACCAGGATCTGAGTATAGGCAAAGCAATAGAGTCCATTCTCAGTGCTAGCAAAGAGATGCTTGTAATCTCCTTCTGGCCAGTTGTTCAACCCCCTTACCATTTATGGGCTAAGAGTTCCAGAAGCAGCCACTGTCATTGCTGATTCAGTGGCTTCCAAGACCTGTTCCTGGTTTGCTGGGGCTGGGTCCATGTTGGCATGTCTTGTGATGGACAGTACTCCATTCTCACACCAATACAATAGACCTTTCCTGCCAGCTCTCTAAGTTGTCTTTGGTTGGAAAATGATTTCACCTCATCCTTTTGTGGTTTCTGCTGCTCTAGGAATTGTCTTATGGCATTATTTGAACATATCTGGAGGAGTCTTTGGGAAAGCTCAGGTGAGTCACTACCTTTCCTCTGCTGTCTTGGCTCTGTCTTGTCCAGTGTCTTTTCAAAGAAAACCCCAAATGGGGTCACAAAGAGTCAGACATGACTTAAATGACTGGACAGCAACCCCATATTTTGTGGACAATATACTCCAATTGTTCCATACATTCTGAGATCCTTTCCATATCTGATGTTCTATATTATATGGCATAAGCCTACTTTTTGCTCTGACAGTCTAAATTCCTGTGATCCCCACTGCTTAACACAGTGTTATATATAAACATTGAATAAGTCTTGTTGCTTCATTACTGGCTTCCCTTCCAAATCTTGCATCCCACGTGTTAAGTTTTATAATCCTTTACATATATGACATTTTCTGGTTTATGCTATAGAATTCTTTTCACCTTTGCCACTATATATTTTCTATTCTAAGTTCTCTTTCATCTCTGCTAATCTGTTATAATCTTCTAAGGGATTTTCCAGTTCTGTACTTTGATATTCTTTGCAGGGCCCTGTATGTTCTAACATTCTTTTTTTTTTTTTTTTTTTTGCAGGGCAATTGGGGTTAAGTGACTTGCCCAGGGTCACACAGCCAGTAAGTGTTAAATGACTGAGGCCGGATTTGAACTCAGGTCCTCCTGAATCCAGGGCTAGTGCTTTATCCACTGCGCCACCTAGCTGCCCCTGACATTCTTATATTATAAAATTCCCAAGAAGAAAATCTCATGCTACTTATAAACAATCATATCCATCCAAGGAAGTGGTGGTACAGTGGAAGGTATGCTAACTCTATAGTTAAAGGACTTAGATTCAAATTCTGTCACTGATATAACTGTTTGATTGTACAAATCATTTAACCATCTATGAGCTTCAGTTTCCTCATCTATAAAATTAGGGAATTGGATTTTGAAAGTCTCCTGTGGGTCTAGATACAGCATCCTAGGAGCTTTATTATATGGGGATTGCACATTCTTCAGCTCCTCATGGGGTAAAGTTTGTAAAGGGGTGTGGGTAAATTCAGGCACAGGTTGCACTAGATTCCCAGGAGGATTTCTTCACTCTAAGATTCTGTGACTTGCCTAGGAGTTGCATAGCTAATGTAACGATTGGAATAATGCCACCTGCTGGAGACTTACTGTAGAAGAGTTCCACCCATGAAGTGAAGGTCTTTGAGGGCAAGACCAGGAGTCTTTTCATTGGCGTCAGGAAGTGACGTGGCTAGTGGGAGGAGGAAGGAAGAGACTGGTGCTCGCTCTGGGGCTCTTTCCTTGGGACTCTGGTGGAGAGCGGAGCTAGAAATGTGCTCTCCCTTTAATAGATAGGAATCTAGGCCTTTCTCTCTCTTTACCAAATTCTTATTCCTCTTAATAAATGCTTAAAAGTCTAACTCTTGCTAAAGCTTATAATTTATTGGCGACCACTCATTGGATATTTTAGACAGACTAGCTAGAATTTTAGCCCTTAACACTAAGTAAGTGGTAGAGACAGGCTTCAAATCCAGGCCTTCTGCCTCTAGGTTTAATGACCTGGCCCTGATAAAAAAAAAAATGGTTTGTGGCTATGGGACAGGAGACAACATTGAGATATGTATAGTTGGAATTTATGACCTCGGCCTCATTTGTACCATATGCTGACCAATTTAACTAAGCAACCCAGATATTAACTAACAGTAATCTCAAATTCTTATGTTTTAACCACTGAATAGATTAATGGACTGTATAATTTAGATGATGCATACTGGCAACTTGTTTGGGTATTTTATATTTAAAATGTACATAAATCTCATTCAGAAGTAAATATTAATTGATTGTAAAAAACCTATTATCAATGCTTAACAACTATATTACTGTCCAATGGTCCTCATCATCTACCCAATAAGACTCATTAAATCTATGCTGAGAATAGTCAGACATTGATCACAGACAACCGCACTTCAAATTATATTATCTGCTTAGTTGGTCACAGTTAGATGATCTTTAATAGAAAGGGGTTGCTGCTGAGAAAGTGTTAGAGGAGGTAGTGTGGTACAACAGAAAGAGCCCTGGATGTGAGAGTCAGAAAATAAAGGTTTTTGAATCATGCCACTTAACTAGTCATGCCATCTCTGTAGCTTACTTCCCACCCTTAGGCCTCAGTGTACTCTTCTGCAAAATGATGGGTTTTGATTACATGATATTTGAGGGAAGTCACTTTATAGGTTATGAGAACAGGCACAAAGTTCTGATGCCAGAATCATTTGTTCTACCATTCTCTGACATTTCAGTATGTGGACAATGGTGATTTTGGGGAGGGTTGGGGGCTGGGCTTGACAGGGTATGGTATAGGCTTGGACACAGAAAATATGGGTTAAAGATCTGGCTGCACCATTAACTCACTGGGTGACAATCTAGGCCTCCATTTCTTCATTAGAAAATTAGCTGGGAGCAATAGTAAGGGCCTGTTCTCCTATACTTATTCTTTCTGCCTCTCTAGGTAGAAGAGTCCTTTTAAAATGTTTGAAAATGAATGATAATAAATCACATTCCCATATCCCTTTATGGTTATGAAGTACCTTTATATACTTAGTAAATTCCTTGAGCCCAAGGACTCTGTCATTTTTGTCTTTGAATTCTCAATACTTAGCACAATGCCTGGCATACAGTAAGCTTTTAAAATTTTATTGATCGATTCTCCTCAATAGTCCTATGAGGGAGATAAGATAGTACAATTATTACTATATCCACTTAACAGATGAGGAAACTGAGGCTCAAGGAGGTGAACTGACTTTCTATAAGGTCACACATTAACAGAGCTATGACTCAAATGTAGATCATTTCACTCCAAATCCAGTGTTCTTTCCATTAATCCAAATGAATCATCTATTTTATAAAAAGGCAAAAGTATTATGTTTTTCAAATTGTTAGAAGACTCCTTCCTGGGAGCCTACCAGCTCCCTAATGAAAACTGGGTATCATCACTTGAATGGCCTTCCTTCATGGGAATCACACTTTGTCTCTGTAGGCTACCCGTTGTCAATGAAACTCTAGCGCCCACTACTTCTACAAAGTGCTTTTAAGACTGGGCTGACACAGGCAATTAACAGTTCTTAAGCCATTGACAAGCTCCTGATTTCCTGATTCAGAATTCTAAGGCCTCTATTAGGGATGAAAGGAGAATTTCAGCATCAGATGTTGCCACGACTGTGGGAAGGGAGCAGCAAGCTCTGTTCTGAAGACATTTCAACTTATTTCCCAGTTAATACAGCATTTGGGGCATATTGTCTTAGTTTTATGCCTATTTTTATGTGTTCCTGCCACACGGTAGGAAGCCAGTATCATAAAAAAGAAGGAAAACAGTGAAAAAATAAAAGTAAATAAGCGAGCTTGGCTTTAACACTCCCAGGAGCACGGGGCTCAGCAAGTTTATGGGATTAAAAAATATGTCTATTTATAACATTGTATGTGAAAGAGGAAGAAGCTTGAGGTTGGTAATACTGTCACTTTGTAGCATTGTGATTCAATCAACAAAGTCAAATCAGTAAGCATTAGGAGAAGCAGTATACCATGGTGGGAAGCATATTGAACTGAAAGTCAGGAAGCTAGGGTTCTAGTCCTGGTTCATCTACTAACTTCCTATATGCCCTCCTGTGGGCATAGTTCTGGTTCTTCTACTAATTTCCTATATGCCCTTCTCATCTCTACAGAAAGGATGGTTGGATTTTAGCCCGTCTAAATTCCTGCCCCACTCTGATGTTGTATATTCTAAAGTGTCTTCCAGATTTGGCATTCTATGTACAATGGGTTAGCATAACATGGTAGAAAGTGTGCTAGATTTAGATCAAGAAGACTCAAATTTGAATTCTGGCACTTCCAGAAAAAATATGTATTATTAGGTTGTACAAATTGCTTTACCTCTATGCTCCTCAAGTCAACAAACATTTATTAATTACCTACTATGTGCTTGGCATTATGCTAAGCATTGTTATACAAAAAAGGGCAGAAAATAATCCCTGCTCGATGATCTCCTCCTTTGGAGGAGATAACATGCAAAAAAAAGTACAAATAAGATATATATATATATATATATATGTATATATATGTATATATATGTATATATATATGTATATATATGTATGCATATACATACACACATACAAATACATATATACACACACACATCTCTCTCTCTCTCTCTCTCTCTATATATATATATATATATGCATACCCATAAATACACACACACACACACACACATAAAACTATATATATATATATATATATATATCTGATAAATTGGAGATAATCACAAAAGGAAAGGCATACACATTAAGGAGGATTTGATGAGGCTTCTTATAAAAAGTGAAACTTTTACTGGGACTTTATGGAAGCCAGGAGTTGGAGATGAGAGGAGCATTTCAGGAATGTTGGGCAGCTGGTGAAAGTGAATAGTTGGGAAATGGAATGTTTTGTTTAAGGAATAGCCAAGAGCTCACAAGTGTCATTGAATCAAAGAGAACATGGAGGGAGGAAAGTATAAGAAGACAGGAAAGATAGGAAGGGTCCAGGTTGTGAAAAATCTTTAAAAGTCAAACAGAGAATTTTATGTTTGATCTTGAAGGTGATAGGAAGCCATTGGACATTATTGAAGGGGGCAGGGGATAACTTAGTCAGACCTGTGCTTTAGGAATAACAATTTGACAGCTGGGTGAGGTGTGGCCTGAAATGGGGAAGAGATTTGAGACATGGAGATTGACCACATAATTATTGCTATAGTTCAGAAATGAGATAACGAGCATAAGGATATTGGTAGTATCAGAGGAACGTCCTTATTAGAGTTATTATGAATGTATAAGACAATTGACTTGGAAACAGATTGGGCATAGGAAGTGAAAGAGAGTGAAGAACCAAACATGGATCATAGATTATGAACTTGGGTTACTGAGAGAATGGTAATGCTCTCATTGGTAATTGGGAAGTTAGGAATATGGGAAGATTTTTGAAAAAAAATCTAATGAGTTTAATTTGGGATGTATTGACTTTAAGAAGTCTACAAGAGGAGCAGCTTCCTGCCGTAGGGCTCCAGCCTGGCTGCTGCTGGGACCGTGGAGGGGTGGAGCCAAGATGGCGGAGGAGAGGCTGTGACTCCCACAAGCTCCAGATAAACCCATTCATTCGCGCCCAAATAATGCGGTAAAAATCAAAATCCAGAATAGCCTAATGCACATAAGAACAGGGTGAGACTGTTTCTCCGCAAAAGAGGGCAATTCTGATCACCTACTGATCAGGCTGAACAGCTCAGCGCGCAGTCCGGACCCAGCCAGAGACACTGCTTCCAGCGCATGTCAGAGTCTTCCGCACCAGCAGCTTCTGAGGCTCCGATCACAGACTGGCGAGGGGGTTCGGCGGTAGGCCGGGGTGAAGTGGAGGCAGTATCTACTGGAGTTGGGGCAAAGAGCCCTGGGTCTGAACCAGTGGGCTGAATCGAGTGGTGGTGGCCCAGTGGGGGAGGGGTAAAAGCACGCCAAGATTCCGACCATAGAGAATCAGAGTTCAATCAGACTTCTGTTTCCGGGTCAAAGAGAAAGCGGCTGTGATTACTCACAAGCCAGGCAGGCTGAGAAGAAGCCCAATCACCCCCTGGGCCATGCTGTAGCACGAACAGTGTGTCCTGGAAGCAGCGCTACACTTTAAGGAGTAAAAAGCCAAGAAACAGTAAGCCAGGATGAGTAGGCAGAGAAAGCAGAAGACCATCAAAAACTTCTTTGGGGGAAAGGTAGACCACAATACATCCTCAGAAGAAGAAGATAATAATAGGGTCAAAGCTCCAACATCCAAAGCTTCCAAGAAAAATATGAACTGGTCTCAGGCCATGGAAGCTCTCAAAAGGGATTTTGAAGAGAAAGTAGGAGAGATAGAATGAAGATGTAGAGAAAGAGAGGAAGGAATGGAAAGAGAAATGAGATCAATGCAGGAGAGTCATGAAAAAAAGTCAACAGTTTGAAAAGCCAAATGGAAAAGGAGATTAAAAAACTGTCTGCTGAAAATAATTGCCTAAGAATTAGGATTGAACAAATGGAAGCTAGTGACCTTATGAGAAACCAAGACACAGTAAAGCAAATCCAACTGAATGAAAAAATAGAGGGCAATGTGAAATATCTCTTTGGAAAAACAACTGACCTAGAAAATAAATCTAGGAGAGATAATTTGAAAATCATTGGACTACCTGAAAACCATGACCAAAACAAGAGCTTAGACACCATTCTCCAAGAGATTGTGAGGGAAAATTGCCCTGATATTCTAGAAGCAGAAGCTAAAATAGAAATTGAAAGAATCCACCGATCACCTCCTGAAAGAGATCCCAAAAGGAAAACCTCCAGGAATATTATAGCCAAATTCCAAAACTCCCAGGTCAAGGAGAAAATATTGCAAGCAGCTAGAAAAAAGGAATTTAAATACTGTGGAGCTCCAGTAAGGATAAAGCAAGATCTAGCAGCTTCTACATTAAAGGACCGAAGGGCATGGAATATGATATTCCAGAGGGCAAAGGAACTGGGACTACAGCCAAAAATCACGTACCCAGCAAAACTAAGCATCATCTTTCAGAGGCAACCATGGAACTTCAAAGAAAAAGAAGACTTTCAGGCATTTGTTATGAAAAGACCTGAACTGAATAGAAAATTTGACTTTCAAATACAAGACCCTGGAGAAGCATAAAAAGATAAACAGGAAAAAGACTTCATGAGGGATATTAAAAGATCAAACTATTTATATTCCTACATGGGAAGATAATACTTCAAACTCATAAGAACTATATCAGTAAGGATTTAATAGAGGACACAGATCTGAACTGAATACGAAGGGATGTTATGTTTTGTTCTGTGTGGGGTGTCTTATGTCTGGGGCCGGATTTGGGCTTGGGGCCTCCTGGGTCCAGGGCTGGTGCATTGTCCACTGTGCCACCTAACTAACCCATAATGACATCCTTAAAATAAGGTTGAGGTGTAGGAGAAATAGACTGGGGGAGGGGGAAGGGGAGAGATGGTCTGGGGAGAGGTTGTTCACTTGAAGGAAACAAGAAAAAAGCTCATGGAGGGAAGGGGAAGAGGGGGAAGGAATTGGGGAGTGAGTGAACCTTAATATCATCAGAATTGACTCAAAGAAGGACTAACATACATACTCAGGTAGGTATAGTAATATATTTTTGCCCTGAGGGAGGGGAGGGAGATGGGGTGGGGGAAGGAGGGAAGGGCAGATTTGGGGAGAGAGTAGTAAAAAGCAAAATACTTTCAAGGAAGGTAAAGATGTTCTGCATAACTGCACAAGTATGAAATATTGAATTGTTTGATTTCATAGGGAGGGTTGAGGAGAGAGGGAGGAAGAAAATTTGGAACATAGAATTAGCTCAAAGACCTTAAACTCATCAGAGTTGGCTCATGGAGGGAATAACATTCACACCCAGTTGGGAGGAGTAATCTATTTAACCCTAAAGGAAAGTATGAGGGGAAGAGGATAAGGAAGGAAGGGTGAAAAAAAAGGGAGTGCAGAGTAGGGGAGGGGACAGTCAGAAGTAAAATACTTTTGAGGAGGAATAGTTTAAAAGAAGATAGAAAATAGAGTAAATATCATGGGAAGGGAATAGGATGGAGGGAAATAGTTATGATGACTTTGCTGGGCTAATATGAAGAAAATTCTTTGTCAAGTTTAAGGTACTTTATTTAGGTTATGATGAACAGGATACTATTAGAAAAACCTGGAAAGACCTACATGAACTGAAGCAGAGTGAAATGCACTGTATACAAAATAACAGCAATAGTGTAAGATGATCTGCTGGGAAGCATGTGGTTATTTTCAGCAAGGCGATGGTCCAATATAACCCTGAAGGACTTATGAAAATGGCAACCCATCTACAGAGAAAGAAGTGATAGTATCTGAAAATAGATGGAAACACATTTTTTTTCTTTTCTTTTTTTTTCTTTTTTGGTGAGGCAATTGGGGTTGGGTGGCTTGCCCGGGGTCATGTGGTGGGTGGGTGTTGGGTGTCCGGGGCCGGATTTGGGCTCAGGTGCTCCTGGTTCCAGGGCTGGTGTTCTGTCCACTGCGCCACCTAGCTGCCCCTGGAAACACATTTAAAAAAAAATTTTTTTTTCTCTTTGACAATTCCTCAGTCTGAAGTTTTGGGAGTTTTTTTGACTGTTTTCTCTCACAACCTAGCTAATGTGGGAATGTTTTCCATGACTACTCATGTATAACTTATTTTGAAATGCTTGAGTTCTAGTGGGTGGTGGTTGGGAATGGAGGAGGAAGAGAAGTTGGAACAATTCTTTTAAAAAATTGATGTTAAAATTTGTTTTTACATATATTTTGGAAAATAAAATTCTATTAAAAAAAAGAAGTCTACAAGAAATCTAATTTGAAACATCAAATAGGTAGTTGAAGATATAAGACTAGAGCTCAACAGTGTTTAGGGATTAATAAGTAGATTTAAAAGTTATTTATATCAAGATGGTAATTCAATTCAAGGGACCTGATGTGATCACCAAATGAAAAAATGGAGAGGGAAAAGAGAAGTGGGCCAGGGATAGAGCCTTGGGGGACTATCATGATTATTAAACATGATCTGGATGAAGATACAGCAAAAAAAAGAAAGAAAGAAAGAAAGAAAGAAAGAAAGAAAGAAAGAAAGAAAGAAAGAAAGAAAGAAAGAAAGAAAGAAAAGGAGGGGACAGCTAGGTGGTGCAGTGGATAAAACACCAACCCTGGATTCAGGAAGACCTAAGTTCAAATCCGACCTCAGACACTTGACACTTACTAGCTGCGGAAACTGATTTCATTTTAATGATGAGGTCAAGCATCAGATTGTGAAGTCAAGAAGAGAAAGGAAATGAAATGAAGTCGCTGATTTTTGATGACTTTCTCAAGGATTTTAGTCATAAAAAGGAAGAGAGATATATCATGATATGTAGAGGGGTTTGATCAGAGTTTTTGGAGAATGGGAGAGAGTTGGTTTTGGAATCCAGAAAGAGACAATTTCAAGTCCTACATCTGACATATACTCAATGTGAGGTCCTGGGCAAGTGATTTAATGTTTCAGTCCTGCAACTATCTAAGAATATAAATTATAGATAAGGTACAGATTCACTTTAGTTGAGAGAATTCTTTTTAAAAATTTTTTTTCTTTTTATTACAAATGTATTTTATTATTGGGGTTAAGTGACTTGCCCAGGGTCACACAGTTAGTAAGTGTTAAGTGTCTGAGGCCAGATTTAGACTCAGGTACTCCTGACTCCAGGGCCGGTGCTCTATCCACTGTGCCACCTAGCAGCCCCAAGTCCTGTACAGTTCTGAAGGTCTTTCTCCTCTCATATTATCTTTGGTTTACTTAACATATATCTTGTAGAAACTCAGTTAATTATATTTTATCTCCCTCATTAGAATGGCTGCTCCACTTAGGGGCAGACTCTGTTTTTGCCTTTCTTTTTCTCTCTAAAGCTTATTTAACATAGAGCAAGCACTTAATAAAGGCTGATTGATTGGCTGACCCACATACATATATGTAAATGTATGTGTGATACCTCAGATAAATTGTAAACATTGATGTAAGTTCCACATCCAACAGAAGGAGTATCCCACTGGGCTGGGACAGATCACCTGGCTGCTGTAATTCATATTGAATCTTAAGTCCTTAAAGTTGCTTTGAAGTGGGGACTCTAGGAAGCTGGAACATTTAGCTGTGGAGGGTTGATGTCTCATTGAAATCAGGATCCAAACACTAAGATAGGAGGTGAACTTCTCAAGTATTTCTGTGTTTATAGAATCTTAGAATACCTGAGCTGGAAAGACGTAAGAGGTAACCTGGGCTGTCATGTAACTGAGAAGGAATCCCAGTTTAAAGTGTCCAATTGGCCATCAAGCCTCTGCTGGAATACTTTGAGTGATAGTACACTCGCCACTTAATGACAGAACACTATTTTTTGTTTATTTCAATTAGGAGGTAATTTTTCCTTATTTTGAACCAATATCAGCTTCCATCTATTTTAGTTCCATTAGCTTCAGTTTTTTTCTTTATGTCTAAACAAAATAATTCTGATCTTATGAATCAGATGTGTGACTGTGAACAAGTCACTTTCTCTGGGCCTTGGTATTTTCTTCTGAGAAAAATGTAGAGATTTTACTAGCTGAACTCCAAGTTCCCTTACTTGTATATCTAAATATTTATACTCTCCATGAAAATGTGTTTTGCATGACTATACATCTATAACCTATGTCAAATTGCTTACTTTCTCAGTGTGGAGAGGGGGAAGGAGGGGAAGAATTTGGAACTTAAAAATTTTTTTTAAAGTGTTTAAATTGTTTTTACATGTAATTGGGAAAAATGAAATACTAAATTAAAAAATTAATATTTGCACTCTCATGTAGAGGTGATATTCTGTATTCTAAAGCCTCTTTCAGAGGTAAAATTCTATGATCTGCAGTCCAAGGTCACTTTCATATGTAAGATTCCAAATGTTAATAAATCAATCCATAATTAAGCTATATTTTATCCCTCTTCCCAATGATAGCTCTTCAGATAACTGAAAACAGCAACTGTAGTGTTATAGTCTGCCTCTGTATCCCCAGATCTGAAGGTTGGTATCCTTTCCAGGAATGATTGAGATTCAAAACAGAAATGGCTAAATTTCTCTTCACTTCACTGGGGAATTGGACCAGTGAGCAAGCTGCCATTAAAATGTGGTCATGCTGAGATCATGGCTTTGATGAGGAAAAAAAGGATAGGATGAGGGTCTGGCAGAATGGTATGATGGGGTTTAGGGAGGCAGCATCTGAATTGAATTTCAGAAGCCCTTTATAACCTTGGGGGTTAAAAAAAGTCAATAAACACCACTAAGGTGAATGTGTTTGATGGTAGGGGGGAAATAGGAAAAGTAAAAGGAAGGCTAGATAGATACATTGTTTTGACATGGTAAGACTCTATCAGAAAGATTGTGCTCAGTTCTTGGAATTACATTTTATAAAGTATATTAATATTTTTCTGAGCATCAAGAGGAGGATGGTCAGAGTGATGAAATGACTTGAAAACTTGTCCTGAAGTATTGGGATGAAATACTGAATCTGCAGAGGAGACAAGGTAGATATTATTACCATCTCCAACCTTTGAAAGGCTATCACAGTGAAGACACATTAAGTATATTCTGTTGGTTCCAGAAAAAATTTGCAAAAGAAGCAACTGTTAGGTCAATATAAAGTGAAACAAATTCCCAGCAATTTTGAATTGTGCAAATAAAGTGACTTTTTGTGGTGGAAAAGAAATGGAAACAAAGCAGAGGCCCTTCAACTAGGGAATGTCTAAACAAATTATAGAATGTGAATGTCATGGAATATGATTATACAGCAAAACATGGGAAGAATTACATGAAAGAAAATTAAGGTGACACAAGGAAACTATATATATAATACTACAACAATGTATAAAGAGTCACTAAATGATAGAAAATGGATTTTGTGAAATAATAAGTAACAAATTTGGCTCCAAAGAAGAGATATGAGAAGATACCTCCTTCTACTCATTTACAGAGTTAGGGATTCCACAGGTGTGGAACACAGGATATAATATAAGATTTTTAGGGGTGTATATACTAGCTTTGCTGTTTTTTTCCTACTTTTCCTTTTTTAAAAAAATCTTTCTTATAAGAAATGAATTTTAGGGAGAAGTCAGGGGAGGAATATGGAAAAAAATAGGTGATATAAAATCCAAAGATATCAACTAAGATCTATTTTTAAAATTCCCAATAATTATAACTCCAGAAATTGAATGAGTTTTACTTTTAGATAGTGAACTCCCTGTCTCTGGAATTAGAGACATAATCAAAGCTGTCATCGATGCTTATATCCAACAAAGGATAGCTATTTGTTGGGAATATTGTAGGAGAGGAGTCTTATTAATTGATCCATTATACTAGATCCCCATACCCTCCCTTCCAGATCTAAGAAACTTGAATACTTACTTGAATATACATGTGCTAGATTTGTCCCATGCATAATAATATTAAGAACAATGCAATTATCTTCTGAACAAAGTTACCCTGATCAATATCTAGTCTTGCAAATCTATTTGATTTAGGGTAAGAAAAGTCCTTTTAACTCCTATAGCATCCATAATTGTGAGTTAAGTTATAAGGTTCTTTCCAGAACCAAAATTCTATGCTTTATGAAGGTAGCATGATACCATATAAAGATACCCCTTCTGCCACCTCTCTCCTTTGGGAATTTATTGTGATTTGGGGACCCTGCCTTTGGGCTGAGATTAAAAAGCTGTAGGCCCTCAGGGTTTTTCTCTGTGTGAGATGGGCTGGTGCCCCTTCCTCTCCACTTCAGTGACTGAGCGGAGAAGCTCCCTGGGCTTTGGAGCCTTAGGGGGCGCCAGCCAGGCTGGATGGCTGTGAAAAGTCCCAGCTTCATTCTCCCTGAGGGGATCTGCTCCAGAGATCTCAGGCTTGCCCCAGCTGGCCCCTGGTGTGGTTGTGCAGAGGCTCCGGGTGTGCAGAGTCCGGCATGGTCCCCTTGAGCCCTGGGCATGGTATGCACAACTTCCTCAAGCCCTGGGCATGGTATGCAGGGGTCCCTCGAGTCCCCAGCTGCGGTGCTAGCACAGCCAGCCAATTAGCTTGATGTATGTGGGGGCTTGACCCTGGGGTTCCCATGGAAAGAGGCCTTTTATATACCAGGGGAAGTTAGGCGGTCAGGGGGGATGCTAGAAGGTCAGTACAGAGAAAGTTAAGGAGACTCAGAGAGGACTAAGGAAACAGTATGGAGAAGAGGAAGATGCTAAGGAGATGCAGGGAAGGACACCAGAGAAACAGTGTGGAAAGAGAGGAGGCTTTTCATTGAGAGGATGCTACAAGGACATGACAGAGACTTGAGAGGAGCAGGGCAGTGAAAGCGAGAGGGGCTGACAGGGAAAGTGGAGGAGAGCTAGAGAGAAGGTAGAGACACTGAGAGGTCAGTGAGAGAAGGAGCACAGGGTAGCTGGAGTGAAGGAGAAAAAGAGTGAAAGGGAGAGGACTGAGAGAGTTGGAGAGGACTGAAGGTGAACCAGTCGGAGTGAGCCATGGTTGTAGGCTGCAGAGACAGCAGCCAGCATACCCTCAGGCAAGAGGGATGTGCCTGCAGGAGAGAAGTTTAAAAGGCAGGTCATATATTTCTCTTTGTATTTAATTCTAAGTTGTTTCATATAAATAAACCCTGCTTTGATTATTAAAAATAAAAGAGGTTGTTTGCTTATCAATTTGGGAAAAGCAGTATGGGAATTTATAAACGGCCCATATTATATTAAAAGCAGTCAGATAGCTAGCCAAAAGTACACAGATTAGGCCCACCAAGTTAAAATAATTTTTACATACCCCACCTCACCAGCACAAACACACAGAAACTATGTGGAAGCTTATGTGATAAAGCCAATCTCAGTACCAAATTTAGCTTTGGTGTTCAAATGAAATTAAAGCAAGAACAAAAAGTGAGGTAAAGCTCTGCATCACATTCCTTCCTTTATTACACATATCTGCAAGCAACAAAAATCCCTGGTTTCTGAACTGCATTATGATCAAGAGGCATTGTAGCATAATGAATAGAGAGCTAAGCTTCATGAACCAGGAAGACCTAGGGTAAAGTCCAGCCTCTTACATATAATGTTGAATTACCCTGGATAAATTACCTAATCTCAGTGCTTTTAGCAATTCCCTAAACTGAAGAGAAAGTGTCAGTCTTCACTAATAGAGGACTTTTTTAATGCAAGTGTTCCCTATGCACTGTAATCACAGGATCCATTCATATCCCTAGTCTGATCTGGTCATCCAATCTGATCAGGATTCTGTCTGTCTGCCAGCCAACATCAGTCTGTTACTTTCACTTCCATAACTAATGTATGCTGGGGGCAGCTAGGTGGTGTAGTGGATAAAGCACCGGCCCTGGATTCAGGAGTACCTGAGTTCAAATTTGGCCTCAGACACTTGACACTTAACTAGCTGTGTGACCCTGGGCAAGTCACTTAACCCTCATTGCCCTGCAAAAAAACAAACAAAAAAACCCAAAAGAAAAAAACATAACTAATGTGTGCCTTATAATTATCCTGTGAGATTGTGAGAGCTTTTTCTCAAATGGCAATGACACAGGGAGGGGGTAGTTTGAGCCTGGTGAAGAAAACTCTGTTTCTCCATACCTTTCTGTTCTAGCTACAGGGAGTTTAAGAATGGGAGAGAGTCAGGCAGTAAGGTATTGCAGAGAGCATAGTGAACTTGGAGTTAGGAAAGCCTGGGTTTGAATTATGCTTCTATGTGACCATGGGCAAATGCTTTGATCTTTCTGTGTCATAGTTTCCTCTTTTTGTAAATAAGTGTTGCCAATCCAATTAATCAAATCCAAGAAACATTTTTTAAGTACTGAGTATATGCCAAGGACTGTACTAAGTGCTTAGGATACAATTAATAAAAAGAAAGAATCCCTTTCCCTCAAGGAGTTTGCAATCTAATTGTGGGGAGGGAGTAGAGACAACAGAAAAGGAGGCAGAAAAGTGTCAGAGGGCACCAGGAGGAGAAGACAGTGGGTATTCTGTGTGTGGGCCTCTAGTTGGTTGGAGTTGAAACCAGGCAGAGCTACTAACAGTTGTATCTATGTACAAGAGTTATCAGATCTAAATGAGATAATCTGTATCAAATTTCACATTTCATCCAGAAAGTTAGCATCTTCCTGCTGCTGTTGAACTACTTCTTTTCATCCCCTCTCTCTCTCTCTCTCTCTCTCTCTCTCTCTCTCTCTCTCTCTCTCTCTCTCTCTCAACCTTCACTAGTACCCTTCACACTGGGACTAAAAGCTGGATGCCCATACCCTTTCTTGAATTCATGCCCCAGTCTCTGGGGAAGTTAAACTACTAACTTTTTGAGTTCCCATGCTAAGGTTTGAACCCATTTGATTGGTGACTGAGTGTGTGCGGGCTAGCCCTGTTAACTTACCATACCTACTAACTGTCCCAGGCCATTTTGCCAGCTGCCTGACACCTCATGTGCATATATATCTTCCTCAGTCACCCTTCCCTCCCTCCTTTCAACTTTCCCAGAACAAAATTCCATTTCCTGGTTATCTCTCCATTTTACATGTTCTCTTTTCCTATCAAAATGGAAGCTTCTTGAGGGTACTATATCTTTAGAAAAATTACCTGGTCTTAGTATAATATTTGGCATATAATAAAAGCTTTATTCATTTAGGTAATCATTTTCAATTCTTTAAAGTATAAAAATACCAGCTACTATTATATTTTTCAGAGTTATAGTTGTTCTCTTTCTTTCCCTAGAGTATAGTTTCCCTGACTTCTCTTTTATGTTGACAGTCTCAATTCTGAATAAGGATTGAGGACTAGGATCAAGGTGGTTAATGATGAAACCTTGGAAGAGGGCCAAGTGACAGTCAGATTGGAAGTGAATTTGTCATTATGTGGTATGGGACAAAAAACAAACCTTAACGCCAATTAACACTTTCTTTGTTCCACCTTTTCCATAGCTGAGAGCTTTGATGATAGCTAAAACTCTACACATGTGGCTATTTGTAGTTCAGATATAGAGAGGTATAGATGAGTAATGGAGATATAGAGAAATATAAATGAGTAATGGAGATATAGATGAGTAATGTTGTTTGTTCTTGCCGAGAGGGTTTTAATTGATTTATTCAAGGATATATTCTTATACATATATAATTTATCCCATTGGCAGGCTCCAGAGAGGAGACATGATCCATGGACATTGACTATAATAGTTGTGGTGGTTCTTAAAATATAAAAGCAGAACTGGAAAGGAGATTAGAGTATAGAACACTTCAGGACCTCCAAAGATAGAATAGATGGGACCCAAGAAATAATTTGATTAAATGTTTCATATTTACACCTCAGATGAGGAAGTCCTCTTCTAAAGAAAAGATATAACATGGAGCTGGGAGCCTCCTTCAGATGGACCACAGAGTTGGGATGGGACATATAGGACAGGGGAGACAGGTTTTTGTACTCAAAATATCAAAATGTTATATTGTTTTGACTGACCAAAATGATTTTATAATATGTACTCACTGAACACAAGGTGAAACAAGAATTTCCTCCTTATGATCTTTTGACTTTTGCTTCAAAGTGGACAAGACTGATTGTAGTCTGCTAGTATGAGGGTTGCCTAGGTTAAAAAAAAAGAGCCTTTAAATCAGTATCCCACCCCAAGCCCATTGAAAAAAATATCTCAGAAACATAAAATGTAAGAACTTGAAGAGACCTTTGAACAGAGGATGAAGAACCTCAGAGCTGAAGAGCTGGAAGATACTTTAGAACATAGGTGATAGAATATCAGATGTGAAAAAAACCTCACAACATTGAATGCTGGAGATAAGATGGATATTATAAACCATTTAGTCCAATTCTCTCATTTTATAAAAGATATTCCTTAAAATATAGTTGAGGGCTGGTCCCAGGCCCTGGGAATTCTGAGGTTCCCCAACAAACCTACCACTCAGTGGCCTGGGCAGTTGTATCAAACTCAAACAGAAGCAGTCACATTAGGGTCCCTGCAGGCTGTATATTGACTTAGAAAAGCATATTATATATGTTCAATTGCATTTCTATTTATTTTGTTAAATATATGCCAATTACATTTTAATCTGGTTCAGGCTGCACAGAGGAGGGCCCCAGTTTGACATCTCTGGTCTAGAGGAAAGAATCCTGGAAGTTAAAACACCAAGGTAGATTTCTGCCTAATTGGGAAGGTGTTTTTGATAGGAATCAGGCTTTAGTTTTTCCTTCCATAAAATGAAAAACAAAAACAAAAACAAACCCATTACTGATCCCACTGGCTACCTCAGGAGTTAAGATCTCAATTGAAATGCTGACCTTGTCTTGAACTTGATGCATAATTGTTGGTAAGTCATTTCACTTCTGTGCCTTCAGGAAAAGGTTAGGATTGAAGTAGATGACCTCTATAGATATAAAATCTTCAGAGTGTTAGAGATGAAATCAATTGCAGAGCTGTCCAGTACAAATATGACATATCACAGATGAAGAAACTGAGATCCAATGAGCCTAAGTCCTCATCTAAGGTTTTCAGGTCATAAGCAACAAAAACCATATTTGAACTCAAGTCCTCTGATTCAGGGAACCAGTGCTCTTTCCACTATACAATTGCTTCTGAAGGTCCCTAACTTTAAATTTTAAAATTCTGTGCTCTGATATTCTCAAAACTAATTTTCTAAAGGTCTTTACAGATATAATATCCCATTTTATATATTTTGAGGTTCCTTCCAGATCTAAGGTTTCTATCATTAATCAATATATAATTAGTTGATTATGCCATGCATAATTATTGAATGCCATTATGTTTAGAGTTCTGCTCTAATATGGGATAGGTGAAGATGGAGCTATAGGTAAATAAAATATAGTTCCTTCAGTTACATAGCATAGAATCTAATAGGAATAGTCAAGTATATAAGTAATTGTAATATAAGGTAACATATGATAAGTGCATAAAAGAGAAAAAAAGACTCAAATTAGCATTATATTATATAAAGATGTCACTATTGGCTGGGCTACTGAAAGTTTCCTGAAAGAGATATTATTCTAAGATTCCATGTTACTTTTCATTTTGACAAAATACAACACTCATTCCTATTAAAAACACTAGAGAACATAGGAACAAATGGAGCTTTCTTTAAAATGATAAGCAGTTTCTACCTAAAACCACCAACAAAAACCACCAACATTATATGCAATGGAGATAAGTTAGAGGCATTCCCAATAAGATCAGGGAAACAAGGATGTGCATTATCACCTCTATTATTTCATATTGTATGAAAAATGTTAGTTTTAGCAATAAAAGAAGAAAAAGGAATTAAATGAATTAGAATAGGCAAGGAGGAAACAAAACTATCACTCTTTGCAGTCATTCCCCAATTGAGAAATGGTCAAAGGATGTGAACAGGAAGTTTTCAGATGAAGAAATCAAAGCTATCTTTTGCCATATGAAAAAAATGCTCTAAATCGCTCTTGGTTAGAGAAATCCAAATTAAAACAACTCTGAGGTGCCAGCTCACATGCATCAGATTGTCTTATATGACAAAAAAGAAAAAGAAAAAGAATAATGGTTGAAGAAGCTGTAGAAAAATTGGAACACTAATGCATTGTTCGTGAAGTTGTGAACTAATACTACCAATCTGGAGAGCAATTTGGAATTATGCCCAAAGGGTGATGGGGCTGTTCATACCCTTTGACCCAGTTATACCACTACAGACCTAGTGGTCTGTATTCCAAAGAGATCATAGAAAAGGGGAAAGGACCCACATGTAGAAAAATATTTATAGTAGCTCTCTTTTGTGGTGGCAAAAAATTGTAAATCAAAAGAATGGCCATCAACTGGGGAATGACTGAATAAATTGTGGTGTATGAATGTAATGGAATACTATTGTGCTATAAGAAATGATGAGCAGGCAGATTTCAGAAAAACTTGGAAAGATTTAAGTAGACTGATGTTGAGTGAAGCGAATAGAACCAGGAGAACATTGTACAGAGTAATAGAAACATTGTATGATGATCAACTGTGATGAACTTAACTCTTCTCAGCAAAACAATGATCCAATACAATTCCAAAGGACTCATGATGGAAAATGCTCTCCATATGCAGAAAAAAGAACTCTGGAATATGGATGCAGATTTAACCATACTCTTTTTGTTTATTTATTTGTTTCTTTTCTGAGGTTTTCCCATTTTGTTCTGATACTTTTTTCATGTGACTAATGAAGAAATATGTTTAATGTGATTGTACATATATCACCTATATCAGATTGTTTTCTCTCTTTGGGAGTGGGGAGGGAAGGAGAATAATTTGGAACTCAAAATCTTATAGAAACAAAGGTTGAAAACTATCTTTACATGTAGGTGGAAAATAATGAAATGCTTTTATGACAAAAAAAAGATTCTATGATGCATTTCAACTAAAACCAAAGGTCTTTTTATTATTTAATTTTAATGTTAGTTTTCAAAATTTTATTTTTAATTTTAGTATTTATTTAAAAAATTGAGATTCACAAATTTCTCCCTTCCGACCCATTGACAAGCAATATACCTAATATACATGTGAAGTCATGTAAAATATATTTCTATATTAACTGTGTTGGGAACAAAAAGCAAGAAAAAAATGAAGAAAGTGAAAAAAATTTTTGATTCTGAATTTAGAGTTCATCATAAGTTCTTTGAAATATTCTTGGGGGCAAGTAGGTGGTTCAGTGGATAAAGTACCGGCCCTGGATTCAGGAGGACCTGAGTTCAAATACAGCCTTAGACACTTGACCCTTACTAGCTATGTGACCCTGGGCAAGTCACTTAACCCTCATTGCCCCCCCAATATATATATGTATATATATGTATATATATTCTTTTGCTATTGTCTTGTTCACAGTAAGTAATAATTTATCATTAATATAATATTTATGTTCTTGTATACAATATTCTTCTGCTTCTGCTTACTTCATTTGTTTTAGTTGATTTCTTCTAGATATAGACTTTGTGGTAGTATTAATGTGTCAAAATGTATGAATAGTTTTATTGAACTTTGGGCATATTTCAAATTGTTCTTAAGAATGGTTGGATTAGTTTAGAACTTTTTTCCAAATCCACTCCAGAATTTGTCATTTTACTTTCTTCTTGTTAGTCTTGTTAGTCAATTTCCTCTCATTAGCCAATCTTGAAATTGTTTGCATTTCTCTAATCAGTAGTGATTTAGAGCATTTTTTCATGTGCTTATTCATAGCGTTGATTTCATCTTCTGAAATTGCCTGTTCATATCCTTTGACCATTTTTCAATTGGGGATTGGCATAAAGATATAGATATGTAGCTATGGCTCAGTTCCCTATGTATTTAAGAAATGAGGTTTTTATCAGAGAAACTGATTTAATTGCCTCCCCCAGTTTCCTATTTTCCTTATAATTTTGGTAGAATTGATTTTGTTTCTGCAAAAACTTTTTAATATCATATTATCAAAATTAATCATTTTCATTTTCTTGACTCTCTATCCATTGTTTGGCAATTATTTCTTCTCTTATCTATAATCTAACAGGTGCATTTTGCATGCTTTCCTAATTTACTTATAATATCATCCTGTATATCTAAATCATTTATCCATTTCAACCTTTTCTTAGTATACAGTGTGGGATTTTGCTCTGTGCCTGGTTTCTGCCAAACCCTTTTTAAGTTTTCCCAGCAATTTTTGTCAAATGGTGAGTTCTTGCTCCAAAAACAATCTTTCACTTTATCAAACATGAGGTTACTATGGTCATTTGCTGTGTCATATGTGCCAAATCCATTCCACTATTTTATCACTCTATTTCTTAGCCAATACCAAGTTGTTTTGATGATTACTGCTTTGCAATATAGCTTGGAATCTGATATTGTTAGGCTACCTTCCTTCATATATATTTCATTGATTCCCTTGATATTTCCCCCCAATTTCTTTTTCCTATCTTATTGCTATAAGATAGTATTTCTAGCAGAGTACTGAATAATATTAGTGATAACGAATAATACTGCTTCACCTCTGATCTTTTCTTTGGGGGGGGTGGCAATGAGGGTTAAGTGACTTGCCCAGGGTCACACAGCTACTAAGTGTCAAGTGTCTGAGGTCAGCTTTGAATTTAGGTCCTCCTGAATCCACGGGCGGTGCTTTATCCACTGTACTACCTAGCTGCCCAACCCCCCCCCCCCATCTTACTGGGAAGCTTTTAGCATATTCCGATTACAGATAGTGCTTACTCTTGGTTTTAGATAGATACTTGTTTAGTTGTTTTTCAGTTGTGTCTGACTCTTCATGATCAATTTTGGGGCTTTCTTTGCAAGAATACTGGAGTGGTTTGCTATTTCCTTCTCCAGCCCACTTTACAGATGAAGAAACTGAGGCCAATAGAATTAAGTGGGATTACACAGCTACTAAGTGTTTGAGGCTGGATATGAATTTAGATCTTCCTGACTCTAAACCCAGCACTGTATCTAGTGCATCACCTAGCTGCTCAAGATAGATATTACTTAGCAATTTAAGAAAGGCTCCATTTGTTCCTATGAATTTAGGTATTTTTAAAAATAGGAATGGATATTTTATCTTGTCAAAGAATATTTCTATATACATAGAAATAATCATATGATTTTTATTGTTTTTAATTGATATGATCGACTATGTGGATAGTTTTCCTAATATTGAAAAGAGTCCTGCATTTCTAGTATAAATTCCACCTGGTATGATCTTTGTAAATTTTTGCATCAATATTCATTAGAGAAATTAGACTATAATTTTCTTTCTCAGTTTTTTGATTCCCTGGATTAGGTATTAAAACAATATTTGTGCTATAAAAGGAATTTGCTAAGACTCCTTCTTGTTCAAATTTTTATCTTTTACATTTTTTAGAAACAAAATATTTTTATTTATAGGTTTGAGTTCCAAATTTTATTCCTCCTTCCTTCCCTCCCCTCCCCTTTCGCTGAGGCAGTAAGCAATTGGCTATAGGTTATACATGTGCTATTATGTAAAACATTACCACATTAGTCATTTTGTATAAGATGAATCAAATAAAAGAAAAAAATGAAAGAAAGTGAAAAACAGCATACTTCAGTCTGTGTTCAATCAATATTGGTTCTTTCTTTGGAGGTAGATGATATGTTTCATTGATAGTCTTTGGGGATTGTCTTGGATCATTGTATTGCTGAAAATAGGTGTCATTCACAGTTCTTCATTAAACAATATTGCTGTCTCCATGCACAACATTTCCTTGATTCTACTCACTTCACTAAACATCAGTTCATATAAGTTTTTTCAGACCTTTCTGCAATCATCCTGCTTGTCATTTCTTACAGCTCAATAATATTCCATCACCATCATATTTCATAGCTTGGGTGGGCATTCCTTTGCCACCATAAAAAGAGCTGCTATAAAAATAAGAATCCTTCTTTGCCAATTATTTCAAAAAGTTTATATAGTATTGGACTTAATTGGACCTTAAATGTTTGGTAGATTTCATTTGTAAATCCATCTGGTACAGGAGATTTCTTTCTTAAGTAGCTCATTGATGGCTCATTCAATTTCTTTTTCTAATATAGGATTATTTAGTATTCTATTTCCTTTATTGTTAATCTATGGAAATTTATGTTTTTGAAAATATGCATCCATTTCACTTAGATTCTCATTTTTATTGGTATATCATTGAACAAAATAACTTCTAATAACTGCTTTAATTTCATCTTAATTGGTGTTTTTATCCTTTTCATTTTTCCCTTTTCCTTTTTAATGCTGGTAATTTGAATTTCTGCATTCTTTTTAAAAATAAACATTTTTATTTAGAGTTTTCAATTCCAAACTTTACCCTCCCGTCCCTCATATACCATAGCCTGTTTAGCTAATTCCTAATTGATGGGCATTCCTTTGATTTCCAATTCTTAGCCACCACAATAAGAGCTGCTATAAATATTCTTGTACAGATAGGTCTTTTTCTCTTTTTGGGGATGTCTTTCATATATAAACTTGGCAGTTTTATTGCTGGATCAAAAGGTATATATAGTTTTATAGCCCTTTGGGCATAATTCAAAATTGCTCTCCAGAATGGTTGGATCCATTGTGTAGTTACACAAACTGTGGATTACTTTCACAATATTCCCACATCCCCTCGAACATCTAACATTTTCCTTTTTTTGTAATACTTGCCACTCTAATAGTTGTGAGGTGATACCTCAGAGGAGTTTTAATTTGCATTTCTTTGATCAATAGTGATTTAGTGAATTTTTCATGTTACTACATATAGCTTTGATTTCTTAGTCTGAAAACTACATGTTCATTTCCTTTGACCATTTATTAATTGAGGAATGATGTATTTTTAAAAATTTGACCCAGTTCTCTATATATTTGAGAAATGAAGTCTTTATCAGACATACTTATTGCAAGAATTCTTTCCCAGTTTTCTGCTTTCCTTTTAAGTTTGGTTGCATCTAGGTTTTTTCGTGCAAAATATTTTTAATTTTATATAATGAAAATGATGTATTTTATAATTTGGAATGCTTTCTCTCTATTTTTTGGTCCTAAATTCTTCCCCTGTCTACAAATCTGATACACTATTTCATGATATCTTTTTTGTTTGTTTGTTTGTTTTGTTTTTGTTTTTTTGGTGAGGCAATTGGGGTTAAGTGACTTGCCCAGGGTCACACAGCTCGTAAGTGTTATGTGTCTGAAGCCGGATTTGAACTCAGGTACTTCTGACTCCAGGGCCGGTGCTCTATCCACTGCGCCACCTAGCTGCCCCTATTTCATGATATCTTAATGTGCTTATGGTATTTCCCTTTATGTGTAAATTGTGTACCCATTTTGACCTTATATTCTTATATGGTGTGAGATGTTCAACTATACCTAGTTTCTGACATAATTTTTTCCAGAAGTTTTTGTCAAATAATGAGTTTTTTTCCCCCAAACCTGGATCTTTGGGTTAATCATATACATTGCTATAGTCATTTACTATAGTGTAATTTGTAACCATTCTATTCCACTGATCCACCACTCTTTCTTAGCCAGTACCAGATTGTTTTGATAATTACTACTTTATAATACCGTTTGATATCTGATATTGCTAGACCACCTTCTTTTGCATTTTTTCCCATTGATTCCCTTAATATTCTTGAGTTTTTGTTCTTTCAGATGAATTTTGTTATTATTTTTTCTACATCTATAACATATTTTTGATAGCTTGATTGGCACGGCAGTGAATAATTGGATTAATTTAGGTAAGATTGTAATTTTTATATTGACAGCCTAACCATGAGCAATTAATATTTTTTCAATTATTTAGATCTGACTTTATTTATATGAATAGTGTTTTATAGTTGTATTCATATAGTTGCTGGGTTTCTTTTGGCAGGTAGACTCCCAAGTGTTTTATACTGTCTACAGTTATTTTAAATGGAATTTCTCTATCTATTTTTGCTGATGTTTTTGGCAATATATAAAAATGGAAATGATTTATGTAGGTTTATTTTGTATGTTATAATTTTGCTAACATTATTCTTAATTTAAGTAGTTTTTTTGGTTGATTATTTAGTATTTACTAAATATAACATCACATCTACAAAGAGTGCTAACATTTTTTCTCAATTGCTTATTCTAATTCCTTTAATTTCTTAATCTTCTCTTATTGCTACAGTTAACATTTATGGTATGATGTTATATAATAAAGATGATAATGGGCATCATTGCTTCACCACTGATTTTTTTTTTTTTTTTTTGCGGGGCAATGGGGGTTAAGTGATTTGCCCAGGGTCATACAGCTAGTAAGTGTCAAGTATCTGATGCCGGATTTGAACTCAGGTACTCCTGAATCCAGGGCCAGTGCTTTATCCGCTGTACCACCTAGCCACCCCCTTCACCATGGATTGTACTGGGAAGGCTTATTGTTTATTCCCAGTACAGATAATGCTTGCTGATGGTTTTAGATAAATATTACATATCGTTTTAAGGTGAGCTACATTTATATCTATGCTCTTCAGTGTTTTTTAAAAAAAATTTTAAATTTTTACTTGTAATAAAGTATTTTATTTTTGTTCCATTACATATAAAGATAGTTCTCAACTTTTGTTTATATAAGCTTTCAAATTTCAGATTTTTCTCCCTCCCTCCCTTCCCTCCCCCTCCCCTAGACAGCAGGTAATCTGATATAGGTTATATATACACTTAATAACATTAAACATATTTCTGCATTAGTCATATTATAAGAGAAAAATCAGAGCAATGATGAAAAACTTCAAAACAGAAAAACAACAGCACCAAAGACAAAAGAAATAGTATGGTTCATTCAGCATCTATACTTCACAGTTCTTTTTTTCCCTGGATTTGGAGATCATCTTCTATCATGAGTTCCCTGGAACTCTTCTGTACCACTGCATTGGTGAAAAGAATATAGTCCGTCACAGTAGATCAACAAAAAATGTTGATGATACCGTGTACAATGTTCTTCTGGTTCTGGTCATCTCACTCATCATCAGCTCACGCAAGACCCTCCAGGTTTCTCTGAACTCCTCCTGCTCATCGCTTCTTACAGCACAATAGTGTTCCATTACATTCATATACCATAACTTGTTCAGCCATTCTCCAATTGATGGGCATTCCCTCAACTTCCAATTCCTTGCCACCATGTACAGAGCAGCTATAGTATTTTTTGTACATGGGTGTCTCTCTCTCCCCTTTCCATGATCTCTTTGGGAAAAAGACCCCAAAGTGGTATTGCTGGGTCAAAGGGTATGCACAGCTTTATAGCCCTTTGGACGTAATTCCAAATTGCTCTCTGGAATGGTTGGATCAGTTCACAGCTCCACCAACAATGCATTAGTGTTCCAATTTTCCCACAGCTTCTCCAACACTTATTATTTCCCATTTTTCTGTAATTTTATCCAATCTGATAGGTGTCAGGTGGTACCTCAGAGTTGTGTTAATTTGTATCTCTCTAATCATTAGAGAATTAGAGCATTTTTTCATATGGGAATAGATAGCTTTGGTTTCTTCATCAGAAAACTACCTGTTCATATCCTTTGACTATTTCTCAATTGGGGAATGACTTGGAATCTTATAAATTTGATTTCGTTTCCTATATATTTTAGAGATGAGGACTTTATCAGAAGTACTGGCCACAAAAATTGTTTCCCAGCTTTCTGCCTCCCTTCTAATTTTGGATACATTGCTTCTGTTTGTACAAAAATGTTTTAATTTAATGTAATCGAAATCATCCATTTTGCATTTTATAATATTCTCTGTCTCTTGTTTGGTCATAAACTGTTTTCCTTTCCAAAGATCTGAAAGGTAGACTATTCCTTTCTCTCCTAATTTACCTATGGTATCACCTCATGTCTAAATTATGTATCCATTTTGACCTTATTTTAGTATAAGGTGTAAGATGTTGGTCTATGCCTAATTTCTGCCATACTATCTTCCAGTTTTCCCAGCAGTTTTTGTCAAATACTGAGTTCTTATCCCAGAAGATGGAGTCTTTGGGTTTATCAAACACTACATTACTAGTGTCATTTACTACTGCATTTCCTGTGCCTAGCCTAGCCATTGATCTACCACTCTATTTTTTTTTTATGCGGGGCAATGGGGGTTAAGTGACTTGCCCAGGGTCACACAGCTAGTAAGTGTCAAGTGTCTGAGGCCGGATTTGAACTCAGGTACTCCTGAATCCAGGGCCCGTGCTTAATCCACTGCTCCACCTAGCTGCCCCCTACCACTCTATTTTTAGCCAGTACCAGATAGTTTTGATGACTTCCGCTTTATAGTAAAGCTTCAGGTTTAGTGCCGCTAACCCACTTTCCTGTGAATTTTTTTTTTTCATTATTTCCCTGGATATTCTTGATTTTTTATTTTTCCAGATGAATTTTGTTATTATTTTTTCTAGCTCTTTAAAATAATTTTTAGGTAGTCTGATTGGTATGGCACTGAATAAGTAAATTAATTTAGGTAGTATTGCCATTTTTACTATCTTAGCTCTGCCTATCCACAAGCAATTGATATCTTTCCAATTATTTAGATCTGATTTGATTTGTGTGAAGAGTGTTTGGTAGTTGTGTTCATAGAGTTCCTGGGTTTGTCTTGGCAAGTAGACTCCCAAGAATTTTATATTATCTACTGTTAATTTAAATGGAATTTCTCTTTCTATCTCTAGCTGCTGGACTTTGTTGGTCATGTACAGAAATGCTGATGATTTATGTGGATTTATTTTATATCCTGCTACTTTGCTAAAGTTGTTAATTGGGTTAGGGTTAGGGTTAGGGTTCGTGATCAAATTAAACAATTCATTGATAACCTCTTTCTCTATTTTATTCATGTAAGCATTTAGAAATATAAATTTTCCCCTAAGAACTGCCTTGGCTACATCCCATAAATTTTGGTAGGTTGCTTCTGACCACTCCCTCCATCAATCTGCTGTCCCTTTTATCAGCCTCCCTCCTTTTCTTTCCCCTTTCCTTCCCTGCTTCTGCCCTCCTTTCTATTAGTACCTCCCAAATCCCCTTACCTTTTACTTCCTTAAAGAGTAAGCTAAATTTATTTATCCAAATGGGTGTATATGTTATTCCCTCTTTGAACCAAATCTGATGAGAGTAAACAATGCTTACCCCTCCCTTCTTTCCCGTTATTGTAATAGGTTGTTTGTGCCTCTTCATATGATATAATTAACCCCACTCCACCTCCCCTTCCCTCTCCTCCCCCTATTCTCCTTTTATTCTGCCTGTCAAGTTTCTTTGTTTCTTTCTTTCTTTTTCAGGGCCATGAGGGTTAAGTGATTTGCCCAGGGTTACACAGCTAGTAAGTGTCAGGTGTCTGTGTCTGAGGCCAGATGTGAACTCATGTCCTCCTGAATCCAGGGACAGTGCTTTATGCACTGCACCACCTAGCTGCCCCCTTGTTTCTTTATATCATCACATCAGAGTCAATTTAATTATACCCTAATAGAGATACAGAACTCAAAGGTTAAAAGTATTATCTTTCCTTGTAGGGATGTAAACAAGTTAACCTCATTGAATAACTTTTTTTTTCCTATTTACCTTTTTATACTTATCTTGAGTCTTGTGTTTGAAGATCAAATTTTCTGTTCAGTTCTGGTCTTTTCTTCAGGAAACCTTAGAAGTCCCCTATTTCATTGAATGTCCATCTTTTCTCCTGAAAGAGAATGATATGTTTTGCTGGGTAGTTGATTCTTGGTTGTTATTCAGGCTCCTTTGCCTTTCAGCATATCATATCTCAAGCCTTCTGACCCTTTAATGTTGAAGCTGCCAGGTCTCGTGTAATCCTGACTGTGGATGCATGATTTTTAAATTGTTTCTTTCTGCTTGTTTGTAGTATTTTCTCCTTCACCTGATAATTCTGGAATTTGGCTACAATATTCCTTGTAGGTTTCCTTTTGGGGTCCCTTTCAAGAGGTGATCAGTGGATTCTTTCAACAACTAGTTTATCCTCTGATTCTACAATAGCAGAATTCTCCTTGATAATTTCTTGGAATATGGTTTCTAGACTCTTTTTTTTGATCCTGGCTTTCAGGTAGTCCAATAATTCTTAGATTATCTCTTCTGGTTCTATTTTCCAGGTCAGTTGTCCTTACAATGAGGTATTTCACATTTTCTTCTATTTTTTTCAGTTTTTTCCTTCTGCTTGATGGATTCTTGGTGTCTCGTGGAGTCATTAGCTTCCATCTGCCCAATTCTATTTTTTTTGGAGAGGCAATTGGGGTTAAGTGACTTGCCTAGTGTCACACAGCTAGTATGTGTCAAGTGTCTGAGGCTGGATTTGAACTCAGGTCCTCTTGAATCCAGGGCTGTTGCTCTATCCACTGTGCCACCTAGCTGCCCCCCAATTCTATTTTTAAGGCATTGTTTTCTTCAGTTAACTTTTGTACCTCTTTTTCCATTTGGCTAATTGTATTTTTTGAGGAATTGTTTTCTTCAGTTAATTTTTATGCTTCCTTTTCCAAGCTGTTAATTCTTTTTTCATAATTTTCTAGTGTAACTCTCATTTGTCTCATTTCTTTTCTCATTTTTCTTCTACTTCTCTCATTAGATTTTAAAAATCCTTTAGATCTCTTCCAAGAAGGCTTTTTGGTCTTGAGACCAGTTCATCTTCTCACCTGAGGCTTCACATGTGGCCTTTTGACAGTATTGTCCTCATCTGAGTTTGTGTTTTGGTCTTTCCAGTCACCATAGAAAGTATCAATGGTAAGGATCCTTTTCTGTTTCTTACTCATATTGCAGCCTATTTTTAAACTTTTAAAGTTGAGGTCTGCTCCTGGAAAACAGGGACCACTGTTGCAAGCTTCTTGTGTTGGGGGATAGGGGAGCTGGTCACTGGCTTTCTGCTCTGAGGCCTCTGTGGTTTGTGGGTTCCTCACCACCCTGGGCTTGTTCCCTGTGCTGAGATGGCTTGGTCTAGTCATGCCTGTCCTATGAGTGGTTCTCTAGTTCACAGTTTGCCCTTTCAGTTGGGACTGGAAGGTCTCACTACTGGCCTGCTACACCAACAGCCTGCTGAGCCAGAACAAAGGGGCCTCAGCTACTGATTTATCCTGTGGCCAGGAGCCTCCTGACGACTTGCCCAGACCCCTTTCAAGGTGTACTTCACTGAGCTGTGCTGCACTGCCCTGAGCTGTGTTGTGCTGCCCTCCCTTTTTGCCCAAATGAGACAGACCTTTTCTGAAGTCTTCTAAATTATCTCAAGTTGGAAGATTGTGTGTCTCTGTTTTTGTGTATGTTCTATAGTTCCAGAATCTGTTTAGAGCCTTGATTTAATCTTGTTTTTGAGGGAAACTCCAGAGAGTCCAGGCAATTTCCTGCCTTTTCTCAGCCATCTTGGCTCTGCCTCCTCCAGACTGATATGCCTTTTGTTACTTTCTTAATTTTCTCCCTTGCTTTTAGTCTAGGACCTAGAGTCAAGTCCTGGACATCAACATTATTCTATCTATATCCTTTTCATAACTGGTTCATTTGACAGGAGGTTCTGGGATGTATTTGTAGTGGACTGCCAATGAAGGAGTACAGAAAATTTTTCCTTTCATGTTTGCTATGTTTAATAAGCCATTTGATTATAGAATGATAATTGTCTGGGTCACATAAATATGGAGGGTCATTGAGAATGGAAAATATAAGATGTGTTAAGTCATATAATTTCTTATAATTTCCCAGTAATTCAGAGTTATATTCTATCATATCCACCTCCAGAATCAGAATACAATGAGTATAGGTTTTGTTGCTTTCTCAGCCACTTAAAGTCTATGTGTCAGAATGACATTACCACTTATTTACCAGAATGGTACATGAGTCCCAAAGAGACTCTAGCAAAACCACTTGGCTGGTGGTTTATATATAGTGACTTTTGGTGGACAAATACTTACTGAACTATTCACAAAGTGGCATATTGTGTTTTTCTAAGCTTAAGGAAAGCAGCACACCAACTGATGGGGGTTACAATTCTTACTCTGCTGAAAGTGTCATATGTATATGACATGTAAGCAATTTTCTCCTAGAACCTTCCATTTTAGTTTGAAGCAATTTTTTTAGGTTTATACAACTCTAGGCCAATACTTCTTACTTAACTTTTTAGAAAAAATTACATTTTTTTCAATTAATCAAAATCTCTCCTAACACCCTCAACCTATTTGAAAAAGAAAAAAAAGATTCCTTGTAGCAAATACGTACATACAAACATATGTATGAACACATATTAAAACTTAACAAAATCCTTCTTATTTCTAAAATTATATATTTCTCAGTCTGCACTTTCATCATCTCTCTGATTGCCTGTTTCAGCATGATTCCTCTGGAATTGTTGTCAGTCATTCCAATAATAAGAGTTTTTAAATCTTTCAAAGTTATTTGTTTTACACTATTGTGTAATAGTAATTTATATAGTGTTTCAAAGTCTTCAAAGAACTTAATAAATTTTATTTAATTTGATCCTCTTAAAAACCCTATGAGGTAGTTGCTATTATTAGCCACATTTACAGATGAGGAAACTGATGCGCATACAGTTTAAGTGGCTTCCCCAGGGTTATATAGCTAAGAAGTGTCTGACACCAAATTTATCTTTTAATTTTAATTTTATTTATTTTATGTTATATTTTAAATTCCAAACTATCTCTCTCTATCCCTAGCCTACCTCAGAGAAGGCCACCATTTGATACACATATATGATATATATGTATATATACATATGTATAACACACATATGATAACCTACATGTACACATACACATGGTACATGCATATTTGGCATATATACATGTATAAATCATATAACATCATATTAGACATATATTTTTTTTCCTCTGGAGGTGGATAGAATATTCCTCTGTACTTTATTTGAGCATGTTTAATGTTCCAAATAACTTACTAATTCACAGTTGTTTTTTGAATATATTGCTGTCATTGTATACAACATTTTCTTGGTTCTGCTCATCTTATTCTTCATTATTCCATGCAAGTTTTTGCAAGTTTTTCTAAAATCAAGCAACTCATCATTTCTTATAGCATTAGTATTCCACCACACTCATATATCACAATGTGTTTAGCCATTCCCCAATTTATGGGCATCCCTTCAATTTCCATTTATTTTTGCCACCACAAGGAGATCTGATATATATTTTAGAACATATTGGTTCTTTTTTTGCTTTTTTTCCTAATAACTTTAGGAAACAGACCTAATAGTGGTATTTCTGGGTCAAAGGGTAAAAACAATTTTATAATTCTTTGGGCATAATTCCAGATTGCTCTCCAGAATGATTGTCAGTTCACAGTTTTCAGATAGATGTCTTATTTTTTCCCCATTTCCTCCAGCATTTGTCATTTTCCCCTTCATTCTTTTTAGCCAGTCTGATGGGGTGAGCTGATATCTCAAAGTGTTTTAATTTACATTTCTCTAATCAGTAAGCATTCAGATATTTTTTTTCACATGACTATATATAGTTTTGCTTTCTTTCTCAAAAGAACGAAACAACCTGCCTGTTCCTATCCTTTGACCATTTGTTAATTGGGGAATGACTCATATTTTTGTTTATTTATTTATTCATTTATAATATATATCTATATATCTATATCTATATCTAAAATTTGTTCATTTATTTATTAGTTGTTTGTTTGTTTTGGGGCAGGGCAATGAGTGACTTGCCCAGGGCCACACAGCTAGTAAGTATCAAATATCTGAGGCTGGATTTGAACTCAGGTACTCCTGAATCCAGGGCTGGTGCTTTATCCACTGTGCCACCTAGCTACCCTCCTCATATTCTTGTAAAGATGACAACCTTGTCTACTTATTTGAGATATGGAAACTTTGTTTGAGAAATTGTCTATTAACATTTCCCCCAATTTTCTACTTTCCTTATGATCTTAGCAACATTGGTTTTATTTGTACAAAAACCTTTTAATTTAAAGTAACCAAAATTATTCATTTTACATATCTATCTCATGTTTATTTGTAAATTCTTCTCTTATCAATAAGTATGATCAGCAATGTGTTATATGTTCTTTTAGTTTTCTTATTATATTTCACTTTATAGCTAGGTCACGTATCCATTTTTACCTTATCTTGGTAAATATTGTAAAATATTGGTTTATACTGAATTTCCTTCAGACTGCTTTTCAGTATTCCCCAAAACTTTATACCACATAGTGAATTCATATTCATAAAGGTTAAATATTTACATTTTGCAAACACAAGGTTACTATAATAATTTACTACTGTGAATTATATTCTATTATGACTTATCATTGCCCTGCAAAAACAAAACAAAACAAATAAGATAACTTATTCACCTTTCTATTTCTTAGCCAGTATCAGAAATTTTGATAATTATTGCCTTAAAATATAGTTTTAGATCTGGTTCTGCTAAACCTTCTTCTTTTACAATTTATGTTTTTTAAAATTTGTTTGTTTGTTTTTTTGGTGGGGCAATGAGGGTTAAGTGACTTGCCCAGGATCACACAGCTAGTAAGTGTCAAGTGTCTGAGGCTGGATTTGAACTTGGGTCCTCCTGAATCCAGGGCTAGTGCTTTATCCATTGATCCACCTAGCTGCCCCCCTCCTTTACATTTTTAAATTAGTTCTTTTGATATTCTTAAGCTTTTGTTCTTCCAAATTAATTTGTTATTTCTTCTATCTTTAGAAAAAAATTTTTTTTGGTATGAGACCAGATTTAAACAACTCTTTCAGACTACACATCCAGCACAATGTCTACTGTGCCACACAGCTATATAAATTGTACTTTTGGTTCTATTTATTTCATTCTTCATCAGCCTCTACAAGTATTGCCAGGTTTCTTGAAAATGGTACTTTTCATTGTTTTTTACAGCACAATAGTATCTCATCAACATTTCATGCCAAGTCTTGTTCATCCTTGCTCAATTAGATATTCTTCATTTTCCAGTTCTTTGCTCCCTTCCCCCCCAAAAAGCTGCTATAAATTATTTTTGTTCAGATGATTCTTTTTCCTTTTCCTTTGATCTCTTTGGGGCATAGACCTAGCATTAGTATCACTGGGTTAAAAGATATACATAGTTTAATATACTTTTGGGCATAGAACCAAGTTGTTTTCCAGAATCTATTGGTTGAACCAATATATTTTTATTAGTCTTCATTAAGCACATTCCATTCCTGGCCAAGGACCTAGCCTTTCTTTACTTTTAATTGAGGTCCAGCTATCTATCTCTTCCACTCAGACAGTATGCTCTCAACCAACTGTTTGCTTTACACATTTGTGTTGCGGATGATGCTCCTTCCCCACAATTGTGAAAACATCAACTCTTCTCCTCATGTCTTCAGATTATTATAATTTTTTTGTTGATGACTTTTTGATCCTTAGCAATACTTTCTGGGTTCTTTCTTACTTTATTGTGTGCCCATACAAAGGACCAGAGGTAGGAAATAGGTTTGACAAGCCTTATAATGTTCTTCATTATGTCCTAGATACAAGCCCCAGGATCAGAGGAGACCTCTCTTTATTATTTAAGCATTCTTTGTCAGATAAGGCCTAGGTAATATACTACCTCCTGGTTGACTTCCCCAACTACATTAGTCCAATGTAATTTCTCCCTTTTCTCTACAACATCATGAGATAATAGAATGCCAAAGATAGAAAGAACCTTAGTAATCATTTTATTCATTATCTCCAATTTACATATGAGAAAACTGAGTCTCAAGGAGGCAAAGTCCCTTGACCAAGATCATACGGCTAGCAAGATGTATACCTAAGACTTCAGACTACCTTTCTTAACTCCTAATCCAGAGTTCTTTCCACTATTTCGAGGTCTCATAATTCTAGTTCTCTCATTGACATTTCCACTTTTCTTGCCAAATGCATACCATTTTTCTCCCAGGGCACTTTGACCCATTTCTCCCTTGTGCCCTCAGCCATGAGTGCTTATTGGGTATCAGGTTGCTCTTTTCTGGGTCCTGAGCATTCCAATTGCCTTCTCCTGGGTGTCAGAACCCCCCAGTGACAGATTGCAGAGTGCTGCAGGGCTGGGATTATAGTTTTCAGCAGTGATGAAAAGACCCAAGACACCTAGAAACAAACACAACCACCAATTAGACTTTCACGAAGCTGTATTTAATTTAGATCGCTTAAAACAAACAAGGATCGTATCTTAAATAAATAGCTGATTAAAAAAAAATACCACCCACAAAACTATTTCTTGCTCATGAGGCCAAGGGAGGTAGTTGGAAGAGCTGTAGGGGGTCAGAATTTAAGTGCTCAATGTGATCTGTGATCTCACTGATTTGGGGGGTTCCCTCCAGGAATACAGATCATAATCCATCTATGCCTGCCTGTTTACTCATCTATTTTCTTTTATATTTTGGACCTAAGGGGGGTCCATCAAATATACTGGAAGTTTTATAGTCATTTGTCTGTCATCTCTTACTATATGAATGACCAAACTTCTCTTTCTATCATAGATTTCCTTGTTAACATCACTTATACCTTTTCTTCAAATTCCTCATTGGTTATATTTTGCAGCCTCTTTATACCCACCAAGCCTCTCTCTATAGTCCTTGTGTGCTAATCATTTTTTGTTAGAGACAAACTGTGCAATGTATCTCACTGCCATCTAGCAATACCAGTAGGAGACTAGTATTAAAAAGATGGGCCTTTGTTTTCATGGGAATCTCAAGGTCAATAAAAGAGATTTGTAATTGCCTAAAGGCAATACAACCCATTTTCTATCTCCTGTTTAATTCTGGGTCCAACTCAATGTCCTTCTGTACTATCTATTACAGAAAATAAATTTATGCTCTGGAGAATCTACAGAACTGGTTCATACTTATATTCATACTTATGGACTAGCTCTTTAGCTTCTCCAGAGCATAAATTTATTTTCTGAGATCCTAGCCAGTTTTCTGAGATGAGAAGAGGAGCCAAAGCTCTTTAGACCACTAGCATCTTGTGCCTTGTGTCTCTTGCTGTTTCAGCATGTCTCTTGAGAAAAGGGTGCAAGGATCCAGGCTAGTTGCTTTCTCCTATCTGCACCCAAAGCATCCATTCTCTCTGCATAAGGAGTTTACTACTTCCTGATGTCACTGCAAAGACAGCCTTCTCAGGTGAGAAGACATCAGATCACATGTGCCTTGTTCCTTCTATTTCCTGCTAGGTACAACATGTTTCTATGAGGGAAGGTTGCAAGGAAACATTCCAGGTCAAATCATATTCTATCTGCCCCAAATCAATGACTTCCATCTGTGCTAGTACAAGACAACTCATTTCCTGCTATCATTTCAGTCTCTCAACTGAGATGTGGAGAAATTCAGGTACAAAGAAGAGCAACTCACTTTACTTCAGCCCTTCCACCTCCTAATGAACTTATCCTTTGAGGGAAGAGGGAGAGAACAATTAGTGGAGAATAGCACTTCATTCTCTAGCTGTGCAGGTTCAACTTCCATCTCCAGTTGCATCCTTTTCCTACTGAATCTTCAGCCTTTGGAGGGAGGAGGAGTTATGAGGTGGGGCTTCCCACCTGAACATCTGATTGTGTGCTTCTCATCTTATGTTGTAGTTTCCTCCAGTACTACTAGGTAGAGAAGTGGTGCCTTCCACTCAATGGTGAACATTCTCATACCTGGTCATATTCTTTACCTTCCATTGACTTTGAACTCATGTTGATCAGCATCCAAACCCTCTTCCACACCTCTCACCACCAAATTCCTAATTCTTTTCTTCCTCAACCCTTCTATCCCAAAGTTTCAACCAAACACCACCCAGCCCTTCCACTGTGCCCTCTGGAATGTCTGTTCCATAAGCAACAAATTTCAATTGTAATTTTTTCCTTCACACTACTTACATCTATGAGCTATTATTGAAACCTGACTCTCCCAATAACACAGCCTTCCTAGCCACCTTTTCTAGTACTTTTTTCCATTCTCACTCAGTTTCACTTCAGCTTACTGGTTTGAGGTAGAGGAGGTGGAATACACCTTGCTCTCCAGTACTACTACCAGGTTCTCCCCTTATCTCTATTACTCAGCAATCTCTCTTGCTTTGTGGTTCATGCTATTCACATCTACCACCTCATCAAAATCCCATTACCTATTGTCTACAGATCTCCAGGTTATTCTTATTCCTTCCTCAATGAGTTTGGTACCTGAATTGTAATTTTTCTTTCCTCCCCAACTCCTACCCTCACACTAGGGTATTTTGACACATATAGTAACTCTCCCCGAAACTCCCTAACCACTCAGTTCCTTAAACTCCTCACTTCCCATGAGCTGCTTCTCTACTTCATCCTCAAAAATACACAAAAGTAGTTACACTCTTGATCTTGTGCTCTCCCACATATGTAACACTTCCATGTTCAAGAATTCTAAAAATACCTTATTTGACCATAAGCTATTAGATTTTCCTCTCTACCATTGTCTTTCCTTACAAAACCCTATTCTTTACATCACGATCTCTAATCCGTTGACCCTAGGCCACTTCCCCTGCAATAGCCACTCCCTCCTCTTTTCCTCATCTTGACCCCTTGGTGAATCAATTCAACTCCCCTGTCTTCATGACGTGCATCCCTACCCCTCTTATATCCCTGATTATGTCCAACTAAGCCTCAGGCTTGGAACATTCCTCTCATCTATTGCCTTCTACTCCTATATGTGTGATTCTGAGTGAAGATGGAGAAAGGCATGTGATCATTTCGACTGAGTCTACTACAAATTTATGATACACAACCTTAACTGGGCCCTGATGGCTGCTAGGCAATCCTACTATATTCCCCTTATCAACTCACTTTCAGAATTTCCAATGTGGTTCTTCCAAATATTTTCATCTCTCCTCAAATCTCCCAAGGGTGACTCTCACACCACTCTCTTAGCTGAGAAGATCGCCTCATATTTTACAGAAAAAAAAAATCATGCCATTTGCTGTGAAATCCCTCACATCCCTTGAATATGCCTCCCTCTCTTCTGACACTGCCACCACTCTAGGGCAGACCCTTATCACTTCATGCCTGGACTATTGCAATAGCCTGCTGGTGGATCTGTTTGCCTCTTCAATCCATTCAGTAGCCAAAACAATTTTCTTAAAGCAGAGATTAAACAATGTCACTCTTTTACTCAATACCCTCAAGTGATTATTTATTACCTCTAGTTTCAAATACAAAATGCTTTTCTTGGCAAAGTCCCTCATAATCTAGCCCCCTTTTGCCTTTCCAGTTTTCTTATATCTTACTCCCCAACATATACTCTTTGATTCAGTAACACTGACTTTTTAATTGTTCCACGAATAAGACACTTTACTTCTTGGCTCCAGGCATTTTTATGGATATTCTTCCATGCTTGGAATGCTCTCCCCGCTTCAATTCACTTATTAATCTCTCTGCTCTCCCTTAAGTCCCAACTAAAATCTCTCTCTCTTTTTTTTTTTTTTTTACTGGAAGCCTTCCCCAAGCCTTCCTAATTCTAATGCTTTCCCTCTGTCATTATTCCTATTTGTCTTGCAAGTAGCTTGCTTTGTATATATTTGTCTGTATGTTATCTCTCCAACTAGATAGTAAGCTCCTTGAGGGCAGAGATTGTCTTTTGACTTTTTTTGTGTGTCTACAGTGCTTAGCATAGTGCTCAGCACACAGTAGGTGATTAATAAATGTTTATTTATTGATCTAGTGAGTAAATCTTATAAAATACATTTGTCTAAATATAAATCATACCCTAATGTGAGGTCTTGTGAGATCTTTGAAAGGAAAATATACCCATGTCATGCTTGTCCATAAATAATCAAACAAAAACCTTTAATACACTGTCATCCTCTCTGTAGAGGGTTTGGTTGGCTAGAGGTGGAATATAATGAGTGATATTAGAGACAATGCCTATATAATTTAATTTTACATAACTTTTTCTTTATTAAATGGAAGGTTCTATTGCATGTAGATGTGCATGGGTATATTGGTAAGTGACTGGGGTGTAACAAACAAAAGGCATCAATAAAATACTTCTCTTTTTAAAGGATGAGTGATAGAACACACCCAAGTTTTATTCAAATCAGATTTGAGGAAAAACTTCTGTCAATAGTCAGACCAATTAGGTGAAGTTTAACTCTGATGTCTTTCTACCTTCTTTTCAGGATTCCTCACTAAAAAGCAGCATTTTAGACCTTTCCCAGAGTTCCCACTGTAGCCCACCCAGGCTCACAACATATTTGTTTCGCTCTCATCCTGTGAAAATGTGTATGTCTATCCCAGTGCAAATATATTTTCCTTTGAACTCATCAATTCAGACCTTGGTAGCCTTTATTGTCCCCAAAGACAATATCCTTCCTTCCTTAATGAGTTCAGTATCTGCCTCACAGTTTTTCTCTCCACCCAAACTCCTGCCCTTATACTAAGAAGCATCAGCCTATGTACTGATTTTCCTTAAAATACTCTGTCTTCCCAGTTTCTCAACCTATTTGATTTCTATACCAAATATTTTACTCCACCTCACCTAGATATATAGATGGTCATACCCTTTATATATGACATTTCATTTTCTGATTTTGTCTTTTTCATTCCCTGATTCTCATTCATGGCATACTCTTTCTTTTCATCTCTACTTCCTGGATACCTTTAAGCTACAGCTCCTTTTTCAGGAAGCATTTCCTGACCTTGACATACCTTTCCATCACCTTGGAATAGAACCAATAAGGAAGACACTGTGGTGAAATGAGAAATAAACAGGACTAAGAATTAGAAGGTCTGGCTTCTGGTCTCAATGTAGCCACTTATATTCCATGTAACCTCAAACAAGTCACTTAATATCTCATGATTTTTTGGCTTGTTTTAAAAATTTAGTTTATTGTTTCAATTAATAATTTATTTTCTTTCCCTCCTTCCACATTGGAAAAACAAAAACAATACCCTGTGAAAAATATGAACAAAGAAAAAAAAATTTTCCATTGGCTTGGTCCCAAACATATGTCTCTTTCTGCACATTGAGTCTATCATATCTCTCAATAGGTGGGTAGCACACTTCATTAACTATCCTCTCAAATTAAAGCTTAGAATTTATGAGGTGAACAGCATCCTTAATTCAAGTCAAGTCAAGTCAAGAGTCATTAAGCATTTATTATGTATTAGGCATTCTGCTAAGTGCTAGGGATACAAAGAAAGAAAAAAAAACAGCTCCTGCTCTCAAGGAACTCACGTTATAATGAGAAAATCAATGTGCAAAATAAGTATGTACATGCAAGATAAATAGAGGATAAACTGAAGGCAATTTCAGTGGACTAGGAAAGGTTTCTGCAGAAATTAAGATTTGAATTGAAATTTTAAGGAAGTTCTGAAATAGAGATGAAGTTGGAAAACATTAAAGGCATGGGGATATGTTGGCATTAAAGAAAAGGCACTGAATCTGGAGATGGTGGGTTTTCTGAGTGCAATAACAAAAATTTGGAAAGGGTAAAATGTAAAAAGATTGGAAAAGTAGGAAAGGGTCAATTTGTGAAAAGCTTTAAATGACAGAGGATTTTTCATTTGATCCTGTAGATAAACATGAGTTTTTTGAAAGAGATTGACATGATTAGATCTGTGCTTTAAGACATCTTTAAAATTTTGGTCTTTTGTTCCACTTCTGTACTATTATTAATGAAATGATATATTACTTCTATGATTTGTATTTTGACCTATCAATTCATTAAGATTAGATTGTGGGGGGGAGCAAGGTGGCGCAATGGATAAAGCACTGGCCCTGGATTCAGCAAGACCTGAGTTCAAATCCAGACTCAGACACTTGACACTTACTAGCTATGTGACTTTGGGCAAGTCACTTAACCCTTACTGCCCCACAAAAACAAAAAACAAAACAAAACAAAACAAAAAAGATTATCTTCATATATTTTTTGTATCTCCAAAGTGCCTGGTACACATTAGGCACTTAATAATGATTTTTGACTGATTGATTAAATTATTTAGTCTCTAATTCTTATTTCTTCAGCAGCTCTTTATTGAATGTAATTTTAATTCCATTGTGGTCAATAAAGGATAATTTTTCTAAATTTGTCTGTGAAGTTTTTATGCCCCAACTCATGGTCAGTTTTTGTAAATGTGACATCCACAATTAAGAAATATTCAGAGTTCTATTCTCATTTAGTAATTGCTAAAGATATATCACATCTAACTTTTCTAAAATTCTATTCATGTACTCGAATTTTTTGTGCTTATTTTTTCATTAGATTTGACTAGTTCTGAAAGGAATTCTTTGAATTCTCCCACAGTTTTACTATTTTCTCCAGAACTAATTTAGCTTTTCATTTAAGTATTTAGATGGTATGTCATTCACTGCATATATATTGAGCAGTTATGTTAATCAATTGATGTGGTACCTTTTAACATAATGGAACTTCCCCATTTTCCTTTTTTATTCAAGTCTTTTTTTGCTATTTCCTTGTTTCAGGTCATTATAGGTATCGTTGATCTTCCTTTAACTTCAGTTTTAAAATAGATTTTGCTTAAGTCCCTTATTTGAACTCTTTCTTAATCTTTATTTTTCAAGTGAATTTCTTTTAAAAAAAACACAAACAAAATATAGTGTTCAATTGTGCTTTGCAATACATTCTAATAGCTTTTATGGATGAATTAATTTCATTCACATTCACAGTTAGGGTCATTAATACTGTATCTCCTTTAGTCTTATTCTCATACACACACACACACAGGCACACACACACACACACACACACACTATATCTCTATCTGTATCTTCATGTGTATCTGTATCTGTCTCTCTATATCTATGTCTATGTCTCTGTTCATGCCTGTCTATGTCTTTCTATCTAATTTATTTACCTAATCTATCCATCCATCATCTATGTATCTATCTATGTATCTATCTATGTATCTATCTATGTATCTATCTAATCTTTCTCTTTGCTTAGTGAGAAATAGTGAGCTCACCAGCAGTGTTGAATATTGGATCCAATCTGCTTCTGCTTCCTTGCCCATTTTCCTCTTCCCTTACCCAGAACCCAGTAACAGGTCCTCATTCTTTATTTCCTTTAAAATTATTCTTTGTGATCCACCCTTTGGTTTTAGTATTTATTTTCTTATGACTAATTCCCCCCTGAATCTACCCTGTTTATTATTTACTCCTTTTCCCTTTCCTACTTGTTTCCCTCTTTAGTGAAATGTATGCCTGTCTGTCTGCCTCTCTGTCTCTCTGTATCTGTCTGTCTCTCTCTTGTGATGTATCTGTCAGTCTCTCTTTTGTGATTTATATTCCTCTGGCTAGTTCATATGAAAATGTGGTTCAAGTGTCACTCACTATCCCCTTCCTCCTTTGTAAATGTTTTACTTGTGCACCCCATTTATGTGAAATAATTTACTACATCCTTCCTCCTCATTTTCCTCTGATGTGTTCCTTCTTTCCTTTCTTTTTTGAAAAATAATCAAAACCTAAAAAACCCTAACACTCCCAGGCCCTTTGTCTTATTTAAGTCACTCAGTTACCCCTGATACATGATAGGCCACTTGTATCTTTCTACCTATCAAAATATGCATACTCTATCTTTGTGCATTATTTTCCTATTGCTCACTTGTATTTGCCTTTTTATGATTCTCCTTCCTTTTGTGTTAGTATTTTAAAATTTCTATGAAACTTAGATCTTTTCATCAAGGAGACTAAGAAGTCTTTTTTTTTTTCATTAAGGGTCCATTATCCTTTGGTATGATTATAATAAGTTTTGTTGGTTAAGTCATTTTTGGTTATAAACCTTTATCTTTTGCCTTTCAGAATATATCATGAGTGGGTATTTGTATCATTTTCCCCATAAAATATGAACATTCCATCTTTGTGTATTCTATTATTTTTTCTTTTAGCAACAAACATTTATTTTATTTTTTCCAGTTACATGTAAGGGTAGTTTTCAACATTCATTTTCATAATATTTAGAGTTCCAAATTTTTCTCCCTTTCCTCCCCCCTCCACAAGATTGCAACCAGGTCATATATGTACAATCCACAAGTGTTCTTTTTATCAGTTCTTTCTATGGGGGTAAATAGTAAGCTTCCTCATTAGTTCCTTGGCAATGTCTTGGATCATTGCATTGCTGAGAGTGGTTAAGTCATTCACAATTGCTCATTGAACAATACTGCTGTCATTATGCACTACGTCACGAGCCTGTGCCCCTCCCCAACTTGGGCCTCTGCTACTCCAGCGTACCTCCTGGTTCTCAGCAGGGGTGAAAAATCCAAGTTCTGCCTTGGCACCAGCATAGACCCTTGTAGTCTCTGCCCTGCCCAGGGCTCAGACTTCTCACCAGACTTTGAGCTTATTCCCAGACAACACTGGCACTTCAGCTGATTCAGAAGCTCCGGGGGTCTGCTTCTCTGGTCAGGCCTTCCTGGGACTGGATCTATGTCAGGGTGACTATGGGGTTGGGCTCGCCTCCTGTATCAGCACAGCAGCTTCCTCCTCTGACCTTTGAAGCCGTTCTTGGTTAGAAGATGATTTCAGCACATTCTTCTGTGACTTTTGCTGCTCCAGGCATTTTCCTATGGCGTTATTTGGATGTTTTTTTGAGCGATCATGTCATGAGTTCAAGAGCTCACTGCCTTTCCTCCACCATCTTGGCTCCACCCCGGAAGTCCTGAATGATTGATTCTGTTTTCAAAATACTCCCTCCTTTGATATTTGGAAAGGAAGTAACTAAAATTTGAAATGTCCAGTTGGTCTCTGTGTATTCTATTCTTATTCTTTTTGCCCAACTTGTTTGAATTCATCATATTCATCACTTCTCATGGGCCATAATATTTGAGTCATGGACTTCTTTAGAAGGCTAGTGAAATTTATGAACCCTTTCTGTGAATAACATTTTTAAATGCATAAAATAGAAGAGAGTCACAAAAGAAATTATATTGCAATACAGTTATATTTTTCTATCTATATATTATCTATTGATATCTTTGTCTATGTCCATATCTATATCTTCTGTTTACCTCTGTCTATATATCATCTCTCCTCTATCTTCCATCTCTTTATCTTTTTGTCATTTATCTCCTCTCTGTCTCTTTCTGTCTCTGTCTCTGTGTCTCTTTTGTTATCAAGGTCCCTTGTGTTTGAGATAGATTCTACACTGAAAAATTTTAGCTCTTTCCTGTATTTGCACATAATACTAATCTTAATTTCAGATAAGGCAGGATGGAGGAGTGGAAAGAATACTAGATTGTGGATCAAGACCTTTGGGTTTTATTTATGATTCTATCATTCACTTTTTGTGTCATTTGCACAATTCATTCTTTTGAGTCTCAGTTTCTTCATTGGTAAAGTGGATCTCAAAATCCTCTCCACATAATCTAAAATCCTTTCCAGATTGCCCATTCTATGTTCTTTTCAAATCTAATATTTATTGATTTTATAAGTGATTGATGTTCCATCTCCAACTGCTTTTGGCATTTGTGCAATGCTCAAGGATGACTTTTACAAACTAAAGTATGTAAGAAGAAATAAAATGACAGTATCTAGTTCCTTATAACTTCTTCAAGGCTTGAGAAACAAGGACAGTTTTAGATTATTTAGGATCCATAGGAAACAACCTCCCTCCCCCCATAGGTATTACTGAAATTAGTCTGAAAATGAGAGAAGCATAGGCCTCTTTATGCCCATGACTTTTGCAGTCACTTTTCTAGTGCTTCAGTTAACTCCTAGAAACAACAAGAGTAAACCAGCACATTTCCAAAATCTGGTAGGTCAGAACTTTTTCTAATTTTCTCTTAATAGTAGAGTCATAAAATCCCATATCACTATCAATTTTAATCCAGTCTTTCCCACTAACTTTCTGTGTGATCTGTAAAGAAACACATAAATAACTAGTCACGCTATTGAATAAAGAAAACTTTCCCTCAGATCATGCCTTCTTGATACTTAATCAGCCTTTTCTAACTGAACTGTCAACTCCAAGTAAAGAGAATATGTGAATGGTTATAGTGGGAAGAACATTACCATTGTTTTAGATACCTGAAAGTCTACTATAGGGAAGATGGATTAAGCTTGCTTTAATTGACCCTCAATGATGGAGGGCCAAAGGACAGTTTAAAGAGAGAAGGAAGTTTCAACTTAATCTATGGAAGAACTTCTAGTAATTATACTGTCAAACCAGGAAACTGGGAACATTAATTAATAGTGAGCACCTCATCCCAGAGATGTTAAAGGAGAGGTTCATCGATAGTTGTTGAAGATCTGGATCAAGTTCTCCTCAGTCTGAACTTAGTTTTGCTTTCAACTTCATCCTTCCCTATGTCTGGTACTATAGGCAGTTTACTTAAACTCTCTGAAATGATTTCCTTGTCTTTAAAATAGGGAAATTAATCCCTGACTTGCTTCTTTGATCATCACCGCCCCCCCCCCCCCGGGATTTTTTGTATTTCAAATAAGAGAATGTCTTATGAAAATGCTTTATAATTTGTAAAAACCCTGTACTGAAGAGATTAGGGGATTGATAACTGATTAACGCTTTTCTTTGTCCTTTGGAATCTGACACATAAATGGCATTATTACAAATTGATTGTTATCAATCCTATATGGTTAATGCTAAATTATATGAATTTGGGCCAAATTTCCCTCATACTTAAAATGAATAGGTTATATGAGATAATCTCAAAGATCTGCTTGTTCTGATCCTCTGTGTTCTTAGGTTCCTTCCAGGTCTATTATTCATTCTATAGTCTGAAGTCCTTTCTGGCCCTAAGACTATATGTTTCATGTTCTAAATTATCTACTGTCTTAGGTTCCTCTCAGGTCTAGCAGTCTATGTTCTAAAGTTCCTTCAAAATCTTTCATTCAGTGTTATATGTTCTAAGGTCTAGGTGAGCTTTTGGCATTCTCTGCTCTATAATTTTTATCATAAAAGTATTTTCTAGTTACATGTAGGGATAGTTTTCAACATTTGTTTTTATCAGATTTCTAATTCTAATTTTTTTTCTCCCTCCATCCCCTCCCTTAACCCTCTCCAAGACAGCCAGCAATCTGATATAGGTTATATATGTACAATCACATTAAACATATTTCTGCATTAGTCATGCTGTGAAAGAAGAATCAGAACAAAAGGGATAAGCCTCAAAAAAGAAAAACAAACAAACAAAAAAGAAATACTATGGTTCAATCTGCGTTGAGATTCTACAGTTCTTTTTTCTGAGAAGAGTCAGGTCTATTACAGTTGATCAACCCACAATGTTGTTCATACTGTTTACAGTGTTCTCCTGGTTCTGCTCATATCACTCAATATCAGTATATGTAAGTCCTTCCAGGTTTCTCTGAAATCCACCTTACAGCACAATATTATTCCATTACATTCATATACCACAACTTGTTCAGCCATTCTCCAATTGATGGGCATCCCATCAATTTCCAATTCCTTGCCACCACAAAAAGATCTCTCTGTTTTTTAATGTTCTTCCCAACTTTAACATTCTAATTCTTGGAGTCTAAATTCATGATTTTAAGAGACATGATTTTTAAGATTTTTGGTATGAGAGCTCAAGCTGCTGAAACATGCAGAAATATTCCTGTTTGCTCTGCAACTCATATAATGACAGATTGCTAGACTGTTCCATTCCACTTAAGAAAGAATATGAATCCCTATGGCATCTTGTAGCATCTCAGTGTACAGTAGCTACACATTGCTAAAACAGCTGAAAGATTCTCTTTTATCTCAGTGCTATAAGCCTCCAAATTTCCCTGAGAAAAAACACATTAAAGTACAATTATGATTATAAAAGAGAGTCAGTTAAAATGGTATCCTGGTGTTTCATATTTATTCTCTCATGCTGCATTCTGTCTGAAATTGATCCCAGATTCCAAAATTATCATAATTTACTTCCTTAATTGGCAGTGATATCAGTCCATGTTTAGTTGTGAAAGTCCAAGGTGAGCCTATTTATTTTTCTCTACTATATCGGTTTTAGAATCAGCAATACCACCATAATTTTATTTTTTAACATGCTTTTTGTTGTTACATAGCTTGAATTTCTGAATATATTCCTCCTTCCCACCCAGGCAGCCACTCCTTGAAACAAAGATTTTGAAAGAGAAAAAAAATTGTTCAACAAAATCAACTACCACATCAACTATGTTTGATAATTCATGTAACATTCTACATTCTTAGCTCCTCACTGCAGCAAAGGAAAGAGGTCAATTTTCTCAATTCTTCTAGCATTTAATTCATTATTATAACACACATTGTTTAATTTTTAATTGTTTTTTACTTCTGTTCTATCTATATGGGGGAGCATAATAAGGGTTAAGTGACTTGCCCAGGGTCACACAACTAGTAAGTGTCAAGTGTCTGAGGCTGGATTTGCACACAGGCCTCCTAAATCCAGGGCCAGAGCTTTATCCACTGTGCCATCCAACTATATTTTTATAGTGATTGTACATACCTTTTCCTGGTTCTTCTTGCTTCACTATTCGGTCACATAAATATTTCTGATTCTCTGAATTACTAATATTCTTTATTGCTCATGATATAGTTAATGTTCCATTTCATTTGTGTAACACATTTTCCACTAATGAATGTACATCTACTTTTTTCTCAATTCTTTTCTACCACAGAAAATGATGTTGGGGAGATTTTTTGCATGTATCAGGATGTTTTTCTGCCTTTGACAAATTTGGGGTGTAGATCTAGCAATGAGATGACATATATGACAAAAAAGTCTGGACATTATTTGTGCTACTTTAAAGATAATTGCAAATTGGTACCCGGAATGTTTTAGCCCATTATTTTATAGCTTTACCAAATATGAATTAGTGCAATTTTCTTCCAATAGGCATTCCTCCAGTAATCATTCATTTTTTGTCATTTTTTTGCTAATTTTATTAATGTGAAGATAAACTTCAGGATTATTTTGAATTGTTCTAATCTGGTTATGAGGGATTTGAAAAAATCTACCACATGATTGTAATAGTTTGAAATTATTTGAGGACTATTTGTTCATATTCTTTACTTATCCATTTAGGAAGACCTTAGTCAAATATTTGTGTTAATTTTTATATAGTATGGATCTTTATAATATCATGCTCTTATTTGTATATTTGTGCAAGTATTTTCTGAATTCTTATCCTGGCTGCATTGATTTTGTTGATGCAAAAGCTTTAAAATTCTTTAAATCAAAATTATTTTTACCTTAAGTGATCTCCCTTCATTGTTTACATAGTTATTATATCCTAGTAATATTATTAAAGGTAATTGTTCTTTTAATTTTCTAATGTTTTATAGTGACCTTCTACACTCAGGTCATATGTCTATTTTGAACTGTTTGTGACTTATGATGTAAGATATTGCTCTAAAATTATCTTTTTGAGAAACTGTCTTTCTGAGATTTATTTATTGGTTTGGTTTGTATATGAATTTATCTATACTCATTCATCTTTCAACCTAGGTTTAGTCCAAGTTGGAAATCCTTGCTGGTTATAATATCATAGAATATCAGAGTTAGAAGAAACCTTAGAATTCTGAAAATAAAATACTAGAAGTGGAAGAGGAAACTCAAAGATAGAAAAAATTAAAATCTTTGAACAGAAAAATTAAAATCTACAATCACCTTTGAAAAGGGACCACATATTGTCACAGCTAGAAGAGACCTTAATACATAAAATATTGGAGCTGGGAAATAACCTTTTTTTTTTTTTTGCAGGGCAATGAGGGTTAAGTGACTTGCCCAGGGTCACACAGCTAGTTAAGTGTCAAGTGTCTAAGGCTGGATTTGAACACAGGTCCTCCTGAATCCAAGGCCAGTACTTTATCCACTGCACCACCTAGCTGCCCCCGGGAAATAACTTCTAAATCACATAGTCTAATGCTGTTATTTTACAAAGGAGGAAACAGACCCAAAAGGAGAAGTGACTTGCCTAAGGCTACATAGTCAAGTCACACATTAAGTAGTCAGTGGCAATGTTGGAACTAGTCTCTCTTCTCACAATTCTCCATCTAATGCATTTTTCAAACTGCTTTGTTTCTTGCAGAGCAGAGGATAAATAATTATTTTCAGTGTACTATATTTGATAGATGAATAACCTGGGGACCTGCCTATCCTTCTCTGGATTTATTTCCTCTTCTCTAAAAATGAAGGACTTAATTGATATCATCTTTAATGTACCTTTCATGTCTAAATCTTATGATTATAAGCATAGATAATAATAATAATATAAAGGGCCTTCAATGTTTTTGTCTGCTCTGGCTAATTCAGTACTTCCATGAAAACTCCTTATTCTTCATGAATATTCTCATTACCCCCTGTCTGTTTGGTTGGAAGGCTGGAGAGCAGAGGAAAGCACTTCTCCCATAGCCTCCATTCAAAGAGGTCTCTCAGAGTAGACATACCTTTATTTCCCACCAATTTGCACTCCACCATTCTCCTATGCACCAGGTACCTTATTTGCCCACTTGTTTATGTTATTTTCCAGTCTAACTCCCCCCTACCCCCCCCGACTTTCAGCTTTATTTTGTGTTATGTTTTCCCCACTTAGAATGTAAGCACTTTGAAGGAGGAAGGCATGGAACATATTTCTTTTGTCATATTTGTATCCCTAGCACTTAGTAGAGTGCCTGGAATATAGTAGGCACTTAATAAATATTTGTTGACTGATTAGAGAAAATCTAGTTACTGTTAATTGCTCTGTACATAGAGCTAATGTTCAAATTAAATAGTAAATTTTTATTATGCTAAGATGAATTTTTATGGTGCTAACATATTTTTGTATTTGTGGAGTAAACTATGGAACTAATTGTTTCAGATATCTTATTGTTGATACTATCAAAGCACAAAGTTTCATTATTCAATGGACACTATGTTTGTTGAAATTTTCAATTGTATTAAATATTAGATTTTTATGACAACAATTATTGCCATTCTATACAGGATTAGTAGGTAGAATTAAAATTCTTTTCTTCTAATGGAGAGAGGAATATTTAAGCCAAACCCACATTCTTCTTTTGGGGCATATTTGATTTTCAAACTGGTAGCTTCTTGATTAACTGAACCAGGTGAATTCATTCATCCTGCATTATCTATATTGGGTCACTTTAGCTTCACTGGGTTTATGGCATCATCAATAATATAAAAATGTTTAATTCTGTTGTAAAATAGAGCTGATTCTCAGGAAAATTGTGAGTCAATTAAGCAGCCAACAAGCATTGTTAAAGTGCTTACTATAATTTAGAAAAGAAGCAGCATATTGTAGTGAGAAGAGAACATTGAATAGAGAACGTCAGCTTTAGAAAGACCTTAAAACATGGAATATTGAATCTGGAAGGGAATTAAGAACAAGTATTCCAGAGTTATAAAGCACCTTTACATATAAAATTTCAGAATGAGAAGTCTCAGAAATTATTTAGTTCAATCCCTTCATTCTTCAGATCAGGCAATTGAGATATAGAGACAAAAAAGGACTTGTTTAAAGTCATACATTTTGTGGCAGATCCAGGACTCACACCCAAACTTTCTGATTCCCAGTAAAAGATTATTTTCACTATAACCTGCAACCCATGTAAGCCATAAAAGAAAAAAATGGATATCAAAGAAGATTAGATAGTTAGATAGGTAAGTTGGATTCACAAATTGTCTTCATTTCTGTTATTGAGTGTAAAAACATAGCTTTGGTGTATTTGAAATTTCATTCAGTAAACATCTTAAAAATTTCTTAAAACAATTAACAACTTTAGCAAAGTTGAAGAATATAATATAAACCCACATAAATCATCAGCATTTCTATATATGACCAACAAAGTCCTGCAGCAAGAGATAGAAAGAGAAATCTCATTTAAAATAACTGTAGACAATATAAAATACTTGGGAGTCTACATGCCGAGACAAACCAAGGAACTATATGAACTCAATTACAAAACACTTTTCACACAAATAAAATCTGATCTAAACAAATGGAAAATATAAATTCCTCATGGGTGTGCCATGCTAATATAATAAAAATTACAATTCTACCAAAATTAATTTACTAATTCAATGCCATACCAAACAAACTATCAAAAAATATTTCATGGAGCTAGAAAAACAATAACAAAATTCATATGGAAGAACAAAAGGTGAAGAATATCAAGAGAATTAATGAAAAATATGCAAAGGAAAGTGGCCTAGCTGTACCAGATCTAAAACAATATTACAAAGAAGCAATCACCAAAACTATTTGGTACTGGCTAAGAAATAGAGGAAGATAAGTGGAATAGGTTATGCACATGAAACACAGCAGTAAATGAATATAGCAATCTCCTATTTGATAAATCCAAAGACTCTAGCCTCAAGGATTAGAACTCACTATTTCACAAAAACTGCTGGAAAAACTGGAAAATAGAATAGAAGAAATGAGGCATAGACCAACATCTTACTCCATACACCAAAGTAAAGTCAAAATGGGTACAAAATCTAGACATAAAGGGTAATAACATAGGTAAGTCAGAAAAGGAAGGAATAGTTTACTCGTCAGAACTAAGGAGAGGGGAAGAATTTATGATCAAAGATGAGATAGAGTACATTATGAAATGCAGAGTGGATCATTTTGACCTCATTAAATTAAAAAGTTTTTGCACAAATAAAACCAATGCAAACAAAATTAGAAGGAAAGCAAAAAGCTGGGTAACAATTTTTACAAACAGTGTTTCTGATAAAGGCCTCATATCTAAAATATCTAGAGAACTGAATCAAATAGATAAGAATACAAGGAATTCCCCAATTGAGAAATGGTAAAAGGATATGAACAGGTAGTTTTCAGATAATGAAATTAAAAGTATCCACAGCCATATGAAAAAATGTTTTCAATCACTACTGATTAGAGAAATGAAAATAAAAACTACTCTGAGGTACCACCTCACACCTGTCCAATTGGCAAATATGACAAAAAGGGAGAATGATAAATGGTGGAGAAGATGTGGGAAAATTTGAACAATAATGCACTGTTGGTAGAGCTGTGAACTGATCCAACCATTCTGGAGAACAATTTGGAACCATGCCTCAAAGGCTTTAAAATTGTGTATGGCCTTTGACCCAGCAATACCACTACTAGGGTTGTATCCCAAAAAGTACATGGAAAAGGGAAAAGGACCCACATGTACAAAAATATTTATAGCTTCTCTTTTTATGGTAGCAAAGAACTAGAAATTGAGGGGATGCCCATCAATTGGGGAATGGCTGGGCAAGTTGTGGTATAAGAAGGTAATGGAACACTGTGGTGCTGTAGGAAATGATAAGCAGATGGATTTCAGAAAAAAAATCTGTAAAGACTTACATGAATTGATGCTGAGTGAAATGATCAGAACCAAGAGAACATTGTATACAGTATCAACAAAATTTTGTGATGATCAGCTGTGATGAACTTGGCTCTTCTCAGTGGTGCAATGATCCAAGTTTAGGTTTCAGGGCAAAGGGGTGAGCTGAAGCTTGTACCCCTGCAGGTAAAGGAGTTAGTAAGAGCATTTTCAGTGCCATTATTGCTGGGGGTCCTGGTTGCAGCTCAGGGGTAGAGAAAGGAGTATCTCAGATTATCCATAGATAAGGTTTTTGAGCCCAAGGAGCAGTAATTGCACTGGGCCTTGGGTTATAGATCATTGGAAGAACAAAGAGCTCAAAGACCCCTCAACAGCATGAAAAACCTTCAGCCTGAGACATTATCCCCATACTTCAGGACTAAAGCCTCACTCCAACAAAGAGCTAATAGCCAAAAAATAGGCCATTAAAGAAACTGAGTAAACCAAAGAAAAAGAACCTGACCATAGATAATTATTGTGGTGAGATCAGGGTTCAAACTCAAAAGAAGACACAAACCAAAACAACTACTTATAAAGTTCCAATGAATGATATAAAATTATCACAAGCACAAAAATATTTCTGAGAAAAGCTTAAAAAGGACTTTTAACATTAAATAAATGTGTTATGGCCAAGATGGCAGAGTGAGGAAGGAACCCTCTGGAGCTCTCCCAAATTCCACCCCTGGGGCTGACCAACAACAAGATCACTCCTCCAATGCCAGCTACCAGAAAGATTTTGTTAACTTTTGCAACCCAGCACCAGGATACCACCCCTGGAGAAGAACAGCCCACATCCAGGGGAGGCCAAAAGGGAACACTAAGCCCTCAATACCAGTCAGAAGGTAAGCTTATTTTACAGAGAAAACAAGTGGCTAAGCCATGAAGCCTTGTAAAAGCCACCTGCAAGACCCAGAGTCTCAGGACAAAAACTTCGGACAGGGCAGGAATAGAGCCCAACTCTCATAAAAAAATCAAGTCACAAAAAGCACAAAAAGAGTAAAACAACAACAACAACAACAACAACAACAACAACAACAACAACAACAACAAGCTTGACTATTGATAGTCACTACAGTGATAGGGAAAATCAAGGCATAAGCATAAAGGAGGACAATAGCAACAAAATGGCTACAGGTGAAGCTTCAAAGAAAAATGTAAATTGGTATCAGTCCAATAACGAATTCCTGGAAGCACTTATAAAGGACTTTGAAAAGTAAATTAGAGAAGTAGAAGAAAAATTGGGGAAAGAAATAAAAGTAAAAAAATCAAGTAACAAAATTAGGAAAAAAAGATGAGTAAAGCAAAAAGATAAAGAAAATTATGAAAAAAATCAACTAATTGGAAAAAGAGATCCAAAAACTTATGGAAGAAAATAACTCCTTAAAAATTGAATTGGGTAAGGGGAAGATAATGACTTCACACGACACTAAGAAATAATAAAACAAAATTAAAAGAATTTTTAAAAAGAGAATGTGAAATATCTCATTACAAATACAATTGACCTGGAAAAAGATCAAGGAGAAATATAAGAATTGTTGAAATTTGTGACTTTAAAGAGTCTAGACATCATAATTTGAGAAATTGTTAAAGAAAAATTACCCTGAAGTTTAATGAATAGAGGATAAAATAAAAATTGAAAACAATCCAACAATCACCACTTGAAGGATATACCAAAATGAAAACTCATAGGAACATTATAGCTAAGTTTTGAAGTTCCAAAATAAAAGAGAAACTATTACAAGCGACTAGACAGAAACATTTTAAATATGGTGGTGGTACAACCAAAGATCTACCAGCTTCTACATTAAAAGACCAAGGGGCATGGGACATGATATTCTAAAGAGCAAAAGAGCTGGATTTATACTTAAGAATAAATTTTGTAGGAAACTTGGGTGTAATCCAGTAAGGAAAAAAGTTAGATATTTAAAAAATTAAAGGCCTTTTAAGTATTCTTGAGGAAAAGAACAGAACTGCATGGAAAATTTGATCTACAAGAATCAGTGGAAACAAGAAGTAATCATGAAAAGATCAATTATAAAGGATTTAATAAGGTCAAATGGTTTACTTTTTTATGGAAAAACATTCTCTGTAACTCTTAAGAAGGTTATCCTCAGGGTAGTTTGAAAGAGCATATATAAAAGGGTTGAGTTGAGTATGATGGGAACATTCTAAAATTAACATTGGGTAAGGAGAAGTAAAATTGAACAATTATCTCATACAAATGAGGCATAAATGGAAGAATAGGAGGGGTTGGAAGGCTGGTAGTTCTTGAACTTATTATTCTCAGGAACTGGGTTAAAGAGGGAATCACATACATCTAAAGAGCTAGAAAAGTCTTTTTAACTTAGAATTAAGGGGACAAGAGGATAAGATATGGTAGGGACTCTTAAAAGATATGCAGAATGAAAGAACAAACCTGAAAGCAAGGAGATCTATCAGTCAGAGATGATTAATGTCAGTTTACAATGGAACAGAAGAGAAGAGAAAAGATTATTTCTGCTATTGTACTGATGGGACTGGCCATTGTGTTCTCAAACAGAACCACACCAAACATTCATCTTGTAGATAAAACAAATGGTTGACTGCCTATGTGCTTCACTTTTTATATTTTATTGTACCTAAACACAACAGAGTAAAGCCCTGTCCCTTTGATTTTAAGAAGGCATTAGTTGATTAGGACAGACCATCCCTACTGAGAAATGTTTTACTACAGCAGAGAATGACCAATTTGGGCAAGTCAAAAAGCACAAGGACAACTCAATGTATTCTAACCAACTCTATGCTGTCATCAGAACTGTTATTAAATCAAATTATAGTTATTGATGTTTTCTCTCTTAATGTCATGGATTGTAACAAATTTCTTTTTTATGTACAATTTGATCAGAGTAATAGTCCTTACATTTTAAGGAATGGTCGTACTTGAAGTAGGGATCAATAAAGAGGATTTTATAGATTTTTTTGAGACATGAAAAAAAAAAGGGGGGGGCGGCTAGGTGGCGCAGTGGATAAAGCACCAGCCCTGGATTCAGGAGGACCTGAGTTCAAATCCGGCCTCAGACACTTGACACTTACTAGCTGTGTGACTCTGGGCAAGTCACTTAACCCCCATTGCCCTGCCCCCCCCCCCAAAAAAAAAGATATGCAGAAATAGAAAGGCAAGGGAGAGGATGAGGGAGGCAATGATACAAAGTAAATTAGACATCTGAGGGGGGATAGGGTAAAAAGAGAGGAAGAAAAGGATAAACAGTGAAGAAACTAGAATGCAAGGAAATACACAACTAATAATCATAACTTTGAATGTAAATGGGATGGACTCACTCATAAAATGGAAACAGATAGCAAAATGGATCAAAAAGAGAATCTGACAATATGTTGTTTACAAGAAATACATTTAAAATGAGACACACAAAAAGCTGGAGTAGAATTTATTATACTTCAGCTGATATAAAAATAGCAGAGGTAGTAATTATGATCTCTGACAAAGTTAGAGCTCAAATAGATTTAATTAAAAGAGATAAACAAGGAAACTACATTGTTAAAAAGGTACCATAAATAATGAAGTAATATTAATACTAAACCTATATAAATCCAGTGCTATAGCAACTAGATTTTTAAAGGACAAGCTAAATGAGTTAGAGGAAGAAATAGATACCAAAGCTATAATGCTGGGGGAACTCTAACTTTTGCCTCTCAGTACTAGATAAATTTAACAAAAAAATAAATAAGTAAAGGAGATGAATAGAATCTTAGATAAACTGGATATAATAGATATCTGGAGAGAACTGAATGGGAATAGAAAAGAATATATATTTTTCTCAATAGTACATGGCACCTTAACAAAAATTGACCATATATTAGGGTATAAAAAGTTTAGAGATAAATGCAGAAAAACAAAAATATTAAATGCATCATTTCCATATCATAATATAATAAAAGTTATATTTATTAAGTGACAATGGAAACACATTAAAGTTATCATTGTAGTCAGCAACCTCACTCTGTGTTCCAAAGCCATCTGGCTCAAGTGGCAAGATATATATATATATCAAGACAACTAGAAATGGCCTCAGATGGTTAAGGCTATTAGGGTTAAGTGACTTGTACAGGGTCAAACAACTAGTGTCTAAGGTGAGATTTGTACACAGGTCCCGCTGACACCCCTGCATTTTCCCCTCCCCCTGGCCAGCCATTTCGCTCTCTGACCTGACCTCAAGCTCAGTTCCAGAAGACGCTGGTGCTGCAGCTGATTCAGAGGCTCAGGGTTTAATTTGCTCTGGTGAGGAGTGCCTGGGGTCCTCCCAACATCAGGGCCAGTGCTCTATCCACTGTGTCACCTAGAAACCAAATAGCCTAATCTTAAAGAATGAGTGAGTTAAAGAACTAGTCCTAGAAACAATAAATAATTTTATTATTAAAGCAAATGATAGGAATGAGACAACATACTAAAACCTATGGCCAGAGCACAAGGAGTAACCAGAGGAAAATGTGTATCTCTAAATGCTTATATTGTTAAAATAGAGAAAGAACAGATCAGTTAATTGGGCATGCAATTTAAAAAACTAGGAAAAGAATAAATTAAAAATCCCCAATGAATCACCAAATTAGAAATACTGAAAATTAAAGGTGATGTTAACAAAATTGAATGGAAAAAACAATAAAGTCAATAAGCCATTGATATTAAATTTGATTTTAAAAAGAGAAGAAAACAAAATCACTATTATCAAAAATTAAAAGCATGAATATATCATGAATGAAGAGGAAATTGAAGAATTTATTAGAGTTATTTTACCCAATTATATGCCAATAAATTTAGCAATTTAAGCATAATGGAAGAATACTCACAAAAATATAAAATGCACAGATTAACAGAAGAGGAAATAGAAAAACTAAATAAAACTGTTTTAGGAAAAGAAATTGAATGGGGCCATGAATGAGCTTCTTAAGAAAAAAAGCATCAGAACCAGATAGATTTATAAGTGAATTATCACCCCCAAAACAACAATAAAAAAATCCCTGGAGCAGAAAAACCCACAAAAGTACGGGCTGAGATGATTTTCCAGCCATAGAAAGATTAAAGGGGGCTGTGCAGGGCTGTGAGTAAAGTCCAACCCCACAATCACACTGACGGAGACCCCAGGCACTCCTCACCAGAGGAACTTGACCCCCAAGCCTCTGAATCAGCTGCAGTACCAGTGTCTTCTGGAACTGAACTTGAGGTTGGGTGAGAGGGCTGAATGGTGGGCTGGGAGGAGAGAAAAGTACAGGGGTGTCAGCGGGACCTAGGGAGGAATTTGTCTGTTCCACATCAGCAGGGAACCAGGAAGAAATCCTGAGTAGTGGGAGGCCCAGGTCGGGGAGGGGGACAGGCTTACTGAAGCCAAGAACCACAGCATAGAAAACTTTGCTGCTTGGTTATTTAGTAAGTTGCCTTGAGGTTATCTTCAGACCAGAGAACAGGCCAGGTGAGAGAAAAACCTGCCCTACTTCAAACCAAAACACCTGGGACCATCTGAAGCTGGGTACAGTAACATAGCCTAGAAGTAGGGCCCACCAGTGGGGAGTTAAAAGTCAAATAAAAGATGGCAAGATGAGCAAGCAAAGAAAGTTGAGAACTATAGAAAGTTTCTTCAGCAACAAGGAAGATCAATGTGCACCGTCAGAAGAGGATAACAACCTCAGGGCCCCTACATCCAAAGCTTCCAAGAAAAATATTTACTGGTCTCAGGCCATGGAAGCTCTCAAAAGGGACTTTGACGAGAAAGTAGGAGAGATAGAAAGAAGATGTAGAGAAAAGGAGGAAAGAATGGAAAGGGAAATGAGAGCAATGAAGGAGAGTCATGAGAAAAAAGTCAACAGCTTGAGAAGTCAAATGGAAAAGGAGATAAAAAAACTGTCTGAAGAAAATAATTGCCTAAGAATAAGGATTGAACAAGTGGAAGCTAGTGACTTTCTGAGAAATCAAGACACAGTAAAGCAAATCCAATTGAATGAAAAAAAAAATAGAGGGCAATATGAAATATCTCCTAGGAAAAACAGCTAACCTGGAAAATAAATCCAGGAGAGATAATTTGAAAATCACTGGAATACCTGAAAACCATGACCAAAATAAGAGCCTAGACATCATATTCCAAGAAATTGAAAGAAAAAATTGCCCTGATATTCTAGAAGGATAAGGTAAAATAGAAATTGAAAGAATCCACCAATCACCTCCTGAAAGAGATCCCAAAAGGAAAATCTCCAGGAATATTATAGCCAAATCCCAGAGCTCCCAGGTCAAGGAGAAAATATTGCAAGCAGCTATAAAAAAGGAATTCAAATACTGCGGTGCTCCAATAAGGCTAAAACAAGATCAGCAGCATCTACATTAAAGGACCAAAGGGGATGGGATATGATGTTCCAGAGGGCAAAGGAACTGGGACTATAGCCAAGAATCACATACCAAGCAAAATGGTGTATAACCTTTCAGAGGAAAAATGGGATTTCAATGAAAAAGAGAACTTTCAGACATTTGTGATGAAAAGACCTGAACTGAATAGAAAATTTTACTTTTGAATACAGGACCTTTGAAAAGTATAAAAAGGTAAACAGGAAAAAGAAATCATGAGGGACATTAAAAGGTTAAAATGTTTACATTCATACATGAGAAGATAATACTTGTATCTCATAAGAACTTTCTCAGTAAGGAATACACAGAGGACACAGGTCTGAACTGAATATGAAGGGATGATATCTGTAAAGCATTTATATTTTGTTTATCCTTATTCTTTGTGGGACTAACAGGGTGGGGTGTCTTATGACTGGGTCTGGGTTTCGGCTGGGGGCCTCCTGGGTACAGGGCTGTTGCTTTGTCCACTGTGCCACCTAGCTAATCCATGATGACATCTTTAAAATAGGGTTGAGGGGTAGGAGGAATAGACTGGGAGAGGGGAAAGGGGAAGGTGGACTGGGGAGAGGTACTTCATAGGAAGGAAATAAGACAAAAGCTTATGGAAGGGAGGGGAAGAGGGAGAAGGAATAGGGCAGTGAGTAAACCTTGCTATCATTAGAATTGGCTTAAAGAGGGAATAACATACATACTCAAGTGGATATAGTAATATATATTTTTCCCTGTGGAAAACTGGGTGGGGAAGGAGATAAGGGTGGGCATGGGAGAAGAAGGGAATGAGGGAAGGGAAGTTTGGGGGAGGGAGCTGTAAAAAGCAAATCATTTTTGAAGAAGGTGAAGATGTTCTACATAACAGCACATGTATGACATATATTGAATTGCTTGATTTCATGGGGAGAGTTGAGGAGGGAGGGAGGAAGAAAAATTTAAGAAAACAATTAGCTCAAAGACCTTAACCTCATCAGAGTGGGTGGGCTCAAGGAGGGAATAACATACACACCCAATTGGGAGGAATAATCTATTTAAACCTATAGGAAAGTAGGAGGGGAAGAGGATAAAGAGGGAAGGAGAATGAAGGGAGGGGGCAGTCAGTAGCAAAATACTTTTTTTTTGGTGAAGCAATTGTGGTTAAGTGACTTGCCCAGGGTCACACAGCTAGTAAGTGTCAAGTGTCATAGGCTGGATTTAAACTCAGGTACTCCTGATTCCAAGGCCAGTGCTCTATCCACTGCACCACCTAGCTGCCTGGCAAAACACTTTTGAGGAGGAATAGGGCAAAATAAGAGAAAATAGAGTGAATATCATTGGAAGGGAATAGGTCGGAGGGAAATAGTTATGATGATTGACTACAATGGCAAAGTATATTACCTACTCTTCTAGGCTATTGTGAAGAAAATTCTTTATCGAGTTTAAGGTATTATATAAAAATTATGAACAAGATGCTATCAGAAAAACCTGGAACGACCCACATGAACTGAGGCAAAGGGAAAGGTACTATATACAAAATAACAGCAATAGTATAAGATGATCTGCTGGGAAGCAGGTGGTTATTTTTAGCAAGGCAATGATCCAATATAACTCTAAGGACTTATGAAAATTACAGTATACCTGATGGTATCTGAAAACAGAAGAAAACACATTTTTTTGACAACTCCTTAATCTGAAGTCTTGTTTTTATCTGTTTTCTCGCACAACCCAGCTAATGTAGAGATGTTTTCCATGACTACTCATGTATAACTTACACTGAATTTCTTGAGTTCTCGGGGTGGGGGTGGGAAGGGAGGGAGGAAAAGCAGTTGGAATACAAAGTTTTAAAAAATTGATATCAAAATTTACTTTTACATGTAATTTGGAAAATAAAAATTCTAAACAGAAAAAATAAAATAAAATAATAGAAATAAAAAAAGTGTATTCTTCCAAACATTTAAAGATCAATTAATTCCAATATAAAATAAATTATTTGGAAAATAGACAAAGAAGTCTAACAAACTCCTTTTATGAAACAAATATGGTGCTGTTACTTAAACTAGAAAGAGTAAAAATAGAGAAATAAAAATATAGAACAACTTAACTAATGAATATAGGAAACTACAACAATATATCAAAGAAAACATACATGGTAACCAAGTAGGATTTGTACCAGGAATTTAGGGATGGTTTAATATCTGAAAAACTATTAACATAATTGTTATATCATTAAAAATTAACAAAAATAATCTGATTATATCAATAGATGCAGAATTATCTTTTAACAAAATACAGTATTCAGTCCTATTCAAAGCACTCAAAAGCATAGGTATAAAATGAATTTTTCTTAAAATGATAAGAAGCATGGACCTAGAACTACCAGCAAGCATTATCTGAAACAGGATAAGCCTCAAGTCTTCTCAGCAAGATCAGGAGTGAAACAAGCATATCCATTTTCAACAATATTATTCAACACTGTGTTAGAAATTCTAGCAATAGCCATAAGAAAAGAAAAAGAAATGGAAGGAATTAGAATGGGTAACAACATAATAAAACTACCTTTTTGCAGACATATGATGATATATTTGGAAAATCCTAGAGATTGAACTAAAAATTTAGTTTAAGTAGCAGGATATAAAAAAAAAAACATATAAATTATCAACATTTTAAAACCCTGCAAGGAGAAATAGTAAGACATTCCCAATTTAAAATAACTGTAGTTTGTATAAAATACTTGGGAATATACCTACCAACACCAACTGAGGAACTACATGAACATAATTATAAAACACTTTTTATACAAATAGTTAGCTTTAAATAATTGGAGAAATATTAATTATTTATGGTTAGGCAGAGCCAATATAACAGAAAAGATGATTTTATCTAAACTGGTCTATTTATTTAATGCCACCTGAATTACATTTCCAAAAATGTATTTTATTGAGTTAGAAAACATAATTAAATTCACTTGTGAAAACAATAGGTTAAGTATATACATGAACATTAACATTTCTATGTACTGCCAATGAAGCCCAGGGGCAAAAGATAGAAATACAATTTCGATTTAAAAGAACTGCATACAATATAAAATACTTGGGAGTCTACTTGCTAAGACAAACCTAAGGGTTGTGTGAATACAATTAAAAAACACTTTTCACACAAATAAAGACAGATCTAAACCATTGAAGACATATCCATTGTTCATGGGTGGGCTGGATAAATATAATAAAAATGACAATTCTATCTAAATTAATTTACTTGCTTAGTGCCATATGAATCAAACCATCAAAGAACTTGTATATAGCAGGAAAAAATAATAACAAAAATCATCTGGCAGAAGATCAACAATATCAAGGTAATCAATGAAAATCATGCAAAGTGATGTAGCTTGGCAATTCCAGATTTCAAACTATATTACAAATTGTTAATCATCAAAAATAATCTGTTGTATCAATTATATCCAACTCTTCATGACCCCAGTTGGGGTTTCCTTGGCAAAGATACTGGAGTAGTTTGCTATTTCCTTCTCCAGTTCATTTGACAAGTGAAGAAACTGAGGCAAACAGTGTGACTTGCGAAAGTCACAGATGGGAAATATCTGAGGCCAGATTTAAACTCACAAAGATGAGTCTTCCTGGCTTTAGGTCTGGCACTCTATCCATTGTGCCACCTAGCTGCCCCTAAATAATCTGGTTAAGAAATAGAGTGGTGGGTCAATGGGACAGATTTGGCACACAATATACAATAGTAACATTTACAGTAGTAAATGACTACAGTAATGTAGCATTTGATAAACCCAAAGATCCAGGCTTTTGCAGGAAGACCACATCATTTGACAAGAATTGCTAGGAAAACTAGAAAATAAGTTGGTAGAAACTAGGCATAGACTAGTATCTCATACCATATGCCAAGATAAGGTAAAAATCGAAAAATAACTCTTTGACCCTGCAATATCACCACTAGTTCTATATCCCAAAGCAACGAAAAGGACCTGTTTGTACAAAAAATATTTATAGTAGTTCTTTTTGTGGTGTCAAAGAATTGGAAATCAAGGGGGTTCCCATCAACTGGGGAATGGTTGAACAAGTTATGGTATATGATTGTTATGGAATACTATTGTGCTATAAGAAATGCCAAGCAGGATGGTTTCAGAAAAACTTGGGAAGACATGTAAATAAATACAAAATGAAGTGAGAAAAACCAGAACACTTTACACAGTAACAGCAATATTGGCTATTCTGATCAAGATAATGATCCAAGATAATTCCAAATGATTTATTATGAAAAATGCTATCCACCTTAAGAGAGAGAGAACCAATGAACTCTGAATGCAGATTGAAGCATACTTTTTTGAATATTATTTTTTCTTTTTTTGTATTTTCTTTTGCAATATGGCTAATATAAAAATATATTTAACATGACCTCACATGTATAATCAATATCAGATTCCTTGCTTTCTCAATAAGGGGGGAAAGAAAGGGGGAGAAGATTTGAAACCCAAACTTTTTTTTTTGGTGAGGCAGTTGGGGTTAAGTGACTTGCCCAGGGTCACACAGCTAGTAAGTGTTAAGTGTCTGAGGCCGGATTTGAACTCAGGTTCTCCTGAATCCAGGGCTGGTGTTCTTTCCACTGTGCCACCTAGCTGCCCCCCCCCCAATTTTTTTTAAAAGTCAAAAATTTCTACATGTAAATAAAAAAATAAAAAGATAGGGAAAATGATATTGGAGTGACTAATACTTTTTAAACATATTTAAAATGAATGGACCAACAAAGTCCAGCAGCAAGAGATAGAAAGAGAAATTCCATTTAAAGTAACGGTAGATAATATAAAATACTTGGGAGTCTACTTGCCAAGACAAACCCGGGAACTCTATGAACACAACTACCAAACACTCTTCACACAAATCAAATCAGATCTAAATAATTGGAAAGATATCAATTGCTCATGGATAGGCAGAGCTAATATAGTAAAAATGACAATACTGCCTAAATTAATTTACTTATTCAGTGCCATACCAATCAGACTACCTAAAAATTATTTTATAGAACTAGAAAAAATAATAACAAAATTCATCTGGACAACCAAAAAATCAAGAATATCCAGGGAAATAATGAAAAAAAAAATTCACAGGAAGGTGGGTTAGCAGTACCAAACCTGGAGCTTTACTATAAAGCGGCAGTCATCAAAACTATCTGGTACTGGCTAAAAAATAGAGTGGTAGATTAATGGAATAGGCTAGGCTCAGGAAATGCAGTAGTAAATGACACTAGTAATGTAGTGTTTGATAAGCCCAAAGACTCCAGCTTCTGGGATAGGAACTCAGTATTTGACAAAAACTGCTGGGAAAACTGGAAGATAGTATGGCAGAAATTAGGCATAGACCAACATCTTACACCTTATACTAAAATAAGGTCAAAATGGATACATGATTTAGACATAAGAGGTGATACCATAGGTAAATTAGGAGAGAAAGGAATAGTCTACCTATCAGATCTTTGGAAAGGAGAACAGTTTTTGACCAAACAAGAGATAGAGTATATTATAAAATGCAAAATGGATGATTTTGATTATATTAAATTAAAAATTTTTTTGTATAAACAGAAGCAATGCATCCAAAATTGGAAGGGAAGCAGAAAGCTGGGAAACAATTTTTTAGGCCAGTGCTTCTGATAAAGGCCTCATCTCTAAAATATATAGGGAATTAAATCAAATTTATAGGAATCCAAGTCATTCCCCAATTGAGAAATGGTCAAAGGATATGAACAGGCAGTTTTCTGATGAAGAAACCAAAGCTATCTATTCCCATATGAAAAAATGCTCTAAATCTCTAATGATTAGAGGTACAACTCTGAGGTACCACCTGACACCTATCAGATTGGCTAAAATGACAAAAAAGGAAGATAATAAATGTTGGAGAAGCTGTGGGAAAATTGGAACACTAATGCATTGTTGGTGGAGCTGTGAACTGATCCAACCATTCTTTATGGCCAAAGGGCCATAAAGCTGTGCATACCCTTTGACCCAGCAATTCCACTTTTAGGTCTTTTTCCCAAAGAAATCATGGAAGGGGGAAAGGGACCCACATGTACAAAAATATTTATAGCTGCTCTTTACGTGGTAGCAAGGAATTGGAAGTTGAGGGGGTGCCCATCAATTGGGGAATGGCTGGACAAGTTGTGGTATATGAATACAATGGAATACTATTGTGCTGTAAGAAATGATGAGCAGGAGGAGTTCAGAGAAACCTGGAGGGTCTTACGTGAGCTGATGATGAGTGAGATGAGCAGAACCAGAAGAACATTGTCCACAGTATCATCAACATTGAGTGTTGACCTACTGTGATGGACTATATTCTTCTCACCAATGCAATGGTACAGAAGAGTTCCAGGGAACTCATGATAGAAGAGGATCTCCAAATCCAAGAAAAAAAAAAGAACTGTGGAGTATAGATGCTGAATGAACCATACTATTTCTTTTGTTTTGGATGCTGTTGGTTTTTTTTTTTCTATTTTGAGGTTTTGCATCACTGCTCTGATTTTTTCTCTTGTAACAGGATTAATGCAGAAATAGGATTAATGTTATTATGTGTATATATATATATGTGTGTATATATATATATGTATATGTATATAGATATAACCTATATCAGATTACCTGCTGTCTAAGGGAGGGGGGAGGGAGGGGAGGGAGGGAGAAAAATCTGAAATTGTAAAGCTTGTATAAACAAAAGTTGAGAACTATCTTTACATGTAACGGAAAAAATAAAATACCTTATACATAAAAAAAAATGAATGGGTTGAAATAATCTCTAAAGTGACTCTCCCATATAAAATCTTATGATTGTGTCCTTAGTTTATTTTTTAGTCTCTGAGAATTCCTTCTAAAGAGATCCACCACCTTTCAGCTGTTAGATTAAACATGACCCTTGATTTCAGTTCTAATTAACAAGAATTTCATGCTATGTTCTCTTCAATAGAAAGGTGCCCCTAAAAAAAGTGCCTGAATAGGCCTCTATAGAACAGAAATGGAAGTGTCTCTCAGCCAAATCTGTACCAACAGTTGGTATTTTTCTTAAGTTTATGGATGGTTTCCAGAAAACACAAGACATCCTAAAATAAACTTCTTCACCAGACGAAAATGCTCAGAGGGAAGAGCTAGGGAGAAAAAAATACAATGCTACTTCTTAGAAACTGTAATATTTCTAGTCACTGCAAAAATATTATCAGTGAAGGTTCTGTAACACCATGAATAAAATAACCTTGGAATGGAACCTACTCTATCACTTATAAGGTAAGTGCTCTGTGACTGAGGTTGTAGAAGTAGTATTATGCCCACTTTACTGATGAGGCTACTTGAAGAGGAGGAGTAAGTGGTAGTATGCTACAGTAGAAAGAATCATTCAACTACAAGTTCAGAAAAAGTCAACAATGTGACATGGCTGTCCCTAAACTAGTTGGATGTTAGGATGAATGAATAAAAGTCTGGCATTTGGAGGAAGAAAGATGATTGTCCTCTGTCCAGGTCATAACATATTTGAAGAACTTCATTCAGTCCTGGATATTATTTTTATGAAAAATATCAAGAAGTTGGAGTATTCATAAGAAGGTGAAGATGATAGTTAATGGAATAAAAATCATTTGGTAGAGGAAATTGTTTAAAGAACCAGATATGATTAGCCTAAAAAAAGAGAAGACTTAATGGGGAAATAACTATTTACAAATCTCTGAAGTCCTTTTATAGGAATGAAGGATTAGGCTTGTTCTTCTTTGTCTCCAGGAAGAAGAAATAGGAGTAACTAGGGGAGGCGAATTGAGTTGCAGTGCGATTGGTTTTGGCTCAGCATGAGAAAGAAATTCTTAGAAATTAGAATTTTCTAAGAATGTAATGCACTTCCTTGGGAGACAGATTCACCATCATTGGAAATCTTCAAGTTAAGGCTTCATTACATCTGATTAGAATTGTTGTAGAAAGAATGCATACTTCAGGTAGGCACCACTGATGTCATTTCCATAAGTAACACCCCATGATTTTCTATAACCGAATGCCCCTGGATAAATTCTTTGGGATCTCTGCCATGACTTCTCAGTCACTTGCTTCCTTGGCAGAATTTTAGCATTTTTCTTGTGGATAGTCAGTGTTCTTACTGTGTAGGAAAGCAACAACTAATGAGCTCATTTGAGTTCCAAAATTTATTGTTATTTCATCACTGGAAGAAGTTGCAAGCTACCTCTCTCTTGTTAGAAACTTCAATGAAGAAAATAAAAAATAATATATTCTTCTCTTGAATATAACTTAGTCTGCCTTTATTGTAGTTTCAGTACGAGAAATGTGAATTGAGATTTCCATGTAACTGACTTGTGGGACTAGAGAGCATGGCATTTTGGTTTTAGGGGTTTAGAAAAGCAGAAGACTGCCACAGAAATTTGTCCAGAGGGCCTTTGGTGTAATTCACTTAGGACACTACAAATCACCCCACATGTCCTGCAACTTAAGCACCAAAAAAGCTTGAATTGGGTTACATGAAGAATTATTAATGAAAATCAATTGTTTTCTAAATTATTGAGTGTTTGGTAAAATACGAAAGTGGAAAGTAGGATGTGCTGTCACAACTCAGTAGATAGTTTTGTTTAAATATCTTTTTAAGAATATATGGGAGAATATAGTGGGAGGTGGTTCTGCTGGTGGCGATTGTAAAAAGCTAGCGACAACAACAATTGTTTGTTTTTATGAGTTCAATTGATTGAATTTGTGCATGTGTTCAATATCTTTTCCAGTTGGTTGATATGTGATGAGGGACAGAGTGATATAGGAGAAAGAGCACTATGACCAAAAGAAAGTCACTTCCCTTCTTTGAGACTCACTTTTCTAATCCATAAAATAGCATATAATAGAAATACAACTTATAGCAACCACTTCACAGAAATGTTATGAAGAACAAGTGAGATAATGTGAAACAGTGAGCTATTATTAGCATGTGTATCAACATACCTCTATTTAACTGTTATGCTGCTTTGTCACAACAAAGAGGTGACCCTGGTTTCTCACAGACTATACCAGTAGAGTACAATCTCTGATAGGTCCTTCTAATTTGAAAAGTCTTTGATTGTATATGTGGTGACGGATTATATCTATTTTGTTTGAGAAGCAGGCTGAACAGATACCTTCAGAAAGGTTCTTTAACAGGTTGGCTACACAGTGGTGAGATCTTTGTTCACAGTGACTCTCCAGGATCATCCACTAAGTCATAGAGGCATTGTTATTTGTGATTGGAGAGACCACTCACCCCAACGAAATCAGAGCTCCTTGAAGTACTAATGTAGTTAGACACATACTCATTCACAGACATTTCAAAATATTTGGGTCCATAATTGTTTGACATGACCCTATATTAGCTGGAGAAGTTATGAAGAAGAATATGGAAGGCATCAGACTCAGGGAACTCTGGACTTGAGGGGCAGCTGCTTGTACATAAAAGATGCGTTCCATATGAATAAGGATTTACTAAACACCTACTATGTTCCAGGTACTATGTTAACCACTTTACAAATATCTTATTTGATCCCCATAACAACCCCCTGAGGCACTATTATCATCTTTATTTTACACTTCAAGAAACAAAGGCAGGCAAGGGTTAAATGATTTCCCTAGAGTTAAAGAACTATTATTTTTCTGAGGCTAAATTTGAACTCAGGTTTTCTTGATTCTAGGTTCAGTGCTTTATTTACTATGCCATGTAGCTGCCCCTGTAACTGTAAGATCCTTCACAGCCTATAAAAAAGGACCAAAATCCATTTGTGCTTGTGATTGGAGTTTGTTGTGGTACTAAGATCCAGTTCCAGAATGTATGTTCAATTTTTTTTAATTGTAAAAATCTATTTATTTATAATTTTCCCCAAGTTGCATGTAAAAAACCCAAATTTTTTCACATGGATTTAAAAAAATCCTTTGTGTTCCAAATTTTCTCCATCTCACCCTCCTCAACCTTCCCCTAACAAATCAAGCAATTCAATATAATTTATATCTGTGCAGTCATGCAAAACATCACATTAGTCAGGTTGTGAAAGAAGACAAAATAACTTTAGAAACAGGAACTAAAAAAATTATACTGCAATCTGTATTCAGATAACATCAGTTCTTTCTCTGTTGATGGTTTGCATTTTTCATATGTCCTTCTGATAGCACCCTGCTCATCATTTCTTTCACAGTTACTATTGCTAACTGTATTACCCTCCATCCTATTCCCTCCCCTTGATAGTTACTCTATTTTCTCTCTTCTTTCACCCTATCCCTCCTCACAAGTGTTTTGCTTTTTACTGGTCCCTCCCCCAATCTTCCCTCCCTTCCTTCACCTCTCCCTCCTTATCCCCTTCCCCTCCCACTTTCCCTCAGGTCAAAATATATTACTATACCAACCAACTTGAGTGGGTATGTTATTCCCTCTTTGAGCCAATTCTGATGAGAATAAGGCTCACTCATTCCCCCTCTTCCTTCAATCCATAAGCTCTATCTTCTTTCTTTTATGTGAGCTACTTTACCACATTCCACCTTTCCCTTTCCCTTTCCATTTCTCCCAGTGCATTCCTCTTACACCCTTAACTTTATTTTAAAGATGTAATCATGGGTCAGCTAGGTGGCACAGTAGACAAAGCACCAGCCCTGGACCCAGGAGGCCTTGAGCTCAAATGCAGTCCCAGACATAACCCACTGGGCCACTGCCACTCAGGTCCACTTCCTGAGTAATACCACAGCACTCCTGCCTCTGCTCAAGCAGAAACCCAACTACTATTTTTTCCCAACCAACTTCTGGACCCCCTCACTGGTCCATGAGCCAAGTTTCAGAAGAAGTCACCGATGCTTTAAGATTACAAGGCTCCAGAGGCATGGCCTGCCTGGGGCTGGATCTACACAGAATGCTGAGCTCCTCTCTTACCCTGTACAGAAAATGATACCTTCCAACTATTTAAGCCATCTTTGGCTAGAAAATGGTCTCACTCTGTTCTTTTGTGGGTTTTTGCTGCTCCAGGAGTTGTCTTATGGCATTTTCTATGGAGGTATATGGATGGATTTGTTCTGGAGCTTGGAGAGTCACAGCCTTTCCTCTGCCTCTTGTCTCCACCCCCCAGAATATATCTTTAAAAGAGCATGAAATTATAATTGAATGAGTTAATTAGAACAAGGTATGTTTATAACAAAGTATAGAATTTTGCTTGAATGATTAGTTAACACTGATCTCTGGAAGCAGAATATTTGTTGGATACATGAACATGTATAGAACATAAGCTGATATGCCATCTTATCCTGGGAAACATTTTCATTGACACTTTTCCTTACCCTATAAACATCTTGAGGATTTAAGGAGCAAAGTCCACCACAATTGGGTAGTGATTAATCTATATGAAAAGATATCAATAAATATGCCCTTGATGACACCTTTAAATCTTCATTAAAAAAAAATGATGATCTGCATCAGAAGTCAAAGGACCCTTGCAGTTAAATGTCATAGTACCCTTACAGTATGGATAAGTTAGTAAAATGGAAACTTTTTGAGGCTAGGAGATATTTCATTTTTGTCCTTTCTCCCCAGTATCTGACTCGAAATAATGATGTAATTAAGGTTTATTGAATCAAGTTAGATCATTAAAAGATAAAGAGAGACAGAATGACAAAAACAGAGAGAAACAGAGACAAATAGTAACAGAGATAGAGAGACAAAGAAAGAAAAAGAGACACAGGGAGGAGGCAGGCTGAGCCTCATTATTTGATGGTCAATCAAGACACTGTTTTTGAAGATCTGTGCATCAGAAGGGGTGAAAATCCATTAGAAGACTCAGTCAATTCATAGTGTTCTGGTAAGACATATTGTTAAATCATCCACTTTTTTGTTGTATAACTATAGGTAGTGTTTAAGATTGAGATCCAACATATATATTGTTGAGATCCAACATATATATATTTCCATATATTGTCAGTATAGGAAACAGTGGTCCAGTACTCTAGGGTCTCTCTGTTTTCAGAAACTGCTTGCAGGCAATCTCAGAGTTTGGTTCACTTATTATGTCTATTGACAGGAACTGCTCCCTTCCTTATCCTCAGACAGCTGCATTCCTGAGTATGATAACAACCTTTAGATATTGTGATACTTTGATACTTCAATGCATCACCAATATGGGTACTCGCTCCAACATATTCAGATCACAGAATATCTATGTTTTCTCAGCTTATGTGCCTTTTGTCCATGTCCTCCCATGCATCCTCCATGGAAGCGCCATCCAAAATTTTGGGAAAATTCCTCTAGATCTCAACATTGAATGAATGTCATTATACCACTTTGCCTTTCTACTGTTTATCCATCTGCCTTGCTACATAACTGGTCCTCATTTTCTTAACATATCTCTCTGATATCACCTTTATGTTGATTATCCTGTGCAATTCTTCTTGAGTAATGGCTTTCAGTTTATTCTCTCTCTCTCTCTCTCTCTCTCTCTCTCTCTCTCTCTCTCTCTCTCTCTCTCTCTTTCTCTCTCTCTTTTAGTGGGACAATGAGGGTTAAGTGGCTTGCCCAGGGTCACACAGCTAGTAAGTGTTAAGTGTCTGAAGCCAGATTTGAACTTAGGTCCTCCTGAATCCAGGGCCAGTGCTTTATCCACTGTGCCACCTAACTTCCCCCAGTTTATTCTCTCTTATGAAGCTCTTTCTTCTCCAATGCCCTTTGGTTGACCTTTATTTTAATTCTTCTGAGGCTATGGCTTTCCATAATTCAAAAATGATACAGCATCACCAGGAAAATACTGTGGTTAAAAAAGGCGGTTTTTTGTTTCAGGGAGAAGTTTGGTGTTGCTAAGAACATCATGCAATTTTTCAAATGCATTCTAGCCCACAATTCTCTTCTTATTCATTTCTGGATAATGCTTATTCTCCATCTGCTGTGTCTGTCCAAGGTATACATGCTGATAGAATAGCTTAATAGGTGCTTCATGAGGACACAACCATTTCATGAAGGAAAAAGATGGGAAGAACAACTGAACTAGATCATCAAAACCCCAAAGGAGTAATGCTAGACATCCAAAGGGAAAGAGTTTGGAAATAAGGGGCAATACTACTTGCTTAGAGGGAATCAGACTTCTCTGTTACCTCCAAAAAGCAATTGAGAAAACAGCAATAGCTACTAACCTATGTGCCTATTTTCTTATCTCTATAACATCTTAATTTTTTTTGTGGGGCAGTGAAGGTTAACAGGGTCACACAGCTAGTAAATGTCAAGTGTCTGAGGCTGGATTTGAACTCAGGTCCTCCCGAATCCAGGACTGATGCTTTATCCACTGAGCCACCTAGCTGCCTTCTATAACATCTTTAAGAGAATAATTTATACACTAATTAAGGGCATCCTTGATGAAGCCATTAGAAAGGAATTGGCAAGCTTTTACAAATGGTATTCCATATTGGACAACATCTTTGTTATTACACAATTGAATGAAAGATACAGAGACTACAGTTATACTTTGTTTCTTGTCTGTTGAGTATAAACCAGCATTTGATTAGGTAGAACAAAATGCCTTTTTAAAGACACCCCTAATGAGGTGCCTCTTATGCATAAGTAAGATTAGTTAAATTTGAATGAAATATACAGAGATCATTTTGATGATTATAGATATCACTCTAACACACAGCACATATGCATACATACACACCACACATATTCATGTACACAGATACATACATGTTTACATGTACAAAACATACATATATACATACACATCGATACAAATTTATTTTTCATCCTATTAACTGCAGTTATAATACCTGTGTGAATTAATTAATTCTAGAGAAACCTTTACTGAGGGAAACACAAGCTTAAAAAAAAACAGGGTCCCTGTGCTCATGGAGCTTATGGTATAGTGGGTTGATATAATACACAAAAGTCCATGATACATATTAAGTTCATGTCTGAGTTATTTTTGTTTCAAGTATAGGTTAGATTACATCTCTTCTGAGGTTCCCTCCAGCTCTGAGATCCTACAATTCCATGAAATAGAGTAGGAAAAGGGAGTGAGTTCACTTCCAACAAATTATTGAAATATGTTTGTTTTTGGTGCCTTCGCACTTTCTTTTCTATTTTCACTCCCTCCACTACCTTCCCATCCAGTCTTTCCCCTGATGTCTAGTAATTTCAGGCTACTTATTAGGGTTTTCAAGGAGGACTAATACATCTGGTGAGAAGGCTTGCCTAACCCTTTTTTAGGACTGCTTATTCACCTTTGGTGTCTACTTGGCATTCAACTCTCACCTGTGGATCTAAGAAGCTGTAGCATACACAGCAGCCTCACCTAGTAAATTGCCTCAGCACACAAGCTAAATCAATTTGAGGGTAACTGACAGGCCTCCAAACTTTCAGTGAATTAGGGGGGTGTCTACCCTAGCTATATAGATACTTCCCCCCATGGAATGGGCAAATGAGAACAATTTGTTGCAATGGCTATAGAGAAAGCTGTGAAGCAGGTGCTGTGCTTGGAGCTTGGTCAGACATTGAAGATGCCAAGGTTACCCACTGCATCCTGGGCCATTGGTAGTCATCCTGACTTTTGTCTTGCCACTGGATTTTGATGACTCTGGAAAACTGAGTGAGGCTGATGACTTTGTATAGCTCTGCCTCACCACATATGTATTGAGATATCATATCATGTTCCATAGGTCCTCTCTGAAAATTAAGGACATAACAACAGCTGCTCAGAAATGTTTGAATGATTGTATACAGGTATATCCCCTCTGTAACATCTATATACTATGATTACTCCTTTTATCATTCCCCTCTCAGCTAAAATGCCCCTTCTTTCATTGTAGTTTATCTCATCTAGCTAAGAATGGAGATTAGTAACTATTTCATCTACATTTCTAATTCTAGTATCTTTTGTGAGCTCTAGTCTGATTACTAAACATTTTGAACTAGATTATAGTAGAAATCTCATACACAAAATGCCCCAAACAGGATTTTTTATTTTCCTCTACTCCCCAAAACACCCATCTTCAGAACTTCCATATTTCTATTGAAAGTACAATCATTTTAAAATTTGAAACTTTGCTGTTATCCCCAACTAATTCTCCCTCATTTCATCTATCCACTTGGGTGCAAAATATCATCATTTCTGACTCAATGATATGTATTACTTTTGTTCTCTTCTCTTTACTCCAACAGACTCTCCTCTAGGACAGTCCCTCATTCCCCTTTACTTGGATTATTACAATAGCTTCCTAATAGGTTTTCTTTCCTAAATTATCTTTCCATTCTAATCCATCCTACATTTAGCTGTCAGTGATTTTCCTAAAGCACAAGTCTGACAATGTCACATTTCCACTTAATAAACTGGTAGTGGCTCCACATTACTTCTAGGTTCAAATATAACCTTCTCTGTTTGGTATTTATTGCACTTCACACTTGTTCCCAACTTACCTGTCCACCCTGAAAATATATTATTCTCTTCCATAGATGTCATTATTCACCAAAACTGGGTTTCTAATTGTTTCTCATATGTAAAATACTAATTTCTAATCTTTGTACCTTTAGTTGGCTGTCTCTCATTGCTGGAATACTCTTCCTCCCTACTTCAATCTTGTGTAGCCATTAGCTAGGGGAGCAACTGGGTGGAGAGGAAGAGAATAGGAATTTATATAGTGCCTTCTATGTGCCTGGCACTGTGCTAAGAGCTTTATTAATATTACCTCATTTGATATAAGTTATCTCAATTGCTTCCCCAGGTGCTGCAGTCCTTGCCTCCTAAGCTCCCATAGTGACTGAAATTTCAGAAAAGAAACCTTTCTACCTAAGGTTATTGCAGCAGTCCTTGGAACAGACTAATGGTTCAGCATCAGAAAAACATATGATTTTTTAAATCAATGGAAATTAAATTAAAGAAGATGTGGATGCTCACTCCAAGTACTATAAGGAACAGTGGCATTTTTAAATTTGCTCTGCACTTGAAATTTCACCTATGAGTTGTTTCATACATTAGAATGTGAGCTCCTTCAAATCAGAGATTGAATTTCATTTTAAATACCCAATGCTTACTACTGTGCTCAGGAATAATAAAAAGTAAGCTAATTATGTGCAATACTTAATATGAATAGCTAGCGTTTATGGTATTTTAAAAGGTTGCAAAGTGATTTACATTTGCATATGTTATCTCATTTGATCCTCACAACAACCAGGTAAGGAAAATACTATTACTATCTCCATATTTTCAGAGAATAAAATTATGGCTGAGATATTAAATGCCTTAGCCAGGCAGGGTCTGTTAGTTATTAATTGTCTGAGGCAGTGTTTGAACACAGGTCTTTTTGACTCCAAACTTGGAGTCAATCCACTGTACCATTTAGCTGCTTAACACTTTTTCATTCATTCATTCATTCATTCTTTTGTAATGTGTAATTTAAAATTCTAAGTGTGGGTTCTAATCTGTCCCCCAAGTTTTTTGGGGAAACTAACTAAAATCACTGATAAATGAGTTTAGTTTTTTTAAGTGTTTATTGAAATATAGCAAAAGAAAAAGATTGAGAACAGATTTCTTATAGCCTGAAATCGTCGCCTCCCTAAACTCCCCTGTGAAATTCTCTGTCACCATGCCAATGTCTTGCAGCCAAAAGAGGCCCAGCTCTCTTGCCAGTGTCTGCTTCCTCCTTCCTGTTACCCTCCCAGAAATGGGAGGTTCTTCAAGCTGATTGGCTAGTGTCATTCAAATTCATTGGTTCACTGGGCCTGAAGGTGGTCAAAGTTCAAAAGTGTTAGCTTCTGAGAACAATTACTTTCTTAAGTACCCTTAAGTACCAGCCAGATGTGCTTAACTAGAAGTCAGCCAGTAATCCATTCAGCAGTCAGTCACCTTATCCAATTCAATCAGTTTAAATTAATCTCCAGGTGGGCCCCTGAGTATCTGCTAAATCTCATCTATCACATTCCATTATCTTGATACATCCCCCCTTTGTTTCTTCTAGGAACAGGGTGTTCCTTGATGAAACACACCCTATGCTAACAAACAATATGTTAATATCAATATAGAAAAGGGGGAGAGAAAAGTTTTGTCCAGAGCGGCAGTCCCTCATGAACTGACGCTTTGACACTAGCCTGCAGAGAGTACATGTTACAAATGGTGTATATCATAACAGAAGGGGAAGAAAAAACCAACAAAACAGAACTGTTCATATAAAGTCTCTCAGCTCATGTCTTCTTGGAGTGGTAAGATATCACCAGGAGAAAACTGGATTCTGGTCTGGACTACTTCAAGTTAACTAGATTGTAAGCACACCTAGCCATATTCCCTATGGTCAGAGCTCCTCTTGTTTGTTCAATTATCTTTCAAAACAAAACACCTATCTTCTCTTAGGCTTTTCTTTAAGTCTGACCATAATAAAGCAAAGATAGTGTTATGAAAACCCCAAATTACAATTAATTCCTTATATGAACAAGAGGTTGATGAGGTACTAGGACAGTCTAAATTAATCTTTTCCCTTAAATGTTTGACTTTCAATAATATTCAAGTAATGAGAAAAATACCCCTAAAAACCATCCAATTCTTATTTTCAGGGCAGGGTATGTGGTTAGTGTACTAAATTCCAGCAAATCTTTTTTAAAAATAGTTTTAGCAAACAGTAGGAATTCCATTTACCTTAGTTGCTGCATTGATTGGCTTCAAATATACAATAAAAATAAGAAATGTCTCAGAAAAATGGACATAATTTGCGTTCAAATATATCACAATAAATAAGAAATATCTCACTAGGAAAAGGAAAGTCTATTGGTTTCTTCAGGGGCTAGTTAGGGAAAGGTGAATATGTTAATACTCAAAGGTTTCCTTTCTCTTGAATATTCTAGAATTAGTCAGAGCAAGGTCATTGATGCAAGCTATTTTTTTTCTGCAAAATTCATTAATAAAACAGTTTTCGAGTGAAATAGATTACAAGCAGGACTTTCCCCTAGGATGTATTATATTTGTACTTGCATATATCTGCATATGAAGCTCAATTAATTTTTAAAATATGGTTTCTATGCAAAACAACTTGGCCAATTCTCCGGTATAAATTAAAATGTCTGCTTGTTTATACAGAGAATTACTGTTGCTAGAGACTAATGTGTGCTGGCCACCGGAATAATAAATTATAAGCAGTGTCACTTTCAAAGTGCTCCTTACCTCTGACCTATTCCAGGGATGAGGCCCTTTGAAAATCTATGAAAATCATAGGATATCAGAGCTGGAAGTTGCCTTAGAACATGGAACATAGCTTAGCATAATTGAAGAACATAGAAAACTATGAGAACAAGAAACCTAGAATGTCAGAATTATAAGGGAACTTAAATACAGAATGTCAAAGAGAAAAGGGGACATAGAATGCCTGAGCTAGAAGTGACCTTATAATAGGCACAACTAGAGATGGAATGGGTCTTAAAATGCAGAACTTAAAAATCAACCATCTTATATTAGAAATGAAGATTTTCCCCCCACCTCTTTTCTTTCCTCTTCTATTTCCATAACTGCTTCCCTCCACTCATCTAGTTCTCATCCTAATCTATTCTATCATTAGCTCTCACCTGGACTGTTGCAATAGCCTTCAATGGTGAGGAAGCTAAGCACCAGATTGAAGAAGTGGCTTCCTCACTGGACATACAGCTTGTTTAGGGTCAGAGCCATTTGATTTCCAGTTCCATTTTCTTTCCAAAGAAGCATTTGTTTTCTGTCTGGAAATCCACTGTCTCCTGTCTGGCAAACTCCCAGACATAAGGAATAGGTATGTTCCTGGCAGCCCAGTGTAGGCTGCCAACTCCCAAATGGAAGAAGAAGCCAGTGGTTTCCAAAAAGAACAGATTCCTGATCATAGCTATGCTGCCATTGGGGGGAAAGTATACTTATACTCCACACTAGGTAAACATCTTTCTCTAGCCAGAGATGCAGATAAACATACACTTTCAAAAGAAAAATCTGCTCCAGTATTTCTTCCCCCTCTAATTATGTAAATATGTATTACTCTGCTATCTTTTCTTCTTCCTGCTGCTGGCAGCCTTTACACTATCCATGGTATGTTTTATTCAGCAGAACAAAACAGGCAGGGACCTGAGACTGTAGTGAATAATAAATTGATTCTGATGTGGCCTTTTAGCTCATTATGAATCTTTAAAATGGTGAAGTTTGTCATTGTAGCAGTCCCAAGCCAGTTATAGGCTGGGATAGGGTAAGCAAGATAGAGAATGAGAGAAGGTCCTGATTTCCACTGGGAAGATATAGTTCTAAGAGAAGTTATGTCACAGTTAACCAATGTGATAATATAGGACTTGTTACTAGGATGGCTAACCCAAGGTTCAGGGGTAGATTCACTGATTCATGTGCACAGAAATGACTTTTAGCATCTGGGATGAGTCACTCATAAAACAATAAAATATTATAGCTAGAAGAGATCATAGACTATGCAGTTGACCTTAAATATTATGGGTATGGGGCAGCTAGGTGGCACAGTGGATAAAGCACTGGCCCTGGATTCAGGAGTACCTGAGTTCAAATCTGGCCTCAGATGCTTGACACTTACTAGCTGTTTGACCCTGGGCAAGTCACTTAACCCTCATTGCCCCACCAAAAAAAAAAGAAAAGAAAAGAAAAAAGAATGTTATGGGTATAAGGGCTCTTGGAATGGGTACCATACAATATTAGAACTGGGTAGGATCTTAGAATGAAGGATAATGGAGTTGGAAGGGACTTTAGAGGATAGAACAAAGGGTGACAGAAATATTAGGGGCCTTCAAGGTCCCTAGTCCTACCTTTTCATTTAAAAGGTGAGCCAATGAAGACCTAGAGCAGGGCTGTGGATTGCTGAAGTACAGTACATCGCAGAGCTGGGATTAGAATCTAGGTCTCCACTTTCTTTCTTTTTTTTTTTTGCAAGGCAATGAGGGTTAAGTGACTTGCCCAGAGTCACACAGCTACTAAATGTCAAGCGTCTGAGTCCGGATTTGAACTCAGGTACTTCTGAATCCAGGGCTGGAGCTTTATCCACTGCGCTACCTAGCTGCCCTCCTCCACTTTCAATGTACTCATTGTAACCTACTCTCATCATTGGGATTTCATTGACATTCCCAGATGAGGAAATCAACCTGGGATTGAGAAATTGTCACACAACCAGTATGTATCAGAGGTAGTACTTGAACACAGGTATTCCTCACTCTGAGACCATCTATCTTTTCACTGTGTCACAATGGCTTGTATTATATTCAATCAAAAATAATGTTCTGTATCTCACCACACATTCCAGGAAGAAATTCCCTCTCCAAGTGTTCTCATTTTCTGCTACAGTTCAATTATCTGGGGATTTTTCCCCAACTATGAAACATTGGCCTAGACTTTTGAGACTGTGTTGTGGGAGCTCAGAAGAGAATGTTATAGGGAAAATGTCTCTATCTTGTTGTCATCCTCTTCACATTGACTCTCTTTGGATCAATAGTTTTTATGACCAGATACTCATATTAATGAAGTTTGTATGGGCTTCCTTTCACTGTCCATTACCCCTTGTGAAGGGCCAGGTATGAAGTTAATTGTTCAATGATCCAAGCGAGACCTGGTTATAAAATGACAGGAGAATTGCTATGGCAGCAAATATTACTTTAAGATATTTTTATTTGCTTTGACCTAAGATATTTTCCAAAACACATACAAACCCCACTGCAAAATTTATTTCCCCACATAGTTAAGCCATAGTTCTTAAGTAGTTTATGTCACCTTCCACTTTTGTGGCTTACCTATTTTTACTGAAAGGACAGATGTGTATTTTGTCTCTAATAATATGGTACCAATATTTTTTAGTGAAAAGAACAGTGGGCCAAAAAATTCAGGAAAGCAGAGATTGAGTCCTTTGACCATGAACTTGCTGTGTGATTTTAGGAAAGTCACTTAAATTCTCAAAACTTCAGTTTCTGCATCAATTAAATAAGGAAGGTACTAACTATTTGTAGGTTCTAACTAATGAATCCCTAACTAATGCCTTAAAAGGTATGATAGAATATAACCTCCTTGAGGGCAGTGATGGTTTTATTCTTTGTCTTTGTGCCTTTGTGGTCTACCACCATGCCTGGAACATAGTGGAAGCTTAGTAAATGGTTGATGGTTGATTGAAAGGATTTCATCCTTCTACTGATGCACAGACACAGATTGGAACATGTAGTTCATGTTGTAGGAGGTGGGCTTCATATGTTGCCATGGCTAAAAAAAAGGATTAATTCTTTGGTGGACTTGTTTCAACTTTACTAGCATATTTGCCAACCACAAGCACACAGTTTACTTCTAGAGCCATACTTGCAGCCCTATCAGCTTGGTATAGAGCCTTCCAAAGCTTGTACTCCCTTGATATAGCCTTGGAGAACCTATAGTCATCTCCAGACCACAATAAGGCACTAGAAGGACTTTAGTTGAGGATATAATATATTATGCATAATTCCTTGCTGTGATCATTAACTTTTTTTTTGTTTGTTTTTTTAGTGAGGCAATTGGGGTTAAGTGACTTGCCCAGGGTCACACAGTTAGTAAGTGTTAAGTGTCTGAGGTCAGATTTGAACTCAGGTACTCCTGAATCCAGGGCTGGTGCTTTATCCACTGTGCCACCTACCTGCCCTGATCATTAACTCTTATGTTTTCTTCCCTTTTATTATTTTAGTAGTCATCAAATATTGTCAAATTCTTCTCAGTGACATTTCTTGTTTTCATTGCCTCTTCCCTCTCCCCACTGCCACAACCTGAGTACAAGGCATTATTAGCACTCGACAGGACTACTTATTGCAATAGCCTTCCAACAACTTCCAACCTTAAGCCTACACTATCTTCTTCCTCTAATCCATTCTTCCTAGCATAGGCAGATTAATTTTAGGCATGGATCTCATCATGTTTCTCTCACCAAGCACATTTTACACTCCATTGTCTGACATTCAGAGTCTGCCATAATGTGCTGCTACTCCAGCTTTCTGCAATGTCTCATATCATTCACTTTCTTGCCAAACTATGTTCTAAACAGCCCAATGTTTTCCTGTCTCCTTGCCTTTGGCCAAACTATTCCTTTGAATAAAATAGTTTTCTTCCTTTTCACTCAATTTTCTACAACTCTTTTTAATCCCAATTCAAAACCCATTTCTTTTTTTTTAATCATAAAAGCATTTTATTATTTTCCAGTTACATGTAAAGCTAGTTTTCAACATTTGTTTTTATAAGATTTTTGGTTCCAAAATTTTCTCCCTTCCTCCCTTCTTTCCTCCTCCCCAAGACAGAAATCATTCTGATATAGGTTATTTATGAGTTCTTTGGAATTTTCTTGGATCATTGTATTGCTGAGAAGAGCTAAGTCTATCACAGTTGATCATTACACAATGTTGCTGTTACTGTGTACAGTGTTCTCCTGGGTTCTGCTTACTTCATTCAGCATCAGTCCACTTAAATCTTTCCAGGCAAAAATAATTTCCTACTGAAGCCTTCGTTGAGTCACCCTGTCAGTAATGACTTTATCCTACATGAAGGGATAGACTTTGTCTTATCTACATGTGTGTTTTGAGTTATGTTTCACAATGCAATAGTTGATTTTATAGAGAAAACTATAAAGTACTTTGTACATATAAGATTTTATATACATTTACTTTTCTACCCATTCTGCACCAATTACAAGAGAGTTAGATCAAAGCATTACTCATCAATAGGTAACTTTCAAAGCAAGAACATAAATCTAGCTTTTTTGTTCATGGAATCATGAGTTTTTCTTAACTAGGATCATAGAATGTATAGCAAGGAAGGCTCTTAGAACATAGGATGATAGTGCTTGTGGGGATAGAGAATGACAGGGCTAGCAAAGATCTTAGAACACAGAACAGAGAATATTAGGAATGGAAAGGATCTTAGAGACCATCAAGTGCAATGCCATCATTTTAAAAAGAAAACTGAGACTTGGAGCAAGCCATGACTTCCCCAAAGCCACACAGCACATTAGTAGCAGAGCCAGGACTAGAACCCAGGTGCCTAGACTTTCTACTTAGAGCTTCCCGCCGTGCCCCCCCCCCAAGCCCCCACCCTGTCACACCACACTCTTTGGAAAACCTCCTGAAAAATATAAGCCTGAACTGATAACTTTTTGCAAAATCATTCCCAAGCATCCCATATTTTTCCCAGCAGGAGCTGGGGTATGCAATTACTTACAAAGCAGAGCAATTTGCCGCTGGCTTTCAAACAGCTGAGTAAGTGGATCTAAGAAGAAAAGAGAGAGGGGGCAAAGAGAGCCACTCGGAAATAACTTTCTTTGGTAATTATACCCTACGTGACCACGGTGTCGGGTGCGAGCACAGATGTTTAATTTTTTCAAACACTGCCTCTTCTGTTTTCCTGGCTGGCAGCAATGTAGATTGAATTTAGCTTTTCAATGTCATCTCACTGCCACAATTAAGACTTAGCACCCCACTTGTGAAGTTCCTCTTGCTGCTAGCAACAGGAGGCAAGGTGACTCCAAAATCAGAGTTAGTTTATAAGTTGTTGAACCATTGGCAAATTATTAGGCCTTTTGGGAGGAATAGAAGAAGAGCAATGTAAGGAAGATTATTTGTGAGTTTTAGGGAAATAGGTATATAGAATCTTAGGGCTTGGAGAAAGACATCATAAGCTAGAACACAGAATGTAAAAACTGAAAAGGATCTTAGAGAACAATGGACAGAGAATGCCCGACTTGAAAGGGACTTTAAACCATTGAATAATGGTCATGGGCACTGGCAATAAAATTGAAACCTGTCTGTATTTCTTGTTGTCCTTTCTTTCATGATCTGTGGCCCTCAATTCCTTTTTATAGGTCTCATTATTTTATTTTTCAGCCTAATTGGAATTTTTAATGTTCATAGGTTCTGGCATTTTCAGATCAACCAGAGCCTTTTTGAAAATGGCTTCTCTCATATTCTAATATTATTTTTACAGTTTTTTCTCTGCAATATCCTTTAAGGTTTTGGTGGCAGTGGGGCCACAACATTGTTACCACTTTCCCATTCAAATGACTCACAGCATGGCGACATTTAGGGACAGTTTCTTTGTTTGCACAACAGATAATGACTGGTTAATGAAAGAAAGAATTGACACAACCTTTTCTTTTTGAAGGTGATATCCAGAGGTATGAGAGTAGACTTGGTATCTTGGATAAAATTAGTCTCAGGCTCAAGAAAGCCCATATTCAAGTCGTATCTCTGACTCATTCTAGTTGTGTTACGCTGGACAAATCACTAAACTTCTCAGGGTCCCAACAACTATTCTTTTTCTTTTCCTTTTTTTTTGGCAGGGCAATGAAGGTTAAGTAATTTGCCTAGGGTCACACAGCTAGTTGGTGTCAAGTGTCTAAGGCTGAATTTGAACTCAGGTCCTCCTGAATCCAGGGCTGATGCTTTATCCACTGTGCCACCTAGCTGCCCAGTGCCAACAACTCTTGAAGACTATGTTACAGAATTATGGCTGATCTGAATTAGAAGAGGGGGTTTGCAGTAGCAATGAGACTTTTTCCCTCTATCACAACCAAATAAATAAATCCAGATGTGTTTTTAAGCAAAGTTTGGCAAAGGCGGTTCCCAATCTAGCCAATTAGCAATCTATAATTCTTAAGTATGGTGGTCTTTGTCATCCTCTCAACTATTTTAGGAGTGGTAGAGTCCCAAGAATGTTGAACTGGGAGGCAAGAGGATCCATTTGGTTATGTTCTCTGTTCTACCACTCATGCTGTGGGGCCTTGGACACTTCACTTCTCTGGCCTTCAATTCCTTCTATAAAATGAAGACATTTCCTTCTAGTTTCAATGTTTTTTTGTCCTATGAATCTTTTCACATTTAACATTCTCTTTCTGAGGTTCTTTCCAGCTACCACATTCTGTGTTTTCTTTTCTAAGAGCCCATCCAGCTCTACAATCAGATTCAATGATTCACTTTTTTTCTTTATTCATACATGCATTCATTACACTTTGGTTAGGTTCCAACCAAGTGTAAGGCTCTATGCTAGGCATTGGAGTACATACAATGGTAAACATAACCTTTGTCCTCAGAGTTTATAATCAGTCATTCACAAAGATTTTTGTGGTAGTCATTATTAAGAAGATATGATATTTTAAAATCAAGTATCCCAAAAGGCAATGTAAGGATTAACCACAAGATTGAACAGGTTGTGGCTTATTATCAATTAAGATGTGTGTAAGAAGTATCATAAAACATTAATAAGGAAAATAAACACTGAAAAAGAAATAAATGGGCATCAAGCAAAAATAACAGCAGACCTATAGCCAAAGGGATGCCCTAGGCAGCTCCAACCTCAGAATTCTATAATAATACAAGGAAGGCTCTCAATATATTACATAGACCCTCTGTGGAGTACTTGGTGGGAAACATTGACAACAATTACAGAAAATGAAAAAGTGAGGCATCATTATGACTTGCATCTATTGAAAATGCTGACATCAATGAAATCAAAGATTCACTCATGTATGTATGGTTACAGAGTATATTACATTTAAAATATAATTGGATGTTCATAATAACTATTGGAGAGAGAAAGTAGAGAGTAGTATATGCAGCCATTTACAGATTGGAAAATTGAAATTCAGAAGTAGAATAACTTGCACAAAATCATACAGATCGTAAACACTGGAGCCAGAAATTAGACCCAGGCCTTTTAACTCTAACTTTTTGACATACTGAGGCATTGTTAACAATCTTTGGCATCGTTAGTTAACTTTTAAAATTTACATTTGTCATATCTCCATAACTAATCCACAAATCCTTTGAAGACAGAGGCTATGCCTTCTTCATAGTATCCTTCATAAAACCTAGCATAGAATTGTTTTGTATATAATAAATTCCACTAAATAATAGCCTATGAACTGAGATAGAGAAACTTACTGTTGGGAGAGGCAAGAGAATGAGAATAAGCATTCAGAGTATATATGACACATCCACATTTAATACACATTCCAGAGATGATGCACTTGGAGGAGATGAACAAAGATGACCTATGAATTTCAGCCAGAGGCACCGGCATTGATAACACAGTACTCTGGGAGATGGATGCCTTGCTGAAGGGAACAAAGATGGATTTATATAGGCAAGGTGGTGAGGGGTAGCATGTAACAAAATGACAAAAAATCCACAGATATATCAACACATATGAGGCATGAATCTGTTGCCATCCTCTCCTGATGGAAATGCATTCTAATTACAAACAGAAGTTGGTTGATTGTGGGCAGATTTTATTTATGATCAGATCTGATTAGACAAATGATGACAAATGAGAGTTAGGTCATAAATAGCCCAGTGATAAATTCTGTGTTGCTAGGAAACGAACCAACATTATTTCCTGACATCCAAACAACAGAGGATATGAGAATCAAATTATAAGTGAGTCTTTTTTCTCTTTTTTTGTGATCTTTGCTGTTAACTATAGGGAAATTATCCCTGTCCCAAGAATTCTCAATTCTATGAGATTCAAGAGCACATCTTATAACCATAGCCATAGATAAACAAGTTTTGCTGTCATATTTTTGGGACAGTTCTCATTGATTGCTACTGTCTTTTGTAACTTGACCAGTTCAGACCAGGCCCCAGATAACCTCATTTCAATTCATTTCATTCAAACCCATTTCAACAAACCAGTGGGACCCCACTCTCAGATTGACATGCCAGATATAATCCATCTCCTTCAAGTCAATTCTGTCTCTTTAGAACTATAGAGGAAGCATGAACATTTGTCAAAAGGGTAGAGCTCAGCTGCCTGACCCCTAGGCATTGTAATTCTGGGGCTCCTTGAGCTACTAGGCATTGTACAAGTGATAGATTCTATGTTCGTTGAGCCAGATTTACCCTAACTAGAAAGGGGCTATCAGCACTGAAAAAGGGCTAATCAAATCATAAATATAAAAAACTCCTGGGTGCTAGTTTAAAAACAGTCAGCAGCTCTTTTAGTGGTGGCAAGGCTTGGAAATTGAGGGGATGTCCATCAAATGGGGAATGACTGAACAAGTCGTGGCATATGATTGTGATGGAATACTATTGTCCTATAAGAAATGATGAGGAATGCTTGACAAAACCTGGGAAGACATATGGATTAATACGAAGTGAAGTAAGCAAAAATGGGAGAGTATTGTACACAGTAACATCAATACTCTAAAATGTTCAATGGTTAATGACTTTGGTGTTCTCAGAAATAAAATAATCCAAGACTATTCTGAAGGGCTCATGATAAAAAAAATGCCATCCACTTCCAGAGAAAGAATTGATTGAATCTGAATGCAGATTGAAGCATACTTTTTTTTGTGTGTGTTTTTTTTTTGCAGGGCTATGGGGGTTAAGTGACTTGCCCAGGGTCACACAGCTAGTAAGTGTCAAGTGTCTGAGTCCGGATTTGAACTCAGGAACTCCTGAATCCAGGGCCGGTGCTTTATCCACTGCGCTACCTAGCTGCCCCCGAAGCATACTTTTAAAAATGTTAGTTTCCTTATTTGTTTTTTGTTTGTGTTTTCTTTCATAACATGGCTAATGTAGAGATAGGTTTTATAAGACTGCCTGCACTAGGATAATCTATACAAAATTCCTTGCTTCTTGAGGAGAGGGGAAGAGAAGGAGGCAGAGAATTTAGAACTCATTTTTTTTTAAATGAATGTTAAAATTGTTTTTTTAATGTAATTGGGAAAAATAAAATATTTTAAAGAATCAAAATACAATAATTTTCAAAAATACCTACTGAGGTTAGCTTTTTAATGTTTAAATATAATTTATCCATCTTAGGCACAGTGAATTCCCAGCTTGGTCTGAAACAGATCAGCAAAAGCTTCAAGTGATGAAATGGTTCTCAACATTGTCTGTCTGACTAGCATTTACTTACCTATGGACTCAATCTTTGAAAGACATAGCATTGATATTCAATTTCTATACCAGTATGGTCATATAGAAAGGACATCTGATTTTGAGTTCTTGCTTTGAGTCTTGATTTTAACACTTATTAGCTGTTTAACCTTACCCAAGTCCCCTCTATAAACCTCACTTTCTTTATTAAATGTGAATAATAACACACCTACTTTTTAATCCTTTGCAACCTGGTATCTGACTTTATGACTCAATTGAAGTGGTTATCTCCAAGGTTATCATTGATCTAACAGCTAAATCCAAAGATCTTGTCTCAGGTCTCATTCATCTTGACATTTGTGCAGCTATTGTCATGGCTAACCATCCACTTGGAAAGTCTGTCCTCTCTTGCCTCTTTTAAGATTGACCTTTCTTGATTCTTATCCTACCTCTCCCAGTCTCCTTTACTAGATCATAATCCATCTCTCAGCCAATTTGTGTGAGTATTTCCAAGGGTCTATCCTGGACCTTCTTTCCTTTTTCATCTCCCCTTTCCTTCTATTCTTCTCTCCTGTCCCCTTTCTTTCTCCCTCTATGATCTTTCGTTTTGTGATCTTGTTAGCTCTCATGGCTTCAAATATTGCCCTTTGAAGGATATTCTCAATTCCTTATACCCAGGCTTAATCTCTCCTCAAATAGTGCTCCATATAACTACCTGATAGAGATCTTCACTTAAATATCCATCATTTCAAACTAAACATGTCCCAGCCCTAACTTAGCACATAACCTTGCATTGAGGATCACTCTGTGGATAGAAGCAAAGAAGCCAGGTCAAAAAAAGAGGTGGAGAGTTCAGAGTTCATTCTCTATCTTGATACCATGTAGATTTCCCAGAGTTCAGTACTAGTATTCCTCTCTTTCCCCTAACAAAGATTCTGACAATTGTGATTTAGAACCCCTGATGGAGTTGCTGATGTAGCCATGGTCAAGGGCTTGTATACAGAAAGATTGTTGTATATTGAGTGATTGGTGAGATTCCTTCAGAATTGTGAATGATGTGCCTAAAGTAAATGAAATATTTCTCCAAGATTATTTGCCTCTTTTCTGTTAGACAGGGATGGGGAAAGAGACTAAGCTTGAAAATCAGTTTGCTCTTACAAGGAAGTGTCTGGCATTGGCTGTTATTGTTTTCAATGAACAGTGCTTCTCAGCTGTTTTGGTTCACTCTTCTCCCCTCCCCATATTGTGTTGTCTGTTTATCTTTATATAAAAGAAAATAAAGGCCACTATCCATTGTTTTCTGTTAATGTTAGCTGTAGCAATATAGGCTGGGGGAAGCCAATCTGGGGAAAAAAACAGGGACATAATCAGTCTCCAGTGAGAAGAGTAGGAAAGCAACAGAGTACTAATGATCACCTATGAGGAGTGAAAAACTCAAACCTCGTTGGGTTACTCTGATATTTTATTCCTTAGTTATTTCAAGGTGATTTAAAAGACAGAGCAGAATAGAAACAAAGAATGTTTAATAAATTGAAACAAATAAAAATCTCCCAGACCAGAGGAAGTAAGCACCTTGGCGTAAATGTTAGCCAGGCTGGAATTGAGTGGAGAGGAGAGATTGCTCCTATGAACATTGTTGGTACTGGTTGAATCTTTTATTGGGTATACACTTGAGTCCTCCTTCTATACCTATCTTTTCTTTCCAAAGATTGTTGGTGAATGGAGACATGTACAGAGTGAGGTATTCCCCTTAATCCCCTCACAAAATACTCATAGCCAGTCACTGATATATACATTAGATAGTTTTACTACTTCCCGTGGAAATATTATTAGCCTCTCCCAAGGAGGCCAATAATCCATTCCAACCCAACATTCAGGAAACTAAAGGCAACCTGAATCCCCTTTAAATTAATATTAGATGCATTTTTCTCCCAAACCCATCACTCATCCCCATTTCTGTTGATTCTTCCAATCACCCAAGCTCACAAACTTGAAGTCGTTATTGACTTTTTCCTCTCCCTCCACCCCTATAGCAAACCAGGTGCCAAGTTTTATTGATCCTACCTTCTTAACATCACTTGTTGGTTTCCTCTTATTTATTCACTCAACTTCCATTCTTTTTCAGGCTTGAATTATCTCTCATATGGACTATTTCAATAACCTTCTTATTGATCTCTCTAGTTTGAGACTTGTACCTCTCCAATACATCCAACGGGGCAGTCAAATTTACATTCACCAAAGACAGGACAAATTTGTTCTTCTATTTGGAGGTTGGTCACCAACACCCTAGCCCTTCTCATTAAAAAAATCTTCACTGCCCCCCATTATCTCCAGGATAAAATCCAAAATCCCTAGATTGGTATACCTAAACCTCTACAGATTAGTTTCCTCCAACATTTTCAAGAATATTTCAATCTATGCTCTTTATGCTACCATTTATGTTCTCCCTATTCTAGTAAAACTGATTTAGCAGTTCCCTATTCAAATGATTCTACCTTGAGCCTTTGTGCCTTGTGACATATAGTCCCACAGGCCTGGAATGCATTCCCCCCTCATATCTGCCCCAGAATCAGGAGCTTCCTTCAAAGCACAACTCAGGAGTGACCTCCTACATGGGTTTTTTCTTTATTTTCCTAATTATTAGTACTTCCCTCTCATCTTGAGCTTATATTGCTTTAAATATGGGATGGAAAGCGTAATGTTCCAGGCATTTGAGATAGTGTGAGAAAAGGCAATGATCCAGAGGAAGACACAACATGATCAGGGGATTGTTGGAACACAGAAGGAATTATTATCAATAATAAAAACAAATTAATAATAATATTAATATTCATTTAGTGCTTTACAGATTACCAAGAATCTTTAAAACAGCACTGAGTTTTGATATGCCATGATATCCATTTTACATATAAACAAACTGAAACTTATGTGATGAATTTAATGATTTTTTAAAAAATTTAATCATTTTAAAAAGTATATTAAGTGCCTACTTTGTGTATGGTACTATGCTAAGTACTAGAAATATAAAGATTTAAAAAAAATGTTATGTTGCTTGCCCTCAAAGAGTTTGCATTTTACTGGGGAACTGAGGTGAGAGTAGAAACTTACAGAAGTGACTTTTCTATAGTAAACTGCTAGGAATTATTCTATTGGGCACAAGAACTGAGACCTACTGATTCTAATTTCAGTACTCTTTCCACTATTCCATGTAAGAAGGCTGGGAAAATTTAAAAGAACCAGGGAGTTTTCTGAATACTAGTATAAGATGGTTATAATTAATTCATTAGGCAATAGGGAGGCATTGGTGAATTTTAAACAGGATAGTTCCATGGTCAGGCAAAATTCCATTGTCATTGGTGTAGAAAGGAGAGAAACTGGAGTTAAGGAGGCCAATGAAGAGTTATTAGAGTTGTGTGAATTAGATGGGTAAGACTAATGTGTATTATTATTAATTATTAGTATTAGTGTTATTATTGCAACAAGTGACATATGGAACTTAAGTTTACAAAATGCTTTTCACATTTTATTTCAATTAATTTTCTTAACAACCCCTGAAAAAGGCATGTTATTTCCCATTATTCTCTAAAGTAAAACTGAGGCTCAAAAAAGGTTAAAATGATTACCTATGAATCCATAGCTAATATGCATCAAAGATAGTATTTGACCTAGACCTCTTGGGAATTCCAATACCACATTCTCTCCAATACATCATGCCACTGAAAATACAGGCCACCAGAGAGACAGCTGCTTAAGGACCACCCTTCACGACAGTTTATTACTGGAAGGATGGACATGCCAAAGTGATGGATTTTATTTATGTTGGCAAATCTTTTTTTAATATATTATTTTATTCCCAGTTACATGTAAAAATATTCTTAACATTCATTTATTAAAATTCTGAGTTCCAAATTCTCTCCCTTTCTCTCTCCCCTATCCCTTCCCTGAGACTGTAAGCAATTGTATATGTACAAATACAATCACATCACAACTCTTAAAACATGAAGAAGTTGAACCCTCTTTTGGTAGAGGGAGTACACTTTGATATAATCATACATTTTTTCAAAGTTTTTTTTTTCCCCAAAGTGTCAAGTTACCCTATTATTTTCATTTGTCTCCAACCCTGGAGAGAGTAACACAATGTGATAAAAAATAAAAATACAAATCATGTTGAAAGCATTACCTCACCCCGCCCCCCCCACAAAGGAGCTGACTTACCACCTAGTGAGTCAAAGAACAGTGAAAACTTGATTTGGTGTGTGACACTGGTGTTTGAAAAATCCTTTCCTTTGGGCCATTGCACTACTCATTTGCCCTTGAGCAAGAGAGATTAAAGTCCATCTCTCCCCACTGGAAGTAAGAAGCCAGTGCTCTCTAATTTTCTGCTTGCCTTACTGTCCTTAACATCTTTCTCTAGGGACAAGAAATAAGGGATAAGCTCAGCAGGTACCATATAGATAGCAAACTTGAGGCAGGTTTTGAATACAGCTTACAACATCATTTCAGTTTTGGTATTCATTAAATGTGGACTGCAGAGGAGGATGAGTCATCATTCCTGGCCAACGAAGAAACATGCAATGACCCCCGTTCATCATAATGATGCCACTAGGGAAGGGGGGGGCAAGATCAAACATCTTGGATAGTGTTTTCCATTCTCAACAGGTCATTTTCTTAAGTTTCACCTTCCTTGCCCTCTGCCCACCCACTCCTCCCCTGTTAACCAATTATAGACTAGTTTCCATTTACACCTGTCTTCTTTCTACTATCTAGAGCTGCCAAATACTGCAATGGAAGTTTTGGAAGTTTGTACTCAGCTAGAATTGTAGCTAGGGTTATTTTGCAATAAAAGCAAAAGATCTGACCACTTATTTAGCAAGAACAATTAGTTAAAAATTAGAAGCTACCAGATTGGCAGGAGAAAACTCTTCCTTTTCTCCTCACTTTCTTCTCCACCCTACCCTCACTTCAAATGAGGGCTAATTGCCCTAAGCATATGTTATGGTACTTGCTCTAGGACGGAAAGGGGAAAAAAGTCTAATTAAAGACTTGTATTGACCCTGCATGGCTCTGATCATATAAAGAAAACCTCCTTAGCCATATCCACAGTACCACCTACCATTACTTTCCTACCCTACAACTTTATGGCCTTTCATTCTAGTGAAAACTGTTGTTGTTCAGTCATTTTCAGTTGAGTCCAACTCTTTAGGACCCTATTTGGGGTTTTCTTGGCAATGATACTGGAATAGTTTGCCATTTCTTTCTCCAGTTCCTTTTGTAAGAATTAATTGTTGTTTGACGTTTTTATGACCCCATCTTTTGGCTAGAATTAAAAAAAAAAAAACAGGCACATGCACTGGCCTGGGGCTTAGGTGCTGCGCCTTTGCAATGGTACGATGCTTCACCCACTGGTTGTAGCTGTCTCCATGTCACTGGCAACTTATGTCATCACCACTCACTGACACCTACTTGGACCTGGCAAAATTATAATGACTGGAAACCCAGTGAGGGCAGTCATGTGACTGTCAGTCAGGGCTGCCAGCCAATTGGCTCGGGCCTGTGTGTGGTCAGCCTGGGGTCTGCTGGGAAAGAGAAGAGAGGAGTTTCGCCATTCTAGCTTGAAGCTAGAAAGTGACAGGGTGTAGCCATGTATTCTCAGCTGATCTCTGGGTGGTGGTGTTATTCAGGGTGTATTGTTTCCCTTCCCCCATTTTTTCCTTTCTCTTAATTCTACTGATCTTGCTTGTGTTTTTAAGTTCATTCTTGCTAATAAACCTTGTTCTGTTTTTAAGGGAGGCTGTTGGTCTCCTTCCTTGCCCCAATATTGTGGCGAGCTGCCTAGCTAACACTCCCTAATTAAAATTTGGCCTCTACAGTTTTACAGATGAGAAAACTGAGGTAAACAGAGTTAAGTGACTTATCCAGGATCACACAGCTAATACTGTCTGAAGATGCTTTTGAACCCTGAAAAAAAGTTTTTGTGATTCCAAGCCCAGTGCTTTATCCACTATACCACCTAGCTGCTCATTGGAAACAGTACTGCATATTTAGTCAGGAAATATGAATTCAAATCCTGTATCTAAGACTTAGCAGATTTGTGACCCAGGGTGAGTCATCTCACCTTTTGGATTTTCATTTAATTCATAGGTTAGAAGGGAAACAATAAATGTATTTTATAGTTCATATGGTGGTTGTTGTGAGCCTTAAAAAGCTATAGACATGAATTATTACTACCATTATTATTGTTGTTATTGTTACTTTACTATAATGATAGCAGTTTTTGTTGTCCATCATAGGTTTTTCCCAACATTAGAGGCTGAAGTCTATGGTCAGAAAAAGAATAGTAATAATAATAATAAAAAACAACAGAAAAGCAAGATAACAGTGGCTATTTATATCAGCTCTGTCAGAAATGGTGACAGGTATAATTACCAAGGAGAAATTACAGGGCTTACTCTAGTGGCATTTCTCCTGCTGTTTAGGGGAAGATCAAAGATTGAAAGTGTTGCTGACATTGCTTCAAAGGGCCAAAGCTTTGGCATTTGGTTTAGTTTATTTTCAGATTGAACTAAAACTGTTTCTTCCCTTCTTGTTTAGATTCAAGTGCAATAGGGCTCTTCTGAAATCACAGACCTGAGATAATCTCCTTCTGATGTCAATACTTTCCTCTCTCTATTCATTTGATGTAGATTAACATACAGTTATTATTAAACATCAACTCTCTGATCATGCTAGGTATTAGGGAAGATGCCAAATAAACAGACTGTGGCTTCTGCCCTCAAGGAGATTATAATCTTTTGAAAAGGATAATTAGACATGCATGGAAGTAAATATTAGAAAATGCCATGTATATGATGAAGAAAGCTATATAAAGAGATGAGAGGATAGAGTGTTCATTCCAGATAGGGAGAACAGGAGAGATCATTTTTGAGCTGATCTTTCAAGGCAGGATGTTAACAGATAGAAATGTGTTGAGAGGAGGTATTTGAAGTTGGAAAGCCGGAAAGTTAGGATCCTGTTGAAGGAGAGGGAGGTAAATAGTCAAATTTAGCTGGAATGTAGAAGGCATATAAGAATTAATTGGGCACCTAGGTGGCACAGTGGAGAGACTGCCAGGTCTGAAGTCAGGAAGACACATTTGCCTGAATTCATTTCTGGTCTCAGACATTTACTAGCTATGTGACCATAGGCAAGTCACCAAACTCTATTCATCTTACTTTCCTCATCTGTAAAATGAACTGGAGAAGGAAATGGCAAACTACTTTAGTATCTTTGCCAAGAAAATCCCAAATGCGAGGGCAGCTAGGTGGCACAGTAGATAAAGTACCAGCCCTGGATTCAGGAGGACCTAAATTCAAATCCTGCCTCAGACACTTGATGCTTACTAGCTGTGGGACTCTGTGCAAGTCACTTAACACTCATTACCCTACAAAAAGAAACAAACAAAACAAACAAAGAAGAAAATCCTAAATGGGGTCATGAAGACCCAGACATGACTGAAACAATGGAAAAATAAAAAAAAAAACAAAAGGATAAGGCCAGAAAGGTAGCCTAAATAATCTGGGCTTTAGGCAATAGGGGTCCCTTAAGATTCTGTAATTGTCCCCTCTGATTTGTGTCTTTATTCTTTGTTGTTCAGTCACATCAGTCGTGTCTGACTCTTCATCACCCAATTGGGGTTTTCCTGGCAAAGACACTGGACTGGTTTGCCATTTCCTTCTCCAGCTCATTTTACAGATGAGGAAACTGAGGCAAACAGAGTTAGGTTACTTGTCCTGGGCCACACAGCTAGTATGTGTCTGAGGCCAGATTTGAACTCAGGATCCATGCTCTATCCACTCTGCCGTCTACCTGTCCTTCTGCAACCAAGGAACTTTTCTGTCCTGTTAAAAGAAAGGCATGATACAGGGGACAGCAAGGTGGCATAGTGTATAAAGTACCTGCCCGGGATTCAGGACCTCAGTTCAAATCCAGCATCAGACATGTGACATGTACTAGCTGTGTGACCCTGGGAAAGTCACTTAACCCTCATTTCCCTGCAAAAAAAAAAAAAAGAAGAAGGAAAGAAAAAAAGAAGAAAAAAAGGCCTGATACAAAAAAGTTCCTGTTCCTGTTCAAGTTTAAGATGCTGGCCTACTATCTAGTAAAAAGATTTAACACTATTTCAGAAGCCTGAGAGTAGCAGAAAAATGGCTTTGTCTAGTAGAGGAGTAGATAGTTTCAAAAGATAAGCAGTACTGCTCAGAAGGTCACCTATCATGCTCCCTAAAGAGACCAAGTACAGAGGGGCCTGCAGTACCAAGTAGTGAGCTATGCGATTTACCTGAGTTCCCTGTTCTTGTGCTGTACTACTAGGCTTATGTCCCTTACTCTCCTATATGGATTCTATGTGCACTGGTAGGAGAGTGTGATCCAGGTTTATGAGTAGCTTGTTATTATTGTTACCACTTCTGCTTCTGTTGGTAAATGTTTCACAATTGAGAGTGAATGCTGTCAATATGGCTCATTTGGTTAAAGGGGAAGTTCACTAGTAGGGGCTAAGGAGCTTTAGGAGTTATAAGTCCATATATGTCTTCCACCACACCAGGGTCTTCCCAATACCCTGAAAGTGAGTCATAGCAATATGTTTACTTTTTGGTCAATCATTCTGATCTGTAGGGAGAGATGAAGTTTGAATGAGTGAACCAGTCCCAGTCCTGGAATAGAAAGTCTGGAGAGAATTGGGATAGATGTTATGGTATATTCAATACAAAAAAAAAATCTATGTTTCTTTTTAAATTTAACCCTTTTTAAGTTTAACCCTTTGGAATGAATCATTAAGTTGTAGTACTTTGAGATAACAATGGGGTGTAAGGGTGGTGGTTTACTTGTACGCTAACCACAGCTTTGATTATCTACTCTGCCTATTATTAGAGATATTTCTGTAATATGAAACTCAAAATTAAAAGTATATTTCCTGTTTCAGACAGAAGGGACATTAGTGGCCATCTAGATGATACAATTTGACAGACAGTAGACAGGTAGGCAAAAACTTGAGGAATGCAACTAGCCCCCTCATTTTATGGATGGAGAAGTTAAAGTTCAGAAAGAGAAAGTGATTTGTGCAAGTTTTCACACCAAAGAAGCTCCAAAATTTGGACTAAAACCTAAATCTTTAATGTTCCTGCCCATTCAGGGTTTTTGACTCACTGCCATGCTAACTATGAATGATGGTCCCAAGAAGAATCTAGTGGACCAATACATCTCTGAAGCTCAGGGAATAAATCTGATATAGAGGCATCAAAGGAGAAAGAGCTATATACTTAAGCTGGTGGCCAGGGCTTTAGTACCCGTTTTCTATATTCAGAAGTTATTCTCAAAGTATCCCTACATAATTCCATGGCATCTGAAAAGATCCTCTCTTGGGTCAAATACAAAGAACACCAAACCTTTTCTAAAAAGTAAATTTTCCACTTCAGATTTGAAGCTCTGTTACTAACTCATGTGAACTTGGATAACTACTTTTCTTCTTTAAACATCAGTTTTTCCCCCATTTGAGAGGATTGCATTAGATATAAATGTATGTTGTCTAATAGCAATGGAATCCTCACCATAGCAAGACAATGCTTGTATGACCTCCTAAATGATTTTCTGTCCCCCTCATTGCAGTGGCTGTTTTGAACATTTTCTCCTCTTATCTCCTCATGCTATCCCTCCCCGCCCCCCTCCCCCATATTTTGGCCCAGGACCTCACCTCATGCTTTAGTTAGACAATTGAGGCCATTCACGATGATTTTCCTTTCTCTGCTTCTCAAACTCACTTGACATCGCCTCCTTTGACATCTCCTTTATACCAGTCTCTGATGAAGAGGTAGTTATTGTTTTCACTAAAATAATTCCTCATTATGTACCCTTACTCCTAACTTTCCCATCTTTTCATCAGATGACCCCCTTCACACCTCCACATCTTTCTAATCTTCAATCCCACTATATCCACTGGTTCTTTCCCATCACATCCAAGTTTCTTCCATTGTTAATAGAAAAAGACCCTCCCTAGATTTTACCACCTTCTAGAATTCTCTCTTGCCTTTCTTTGCCAAATTCTTCTTTAAAAAGCTATCTATACTTATTGCTTCCAGTTCCTTTCTTGTAATTCTCTTCTAAACCATCTGTAATTTTGATTCTGATTTCACACTCAATTGAAACTGCTCTAGGTAGAGTTATAAGTGTTTTCTCAATTGCCAAATCCAATGGCTTTTTCTCATCCTTCATCTTCCTGACCTGTCTGTAGCATTTAAAATGATGACCAACTACCCTCTTCTCTTCAGGTTTTCATCATATTGTTTTTTCTAGGTTCTCATATCTTACTCCATTTCTCAGGCTTTTCTGTTTGCTCAGCATCCATCTCAAAACTGCTAAGTAAATTTGACCTGGCTCTTTTCCTTTTATTTATTTATTTTTTATTTTTAGTGGGGCAATGAGAGTTAAGTGACTTGCCAGGGTCACACAGGTAGTAAGTGTCAAGTTTCTGAGGTCAGATTTGAACTCAGATCCTCCTGAATCCAAGGCCAGTGCTTTATCCACTGTGCCACCTAGCTGCATCCCCTCTTTTCCTTTTTATCTCTATATACTCTCTCATTTGATAATCTCACCAGCTCCAGTGAATTTAATTCTCCTTTTTATGCAGGTGACTAGTCTTTTTTGGTGGGTTCAATCCGATATTATGAAACCAATTTACTCTTCCAAAATTCTTCCTTCCTTTTGATGGAATATACCACCTTTCTAGTCACTCAGGATTCTAACATTGAAGTCATCTTTGACTCTCTAGTCTCCCTCAACCCACACATATAATCAATTTTCAAGACTTTTTGATCCTTCCTCCATATCTCATGCATCAGTCACCTTCTTTCTATTCACACAGACACCACCCTCATTCTGGTCGTTATCATCTCTCACCTGGACTCTTATAGTATTGGCCCCTTTTCCTCAGATTTCTTCCTACTTCAATCCAGCTTCTCAACTTCTACACAGCTACCAAAGTTATTTTTCTAAAGTGTAAGTCTGGCCATGTCACCCCTTTTAGTCAGTAAACACCAGTGGCTTCCTCTTATCTCTAAACATTTCTATTTCTCTTTATGACAATTCACAATCTAGCCCTATACTACTTATCAAATCTTATTGCTAATCTTTCCCCTCCACATGGTCCAGAAAACTGACCTTGCTGCTTTCACACGTGTCATTCCCATTTTGGAAACTTTCCATTGTCTGCCCTCCATGCCTGGAATTCAAGCTCTACTAAAATCTACCTCCCATAAGTCTTTGTTTGCTGTTAAGGTTCAGTTCAAGTACTACATTCTGTATGGGGTTCTTCTTTGTATCCCCATCTAGTAGTGCCTCCTCTCCCCACCCAAACGATGACCTTGTATTTGTTTTTTATATGCACATGTTGCCCTGTCCTGTTAGAATATGAGCTACACTAAGTCAGGGGCTATTTGGGGGGCGGGGCGAGGCAACGGGGGTTAAGTGATTTTCCCAGGGTCACACAGCTAGCAAGTGTCAAGTGTCTGAGGCCAGATTTGAACTCAGGTCCTCCTGAATCCAGGGCCTGTGCTTTATCCACTGTGCCACCTAGCTGCCCTCTATTTTGTTTTGGTTTTTTTTAGGCTTTTTTTCTTCCCATTACCTGTTATAGTGCCTGGCACAAAGTAGACTCAATAAATGCTTGTTGATTCCTTTCTTGTTTGATTAGATGATCTCTAAGTGTTCTTCTGGACTTAACATTTGATGTTTTATTTCCTAAGGTTACTTTCTTGTCTAACAAGTCTATGATCCCTTGCAGCTCTAACATTCAAAGTTCTGTGTTCTATGATCCCTTCAAATTGAAATAGTCTATAGTCACAAGATGAAAAGATTAAACAATGGCAGAGTTGAATGAACCATTAAAGGCCATTTAGCCCAATTCCTATTTTATGAGGAAACAAGTCCAGAAAGGTTAAATTACTGAGGTCATTTAGGTAATAAGCAGAGGTGAGATTTCTGACTCTAGGTTCAGTGTTCTAAGGTTCCTTGCAATTCTATTTTCTGAATTCCAAGGTTTCTTCAAGGTCTATTATTTTATAATTACATGAACTACCACAATAATAGTGATTTAACGACTTTCAGAAGATTGGTTTTTGGATAGTGGAAGGGGCAAGGTAGAGGGAGTAGAATTTTTGAAATGGCATGGATACTGAGCTGTTGAAGGGCCAGTCATTCAGCACAGCATTTTTTTTTTTTTGGTGAGGCAATTGGGGTTAAGTGACTTGCCCAGGGTCACACAGCTACCAAGTGTTAAGTGTTGGAGGTCGGGTTTGAACTCAGGTCTTCCTGACTCCAGGGCCAGTACTCTATCCACTGAGCCACCTAGCTTCCCCCAGCACATCATTTTTTTAAGGCTAAATAGTTAGATCCCCATCATGATAGTTCTAGAAGTTATCCTCTAGGCAAATTATTATATCATAGATTCCAATATACTCTTCAGGCTGTCAACTTATTTTCCCATATTTATGCTACAAAACAAGACCAATCTTCTTTTACAGTCCGACATTTCCTCATTTCCTTTGTGATGTTTTTCCTATAATTCCTTTCCTATGGGTAGAATGGATAATATGCTACTTATGCCCTCCCTGGATTTACCTCTTAACTATTGTCCTTGCCTTGTGACATCTTTTTAGGTAAGCTTCATGATGAAATTCTTGACTTTGATTCCTTCCAAAATTCTACAATTATTTATTAATGGGAATATGATCATATAGAATATTTATCCAGAACAGATCATGACAGATTGACCTTATTTCCTTTATTTACAGTTTTGGAAGTGATAAATAAAGGTGAATACTATGCAGATATTTTTCCTAGCTTTTATGAAAATATTTGATAAAGAATTTAGGCTATTTTTGCAGAATAGAGAACTTTGTACTAGATATGAAAATATAAAAGCAAATATGATCTTCAGTTGTCTTCCCATAACTAACTATAGATGAGGGATTAAATAGACATGTGGTTGCCAAAGATGTTTGCCACTATCATGGAAAAAATTTTGAGTAAAATCCATGTTAATGTGGGATTCCTCAATGATAACAAAGTCTTCCATATCTTTCTGTTTGCTGATGGCATTGTTCTGGTTATAACAAGCCCTTGAATATTTCAAAGCTTCTGAGAAAAAAAAATCTATAACTTCCCCAAAGGGTTTGGACAAGCAATCAATAAGAAAAACCAAATGAATGAAGACCGTCTATTCATCAGGTTATGACATACATTTAGATGGACAAACTATAAAGGTTGCCTATTAAAATGTTAATCTTAGACAGTTAAAATGTAAATGAGAATGGAACAGACAGGGACATCAGTTCAATCCAAGTAAACAAATACTTATTGAATGAAACAGATTTGTTTGCTTTTGTCCTAGATGTGTTCAGCAATCAAAGACAAGTGAAATACACTGTTTTTGCCCTCAAAAAGTTCATAGTCTCCCTGAGAGGTCAAGTGAGCTGGATGTAGTATAAAGACCCATCAACTTGGAGACAAGAAACCTGGGTTGGAATCTGTCTCTAGAATGAGCCTGAGAGGTCTCCAAGTTAAAATATTTATCTGAATATGAGTCTTCTCTCCAACATCTCTCAGACCTTGCTAGCATCTAGGCAAAGTCCTCTGTAGTTATTAATATTTACCTTGGGTATGTTACCATCTCTCAGTAACTTGTTTATAAAATGAATGAGTTAAACCAGATGATATTCAAGGTCTATTCTATTTTTAAAAAACAACAAAAAATTTTATGTTTACCTATTTTCACCTTTTTTTAAAAGAAGGAAGAGAATGGAATCTTTAAAGTATAAGCTACTTAGTTTGACTTCCATTCCTGCCAAAATTCTACATTTAGTTATTAATGGAAATATGATTATGTAGAACATTCATCCAGAGCAGATCATGACAGATTAACCTTGTTCCCTTTATTTAGTTACTGAAGTGGTAAATCAAGGGGAATGCTGTAGATTTTACCTTTATTTTATGAAAACATTTGATAAAGGATTTAGGTTATTCTTAAAGAAAAAATAGAGAGCTTTGGACTAGGCAAAAAATAAAATTAGATGGATATGGAAATGTCTAATGTGACAGTCCCTAAGGTAAACCATTAATCATCCAATGTCATTTTAAAAGTAGATCTCAAGTGGAGTGACTTGTTCATCTGTTCTTGGCCCTGTGATATTTAATATTTTTAATCCATGACATGGATCAAGATATAGATGGCATGGTTATCAGATTTGCAGAAGAAATACAACTTGGAAGGATAGCTATTATACTGTATGACAAGTCAACATCCAACACTTTTTTTTGACAGGATAGAACATTGGGCCAAATTTATTATGAAATTTAATAAGGATAAATGTGTTACAAACTCTTTCACCATTAAATAATAGCCTAACCATTCTGTTATTCCTTTGAAAAAAGATTGGGGAACTTTAGTAAATTATGCACCAAATATGATTAAAAGTTATAATATGGCAGCCGAGAAAATGAATGCAATTTTGGGCATTGTGAAAAGAGATATAGAATCCACACCCACAGAAATGATAGTGAGACCACATCTGAAGTGGTATATTCAGGTTTTGGTACCAAAATTTAGAAAGGACAATTGATAAGGTAGAGAAGTTTCAAAGGAAGCTAGAAAGGATGATAAATAAGCCTCAGATTAATGGTAAATGAGAATTAGGAGTAGTTAGGGAAATTTGGCTTGGAAAAAGAAAAAGAAAACAGAGATTATCTTATATTTGCCTTAAGTATTTAAATAGCTGTCACATGAAGGAGGGCTTCACTCTTTTGGTTCAAGAGAGCAGATCTAGGAGATGAAATGTTCAAAGAAATAAAGTTGAATCCACATGCAATGAAAAAAAACCCCACCTTCTTAACAATTAGAATTATTGAAAACTAGAATGTGCTGTGTTTGAGGTGTGGGCTTCCCTAAACTAAAAGACTTAAAGGAAAAGCTTGATTATTCCTTGTTGCATATGTAGTAGAGAAGTTCCTTGTTGAGCATTGGCTGAAGTAATTTGTTCTTTTTTGTCATGGTAGAAATGGTGCTGGGGGTCATTAGTATTCCTCTGTAAAGAATTACAACTCTTGAACACAGTCCAGTGAGAATAAAATGGTCTTTTATTTGGATGTTATAGAAAGTGACTGAGAGGGAAATTGAAGAGAAGTAGATGGCTGAGAAATACTCTCCTCCAAGAACAGAAGAAGGACCAAAGATTATATAGAGGACAGATGGGGTGACCATCTGACAATGGAAAATTCCTTATGGGGATGGGGTGGTGAAAGATTCCTGAAAGTAAGGAGGATTTTTCTTTTAGTATGATAGTCTTGATCCCTTGAGTTATCTCTGTCTCCTAGCTCAGGTAGTAGCCACCCCAACTGACTTTCCTGCTATAGAATTTTATCTCCCCTTACTTCTTAGGTGTGTTTATCTTGCTATCTAGTTGACCAAGCTAAACTTTAATAGCTCCTTAATTCCTGGATATGTCTTTTAAGCCCCATGCCACTTTGAACTCTGAGATTTTGTAATTCTTTATAAATGTATATACACATATATGTATTTGCATACACATATGGGAACATATACACCTGCATCTTTAATTATACACATACACTGAACTTAAACATCAAACAAAATGAACATTTCCATATATGCAACATATAAGAAAATGAGTATTACACATGAAATTGTGGGCATCTATTATTTGCTTGTTTGTCTTTTTAAATATTGAGGTATAATGGCTTACAATTGCATTAAGGCTTTTTTCCTCCTCCCTCCCCCCAAAAAAGACTTTTGTCCCAAGAGACAGAGCTAAGATGGTATGGTAAAGGCAGGGACTGGCCTGAACTCTTCCAAATTCTTCTTCAAAGGACTTTATGATAATTCATAAAAATTCATCAAAATGAATTCTGGAGAAGCAGAAGCAACAAAAGGACAGGATGAAATAATTTTCTAGCTTAAGACAACTCAGCAGCTCAGTTCTATCTAACTGTGAGGGCCAAATTTAATATATGGAGAGTTAATTGAGTGGCTCACCATAATATTGGTGTCCTGGAAATAATGAGGGACCTCTAGGTCCAAAGCTCCCTCCCCTCCAAACTGCCTTTTTAGATATTTCTCCCAAGCCAATAAGAAAGGAGCCTAACAGCCTCTTTTCCACATATGCATCAGGTTTTATTAATGGGAATGAAATAAACAGCAAAGGTGAAATTAATAAAATCAGAGACAAGGGAATATGGAAAAAGAAATACAGATAATCCTCCTAACTCTAACCTAAGTCTATACAATCCCCAAACTTGCTTCCAGTTCAGTTAATTCAAAAGAGCAGGGCTTATATGTTAACTCACCACCCGGGGTCCATAGTGTCAATGGAAAACCAGCTTTGCAGCCAGGCCATGCAGGATTCATCTGCTTCTGCTGCTTGTACCACTGGAAAGAAAGTCACTCTGGAGTGAGCATTTACTCTCCTCCCCCAAAAGGGGAGGTCCTTCAAAACTGCTTGTGGAGAGCGGTTTCTCCTGCTGACATCAGCAGCACACTTCACTCAAGGCAGGCCAGGTGTGGCTTATCCCAATCTGTCAGCCAAATTCCAATAATCTTACCACATCCCTAAGGTAAGAGTGGAATACAGTGTAGTGCAGTCTGGCTTGGCAAGCCACCAGCAGGCCTTTGGGACAACTGGATTAGCAGCAGCAGTGTGGCAGCTGCGGCAACAGTGACTTCCAGAGCTCTCAGCCCATTAATAATAAGAGACTTGGACTAGTAATCAGAAAAAAAACAACAACCTTAAAGGGGACTCTTGCTCTAATTAAGTGCAGGACTCTGTTACATTGCCCATGCATGGTTCCAGATTACAGGGAAAGGGTGAGGAGGAGCACTAGAAAGAGAAAGGACCATGGATACAGTTCCAGGATAAAAAAGAGTACTTGTGTGGTGCAGAAACAAGATAGTGGAGAAGAGGCAGGCACTTGCCTGAGCTCTCCCCAAAACTCCTTCAAACAACTTTAAATAATGCCTCAGAATTGACAAAAAAGTGAAAAAATATTCTTCCCAAAGACAAATTAGAAAGTTGGGAAGAAAGTCCTGTTGCACCAGGGTGAGAGTGTAGTATAGTCCAGAACAGGCTGCACCCCAGCAAAACAGCAGTATGTCTGAGGGTGGTTTCTTAATCACTCAGGCCACAGATGATAAAAGTGCCAGAAAACTAGGCAAAAGATTACAAGAGACTGTTTGCTGGCACCATGAACAGGACTCTATTGCATTGACCATACTTGGATCTGGATTCTGGTCCCGGTCTCAGTACCAGAGTGAGGAAGAATAGTATCACACCAGTGCTTGAAGCTACAAGGGAGCTGGGATCCTGGTCACAATTCAAGGGAGAAAAAAAAGAGGGCTTGTGGTTACTCATAGACCATAGTACAGGCCAGGAACATAGTAAACATACCTCTCCCTAAATTTACAGAAATTTAGTGAAAATTTACAGAACCTCAGAACTATCTCTGCAAACAGTTGCACAAAACCACTGAAGCTTAAGACAGTGTCTCCTCCACTCCTGAAGCAGAGCCCCAATTTAGCATAGATTTAAAAGTTAAAAAAATAGGCTGAAAAATGAGGAAAGAGCAGATATAGAAAGTTATTATGGTGACAGGGAATATCAAAACACAAACTCAGAAGAAGCCAACAAAGTCAAAATTGCTACATTCAAAGACTCAAAGCAAAATATGAATCGGTCTCAGGGCATGGAAGAGCTCAAAAAGGATTTTGAAAACCAAGTAAGAAATACAAGACCAATATGGAAGAGAAATTAGAGATTAAACTCACAGAGCTCCTGACACAATTACCCCTAAAACAGCAATGAAACAAGCCCTATAGAAGCAAAACCCACAAAAAGAAGGGCTGAGATTATTTTCCTGATTAAAGGTGGCCATACTGGTTTGGGAGAAGAGTCTGAGATGGACCCAAAACCTGCTGCGAAAGAGGAACTTACCCCTGAGCCTCTGATTCAGCTGCAGCACCAGCTTCTTCTAGAACTAAGCTCACGGTCCGGTGAGAGGGCTGAATGGCTGATGGTGGGGGGAGGGGATATACAGGGGTGTCTGTGGTAACTAAGGAGGAATTTGGCTATCCCACACCAGCTGGGAACCAGCAGGAAATCCTGAGTAGTGGGAGGCCCAGGTGGGGGAGGGGTGCAGGTTTGTTGAAAGCTAAAAACCACCACAGCACTTGACTGGCTGGTTAACTAGCAAGTTGGCTTGAGGTTATCTTTGAACCAGAGAACAGACCAGGTAAAAGAAAAACCTGCCCTTCCTCAAACCAAAACACATGGCACCCTCTGAAGCTTGAGACAGTGTAGCTTGGATGTAGGGCCCCACTATTAGAGGGAGTTAAAAGTCAAGTAAAAGAATGCAAGAGGAGCAAGCAAAGAAAATTGAGAACTATGGAAAGTTTCTTTAGTGAGAAGGAAGATTGAGGTGCACCCTCAGAAGAGGGTAGCAACCTCAGGGCACCTACATGCAAAGCTTCCAAGAAAAATATGAATTGGTCACAGGCCATGGAAGCATTCAAAAGGAACTTTGAAGAGAAAGTAGGAGAGACAGAAGGAAGATTTAGAGAGAGGGAGGAAAGAATGGAAAGAGAAATGAGAGCAGTGCAGGAGAATCATGAGAAAAAAGTCAACAGTTTGAAAAGTCAAATGGAAAAGAAGACAAAAAAAGCTCTCTGAAGAAAATTATTGCCTAAGAACTAGGATTGAACAAATGGAAGCTAGTGTCTTTATGAGAAACCAAGACACATTAAAGCAAATCCAAATAAATAAAAAAAGTGCAATATGAAATCATCTCCTTGGAAAAATAGCTGACTTGGAAAATAGATCCAGGAGAGATAATTTGAAAATCATTGGACTACCTGAAAACCATGACCAAAATAAAAACTTAGACACCATCTTCCAAGAGATTGTTAGGGAAAACTGCCCTGATATTCTACGAGCAGAAAGTAAAATAGAAATTGAAAGAATCCACTAATCATCTCCTGAAAGAGATCACAAAAGGAAAACCTCCAGGGATAGTATAACCAAATTCCAGAGCTCCCAAGTCAAGGAGGAATTATTGGAAGCTGCTAGAAAAAAGGAATTAAAATATTTTGGAGCTCCAGTAAGGCTAAAACAAGATAAGCAGCATCTATATTAAAGGACCAGAGGGCATGGAATGTGATATTACAGAGGGCAAAGGAACTGGGACTACAGCCAAGAATCATGTGCCCAGCAAAACTGTGTATAATCTTTCAGAGGAAAACATGGGACTTCAATGAAAAAGAGAACTTTCAGCCATTTGTGATGGGAAGACCTGGGGAAGCATAGAAAGGTAAAGAGGAAAAAGAAATCATGAGGGATATTAAAAGATTAAACTGTTTACATTCCTACATGGGAAGAAAATACTTTGAACTCATAAGGACTTTTTCAGTAAGGCATACACAGAGGAAACAGGTCTGAACTAAATACAAAGGGATGATAACTGTAAAGCATTTTCTTTTTATACTTGTTCTCTGTTGAGTAAACAGGGTGGGGTGTCATGTCTGGGGACAGATTTGGGCTCAGAGACTCCTGGGTCCAGGGCTGGTGCTTTGTCCACAGTGCCACCTAGCTAACCCATTGTGGCATCTTTAAAATAGGGTTGAGGGATAGGAGGAAAAGACTGGGGGAAGGGGAAGGGGAGAGGTGTAGATGTGGAATGGGGAGAGTTACTTCACAGGAAGGAAACAAGAAAAAAGCTTAGGGAGGGGAGTGGAAGATGGGGAAGGAGTGGGGAAGTCAGTGAACCTTACTATCATCAGAATTGGCTCAAAGACAGAACTAGAAGAACATTGTACACAGTAACATCAACATTGAGTGTTGATCTACTGTGATGGACTATATTCTTCTCACCAATGCAAGGGCACAGAAGAGTTCCAGGGAACTTGTGATGGAAGAGGATCTCCAAATCCAGGAAAAAAAAATAATTGTGGAGTATAGATGCTAAATGAACCATACTATTTCTTTTGTTTTTGATGCTGTTGTTTTTTTTTTTCTATTTTGAGGTTTCCATCATTGCTCTGATTTTTTTCTCTTATAACATGACTAATGCAGAAATAGGATTAATGTTATTATGTGTGTGTGTGTGTGTGTGTGTGTATAACCTATATCAGATTACCTGCTGTCTAGAGGAGGGGGGAGGGAGGGGAGGGAGGGAGAAAAATCTGAAATTATAAAGCTTGTATAAACAAAGGTTGAGAACTATCTTTACATGTAATGGAAAAAAATAAAATACTTTATTAATTAAAAAAAAGAATTGGCTCAAAGAGGGAATAACATACATGATCAAGTAGGTATAGTAATATATCTTTGCCTTGAGGGAAAGTGGGGGGGGGAAGAAGATAAGGTGGGGGGGGAGAAGAAGGGAAGGAGGGAAGGGCATATTGGGGGAGGGAGCAGTAAAAAACAAAACACTTCCTTGGAAGGTGAAGATGTTCTGCATAACTGCACATGTATGACATATTGAATTGCTTGATTTCATAGGGAGGGTTGAGGAGGGAGGGAAGAAGAAAAATTTAGAACACAGAATTAGCTCAAAGATGTTAATCTCATCATAGTGGGCTCAAGGAGAGAATAACATTCACACCCAACTGGGAGGAGTAATCTATCTAACTGTACAGGAAAGTAGGAGGGGAAGAGGATAAGGAGGGAAGGGTGAAAGAAGGGAGGGAAGAGTGGGGGAGGGGACAGTCAGAAGTAAATCACTTTTGAAGAGGAAGAGGCTAAAAGAAGAGAGAAAATAGAGTAAATAACATGGGAAGGGAATAGGATGGAGGGAAATAGTTATGATGATTGACTTCAATGGCAAAATGTATGGTACCTACTTTGCTGGTCTACTGTGAAGAAAATTTTTGTCAATTTTAAGGTACTATATAAAAGTTATGATGAAACAGGATGCTATCAGAAAAGCCTGGAAAGACCTATATGAACTGAAGCAGAGTGAAATGCACTGTATACAAAATAACAGCCATAGTATAAGATGATCTGCTGGAAAGCACGTGGCTATTTTCAGCAAGGCAATGATCCAATATAACCCTGAAGGACTTATGAAAATTGCAATCCATCTACAGAGAAAGAACTGATGTTATCTGAAAGAAAACATACTGAAACACATTTTTTTCTTTGACAATTCCTTAATCTGAAGTTTTGTTTTTTGTTTTCTCTCACAACCTAGCTAATTTGGAGACTACTCATATATAACTTATATTGAATTGCTTGAGTTCTTATGGGTAGGGGGTGGGAAGGGAGGGAGGAAGATGAGTTGGAACACAAAGTTTTGAAAAATTGGTGTCAAAATTTGTTTTTACATATATTTTGGAAAAACAATCTTAACGGAAAAAAATAAATTAGAGTGAGTGATGCAAATAAATCATAAAAAAGAGTCAGTAGATTGGTAAAGGAAACACACACACATTACTGAGGAAAACAGTGCCTCAAAAAATCAGAATACTCTGAATAGTGAAAGAGGCACAAAAATCCAATGAAGAGAATGCCTTGAAAAGTAGAATTGACCAAATGGAAAAAAGATATACAAATATTCACTGAAGAAAAAAATTTCTTAAAAAACAGAATTGGCCAAATGGAATAAAAGATGTGAAAATTCATGGAAGAAAAGGGCTTCTTAAAAAGCAAAATTGATCAAATGGAAAAGGAGGTACAAAAGCTCACTGAAGAGCACGAATCCTTAAAAATTATAATTAGGCAAGTGGGAGCTAATGTCTTTATAAAACATCAAGAAACAATAAAACAAGTAGAAGATCTAGACATAAAGAGTGAAACCATAGACAAATTGGAAAAGGAAGGAATTGTTTACTTGTCAGATCAGTGGAGAGGGGAAGAATTTATGACGAAAGGTGAGATAGAAAGCATTATGAAATGAAAAGTGGATAATTTTGACTACTTTAAATTAAAAAGCTTCTGCACAAACAAAACCAATGCTAGCAAGGGAATGTAAGAATTTATTGTGATTTGGGGACCCCATCTTTGGCTAAAATTAGAAAGCCTCAGGTGCACCCCACACAGCTCCCTCTGCCCATTGGGGGTATGTACAGAAAACCCAAGTGCCGGCCGGCCTTGGGTGCTGCCCCTAGGAGTGCCAATGGATTAGCTTGTGGTGTGTGGCTGGTTGGCCTGTGTTTCCTGTGAGAGAAGGGTTTTCTATTCTGGGGGGGGTAGAGATGAAGGGTGGAGGAAATGGAAGGAATAGACAAGAAGAGAAGAGAGAGAGAGAAGAAGTCATGGCGCCAGGTGAGAGAGTTAAATGTGGACATGCAGGGTGATAAGAGAACGTTAGATGTGAAGCAGTTGAGTCTGGTGGGCGAGCTTATAGGTCATATTTCCTACTTTTCTTTGTCCTTATTTCTACATTTATTCCACATCAATAAACCCTGTTTTTGTTTTGTTTTGTTTTGTTTTTGTTTTGGGGTTTTTTTTTGCCTTTCTTAAAGGAGTCTTTTTAATTTTGTTTCTTAGTCTAGGAGAAACAGTTGGGGAGGGGGCAATTTGCCCTTACAGATTGGTGACCTGTATGGGGCTTAACAAACCTGGGGGATCTTTTAAAATCCCCCTTACAGGAAATAATTTTTACAAACTGTTTCTAATAAAGGCTTCATATCTAAATTATATAGAGAACTAAATCAAATATATAAAGAGTACAAGTAAAAAAAAAAGAATACAAGTCATTCTCTAATTGGGACACTTAAGCACTGTTGTTGGAGTTGTGAACTGATTCAGTTATTCTGGAGAGCAATTTGGAACTATGTCCAAAGTGTTATAAAACCCTGAATACCCTTTGACCACACAGTACCACTGCTAGATCTATATCCCAATGACATCAAAAAAGGGGAAAGGACCTATTTGTACAAAAATATTTATAGAAGTTCTTTTTGTGGTTGTTAGGAATTGGAAATTAAAGGGATGCCCATAAATGAAGGATTGACTAAATAAGTTGTGGTATATGATTATAATGGAATATGATTTTGTTATAAGAAATGACAATTCAGAAAAACATAAAAAGACTTACATGAACTGATGAAAAGTGAAGTGAGCAGAACCACAACAGTGTACAGAGTAACCGCAATATTGTATTATGATCAACTGTGAATGACTTAGCTATTCTCAGCAATACAATGATCCAAAAGAATTTTGAAGAACTTATATTGAAAAAATTCTATCTAGCACCAAAGAATTGATGGAGTCTGAGTGCAGATCAAAGCATACTTTCACTTTCTTTTTTTGTCTGTTTCCTTTTCTTTTCTTTTTTCTTTTTTCTTTTTTTTTTACTGAGGCAATTGGAGTTAAGTGACTTGCCCAGGGTCACACAGCTAGTAAGTGTTAAGTGTCTGAGTCCGGATTTGAACTCAGGTCCTCCTGAATCCAGGGCTGGTGCTCTATTCACTGCACCACCTAGCTGCCCCTGTTTTCTTTTACAACATAGCTAATATGGAAATATGTTTTACATGACTGTACATGAATAATCTATATCGAATTTCTTCTTAATAAGGGGGGTAGCTTAATTTTTTAAAAGGATAAATGCTAAAATTATTTTAGTCATAGTTTCAAAAAATAAAATAAATAAGATGTCAAAAACCACTTTTTGTATACCATGTATAACAAATTTAACCTATAGCATTCAAAACTGTTTGGTTTATGTATCATTATTTCAGGACACCTTCCTCACTCTCATGTATTAAAAAAGATACCTCAATGACCTTTTGTTCTTTCATTTTTTCCTATGCTATTTGTACCCCCTTCCACCTATGATTCCAAAGAAAAAGAAAAATAAGACAAAGCTCTTGTTTTAAAAAAAATTCACATTTGAATAAAATAAATTTATGCTTTGGCTCAATCCAAAAGTGTATGTCTTATTCATTTATCTTGTGTCCATTACTGCTGTCAAAAGATGGGCAACATGCTTCATCATCAGTCTTCTTGACTCCTGATGGATCTTATTAGTGATTAAAGTTTTTGAGTCTTTCAAAGTTGTGTTTCTTTATAATATCATTATTATGAGAAATTTTCCTGGCTTTACTCACTTTGTTGTGTATCAGTTCATATAAAATTTCTTTGGTTTCCCTGAAACTGTTACTTTCATCATTTCTTGCAGAAAAACAGTATTCCAGCACATCCATATCTATAATGTATTTAGCCATTCCCCAATTGATGGGTGCCTCCTTAGGTTTCTCAATACTTTGTCACTACCAAAAAAGCTGTTACAAATGTTTTTGTATTTATGTATTATTTACCTCTTTCCTTTGTTTTTGAGGTATAGGCCTACTAGAATTTTTCACTGGGTAAAGCATATGCACAATTTAATAGCTTCTTTTTTGGTGTTTTTTTTTTCTTTTTGCAGGGCAATGAGGGTTAAGTGACTTGCCCAGGGTCACACAACTAGTTAAATGTCAAGTATCTGAGGCTGGATTTGAACTCAGGTCCTCCTGAATCCAAGGCCAGTGCTTTATCCACTGTGCCACCTAGCTGCCCCCCCAATTTAATAACTTCTTTTTTTTTTTTAGTGAGGCAATTGGGGTTAAGTGACTTGCCCAGGGTCACACAGCTAGTAAGTGTTAAGTGTCTAAGGTCGGATTTGAACTCAGGTACTCCTGACTTCAGGGCCGGTGCTCTATCCACTGCACCACCTAGCTGCCCCCCCCCAATTTAATAACTTCTTAACCATAGTGCCAAATTGCTTTCCAGTATGACTATAACACTCCACGACTCCACCAATAGTACATTACTGTGTCTGTCTTTCAGCATATCCTCCAATAATTTTCATTTTTTGGGGGGGACATCATTGCCAATTTGATGGATGTAAAGTGGAATCTCAGAAATGCTTTAATTTTCATTTCTCTAATTAGTGATTTGGAACATTTTTTACTACAGTTATTGTCAAATTGAATTTCTTCCTTTGAAAACTACCTTTTCATATCATTTGACTATGTATCAGAAAGTAGCTCTATAAATCTAAATTTCCTCATCTAGAAAATGTAGGAAATAATACATATACATATATATGTACATATATTTTAAATATAAATGTAAAACATAGTACTATATAAAACATTCAGTACTATAAAAATGTGACTTTTGGTTTTAATATCATACCTTAAATTGCTAGTTGACCATGTACAAAGATTATGATAATGATGATGAAACAGAGGTACAAAGAATTTAAGTGACTTAGTATCACATAGCTGGCAAGTTTCTGATACAGATTTTGAACTCGGGTCTTCTGACTCCACTCCCTTCTCAACTGTACTTCTGATTCTCCAGGATCTGCTACCATAACTCAACCTCCTTCTCATCATGAAACTTTCCTTGGTACCTGAGGTTTTCTCACCTTGGAACATCCCTATGCCATATTAGCTCCCTTGTCCCATTGGTAAGTAAATTCCAATGGCTTCCATTTTGGATATGAGGGGTCAGAATGACCATGCTTCATTCTCCTTACAACTGTTATATGTTAAAGAGTTTTCAGACTTCACTACCATGGTCCTGAATGGCTAACCTTTTCCTTTACCCCATTTCCATCTCTTTTCTATGTGTTATCTTCTCTCATTAGAATTTTAGTTTCTTGAGGTGAGGGACTATTTTTGTTTATTTTTTTTCTTGTACTTGTATCTCTAGCACTTACCACAGTGCCTTTCACATAGTAAAAACTTAATAGATACTTGTCATTTGCCTGCTTCTATGTCCAGCATTTTATGCACTATATCATCTAGCATTCAGCTGGACAAGTATTGATTATCTCTCTAGTGTCCTGGTTGGTTGTAGCCCTGTCCTCTATGCCTGAGAGAAGTAATCTACTATCATTCCCTGAAAATCCCTCTCAGTGTGTGCCATATGACAATTAGGCCTGTGTATTTCTCAGTAGTCATTTATGTCTCTCTTTTTCTCCTGTGTATTCTAGAGGAAGGAGGGCAGGAAGGCAGGAAGGCAGGAAGGCAGGAAGGCAGGAAAGAAGGAAGGAAGGAAGGAAGGAAGGAAGGAAGGAAGGAAGGAAGGAAGGAAGGAAGGAAGGAAGGAAGGAAGGAAACAAGCTTTTTAAAAGCACCTACTGTTTGCTAGGTAATGTGATAAGTATGTTACAAATATTCTCCAATTTGGTCCTTACAACTACCCTGGGAAGCAGGTGCTATTATTACCTCCATTTTACAGTTGAAAAAAGGTTAAATGACTTGCTCAGTGTCAGAAAGCTAGTAAGATTCTGAAGATGCATTTGTTTGAACTTAGGTTTTCCTGATTCCAGACCCAGCACTCTATCCACATATATATATGTGTGTGTGTGTGTGTGTGTGTGTGTGTGTATAGTACCTGTAGATCCAGTCTTTTTCCCCCCAAGCATCCCATTCATCATGTTATTTTATTATATCACCACATGTTAACAAAATTAATTCTAGGTAATTCCTGTCAATTCTCTGGTTCTGATTTGGGGTGTGCTACCTTGGGGGAAAACAGAAGCATTTAAAGCTCCATTCCATCTCTTGGCGTAGCCTTGAAAATATAAGAAGATATATAAAATAACCTGTAAAGAAGACATCAGGAGGCAGAAACTACAGAAGGGTTAGCTGGATTGAATGATCTTAGAGGAGGCTGGATTTGCTTCTTGAAGCATAGGTAGGATTTGACAAAGTATAAGGGAGAAGGAGAATCTTCTCAGTGCGGGGAACATCAACAAAGTATGAGATAGAAAAGGAAATTTAGGGAATGTAGGGAATAAAGGATGTTGGGCAAACTTTGAAAAATCCAAACAATCTGGATAAGTGGATAACAAGGAGGGTTTGTGTTTGGGAATAATGAAACTGAGTCGTATGAAACTTGGTCAAACCCTATCTGATGTACCATGGTTAGTTCTGTCCATCACATTTTAGGAGGGACATTGCCAAACTAGAATATTCATCTTTCAAGATTTGCATTCATATAACAGCTCCTCCATGAAGCCATTCTTTATTCTCTAATTGGATATGTATGTATGTATTTATGTATGTATGTATGTATGTGTATATAGTATGTATGTGTCTATGTATATGTGTGTATTGTGTATATACATCTATATATGTCTATATATCCTTTCATAAACCTAAAATTATATATTATATTAGACTTATTTCCCTATTATAGCCTATATAGTAATTGTTATGTTTTTATGTGGTTATTGCATATTTTCTGATATGGACATAAATATTTTATAGACTCCAAAACATACAGCATGTTTTACTCCCTACACAGAGCACAGTCATGTGCATTTAATTGACCTTTAAGAAATGTACAGATGAATGGATGGATGTATACAAAAATTAAGATATCAAAAGGCCTTTAAATCATACCATCTGGGGTTTGGTCAAACAAACTGAGACTGATTATCCTAGAGAAGAAAAGGCTTAGGAAGTATATGACTTCTATCTTCAGATATTTGAGAGGTTATTATGAGGAAGAGGGATTAGACTTAGGTTCATGGTATCTAGAGTTAGAATGGACCTTAGAAGTTCTTCTGTCTCTTTGCAAATTATTTATGAGGAAGCTGAGTCTCAAAGATATTAAGTGACTTGCATAGCATCAAATAGGAGAGCTTAGTTAATTGTTCCACTAATTTAAAACAAGAAGTTACTTCCAAGGTCATATACTGCAACTTTGAGTTTTCCAGGTGAGGAAAAAAAGGGCCTCGAAGTTTCTGAGTAGCTCAAGGTCATGCAGGTTGTTCCACATAGTAGAACTTTAGCCTTTTAAGCCCAGGTCTTCTCACTCCTGATTGGTACTCTCACAGGTAGATAAATCCTCTTTAAAGTGCTTCATGATTTGCTTTTAAGAAGAGGGCAGAGTCAAGGCCAATGGGATGAAAATTGTAGGGAAACAAATTTCTGCTCAATAAAAAGAAAATATTTCTTAAGTATTTGAGCTGTTGCACAATGAAATGGGTTTACCCAGTAGGTAATAAGTTGCCTATCATTGGAAGTTTTCAATTAAAGGCCAGATGATCACTTGTCAGGAAGGTAATAAAGGAGATCTATCCATCTGACAGAGAATTAGACTAGATGACCTCCCAGGTTCCTTCTTACTCTGGTGTTCAGTAACTCTCTATTTGGTCTTTTTACATTGAATCTCATTATTGTAATCCCTCCCCCACCCCCATCCCAAGTTCAAAAGAAAATGACTATGACATTTCCATAGGCAAGATGTCATTTCTAAAAGCCAATCTTGGCCAGCCTTGGTTAATTTCTTAACACAGCATCTGGAATTTAGTTGTTCTCAAGCCCAAGTATTTTTCCTTGTGGCATGCTCAGAGATGGTAACCATGAATAGAGCCTAAAGTCCTTCTTCTGAATAGTTTAAAACCTAAAGACTTATTAGGAGTATCAAGGCAGCATTTGTCATCCCATATATAGCACCAGGTGGAAAGACAACAGGGGACATTGCACAGAACCTAAATTAGACCTCTTAGTGAGCTATGTAAAATGCAACTTCAACAAACAAAATTATATTTTCAATGCACCAGATGATAACTGATGCTATCTGAGAAGCCACAGGGGGAGTAGAGGAGATGGAGAATTTGCAGTGCCTGGAGTGGTAAGTCTGGGAGAGTATAATTTGATCATATGGAAATAGCCTTTAGGCTGGGGCTGAAATTTCTACCCCCTTCATGCATGACACTTCTAGTTTAATGCTAGGAAATCTGAAGTGATAAATGGAACTTAATTAGTCTGGTCCCCAGAGATCTTGCTCCCTTTTAAGATCTAGTTCCCTGAAGGCTGCATGTTTGTGTGTGTATATGTGTGTGTGTGTGTGTGCATTTGTGTGTGTGTGTGTGTTGGGGGTGGAAGGAAGTTACATCATAAGTTAAATTGTTCAGGGAACAATCTAATCAAGAGCCAACAAAATTCAAGAAACATGATAGGTTATAATATATTTGTGAATCTAATCACATCTAATCTGTGATCAAAGGAGTAGCTAATGTTCCAGTAATATCACAGAAAGACACTGGATTTAGAGGGAAATGAACATGGTCCAAATCCTAGTTCTATTATTATCTGTATAAAAATACCTTTCCTTCTCTGTTCTTCATATTCCCTCTCAGTAAAATAAGTGAATGGGACTAGACGAATGTGAAATAGAACCTTAGAGAGCTCCAAAGAGTTCCAATGTGGCATGAAAATATGAGTAAACCACATGAGATGACAGTCAAATAAACAAAGGGGATTTTAGTCTCCACCAAGAGAAGCATCCTGTCCAAAAAAGAGTGAGCCTACAGTTTCACTGCACTCTGCCTTGGTCAGACCTCATCTGAAATATTTTGTCTAGTTCTGGGCCCAACAATTTAGAAGGGACATTTACAAACTGGCATGTGACCAGAGAACAAAGAGAAGCAGAGTGAGATGCTGAAAACCATCTCATTTATGGGTTGGTTGAAGGAGCTGAGGTATTTAGCTTTTAGAAAATAGGACTTAGAGAGGATATGATCACTTTTCAAATATCTAAAGGGTTATCACATGGATGGGCAGAGAATTGTTCTGCTTTGCCTCTTCCCCATTCATTATGTCTCTTCTATAACATCATTCAAACTTTCCTGAAGCACATCCAGCACTAGGAGTTTATCATTTGCTGAGGTAACCTGTTTCCTTGTCAGAGAGTTCTAAGTCATAACAAATACTTTATAATGTTTCCTGAAACCTCTGAATTTGTCAATCAATCGATTCATTATGAATGGAAATAACTCTGGGCACATAATTGAAGAAACCATTGATTTATTGAAAATGTAAAAGGAAAGGGAATAGAAGAGGGATGGGATGGCCAGTGAATTTGGAATAAAAGGATGTGGATTCTAATCATAGCTGTGTCATTTTTTACCTGTAAGTCAATGGATAAGTTTCTTCTTTCTGAATCCCAGTTTCTCCAAATGAAAAAGGAGAGTTTTAGACTAGACAGTTACTAAGTTCTCTTTTAGCTCTATATCTTATGATGTTGCTTCTTGTTCCTGAGTTTTGACTCACCAGTTTCTTGTTGAATTTAGGATCTGAACAAATTAGGAAGCTCCAGGCCCATTTCCAAGACTGGCAGTGGGGGTTGGGGAAGCTGGTGCTTTCAACATGTTGAGCCACAGTTCTGGGTCTTCCATGTGTGAGCAGATAGGAGCTCCTGCTGGGTCCCATCAATATTGCCCAGAGTAAAAAATAGAATTGCATGCTCAAAAAACAGAATGTTCTTAAGTGCAGGTTTAACATGCATTTGCCTCCAAATGAAATCATAGTGAATGTATCCATTTTTGTCTGATTATAGGGCAAGCTTTTCCCCAAATCTAACTTTTATTAACCATGACTGCAACTTATAATTGATGCTATTTTTCAATGCATGGCTTCCCGCCGCACCCCCCCCCGCCTCATTTTCAAAAAAAGATCTAGTGTGGGGGAAATGGACTGTATTTAAATCACTTCACCTCCACTAAAATCTCATTAAGGTGCCTTATGATGTAGTGATGGCCCTGGATTAAAAAAAGAATGTACTGAGTAAAAGCTCTGGGAGAAGAAGCTCTGGGAGAGACTACCAGCATGAAAAATGTTCAGGTATTGCCTAGAGAAGAAAATAGAATTATGGAATGTCTTGGTTACCAGATCAGAGAATTTGCTCTTACCCAACCTTTCTAGTTTTAGCTTACACCACTCTCTAGTATATACTGTACAGTATATTCCAATCAAAGTGAAGTATCCAAACCAATCCAACCTCGTGCACATATCCTTCTTCTATGCCTTTGTTTACACTACTTTCTATACCTGGGATATCTAATTCATTCTTTAAAATCCCACTGAAATATAATTTGTGGAGTTCAGACTAGATGAACTTTAAATTCACATAAAAGATTTTATATTCTATGGGCTAAGGTGGGGGTGTTAACTTTTTGTTTGGGTGCCATGGAACTATTTAGTACTCTCATGAAGACTTATGGATCCTTTCCCAAATATTTTTAAATGAATAAATTTTTGTTTAAGTTTGTAAAAGAAACCAATTATATTGAAATAATTATCTATCTATCATCTATCTATCTACATGTATACACACCCACATATATACATGTATATATAAATATATATCTGAGTATTCACACACAGAATATAAGTACATATATGTGTCTTCATATATATGTGTATGTGTATGTATGTATAAACACATGCATGCAAATCCACAGACCCTAAGTTAAGAAAACCTTGTCCATTCCAGTTTCAGAATTCTATATTCTGTGTTTTAAAGTACTTTTTCTTTTTTTTTTAAATTTAAAATCCTTTCTACTGAGGTCTTGTATTCTTTTTCTAAGGAATCTCCTACCTTCAACATTTCGTTTTCTAAGATCCTCTGACAGTCCGTGTTTTGTGCCATATAAATTCCCTTCCTTCTCTACCATTCTATAATTTTAACTAAGGCAATATTGAAGATTAAATAAATGGCTACCCTAGGGGTCATTAAAACCTGGGTTCAAATCCTGCCTCTTTAGCTATATGATTTTGAACAAGTCACTTGACTTCAATGACTAAGGCAATTCTTTATGATTATAAATTTTAGACAAGGTTCAGATATGTACCAGAAGAGAGCGTTTTTTATGTTATTCTGCATTGATAAAATCATAGGGATAGATTCCCACCATACAACACAACAAAAAAACAAACAAGGAAGGTTTTATAAACTCATAACCAGTAAGTGCCCAGAAACCTATGCATAAAAGTTAACTGATATAAACCATCTGTCTGAAAATGTTAAAGACCAGTCCTGACAGGATGTTTTCAGATCTGAAAAAGATCTGGAATTAACTTCAATTTCTGGGTAGTCCATTTAATTATTTTGGAAGTATGCACTTTAAAGAACTAATAAACACTTGAAGTTAAAGGTTGAGGAGTTGTGGTTTAATAACAGTTCATTCGAAAGATCTGTGGGTTTTAGTGGATGGCAAACAGAATATGAATTAATGCTGTGAGAGGCAAGCCAAAAAAAGCTAACTTGATCTTAGTCTACATTGTTAATGTCTGAGACTTCAGAATGAAGATGATGATATTCCCACTGTCCTCTGCTCCAGTCAGATCACTTCTGGAATATGATATTTAGTCCTGGACATTACATTTTGGAAGGACATTAACAAATTGGAGCATTCCAGAGGATAATGACTAGGATAATGAGAGGTAGGGAGACTATAAACAGTTTAAAGAATAGATGGTGTTTAATTAGAGAAAAGAAGAATTATGGGGACATCGTACATATAGTCAAGAATCTGAAAGACTATCATATGGAAAGAGGATTAGATTTATTCTGTTAGGTCTCAGAACCAGGAATTATCATTCAAAGTTGCAGAGAAGCAGATTTAAGCCAGATATGGTGGTTTGGGTGGAACAGGGAGAAACTCCATATCAATTAGAATTGTCCAAAAGTGGAATGGGTTGTCTCAGAAAATCTCCAAATGGAGATTATGATTGGTTGGGTACGTCACCTATTTAAGGACTAGGTCTATTTTTCATTTTGTATTTGTATCTTCAATGACAAGTATAGTGCCTTACACATAGTAGGTGCTTAAATTCTTGCTGGATTGGGTTGGGTTAGGCTGCTTATTATAAAGAGATAATTATCCAGGTACAGGTTGGACTACATGAACTCTGAAATTCTTTCTAACTGTGAAATTATAACATTCAAAGACTACTTGCATGGCCATTTTCAAAGTAGACCATTTTCAATTGTAGGAGACAAATAGCATATAGAGTTGTACACTGAATTTATGTTTATCCCCCCTCAGCTCTCTTTCAAATGTTGTATAGAGTATATTCACTCCCCCTTTTTGAGTCATAAGGAGCCACAATGTGTTCCTTACCATGAAGACAAGCACTGGAATCTATGATATTTTTAAACATCTCTGAAACCCCATAAGGCATCAATTGACACCAATGTTGCCACTTTTTTTCTGCAAACACTAATTGATGCCAGCCATCACATTGAAAGGTGAGCACATATAGCAGAATGATCCCAAGTAGAAATGATAGTAAATACACTGAGAAAAAAAGCATGTCCCTATCAGCAGGACTTATATGAAGAAGAAAATGTACTGAGGTGTTGTTGCCCTAACCTGCTACATGATTCTGGTATCTTATAAAAGTACCGAATCTTAGATTCTCAGAGTTGAATGGGGCCTCAGAGGGCATCTTGTCAAACCCATATGTGAGGAAGAATCTCTCCATACCATTCCCCCCAAAATGGTAAGCCATGGTGCTTGAATAGCTGTAGTGACAGGAAACTCACCACCTCCTTAGTAGTCCATCAATTCCTGAGAAGGTTTTCTTTATACTCACCTGAAATCTACTTCACTAGAACTTTTTTCATTGGTCCCAGTTTGCTCTTTAAGTGTAAATTGAAAAGGGTAATCTCTTTTTCACCTGTCAAATCTTTAGAGATTTGAAGATAATGTTTATATCTCTCATATTCAGCCCCCTCCCCTGCTGAAATCCTCCCTTCTATAGTGAAAATTTCTCAAGTTCCTTCAACCAATACTATTGTGGTATATTACTTTGAGTCCTCTTTCCCTCTTTGGACATCCTTTCCTAAACCCATTCTATCATGTTAATGCATTTCCTAAATTGTGGAATCCAAAATTATCCTCAAATTAATCATATTGGAAAATAAGGTAGAAGACATGTATTACCTCTTGACTTCCTAGACCCTATGCTTCTGCTAATGCAGACTAAAAGTCCATGAACTCTTTGACTAGCATACCACACTGTTGACTTCTATTGAACTTTTAGTCTCTGAAACACTCAGGATTTAGTCATGTGAAGTGTTAACTAGACACTTCTAACTGATTGTTGACTCTCACCAGGATGCAAAATTAAAGAGTAGGGTGCCTTTAGCTGCCCCAAGGCACAATGGTAGGTGCTTTAAGGGTGGAAGAAAGAATTTGAAAAGTGAAGGAAAATCAAAGGAATTGGGAAAGGGTTAGAAGAGGAAAAATGAGCATGTAGAGAGGAAAGAAAGAGGTGAATATAATAATTACTTCCAGAAACTATTCCAAGAACTATCCAGAGGAAACTATTCCTCTTCTGTCCTAGAAACAACAATTCTATGTTCAATATAAACCCTTGGCACTTTTTGTGGGGTATCATGAGTTGATGGTTTAGGAACATATAAAATAAGTACTGTAATGTTTCATTTATCCTTGTTTTATAAAGGCATGGGGTATTCGTGCTAGTTTATTTTCCCAATAGCTAAAATCTAGCCATTATTGAATATCAAGTAACCTTTGTTGAGTCAGCGTCACCACTTCGGCATCAATATTCCCTGCTCTACCAGTATGAAGTTCCTCCTCATCCTCCACTTCTTAGATCCTTTGTTTCTTATAAAATTCAGCCCAAGCATCTTCTGCATGAGGCCTTTCCTAATCCTTTTATATTTTAGAGTCTTACTACCTCTCCCAAATTAACATGCAATTTTTACCTTCACACACAGACCAGGTTGAATGTAAGTCCCTTGAGGGCAAACATAATTTTTTTTTTGCTCTCCCCATTGTCTAGTTCTATGCCTAGTACATAGTAGACACTTAATAACTTTTTGTTGATTGACTGCTTGGTTCATTCCAGAGTATGTGTAGGGATATTTGCCCCCAAATAAATGCTCTCAGATTGCAGGACTTTTATAATTCCATCAATTTGGTGAATTTCTTCTGCTCTTCCTTCCATGGTCAACTATCATTTCCCCTTGGCATTACTTTGTTTTAGCTGAACTATTATGATCATTAAGTTATTTTTGCATTTCTATCACTGTTTAGAATATGCTGCTCTATTTTATATAGGATTTTTAAAAATCAAAATCCTATGGGTGTCTTTGTACCTCCCTAAGGGTTAAGTGGGCAGTATCTGATGATAACCTCAGTATTTACTTTTATGGCCATTTGACTTTTCCTTATGAAAAAAAAAACAAACAAACACACAACAGTGGTAGAGTACTGTTTGTAGCCTGCCATAAATGCAGGCCAAGGAGAGTAGGGTTATCTCCATAGATTAGGGCTCAGAAGAGCAGAGCCATGGTTTTTGCACTAACTGAATCAATTTGGAAAATCCATCTGTTGTATGATCTCACTTCCATTTGGATGCTCACCACTATGATGCTGGGGGAGTGATAGTTTTCCATCTTGTTTTGGAACCTGACTTTCTGGCCCTAAGGACTTAGAATTCCATACCTTCCAATTGCCTTATGCCTCTGGATTCCTACCTGGTATTAGGCAATACCATGATCTCCTCCAAACACCTGCTTATTCCTGATTCCTTGGAACAAATCTCTATCTTGAATCTGAGTCTAATGCTCAGAAACCAATCAGAGAGTTCTTGGCTTATTTTCAGGTACTGGCTATCATAGGTGGGATTCTAGATGACAAATATAGCCTGCATTCATTCACCCACCAAAGAGCTAAGCAATATTGTGAGTGATCCATGTCCAAATAAATGCCTGACCTTACATCTTCCCAAATAGGGTACATGATATTTTACTCTCATGTATTGCTACAAGACAGCACAGTTGAAATGTGGAACAAGAAAGTATCTGTTGCTTTCAGGAGTCCTAAGGAAGGAACCTGTCTGCCAATAAAATAAAGGGGTGTAATGATTGGAATGACACCACCTGCTGGAGATTTACTATAGGAAAGCTCCAACATGAGGAGAGGGCCTCTGAGGGCAGGACCATGAGTCTTTTCTTTGGCATCAGGAAGTGACGTTTGCTTGTGGGAGGAAGAAAGGGGAGGCTGGTGCACTAGCTCACTTGCCTTTTTTCGTGTGGACTCTGGTGGAGAAGGGAGCTACAAATGTGCTCTCCCTTTAATAGATAGATGAATCTAGGCTTTTCTCTCTCTCTTTTCCAAATTCTTATTCTCCTTAAGTGCTTAAAAGCCTAACTCTTGCTAAAGCTTATAATTTATTGGTGACCACTCATTAGATATTTTAGATGGACTAGCTAGAATTTTAGCCCTTACAGAGGTCTATAGGAAGCACAAAAAGGCAACAGTAGTCCAGTCCACTACATTTGTGTTCTCTAAATTGTTCCTCTTACTTTATAAGTGCTTATTGATACGAAGGAAAGAAGGGTAAGACTTTATTGTGGAAGAGCAGTATGGCTCTGGTGAATGTGATTATCTGAGTGACTTTAAAAACAATTTTTTATTGCAATATTTTGTTTTTACATCACCAAAATTTTGCTCCATATCCCTTTCCTTCCCATGGATCCATTATTCATAACAAATTTCCTTTTAAGAAAAATGAAAAAGAAAGAAGAGAAAATGGACCAGCAAAATCAATCCATTGGGGAAATGAATCTGACAAAATATGTGGTATCCTACATGCATGGACCACCCATCTCTGAAAGGGAGTGGGAGGAGGTTTTTCCTGAGCGAATTTCAATATGTGTCTGTGTTCCTCTGAGTCATGAATGTTCCTAGTCCTAGTCTTATGCATCCATATTTGTTGCAAGACACATGAGATTTGACACAGAGCATAGCCAGCAGCTGGTTGGTGATGAATCAGTTTCCCAAGGTAAACAGAAACTCTATCTTTGACAACACATTTTGAGACCTTCTCTTTTATTACATTAGATAATTTCTAAGGCCCCTTCCAAAAATTTATGTTCCAAAGAACTTGAGTATGGCTGTATCTAAGGTCACAGGACCTGGGAGTCAATACTTATAGCAACCTGATACTGTGTTGATAACCTTTAGTCCTTTGATAATATCCCTTGGATCTTTCCTAGGGATTATAAGTCCTCCTAAGAATCACCTGCTCATTTTGTCAGGGGGTGGTTATCCTGTCACTCAGGTTGTTAATAATGGTGTGAAACATGTCGGTGCCCTTGCTTCTCTATTTTCATTGTCAAGAGAAAAGCTTGAACAGGAACAATACTTTGTCAGTTGTCAAATACAGCAAAGATGCTGATCTCAGCAGTGCACAGGTTGCCCATAAAAGATTTGAAATTGGAGTCAGCTGAAGTTTAAAGTTCTCTTCTCAGAGGCATACATTCACACATAATATACTGTTGGAATATGTTAAAAGAGACTACCACAACTTCTTGTCTTTGCTCAGGGCATTCCCTCAAGCTACAGTGTCCCTCTGTCTTCCACCTTCCCCACCCAACCTATTTTTATTGAAAACCCATCCATCCTTCAAGAGCTAGGTCAAATGCCAACTCTTCCATGAAGTTCTCCCTTATCACCCTATCTCGAAATTATTTCTCTCTCCTCTAAACTCTGAATACATTTTTGACTTTAGGTCATATATGATAACATATAGATTCTGTACAGGGTGTCCTAAAAGTCTTCAAGCTTTAATAAGCTAAAAGTTTTAAGCTCCAATAACTTACAAAAAAAACTAGCTCAAAACTTCACTAAGATACTCTAATGTAGCTATTTCTATATATGACTTGAGGTTTAAGAAAAGGTTAAATACCACATCTTCCATGAAGCCATCCGTGATCAGTATACTTGGAAAGAATTTCTTTCTCCTCTGAGCTCCTACATAGCTCCTCTAATATATGTCTCTATTTATCATATACCACATGATATATATATCATATATTATGCCCTATACTACCCTATGTCATGTCATGTCATATCATATCACAAGCTACCCATATTTTAGTTACCTATACATATGGATTATAGAATAAAATGATTTTAGAAATATGACCTTTCAAATAATTTCTGTCAATCCTCTCATTTTAGACAGGTGAAATTGAAGTCTAAAGAAGGGAAAAGACTTACCCCAAATCTTAGTGACTCAAAACTTGAAGCCTAACTCAAAGTCTATTGCTCTATGATATTGCTATTGCATCAAGCTGACTTCTTGTTGTTTTCTTTTCTTTTCTTTTTATTTTTGCTTGTTTGTTTTTGTGGGAGCAATGAAGGTTAAGGGACTTGCCCAGAGTCACACAGCTAGCATGTGTCAAGTGTCTGAGGCTGGATTTGAACTCAAGTACTCCTGAATCCAGGGCTGGTCTTTTATTCACTGTAACACCTAGCTGCCCCTTCTTGTTGTTTTCTTTGGATTTCTCTTCCCTTTTCCTCATGTCTATAACAAACTATCGTCTCATTTCTGTTTGCTGGTTTTCTTGTTCCTTCAAGTCTCAGCTAAAGTCTTACCTTCTGTAAAAAGTCTTTCCCAATTCTTGTTAATCTTAGTACCTACCTTCTAAGACTATTCCCAATTTTTTCGTTATGTATGTGTCATGCTTGTTCAGAGTTGTTTACATGTTGTCTCCCCAGTTAAGCTGTGAGCTATTTGAGAGAAGTGACCACTTTTTGGCTTTCTTTTTATTCCCAGAACTTGACATTGTGCCTGGCATATAATAAGCACTTAAAAAATGTTTGTTGACTGGTCATGACTTGTATCTTCATGTTCCAAGTGTTCAGAACATGGTCCTGCATGTGGACACTAGATAAATTCATTCAGCTAAAAAGGCTATAATGGCAGAATCAGGACTTGAACCCAAGTTTTCTGAATGCAGTTTCATTGCTCTTTATATATATATATATATATATATATATATATATATATATATATATATATATATATATATATATATATATATGACCTTGAGGAAACTACTTCTGTGCTCAGGACCTCTGTTTCCTATTCTTTATGAAGACCATAATGATACTTGTATTTTCTTCCTCACAATGTTATGAAAATCAAATGAAATCCAAAGCTGCTTTTTAAACTGTGGTGCTCTATAAATGTGATTACTCCATCAAAAATTTATTAAATACCTATTGTATTCTAGATACCAGGAATATAAAGACAAAAGAAGAATAGCCCCTGCCCTCAATAAGACGATATTTTAATGGGGGGGATATGACAACATTAAATATATGCAAGATACAGACAAAGCACACAGAAAGTAGCTGTAAGGGGAAGATTTTAGAAACTGAGGTCAACAGGAGAAGCTTCCTGTAGAAGGTGGTACTTGAGCTGGATTTTGGAGGGGGAAAATGGAATTTCAGGAGGACAGAGATGAGGAAGCAGAACATTCCAGAGTTAGCAGAGAGTCAGTACAAAGGTGGAGAGAAGGGAAGTGAAATTCTATGTATCAGGAAAAATAAAGAGACCAGTATTATTGGACCATAGTGTATATCTCTGGGAGTAATAAAATTGGAAGGTTAAGATATGGCCAGTAGTGGGAAAGACATTACAAACACAGAGCTCCTGATACAACTACCTCCCAAAACAGCAATAAAAGAACCCCTGGAGCAGAAAAACCCATAAAATATGGGCTGAGATTATTTTCTAGCTATAGATAGATTAAAGGGGGCTGTGCTGGGCCACGAGTGAAGTCCAACCCTGTTATCATGCCAACAGAGACCCCAGGTACGCCATACCAGAAGAACTTAACGCCAGAGCCTCTGAGTCAGCTGCAGCACCAGTGTCTTTTGGAATACAGCTTGGGGTCAGGTGAGAGGGCTGAACAGCTGATGGGGGGGGGAGTTCAGGGGTATCAGTGGAACCTAGGGAGGAATTCAGCTGTCCCACATAAGCAGGGAACCAGCAAGAAATCCTGAGTGGTGGGATGCCCAGGTGGGGAAAGGGCATAGGCTCTTTGCGGCTAAAAACCACAACAGCACTTGGCTGGCTGGTTAACTAGCAAGTTGGCTTGAGGTTATCTTCATACCAGAGAACAGTCCAAGTGAGAGAAAAACCTGCCCTTCCTCAAACCAAAACACATGGCACCCTCTGAAGCTGGGTACAGTAATGTAGCCTAGAAACAGGGCCCACCAGTGGGGAGTTAAAAGTCAAGTAAAAGATGAGCAAGCAAAGAAAGTTCATAATTATAGAAAGTTTCTTCAGCAACAAGGAAGATCAAGACGCACCCTCAGAAGAGGAATTCAATCTCAGGACACCTACATCCAAAGTTTCCAAGAAAAATATGAACTGGTCTCAGGCCATGGAAACTCTCAAAGGGGACTTTGAAGAGAAAGTAGGAGAGATAGAAGGAAGATGTAGAGAGAGGGAGGAAAGAATGGAAAGAGAAATGAGAGCAATGCAGGAGAGTCGTGAGAAAAAAGTCAACAGGTTGAGAAGTCAAATGGAAAAGGAGATAAAAAACTGTCTGATGAAAATATTTACCTAAGAATTAGGATCGAATAAATGAAAGCTAGTGACCTTACAAGAAATCAAGACACGATAAAGCAAATCCAATTGAATGAAAAAATAGAGGGCACTGTGAAATATCTCCTTGGAAAAACATCTAACCTGGAAAATAAATCCAGGAGAGATAATTTGAAAATCATTGCACTACCTAAAAACTATGACCAAAATAAAAACTTAAATACCATCCTCCAAGAGATTGTCAGGGAAAATTGCCCTGATATTCTAGGAGCAGAAGCTAAAATAGAAATGGAAAGAATCTACCAATCACCTCCTGAAAGAGATCCCAAAAAGAAAACCTCCAGGAATATTACAGCCAAATTCCAGAGCTCCTAGGTCAGGGAGAAAATATTGTAAGCAGCTAGAAAAAAGGAATTCAAATACTGTGGAGCTCCAACAAGGCTAAAACAAGATCTAGGAGCATCTACATTAAAGGACTGGAGGGCATGGAATATGATGTTCCAGAGGGCAGAGAAACTGGGACTATAGCCAAGAATCATGTGCCCAGCAAAACTGTGTATAATCTTTCAGAGAAAAAATGGGACTTCAGTGAAAAAGAGGACTTTCAGGCATTTGTGATGAAAATACCTGAACTGAACAGAAAATTTGACTTTCAAATACAAGACCCTGGAGAATCATCAAAAAGTAAATAGGAGGGGCAGCTAAGTGGCGCAATGGATAAAGCACCTGCCCTGGATTCAGGAGTACCTGGGTTCAAATCGGGCCTCAGACACTTGACACTTACTAGCTCTGTGACCCTGGGCAAGTCACTTAACCCCCATTGCCCTGCCAAAAAAAAAAAAAGTAAATAGGAAAAAGAAACCACCAGGGACATTAAAATGTGAAACTGTTTACATTAATACATGAGAAATAATACTTCCAACTCATAAGAAGTTTTTTTTCAGGAAGGAATACATGGAAGACATAGGTCTGGACTGAATATGAAGGGATAGTAATTGTAAAGCATTTATTTTTTGTGTATCCTTGCTCTTTGTGGAGCAAACAGGGTGTGTTGTCTTATGACTAAGGCAAGATTTGGGCTCTGGGCCTCCTGGGCCCAGGGCTGGTGCTGTGTACACTGTGCCACCTAGCTAACCCATGATGACATCTTTAAAATAGGGTTACAGACTGGTAGGAATAGACTGGGGGAGGGGGAAGGGAAGAGGTAGCTCACATGAAGAAAACAAGAAAAAAGCTTATGGAAGGGAGGGGAAGAGGGAGAAGGATTGGGGGAGTGAGTGAACCTTACTATCATCAGAATTGGCTCAAAAAGGGAATAATATACATACTCAGGTGGGTGTAGTAATATATTTTTGCCCTGAGGAAAAGTGGGAGGGGAAGGAGGGAAGGGAAGTTTGGGGGATGGAGCTGCAAAAAGCAAAATGCTTTCAAGGAAGGTGAAGATGTTCTTCATAATACCACATGTATGACATATATTGAATTGCTTGATTTCATAGGGAGAGTTGAGGAGGAGGGAGGAAGAAAAATTTAGAAAACAGAATTAGCTCAAAAACTATAACCTCATCAGTGGACTCAAGGAGGGAATAACACACACATCCAATTTGGAGGAGTAATCTATTTAACCCTACAGGAAAGTAGGAGGGGAAGAGGATAAGGAGGGAAGGGTAAATGAAGGGAGGGTAGAGCAGGGGAGGGGGCAACAGTAGCAAAACACTTTTGAAGAGGAATAGGGCAAAATAAGATAGAAAATAGAGTAAATATCATTGGAAAGGAATAGGATGGAGGAAAATAGTTATGATGATTGACTACAATGTCAAACATATGGTACCTACTCTGCTGGGCTATTGTGAAGAAAATTCTTTGTCAAGTTTAAGGTACTATATAAAAATTATGATGAACAGGATGCTATTAGAAAAACCTGGAAAGACCCACAGGAACTGAGGCAGAGAGAAATATACTGTATATAAAATAACAGCAATAGTATAAGATGATATGCTGGGAAGCACGTGGTTATTTTCAGCAAGGCAATGATCCAATATAACTCTGAAGAAATTATGAAAATTGTAATACTCCTACAAAGAATTGATGGTATCTGAAAACAGACTGAAACACATTTCTTTTTTTTGACAATTTCTTAATCTGAAGTTTTGTTTATTTGTATTCTCTCACAACCTAGCTAATGTAGAGTTGTTTTCCATGATTACTCATGTATAATTTAAATTGAAATGCTTGAGTTCTTGGTGTGTGAGTAGGAAAAGAGGGAGGAAGAGGAGTTGGAACACAAAGTTTAAAAAAATGATGTCAAAATTTGCTTTTACAAGTAATTTGGAAAATTTAAAAAAAAGATATACTAATAGTGTCTGTGTGAGTAAAGAAAATGAGACCAATGCCAGAGACATTGTGGCAATAGAAACATGATTTGGCAACTAATTGGCTATGTGTGGTGAGTGAAAGGATGAGCTCTAGGATAACCATGAGGTTGGGAACCTAGGGAACTGAAAAAAATAGTAGTAATCTTAGCAATAATAGGGAAGGTGAGAATAGAAGTAAGCTTTAAAGGAGAGAGAATTAGTTCTGTTTTAGACATGTTGACTTGCAGATACTGGAGGATATCCACTTTGACATGCTTGATAGGTAGGTGCTGAAACAGAACTAAATCCAGGAAAGAAATTGGGGCTGGATAGAAAGAGTTATTGGTCAGATATATAGAGATTATAATTAGACCCATGGAAGCACATGGGGTCACCAAGAAACTTGGAAGCCATACTGCCAAGTAAGCCTGTTATCTTGCTTTCTTTTGCCTCTTCCTCTGCTCTTGATTTAGCATTGCATTTTTATTTAAAGCTTTGCTTTAAACTATACCATCTTCTACAGAAAGCAAACAAATAAACAAGAAACATTGAAAGACACAAAAATTCAAGGCAAAACAATGATTTAATGAGTTCTGAGAAGTAATGGTAAAACATACTTTCACTTTTTTGAAGTCCCATTTTTTCCCCTGAAAGATTGTACGCAGTTTTGCTGGGTAGGTGATTTTTGGTTGTAATCCTAATTTCTTTGCCCTCTGGAATATCATATTCCATGCCTTCCAGTGCTTTAATGTAGAAGCTGTTAGATCTTGTGCTATCCAGACTGTGGCTCCACAGTACTTGAATTGTTTCTTTCTGTCTGCTTGTGATATTTTCTCCTTGACCTGGGAGCTCTGGAATTTGGCTATAATATTCTTGGGAGTTTTTATTTTGGGATCTCTTTCAGGAGGTGATCAGTGAATTCTTTCAATTTCCATTTTACCTTCTGCTTCTAGAATATCAGGGCAATTTTCCCTGACAGTTTCCTGGAAGATGATGTCTAAGCTCTTTCCTTGATCATAGTTTTCAGGTACTTTCACTTTTTTGAAGGAAAGTTTATAAATTATAGGACCAAAAAAGGCATACCATGCAATATATGGCAAATGTATACGTTTACTTTTTTCAAATATAAATCTTTGTTACAACAGAGAGGTGGTAGGATCATCAGAGAATATCAACAGAAAGTGATGTAAAAAATTACTAAAACTTAAAATAAAAAGAAATGGTTTTTTTCTTTTGCCTTTTTCACCAAGTGGCATTTAAATCATTCCAGCATTTAAATTATTTTCCCTGAATACAGTTTATAGATTGATAGATAGATTCTAAAGGGTAAGTTTCTATTTACACTCAGTCAATAATCTTCTTGGCAAGAAAGAGCAAAGTTGGAAGTGTTTGCCCAATATATACTCAAAGAATGTTAGAGTAGGAAGAGAACTTAGCATATTGAATGCAGAATGTCAGATACATGCAGACGATAATGACAATTGCAGAAACAACAATAATCACCCTTTCAAAGGCCAACCCATTATCTATGCTCTGTGTGTGTGTGTGTGTGTGTGTGTGTGTGTGTGTGTGTGTGTGTGTTGGAGAGAGAGAGAGAGAGAGAGAGAGAGAGAGAGGTAGATAACAAAAGGAGTAAATGCTAGCTAATGTGATTGATGTACACCAAAGACTCGATGTCCCCTGAGAGGACTATGATAGCTGAAAGGAACCTTGATACCCTGGTAAACTAGGCTCTGGTGATGCCAGTTATTGGATGCTAATCCAATCCCAGTTAATATAACTTAGCCACTCCTTAGAGTCAAAGAAGTAGACAAAGTGACTTAGGTTTGTAGTCTGGTTCTATTAAAAACTGTTAAAGTGATATGATATAGATGACAATGAAGCAGTCATCACTCCTTTATGTTCTAGTATCATAAGAACACAAGAAATAATGGAATAAATGAAATATACCTATATCTTTCCTGCTGGAAATGCATCAGTGCAGGAGTTTACGCCTGAAAAAAGCAAACCAAACATATGCATGAATGGATTATGACTATTTTCATTGGGCACTACTGTATAGCATAATAAAACTGGAAGTAGATCTTCCCAATTAAAGGTGGGAGTTTCATACTATCTCTGTGGCTCACACTCTCAGTTCTCACTTATGTAACAACACATTGAAAACTAATGTGGGACAATCATAAAAAAATAGTGGATGAAATAATTGACATTGAGGAGTTATAAAAGTTTGAAGAGGTCAATTAAAATATTCACATAATGAAAATATTTATTATGAGTTTTTTGTAGTGGCAAAGAACTGGAAATCAAGAGGGTATCCTTTAATTGGGGGATGACTGAACAAATTATGACAGATGAGTGTAATGAAATAATATTGGGCATAATATATCTGACGACTAGATTTCTGAATCAAAACTTCTTCATCTTTCATTAAACAAGAGATGAAAAACCAAAATAAAAGAAATACTGGCCTAAAATACCCTTAAGAATTTAACAGATAAACTGTAAGGAGTCTGGGGCATTACCTTAGATAAAACTATTACCCTCATTGTTCAGAAAAACCATTAATCCATAAAAATTAGAGAATGTTTTTAAAAGATGTTGCTGTGCTAACTATTCATAAAATCCAAGCTACACAAAATGAAAAAGTGTCAAAATATAGAAATTTAGAGGAAGGAGTCAAAATCATGTGGGGAACAGGACAAGATACAAGTCATCCCTATTACTTTTTCTCCTACTTCAACTGTCCTGAAGAAAATTTCAGTGAACTGGGGGCAGTTAGGTGGAGCCGTGAGGGCAGCTAGGTGGGGCAGTGGATAAAGCACTGGCCCTGGTTTCAGGAGGATCTGAGTTCATATCCGGCACTTGACACTTGACACTTACTAGCTGTGTGACCCTGGGCAAGTCACTTAACCCCCCCAAACCCCTCTCCCCCAAACCAATTTCAGTGAACCTATACAAGATAGACTTACATCCAAATACTTTCATTCAATTATAAAAGTAAATACTTTATCCAACTGTGCAATAGTTTGCCAAAGTTAAATATCAAAGAATAATTGAGAATAATTACTTATTCCAGGATTGTTTCTATCTCAGTTTCATCAAACAAGATGAGAATTATTTGTCCATAATGATACTAACAAGAACAACAATAATAAAAGTATCTGATATTTATATGGTACATTAAAGCTTATAAATTGTTTTAAATACATGATATTTGTTGATAGTTAAAACAACTCTTTGTAATAATATAGGTTTTATTTTCACCATTTTGTGCATGAGGAAACTGAAGCCAACACAGGCTGGGTGATTTTCCTGTGGACATATAGGTTAGAGCTAGAAGAAACTATATAATATAGAACAGACCAGAAAAGGATCTTTTGTTTTTGAGTTGTTTTTGTCATGTCCATCTCTTTGTGACCCCATTTTTGGGGGGTTTCTTTGCAAAAATACTGGAATGGTTTGCCATTTCTTCTCCAGCTCATTTTATAGATGAGGAAACTGAGACAAACAGAGTTAAGTGGTGTGCCCAGGGTCATGCAGCTAGTAAGTGTGTGAGGATGGATTTGAACTTAAGAAGATGAATCTTTCTGACTCTGGGCCCAGCACTCTGTATACTGTGCGATCTAGCTGACACATTCAATCCAACCTTTTCATTCTGTAGATAAAAAACCTGAAGTCCACAGAGAGTCAGCCAGGAAAATATATCAGAGCCTGAAGAGAAATCAGACCTTCTAACTTCCAGCTTGGAACTCTTTTAGCACATTTTGTTCAACTTCTTGTCTAGTATATTGTATGTAGGCTTTTAACTATACTCTTCACCTTCCTATGGAAGTGGTATAGTTTATTATTTTCCCCTTAAATTTTGCTCCTAATTGAGCACAATAATAAAAATATCCCATATATGATCTGGATTTCACAACAGAAAATACAGTGTTTTTTTCAAACTTGAGCTTCATTTTGATTTCTGTCAAAATTATTGAATGAACTTTTAATAGAGTGGTTCATGAATCCTTAGAAAGGGAAACAGTGATTACTGTTAACCAGCATGGCTTCATCAAAGACAAGTCATGGTTTAGGTATCAGTACAGTTTTTGTTTCATAAAATGAGTTTGTTAAGACTCTTTCTGCACTTATTATTCCAAATACTTTATTTTATATTGGAATTAGTTTATCTTTAAATATTTGATAGAATTCACTTGTAATCCATCTGGTCCTGACACTTTTTTTCTGGGGAAGCTCATTTATGGACTGTTCAGCTTCTTATTCTAAAATAGGTTTATTTAGATATTCTATTTCCTCTTCTATTAATATTTTTGTAAGTATTCTTCAATTTCAATAAAATTATTAGATTTATTAATATATAATTGGACAAAATAACTTCTAATTAAAATTTCATCTTTATTAATGGTGAATTCACACTCTTCATTTTTGGTGCTAGTGATTATGTTTTCATTTCTTTTTTAAATAATCATAATAACCAATAGTTTTCTTTTTTCATAAAATTAATTTGTTTTATTTTATTTAATGGTGTTCTCACATTCAATTTTATTAATCTCATCTTTAATTTTCAGGATTTCTATTTCATGTTTAATTGGGGCTTTCTAATTTGTTCTTTTTCTAGATTTTTATATTGAATACCCAATTTTGATTTGTCTTTTCTCTATTTTATTGATGTGAGACTTTAAAGATATAAATTTTCCTGTGACTACTATTTTTGTTGCTTCCCATGTTTTGGTATGCATTGTTATATTCTTTAGTAAAATTATTTAGTGTTTCTATGATTTGTTCCTTGACTTACTCATTCTTTAAGATTTGCTTATTGACTTTCCAATACATTTGTAATCTGTTTCCATGGTCCTTAATTAATTATAATATTTATTGCAGAATGATCTGCTTTTCTACATTTGAATATAGGGTTTTATGGTCTAATATATGGTCAATTTTTGTGTAGGTGTCATGTACCATTGAGAAAAAAATGTATATTCCTTTCTATTCCCATTCAGTTTTTTCCAGATTTCTTTCACATCTAGTTTATCTAAGATTCTATTCATTTCATTCATATCTTCTTATTTCTTTTATTGTTAGATTTATTTATTTCTAAGAGGGGAAAGTTGATTATGGCTTTATTATCTATTTCTACATGTTAGTCATTTACCTTTTGCTTTATAAATTTGCATATAATAGCACTTGGCGCATATATGTTTTGAATTTACATCAGTATCTATGCTTGTTTTTTTAAACATCATGTAGATTCCCTGCTTATCTCTTTTAATTAAATCTATTTTAGCTTTATCACCCCTGCTTTTTTTTAACATCAGCTAAAGCATAATAATTTCTACCCCAGCACTTTATTTTTCATTCTATGTTTTTCTGTCCTTTTAAAATGTTTCTTGTAAAAAACATTTTTTGGTTCTGGCCTTTAATCTATTCTGCTATCAATTTCCATTTTATGGGTGATTTCATCCCACTCACATTTAAAGTTATAATTACTAGTTGTGTATTTCCCTCCACTGTTATCCTTCTCACTCTCTTTTTGCCTTGTCCCATGAGACTTGGAAGTCAAGTTTATATCTCACCACTGCTTCCTTAATCTCTGTACCCTACTGAATCCCTCCTATATCATTTCTTGATTCCCTCCTATTCCTCTATAAGTTAAGACCATACCCAACTAGATGTATATGCTATTGCCTCTTTCATCCAGTTCCAATGAGAATAAGGTTCTTGTCCTGTCCATGCTCTCCTTCATCTTTTTCTTTACTTAAAAGTTCTGTCATTCATGCCTCTTTTGAATGAGATAATTTGTTTCATTTTACCTTTTCCTAAAAAAAATATTTTTTAGGATCAGCTCATCATAACCAACCCTAATTCAAGCCCTCTATATATGTATACTCTTTCTCACTACCTTAATAATGATATTCTTAAGAGTCATCAATATAATTTTCCCATATGATAGTTACACAGTTTAACCTTATCAAATCCCTTGTGATTATTTTTCATGTTTACCTTCTTATGTTTCTCCTGATTCTTATAATGGAATGTCAAATTTTCTGTTCAGTTCTGGTCTTTTCCTCAAAACTGTCCTTTACTTCACTGAATATTTATTTTTCCCTTTCAGGATTACATTTAGGTTTGCTAGATATGTTGTTCTTGATTGGAAATTCAGCTCCTTTGCTCTTTGGAATATCACGTTCCATGCCCTTAGTCTTTTAATGTAGAGTCACAAAATCTTGTGTTATCCTGGGTGATGCTCCAAAATATTTGAATTGTTCTTTTCTAGTTGCTTGTAATATGTTCTCCTTAAATTGGGAGATTTGAAACTTAGCTATAACATTTTTGTGAATTTTCCTTTTGGGATCTCTTTCAAGTATTGATTGGTGGATTTTTTCAGCTTCTTTTTGATCCTCTACTTCTAAAACTTCAGGGAAATTTTCCTAAATAACTTCTTAAAGTATAATGTTTGGACTCTTTTTGATTATGACTTTCAGGTAGTCCAAAATTTATTATCTCTCTTCAATATGCTTTCCAGGTCAATTATTTTTTCCAATGAGATATTTCATGTACTTTTATGTTATTTTTAATTTTTAAAAAAATTGTCTTGTTATTCCTTGATATTTTATGAATTCATTAGCTTCCCATTGTTCACTTCTAATTTTTAAGGAGCTATGATCTTCAATAATATTTTGGGCCTCTTTTTACATTTGTTCATAATTTTCTTGCATTGATAATTTCTTTTCCAAGTTTTCCCTCTACACCTCTCTTATTTTATTTTATTTTTTTGGTGAGGCAATTGGGGTTAAGTGACTTGCCCAGGGTCACACAGCTTGTAAGTGTTAAATGTCTGAGGTCAGACTTGAATTCAGGTCCTCCTGAATCCAGGGCCGGTGCTCTATCCACTGCACCACCTAGCTGCCCCTCTTATTTGATTTTTAAAGTCCATTTTAAGCTTTACCCAAGAATTCTTTTTGGGCTTGTGACCATTTTTTATTTTTCTTTGAATCCTTCCAAGTAGCTATTTTAACTTCAATGTCTTCTTCTGAGATTGAACCTTGATCTTCTATATTACCATAGTACCTATTTATAGTCAGGTTCTCGTTGTTGCTGCTGCTCCTGTTTTCTCCATCATTAATGGGGTATTTTTTGGTTATTGCATTCAAATTAGGGTAGGACTCTGCTCTCAGGGTGTGGGTGATAATTTCTCAGGTTTCAAATTTTTTATGTTGTTTTCAGGGCCCTATATGGGTGTCTTTCACTTTTTGGCTTTCTGATAAGTAAAGATCCAAGATGGGGTGTGGTCACTGATCTTCTTTGCTTCATGAGTGACTTCAAGTACACCTCTCCACACCTTAGTGGTCACCAGCTTCCCCTGTTCTCCACAGCTGCCACTGCAATATTCTCACTTTCCAGGGTCCCAGAAATGTACCACCAGTCTCAGTTCTCACAGAGCTGCAGATGTCCATTCATCCTTCTGCCCTGGAACTGAAACCAGGGACTATACACTCCTACATGTGACTAAAATCAGTTTTCTCCATCTGAGAAACCTCAATCAATCCACTCTCTTGCAACTTCACTCACCATATACTCATTCTTCCTTGCCCATAACTGTAGCCTAGAATCATATCCAGTCAATACACCTGGGCCCTAATTCCAGTGGCAGCAGAGGAACCCCCACAATCTTCCCCAAATCAGTTATCTGACCCTTCCCCCATCTTTCATGGGGGCAAAACTTCCCTAAGTCTTGGCTGCCACTGGCACAGCTGCCCTGAAGGTTTGCTGTTTTTGTTTGTTTTTGGTTTTTGATGGGGCTGAATCTGTACTTTGCTTATGGCCAGACCACCACCCTGCAAGTCAAATCTTTCTTAATTTTCTCCTATGATGTCATAAGCCAGACAACCCTTTACCTTGAATTTTTATTATTTGTACTGCTTTAAAATTCAATTTGAGATGTTTTATGTTATGTGGAAGGAAATTTCGGAGAGCCAATAATTTTCTGCCTTATTCTTCCATCTTCTTACAATCCCTCCCAAAGCTTCTAAAATATAAGGAATTTATATTACAGAAAGGGAAATATTTTAGAGACAGCATGGTATAATGGTTAGAATATTGGACTTGGAGGAAGGTGACCTGGAATCCAATTCTACCTCAGAAACTTAGGCAAGTGAGTCAATTAACCTCTTAATTTCAGTTGTAATGTGTAGCATTTTCTTTAAAGGGTTGTCATGCATGTCAAATTATAATGTATTTCAAATGATTTACATACCTTAAAAATGATATAGGTGTTTATTATTATTAGAAGGATAAGATATGTGCACAAAGAATGCAAATTAAACTATGGTAAATACTCCTTCCTCCCAGGATCACTTCCTGCTGTGAGCACTGATTCCAAATCATCTCCTTGGCCCATTCTTCTTATGTGCCTGCTACACTGAGAAGGCTGAAGCATCTCAGCAAGGACTTTCCCATTAAAACACCTGATGGGTCTTTGGAAGAGATTTATGAGACAATACTCTGTAAATCCATATTTTAAAATGCACACATGTTGGATCCTTCACAGAGGGGGATGTGAATAATGGTATAATTAGTGTTATAAATGCTGGGTGCGCTCTGAAAATAATCTATTTCTGCATAAAATCTATGTGACTTCACAACCTACCAACCGAAGCAAATTATTTACATCTCCATTCAGAAGGTAGAAACATTGATTCCTCTCCCTTCCTCAACCCCCATCACACCACATACACATATGTACCTCACCTCACTCCTTAAATGTTCTTTTCAGGTTCTTCACCTACTATCATTCATCTATGTAGAGGTGACATTCTCTCCTTTGTTCCCTGCCTGCCACTCTTTCTCCTCATTATTCTTTCTCAGATATCTTGTTTGTAATTACCCATAAGATCCCCCACCCATGACAAGAGGCTTAGTTAGGTGGCAAAGTCATTCAACAAAAAGTCTGGAATTTGGATTTCATCGCATCTTCTGTCCTTAATTTATTTTGTGACCTTAACCTAGTATCACAACCTCTCTAACTTTTATTTTTCATTGTGGAAACTGCCATTAGCTCTATTTGATTTGTTCTCTAGTGATTATGACAGAATTGTCAGAGTCCTCGAATCATAGTGCTAGAAGCTGCCTTTGATCATAAAATGTTAGAAACAAAATGACAGAGCCATAATATAAGGAACCTTATAACATAAACTAATTGAGTTGGGCAGGATGATAGAACACAGCACTTTTTTTTACTGAAAGGGACTTTGGAACACAATGGGAGGGAATGTTTGAGATGGAAGTGATTTGGGATATTATTTAGTTTCATTCTTATTTTATAATTGGGGGGATGAGGTGTAGAGAGATGAGATGACACCGATGCTCTCATACCAAAAAAGCTGCAGAGGTTCAACTCAAACCCAGGTCTGCTGATTCTCAGTCCATTTGCTTGCACCAAATTGTCTCCCAGGGTTGGGGAGAACCTGGTAAAAGGGAAAATGGGGTGCACAGATTCTTTTCTTGGTAATGGAATTCTCTCCCACTGTTAGTTGGATAGAGCATTTGGTCCCCATCAGACTCCAAACCATGAGTTCTCCCAGCCTGTGAACTGCTGAGATGGACAGATGGGCCCAGAGCTTGTGTTACAGAGCAGTTGACACTTATGCTTCTCCATTATTATTTTCCACTCTTGTTCTATTTTCTATCTGTTCCATTTTTCCTCTTTTGAATATTTTCTTTCTTGCCTTCTGATCACTGTGTTCTGTATGGGACCAGAAGGGTTTTTTTTGTTTGTTTTCTAAAGGATTCTGTTGTAGGAGAAATAGACAAAAGTGTTGACAACTTTCTTTGTGACTGTGGGAAAGTCACTGTACCTTGAGGAGACTGAGTTTCTTTATCTGTAAAATGGGGATGGCTATCCTTGCTTTGCCTCTGTCTCAAGGTTGTTATTATGAAAAATGAGCAACTGGATGCAAAGTACTTTGAAAAATAGATTGCACTCTACATGCAGTGTGAGTTATAACAGCTATTTTACTTGTTCTCATGTACCAGTTTAGAGGAAGAGTTTGAATATTCTAGTGGCAGAAGATCTTTGCTGTCTCTTGACTGTAGGAATAAAAATTATAATTTCCAATTCTACATAGGGTACATTTGTCTAACCCAAACTTCCTAAAGCAAATTGCTTACAGCTTTATTCAGAAAGGAGGGAACACTTTTTCCCCTTCATTTGCCTCCTTAGAATTTCCACCCACTGCTCCTGGTTATGCTCTCTGGAGCCAAGTATTATAAGTGTAAGGTCTCTTCTAGGCATTTAACATACTGTAATTTGTGCTTTCTCCAATTAACAGATATTTACATAGGGTCTTTTTTAGGTTTATAAAATGCTTTAAATATATTTTGTAAATACATTATGTAATTTAAGTCTCATAACAGCTCTTCTAAGGCAAGTGCTTTGCTTTCATTACAGGTGAGGAAACAGGTTGAAAAAGTTTAATTGACTAACTTGCCCAAGTAAGTATCTAAGATGGAATTCAATTCTGGGACTTCTTAATTTCAAGTTCAGCACTCTATAATATATCATGATTTCTCTTAGATGCTCCCTTTCTATTAAATCTGTAAGACCTTCAAATGCTTGAATACAATGCCACCCTCACCATCTGAATGTTTTCTTCTCTAGAATAAAAATCCTTAGTTCTTTCTTTTGTTGTTGTTTAATCATGTCTGACTGTTCCTGACTCCATTTGGGATTTTTGTGGCAAAGATTTTGGAGTGGTTTGCCATTTCCTTTCCCAGTTTATTTTGCAGATGAGGAACTGAGACAGACAGCATTAAATGACTTGTCCAGAATCACGTTGCTAGTAAGTGTCTGAGAGTAGATTTGAATTCATGTACCCTTGACTCCATGCCTAGCACTCTATCCGCCACACCAATTAGTTTTCCAGTTCCTTATATGATACGGGCTAAAGAGCTTTCAAATCATCCTTCCTCTCCTTGGGGCAAACATGAGCTTAATAATCCTTTCTTAAATTGTGGTGCCAAGAAATGAACACAATATTCCAGATTTTGCCTGAATAGGGCAGAGAACAACAGGACTAGCATTCCTTTATTTCTCTAAGTTGTCTTTTTAATGTATCCTGAGATTGTACGAGCTTTTTCATACCACATCAAACTGCTACATATTTTAAAAAATATTTCATTTTTAATTTATGGAATAAAATAAGTACTTCCATAACATAGTATGATTTAAAAAGATGATTGCATATGAAACTGCAAATCTATTATGTATTATATGCTATTCCTTTTAAATATAATGAAGTTATCATGGGGATTTCCTTTTCCCTTTTCCCCCCTCCCCTGCCCTAGATATGACTACCATTAGACACAAATATGTGTGTATATTTACACACATGCATATATGTATGTATGTATGTATGTATGTAAACATATTCTACACATACTTCTATTTACCAGTTCTTTCTCTGGATGCAGATAGTCTTTTTTTCATATGTCCTTTATAATTAATTTGGGTATTTATAATAGTGAAAATGATATTCATTCAAAGTAATTCTTAAAACAATATTGCTGTAATTGTGCACAATTTTCTCTTGGTTCTCATTTTGCTCTTCATTATGTCATGTAATTCTTTCCATGTTTTTCTAAGATCATTGAGCTTATTGTTTCTTTTTTTTGGCGGGGCAATGGGGCTTAAGTGACTTGCCCAGTGTCACACAGTACATGTCATGTTTCTGAAGCTGTATTTGAACTCAGGTCCTCCTGAATCCAGGGCCGGTGCTTTATCCACTGCACCACCTAGCTGCCCCCAAGCTCATTATTTCTTATAGCACAATAGTATTCCATCAAAACCACACACTGAAACTTGTTCAACCATTCCCTAATTAATGGACATCCCTGCAATTTCCAGTTCTTTGCCACAACAAAGAGAGCTGCTATAAAATTTTTAGAACATATAGGGTTTCCCCCCCCCTTTTTCCTAATCTTCTTTGGAAAAATACTTAGTAGTGGTATTGCTGGATCAATGGCTATAGGCAATTTAATAACTCTTTGGGTATAATTCCAGATTGCTCTCCAAAATGATTGGATCAGTTCACAATTCCATAACAATTAATTAGTATCCCAATTTGTTTTGATTTCTTCAGTGGAAAACTATGTTTTTATAGCCGTTGACCATTTATCAATTGGGGAATGATGTATTATAGATTTGGTATAGTTCTTTATTCCTTTGAGATACAATATATTCATCTGAGAAACTGTCTATAATCCCCCCCTCCCTACCCCTAGCTTTCCTTCTGATCTTTTCTGTTTGTTCTATTTGTACACGTCCCTTTTTTTCCCCACAGTCCAGTAATTTATTTTAAATTTGAGTAATTTCAAATTGCACAATCAAAATTGAACAGCAATATTTTGTTTGAAGTCTCTCTTCTGTACACTCAGTGATCTAAAACACCACAATATCCAACATACACAAACCTCAGGGAAGGGTTAGTAAATACACATGGATTGGAATCATGGTGCTCTTTGTTCCTGAATGGAATGGTCCCACAAAAAAAGCACAGGATACAGCACAACATAAGGGCATCTGTTACATATGGAGTGAGCAAAACACGCTAGCATTTCTATATGGTACACAACTTTTTTTAATTTAATGCAATAAAATTATCTATTTTACACCTAACTTAGCTCTTTCTATATTTTGTTTATTTTTAAATTATTTGCCTGTCCGTAAGTCTGATAAGTAATATGTTCCATGGTCTATATTTCTGGTAACATCTCTCTTTATATACAGGTCATATATCCATTTTGAAGGGGCAGCTAGGTGGCACAGTGGATAGAGCACCAGCCCTGGAGTCAGGAGGACCCGAGTTCAAATAAGGCATCAGATACTTGACACTTATTAGCTAGGTGACCCTGGGCAAGTCACTTAACCTCAGCTGCCTTATCAAAAAACAAAAATGAAAACATATTTTCATTTTGACCTTATCTTTGTAAATGTTGTAAAATATTGGTCTATGCCCATTTTCTGCCATGTTGGTTTCCAATTTTCCCAACAATTTCTATCAAACAATGAATTCTTATCCCAAAATTTCAAGTTTTTATATTTGTCAAATATGAGGTTATTATATTTATTTGCTGCTATATATCCTATATCTACTCTATTCCACTAATCAACTTTCTATTTCTTAGCAAGGGCCAGATAGTTTTGATAATCACTGCCTTATAATATAGTTTAAGATCTGGCACTGCCAAACTTCTTTCATTTATGTTTTTATTACTTCCTTTGATTCTTGACTTTTTGTTCTTCCAAATGAATTTGTTATTATTTTTTTTTCTAGTTCAGTAAAATAATATTTTGGTAATTTAATTGGGATGATGTTGAATATAAAAATTAGTTTAGGTAGAATTGCCATTTTTATTATATTGGCCCTGCCTACCCCAGAAAAATTAATATTCCTCCGATTTTATTAATATTTTAAAATAAATGTGTTTATAAAGTTTCTGGTTTGATTTGGCAGGTGTACTCCCCGGTATTTTATAGAGTTATTTATAGAGTCTAGAGTTATTTTAAATGCAGTATCTTTTACTATCTCTTCTTGAGGGTTTTGTTTGTGATATATAGGAATGATGATGATTTATGTAGATTTAGTTTATATCTTGAAGACAAACTTTATTTTTTTCCTATTGGATTTCATTTTATCAGATTCATCCCAATGGTCTAAACTTTCAATCAGCACTTTCCATGAGCAGCTCTGCTTGTTTTGAATCCTGGGAATATTATACTCCACCCAAGATAAACTGATCACCTGAAATCTCCTTATTTTTCTGATTGAGTCAGATTTGATACTCAAAACCTTCTCAACTCCCGTAGTTGCCTCTTCCCTCTTATTGGAGGGCTGGAAGGGAGAGAACTAAACCTCACCTAAAGTATTCCTTTATAGAGGGCTGGGATCCAAAACTCTCCTGGTAGATTTCCACTTTCCATCAGCTGCTCTGATTGGTTTTGATTATATAAAATATCATGCTTCCTGTCTCCCTCCCCCCATTCCATCACCAAAAGCTTCTCTTTGTATGTTTTCTTGACTCAAAGCTTCCTGAGGGTAGGGGCTATCTTTTTATTATCTTTATCCATAGAAGTCAGCATGGTGCCTCACACATAGTCAGCACTTAATACATATTTATGAAATTAAATTAACCTTTTCTTGAGACAATTGAGGTTAAGTGACTTGCTTGGGGTCATACAGCTAACAAGTGTCTAAGGCTGGATTCGAACCCAGGTCTTCCTTACTCCAAGGCCAGTGCTCTTTCCACTGCACCACCTAACTACCCAAAATTAAGATAACCTTTTTACATCCTTTTGGATTCACATTATGTCAACCTTTGTGTTAATTTTTCTTTTTTAGCTTTGTTGTGGCCTCAGATGTAATGATCATATTATTTATCCCTTTATTCATGTTGTTGATAAAACTGTTAAATATCACAGAACCAAGAAAGGTGCCAAGAATTTTCTTTCTTTCTTTCTTTTTCATGCTGAACATGCTAATGTAGATGACATATTTCTTTCTGTATACCTGTACTAAAACTTGCCAATTTGCTGACCTTTATAGTGTACACAAACAACCTGGACGTTGTTATTCTTCTGGATAGGCATGAAGCAGATGTTGTATTTCTGCCTCAGCTCCTTGGAAAATGGGGACGACATGAACCTGTGCCAAATGTGTGAGGGTACAGTGAAATGTCTCTTGTAGTTCTTGCTGTGGTTCAAGGTCACAAAGGGATTTGGACTTGATTTTAGCTGAACAAATGGGACCAACCAAAAAGAGCCACGTGCACTGCCTGGCACCAGAAACCTAGCCTCTTCTGGAGTTTTCTTTCTTAAAGGGCCCTTCATTGCATGTAATTCTGTTGCTCAGTAAATTATGTTTTTCATTTCTGACTTTTTAACATTTGTTTATGCTCTAATGCATATTAAATTTTAAAAGTTTGCTATGTATAGCTGAGGAGTATGTAAATTAATTTTCATTTCTATTCAGTAAAAATCAGAAATATTTATCATCACTAGTTTTTCTCAGGTTCTATTCAGGTCTTTAGCTTATATTTTGTTTGTTATTTGATTAGATTTGTATATGTCTGAAAGATGTATATTAAGGTCCCCTACTATTGTAGTTGTAGTATTTATTTCTTGTTCCAATTTAAGAAATTTTTCCTTTAAGTATGAATTTATGTGCAAATATATTAAATATTGCTATTGATTCTGTATCTTTGGTACTTTTAGCATAATTTTATTTCTTTATTTCTCTTTTCATCTTTTCTATATGTACTGTGTCCCTATCTGAATTCAAAATTGTGTTCTGCTTTTTCAACTTCAGCTAAAGCATAAAAGATTTTTTTCCAAATACTCATTTGAAATCTATGTGAATCTTTGTGTTTCAAGTAAACAACATATTGTCAGTTTCTATTTTCTAATCATTTGTGCTATCATCTTCCATTTTATGTGTAAGTTTGTTGCTTTCACATTCATAGGTAGGATTTTTTATTGTGAATTCCTGTCCATTTTGTACTCTTATAATTTTCCCTCTCTCTACTCTCACCTCCCTCTTTATAAATAAGAGGGTAGTGGAAGAAAAAAAATTGGACAAAGACTTGGGATCTTAAAAGTGAAACCATCCAGCCAAAATGGCAGAGTACCAGCCAGGTCCCATCTGAACTCTCTCAACAGTCCCCTCTGAACAACTTTCAAATAATTCCTGAAATCAAATTTTGGTACTACAGAGTCAAAAAGGTCAGAGGGAGGCATTTTTCCAGCCTAAAATAATGTAGGAAGTCAGAAGGAGAGGTTTGTAACACTGCTGTGGAAACAGGACTGGTGTGTGGAAGGTGCACCTGTGGTAGGCCTTGGAGACAGCTGTGATTGCAGCAGCAACAATAGTTTGGGGAGCTCTCAGACTCGAGGTGTTAAGGAGTCAGACAAATGGTCAGAAACAGATTACAGGAAACCCTTTGCTGGTGCTGGACATAACTGGCACTCTATTACCCATGCCCAATTCTGGATTATGGTTCCAGAGTGGAGAGGAGTTCTGGTAATCAGTCACAAGGGATCAGTGCATCTTATCACAGTTCTGAGACAAAGAGGAGTGCTAGCACTTGTTACTGCAAGGGACCAGGTGCTCTTCCTGGATAAAGACAAGAGCATAGACCAGAAGAGCAATAACCATACTGTAACGATTGGAATAACGCCACCTGCTGGATACTTACTGTAGAGGAGTTCTGCCCATGAAGGGAAGGTCTTTGAGGGCAAGACCAGGAGTCAGGAAGTGACGCGGGCTAGTGGGAGGAGGAAGGAAGAGACTGGCGCTCAGTCTCGGTCTCTTTACTCTGGACTCTGGCGGCGAAGGGAGCTAGAAATGTGCTCTCCCTTTAATAGATAGGAATCTAGGCCTTTTTCTCTCTCTTTACCAAATTCTTATTCTCCTTAATAAATGCTTAAAAGTCTAACTCTTGCTAAAGCTTATAATTTATTGGCGACCACTCATTAGATATTTTAGACAGTTTAGCTAGAATTTTAGCCTTAACAATACCTTTCTCCAGATACCACATTGGAAGCAACTAAAACTTACAGACCCTAGGAACTAGTTATGAAAATAATAGCATGAAAAAGCCTGAAGCATGGCACAGTGACTCTCCATTGCCAAGTGATCAAGAGACAACTTTAACATAATGTTCAAAGTGAAGAAATAGGCTGGTAAAATGAGCAAAGGACAAAAAGAAACTTGGTTATAAAAAGTAATTTTAGTGGCAGGGAAGAGCAAGACATAAACTTGGACGAAGATAACATGATGACAACAGGTATAAGAAAATCCTCAAAGAAAAAATGGTAATGGCTCAAGCACAACAAGAACTTATGGAAGCATTAAAAAGAAAGAGATGAGTGGAAGAGAAAAAAATAGGAAAAGAAATGAGAGTGAGGTAAGAAAATGTGCAAAAATAATTAACAGCTAACTTTAAAAAGCACAAAATACTGAATAAAATAACATCTTAAAACACAATTGGCCTAACTAATGGAAAAAGAGGTACACAGTATCACTGAAGAAAATAATACCTTAAAAATAAAATTGTGTAAGTGCAAGCTAATGACTCCATGAGACATCAAGGAACAATAACTCAAGTTAAAATAATGAAAAAAATAGAAGAAAATGTGAAACATCTTATTGGAAAAACAACTTCCCTGAAAAACGGAGGAGAGATAATTTAAGAATTATTGGACTACCTGAAAGCATTGATTAAAAAAAAGCCCAGACATCATCTTCATGAAATTATCAAGGAAAAGTACCCCAGTATTTTAGATCCAGAGGGTACAATGGAAATGGAAAAGATCCACTGGCTGAAAGAGATACCAAAATGAAAACTGCTGGGAATATTATAGCCAAATTCCAGAGCCCCCATGTCAGGGAGAAAACATTGCAAGCACTTAGAAACAATTCGAATATCATGGAGCCATAGTCATGATAAGGAAAGATTTAGCAGCTTCCATGGTAAAGTGAAGGGCTTGGAAATACAATATTCTGCTGGCCAAAGGAGCTGGGATTACAACCATGGATCACCTACCCAGCAAAATTATATATAAACCTTCGGGGGAAAAATGTCTATTTAAGGGAATAGATTCCATGTATTCCTGGTGAAAGAAAAAGCAAAGCTGAACAGAAACTTTGACATTCAAACACAAAATTCAAGAGAAGCATAAAAAAGGTAAATATGACTCAGTGGACTTGAGCTGTTTACATTCTTTTATGGGAAGATGATACACATAACTCCTAAGAATTTGTTCATTGTTGCTAGGATTTCCCCTTTTTTACAGGGCTCTAGGACCAGTTTGTGTCTTAGGTTCCACCTACAATGTTTCTTCATAGTGATAGAATCCAAATTTATTTCTGTGTGGGTTCCCATTATAAGCTTTAGGAACATCTTGGGATGGATTTTGCCTAGGACCAACTGGACTAGGACCACTGGTACCTCTCTGAATTATTCCTGGAATGCCCTGACAATACTCTCAGCTAGGGTAGAGTTATTGGGCCCTGTTAAAGCTGGGCTAGCCCAAGTTCTTTCTTTTCTTTTCTCTTTGCTTTGCTTTCCATTTCTTTTTCTTTGTGGGGCAATGACAGTTAAATGACTTGCCCAGGGTCACACAGCTAGTAAGTTTCAAATGTCTGAGGCCAAATTTGAACTCAGGTCCTCCTGAATCCAGGGCCAGGGCTTTATCCACTGTGCCAACTACCTTCCCCTCCAGGCTCTGTTTCTTGGAATGCTGAAGGTGCTCCCTACTAAGCCTGGTTTAGGGAATCAGCCACAGTTCCATCTTGGGCAGAGAGTAGTCACTTCCAGGTGGATACACTCAGAATGTCTCAAGTCATGCTCCTGCAGCCATGGGTATTGAGGAAGGCTGGACCTGGGTGATAAGAAGTTCAGGAATGGAGGTCGGAAAATGCCCTGGAAGGCACCTGAACTTTACCCTTTAGGATTAGTTCTCAAACTGTGATATGTTTATCTTTGGCCATTGAAAGAATATGGAGAGGGGGCAGCTAGGTGCCACAGTGGATAAAACACCGGCCCTGGATTCAGGAGGACCTGAGTTCAAATCTGGCTTTAGACACTTACTAGCTGTGTGACCCTGAGCAAGTCACTTAACCCTCATTGCCCTGAAAAAAACAACAATCAAAAAACCCACCAAAGAGTATGGAGAGGATTCCCTCTGTGGTTCGGTGGGGGCAGTCTAGTAGAATGGTATGGCACATCTCCAAGGCCCAGTGAAGTGCTTATGTAGGATCTGGAATTTTCTGCAGGCCAGAAATCTACATAACCTTTCAAATTCCTCTAATCCCTCCTCTTCAGGAGAGTCTTTCAAACAGTCATTATGCCCCTACCTGCTAAATTTTATTTTTCCAGGGCAAACATTTTCCAGTTCATTTAACCATCCTCATATCCCTCTGTCTTGATAATATCCCTTCTGAAAATATGTCACTCAAAACTGGACAAAATCTTTCAGATGGTGCCTGACTCAGGCATTCTGGTCTCTATACTTCCTTGGTGTTTTTTAGTGTAATCTATTTGTTTCAGATTTTTATCATAGCCATGTTAGAGTATAAACTCCTGGAGGGTGGCTATATCTTCTCTCTCTCTGTACCCCCTAGGAAGCCTGGTTCAATGCTGGCAGCATAGCAAGTGCTCAATATTGACTTGTTGACTTTATTGCAGGATAAGACTATTGAGTTGGCAAACTGAATGATGCCCTGTTGAGCCTCGCAAAGAAAATGTATTCACTGGATATATTACTATCAGGCTTATAGGAGGAGCCATATGGAACTGTTGAAGGGATTCCAAAACCCAAGTGTGCCACTTCCTCTGGAGATGCCTGCAAATGCTTTTATTAGTAGCAATCACTTAACCATAGCTTCTTCTGAGCTAACTCTTCAGTGCTGCCAATTGAATTTTCCCTTCCAATGTTAGTCACAAAATCTTCAAGTTGGAAGAGTTCTGAGAAGGCATTTAACTCAACAACTCACCCCAGGCAAGAAGCTGCTTTATAACAGACCTAAAAATGGTCCTTATTGCTTTGACTGAATACCTTAAATGACAGGGAACTTACTATATCTTGAAGGAAACTCTTCCATTTTTGCAAAGCTCTGATTCATAGGGAGTCCTTATAAAAAGTAGAAAACTACCTTCCTGTAATATTTAGCCACTGGTCTTACTTCTGCATTCAGGGACTGGGTAATCCAAGTCAAAATCTCATCTCTTTGAGACCTATTTAATTACTTAAAGACAACAATGATACTAATTTCTCTGGTCTGGGCTAATAATCCCCACTTTCTCCAATTGATCCTTATATGATATGGTTTTTCATATTTATTTGCTTTCTTTTAGCTCATTACTTTAACAGAATCATCTAGAACTGAACATAATATTGGAAATGGAATGAGGTTAGGCCAAAGACAAGTGGGACAAAAGCCTCCTCTGTTTTCAGTTACTTTTTTAAGAGGTAGCATGGTGAAATGGATACAGTGCTGGTCTTAAAGTCTATAAGACTTGGGTTTGAATCACACCTCAGACCATAACTATATGATGAAGGGTAAGTAATTTTTTAATATCTCTAGGCCTCATTTTTCGAGCTCTAAATCTGTGATCCTATGACCTATATGTCTTTTGATAAACATCTATATAGCACTTTCCATGTGGAAAATCCTGTTCTTTTAGGAAAAACAGAGTTCTTATTCTAAATGTTCCTATGATCTAATAGTCAGGAAAGACATGTACACAAATAATTAAGACACAAGGGAGAATTAATACAAAACAAAGGTCTGGGAAGTAGGCTGCGAGAAATATAAGGAAGAGATCACTTACAACTTGAGCTACTGCTGATTTATTACTACTTTCTGGAGGATATAGCAGCTGACAGTAATATTTATTAAGCACCTAAGATAGCTAGGCACCATGCTAAGCACTGGGGATAGAAATAAAGGAAAAATACAGGGATCCTACAATGTAAGCAGAGTAGGGGGGAGACAACATGGAAAAAACTGCATACAAATAATCTATACACAGGATAAATAAGGGATAACCAGTGGAGAGAAGATGCTATAATTAAGGGGAGATGGGAAAGCCTTCTTGTAGAAGGTAGAATTTTCTGACAATTCAAGAGACAGGTGGTTAGTAAAAGTGACTTCTAGGCATGAGAGATTTCATGAGCAAAGACAATGTTATAGGAACATTTAGAATAAGGGTTCTGTTTAGTAACCAAAGAAGTGAATATCTAATAGTGGAATTTCAGATATGATGTAAATAAATTTTAACAGTCATAAAACCCATAAAGAATATTATGACAAAAAGATGGGCTGAGATTATTTTCTAGCCAAAGAAAGATTAAAAGGGGATGTGCTGGGCTATGAACTGAGTCTAACCCTGTGATCATGCCAACACAGTCCCCAAGCAGGATGTGCCAGAGAAACTTTCCCCTGAGCCTCCAAATTAGCTACAGCACCAGCAACCAGCGTCTTCTGGAACTAAGCTTACAGTATGGTGAGAGGGCTGAAAAGCTTTTCAGGGTGGTGGGGATATACAGGGGTGTCTGTGGGACCTAAAGAGGAATTTGGCTTCCCCACCTCAGCAGGGAACCAGGAAGAAATCTTGAGTGGTAGGAAACCCAGGTGGGGGAGTGGTTCTGGTTTGTTTGAGCTAAGAACCATGGCACACAAAGTTCTGCTGGCTGGTTAATTATCAAGTTACCTTGAGGTTATCTTCCTACCAGAGAACAGGCCAGGTGAGAGAAAAACCTTTCCTCCCTCAAACCAAAACATCTGGCACCCTGTGAAGATTAGGACAGTGTAGGTTGGAAGTAGGGCCCCACTATAAGAGGGAGTTAAAAGACAAGTAAAAGACTGCAATATGAGCAAGCAAAGAAAGTTGAGAATTATAGAAAGTTTCTTTAATGACAAGGAAAATCAAGGTGTACCTTCAGAAGAGGATAACAACCTCAGAGCCCTTAAATGCAAAGCTTCCAAGAAAAATATGATTAGTCTCAGGCCATGGAAGTGCTCAAAAGGTATTTTGAAGAGAAAGTAGGAGAGATAGAAGGAAGATTTAGAGAGATGCAGGAAAGAATGTAAAGAAAAATGAGAGTGATGCAGGAAACTCATGAGAGAAAAAAGCTTGAGAAGTCAAATGTAAAAGGAGATAAAAACTGTCTGAAGAAAATAATTGCCTAAGAATTAGGATTGACCAAGTAGAAGCTAGTGATTTTATAAGAAACCAAGACACAGTAAAGCAAATCCAAATGAATAAAAAATAGAGGGCGATATTAAATATCTCCTTGGAAAAACAGCTGGCCTGGAAAATGGATCTAGGAGAGAGAATTTGAAAATCATTGAACTACCTCAAAACCATGACCAAAATAAGAGCTTAGACACCATCTTCCAAGAGATTGTCAGGGAAAATTGCGCTGATATTTTAGAAGCATAAGGTAAAATAGAAATTGAAAGAATCCACTGATCACCTCCAGAAAGATATCTCAAAAGGAAAACCTCCAGGAATATTATAGCCAAATTCCAGTGTTCCCCATTCAAGAAGAAAATATTGCAAGCAAGTAGAAAAAAGGAATTCAAATACTGTGGAGTTACAATAAGGCTAAAACAAGATCTAGCAGCAACTACATTAATGGATTGGACAGCATATACTATGATATTCCAGAGGGCAAAGGAACTGGGACTATAGCCAAGAATCATGTACTCAGAAAAACTGTGTATAATCTTTCAGAGGAAAATTGGGACTTCAAGGAAAAAGAGGACTTTCAGGCATTTGTGAAAAGATCTAAACTGAATAGAAAATTTGACTTTCAAATACAAGACCCTAGAGAAGCATAAAAAGGTAAAGAGGAAAAAGAAATCTTGAGATTAAACTGTTTACATTCCTACATGGGAAGATAATACTTTGAACTCATAAGAACTTTCTCAGTATTAGGGTCAGTGAAAGGAATGCCCTTAGAGGACACAGGTCTGAACTAAATACAAAGGGATGATATCTGCAAAGCATTTATTTTTTGTTTCTCCTTGTTCTTTGTGGGTCAAACAGGATGGGGTATCTTATATCCGGGGCTAGATTTGGGCTCAGGGCCTCCTGGGTCAAGGGCTGGTTCTTTGTCCACTGTGCCACCCAGATAACCCATTGTGACATCTTTAAAATAGGGTTGAGGGATAGGAGGAAAAGACTGGGGGAGGGGGAAGGGGAGAGGTGGAGATGTGGAATGGGGAGAGGTACTTCACAGGAAGGAAACAAGAAAAAAAGTTTATGGAGGGGAGGGGAAGAGGGGGAAGGAGTGGGGGAGCGAGTGAACCTTACTATCATCAGAATTGGCTCAAAGAGGGAATAACATATATAATCAAGTAGGTATAGTAATATATCTTTGCCTTGAGGGAAAGTGGGAGGGGAAGAAGATAAGGGGGGAGAAGAGGGGAAGGAGGGAAGGGCAGATTGGGGGAGGGAGCAATAAAAAGCAAAACACTTCCTTGGAAGGTGAAGATGTTCTGCATAACTGCACATGTGTGACATATTGAATTGTTTGATTTCATAGGGAGGGTTGAGGAGGGAGGGAAGAAGAAAAATTTAGAACATAGAATTGGCTCAAAGACCTTAATCTCATCAGAGTGGGCTCAAGGAGGGAATAAAATTTACACCCAACTGGGAGGAATAATATATTTAACCCTATAGGAGGGGAAGAGGATAAGGAGGAAAGGGTGAAAGAAGTGAGGGCAGAGGGGAGGTGGTGGCCATCAGAAGCAAAACACTTTTGAGGGGGAATAGAGTTATAAAAATAGAAAATAGAGTAAATATCATGGGAAGGGAATAGGGTGGAAGGAAATAGTTATGATGATTGATTATAATGGCAAAATCTATCATACCTACATTTCTGGGCTATTGTGAAGAAAATTCTTTGTCAAGTTTAAGGTACTATATAAAGATTATGATGAACAGGATGCTGCAGAAAACCTGGAAAGACCTACATAAACTAAAGCATAGTGAAACATACTGTATACAAAATAACAGTAATAGTATAAGATGGGTAGGACATGGTTATTTTCAGCAATGCAATGATTCAATATAATGTTGAAGGACTTAAGAAAAATGCAATCCATCTGCAGAGAAAGAATTGATGGTATCTGAGAACTGATTGAAGCATAATTTTTTTGACAGTTCCTCATATTGAAGTTGTGTTTTTATCTTATTCTCTCACAACCTAGCTAATATGGAGATGTTTTCCATGACTACTCATGTAAAACTTATATTGAATTGTTTGAGTTCTTTATGGGTGGGGGTGGGAAGGGAGAAAGGAAGAGAAGTTGGAACACAAAGTTTTTAAAGATTGATGTCAAAATTTGTTTTTACATGTAATTTGGAAAATAAAATTCTAAATGGAGAAAAAGCAAAACAAAACAAAAATATTATAAAACATATAATCCAACCTCCTCATTTTACAAATAAATTGATGTCCAGAAAGTCAGAGAGGAAAGGAGGCTAAGGGAGGTGGTGTGGTGATGAGATAAGATTGCAGCTGACAAGCTTAACAAGGGATGAACATCTTGTTCTGGTGGAGTTGAAACCAGGAAGAGCTGCAGGTGCAGAATGGAGTGACTAGATAACTTCTAAGACCTATTCTAGCTCTTACATTCTGTTAACCTGGAACTCAGCACGATGTAGTATCAAGTGCTTTGTATTTATAATGAGTAGACCAGGATTTGAATCCTATCTCTGTTACTTATTACTTGGGTGAATTTGAACAAATCCTCTACTATAAGCCTCAGTTTTTCACTGGTAAAATTGTGCTGGTAGTATTGTGAATGTTGCCTGGTCATTCTGGAGAATATTTTTTTTTATTTTAATAAAAATACACATTTTTATTTAAAGTTTTGAGTTCCAAATTCTATCCCTCCTTCCCTCCCTTCCCTCCATTCCCTCTCCCTTCCTTCAGGTGGCAAGCAATCAGATATAGGACATGCATGTGCAATAATTATGTAGAATATTACCATATTTAGTCTTGTATAAGAAAATTTGAATCAAAGAAAAATGAAAGTAAAAAATAGTATGCTTCAGTTAGTGCTCAATATTATGCTTCAGTTAGTGCTCAATCAATAGTATGCTTCATCATTAGTTCTTTTGGATTCTCTTGGATCATTGTATTGCTGAGAATAGTTCAGTAATTCACAGTTCTTCATCAAACTATATTTCTGTTTTTGTTGTTGTTGTTGTTTTTGGTGGGGCAGTGAGGTTTAAGTAACTTGCCCAGGGTCAAACAGGTAGTAAGTGTCAAGTATCTGAGGCTGGATTTGAACTCAGGTCCTCATGAATCCATGGACAATGCTTTATCCACTGTGCCACCTAGATGCCCCAAATGATATTCCTGTTACTGTGTACAATGTTCACCTCGTTCTGCTCTCTTCACTATACATCAGTTCATTTAAGTCTTTCTAGACCTTTCTGAAATCATCCTGCTTCTCAATTCTACTAGTGCAATAATATCTGGAGAGGAATTTGGAGCTATACCCCTTAAATTTACTAAACTGTGGTACCCTTTGACTCAGCTATAGGCCTATAGACCTATAACCCAAAGAAATCAAACAAAGAGGAAAAAGTCCTATGTGTAAAAAATGTTTATGGTAGCTCTTTTGGTAGTAGAAAAGAACTGGAAATTAAGGATGTGTCCATCAGTGGGGAAATGGCTGAAGAAATTATGGTATGTGAATATAACAGAATATTATCATAGTATAAAAGTGATGAAAGAGATGATGGCAAAGAAATCTCGGAAGACTTGCATGAAGTGATGTAAAGTGAAGTAAATAGAACCAGGATGACAATTAATAGCATAATCTTTTAAAAAATGAACTATTTTGCTATACATAAGAACTCTAATCAATCAGTGATCAGCCATGATTCTAGAGACTTATGATAAAGAACTCTCCTCATCTCCTGATGAGATGGATCAGAAAATAATAGCACCTTCCTCCCAGAGTTGTGGTGAGGATGAAATTGAGATAATATTTGTAAAGGACTTTGTAAAACTTAAATCACTGTATAAATGCTACATACTGCTACTATGGATACAACTAGTACTTTAGGAAATTATTTTGGTATCTTTGTGGTGGATGAACCAGAAGGGAGAGAGACTCAAAACAGAGAGAACAATTAAAAGGATATTTCCAAAGTTCAGGTGAGAGGTGATGCACCTGGGGAAGGTGTTGTGTCAATGGAGACAAAGGGACAGATTTGCAAGATGAGTAGAGATAAAATTTAGCAACTGATTTTATAACAACAACAACAACACCTAACATTTCTATTGTGTTTGTTGTGTGCCAGGGACTGTGCTAAATGCTTATCAATTATTATTTCATTTGATCCTCACAACAACCATGGGAGGTAGGTGCTATTATTATCATTTTATAAATGAGAAACCTAGAGCAAGCAGAAATTAACTGACTTGTCTACAGTCGCACAGCTAGTAAGGATTATGAGGAATCAACATGATTTCTAGAATGGACGGGTTTCTCCCCACTACCCCACCCTATTACTTCCCCAGCAATAATCCCCAATAATTTCTTGTCACAGAAAAATGATGCATTTTATTCTGAGCACAAAAACATAAGCACTGTCAACTGCAGACTAAAGATGTGCAAAGTTATTTGCCCCTGTGCTAAATGTTCCCAGGTAACATATGCCTAGGATACAAGAAAAGACAGTGGCCTGGTTGATTCCTGTGACTTCTCAGGTTTTCAAGAGGGAATTGAAAGTGGAGCTAGGGCTGTTTAAAATTTATGCAGGTTTTGACCTTCATGACTGTGATTGCTCTCTGCTCCTAAGTCATTGCTTAATTAAAAGCATGTTTAGATAGAAGCTCTCTGTTCTGAAGGAAGTAAAACTATGCCAGATTTGCTTTTATTTTATTTGTGTTCCTCTTTATCTGGAAGGCCTTGGCATAAGGTTATCATAGAAAAATGCCCTATCCCAGAGATATGCCAGCAGGTTGCAAATCCTGACGTATCATTATCTTACTGAAACAACTCAAGTTTATGAGATTGTTAGAGGGGGGAAAATAGAACCAAAGCATTTGCTGAGTTATGTCAAGAAAAACAATGAAAAATTAAGAACTAGAATTTCAATGAGCAATAATTATTCTTCCTTTTAAAAAAAACAAATATCAAATGATACCAATTTCCTTTCTTTATGAGAGGAAATTTTTTTTCCTTCTGCTGTTCCTTCTTGCGTCTGGAAGGAAAATATTTGAAAAGGCCTTTTCTTGTTAAGGTAATTGAAAATTTAAATGTTTAATGCATTTTTTAAAAATGCCAACACATTTCCATTTCTCTTTTCCAAATAAGACATAGAAAGAGAGTCACATGGCCCTAGACAATGCAACTCCAGGAAGTAGAAAGAACACTGTGCTGTAAGCCAGGAGACATGGGTCCAAGAGTGGCTTTGTCACTCATAAACTGAGTGATCTTGGACAAATATATTTCCCACTCTGGGCCTCTGGTCACTCCTCTATAAAATGAAGGAATTGGACTAGATAATCTTCAATGCCCCTTTCAGCTCTAATATTATTTATCTTCTAAAGTCCTTTTCATTCTAACACTTATATTCTCTGGGTTCTTTAAGCTCTAACAATTTATAGTCTAAGATTTCTTCCCACTCCAGGATCCCACATCCAGAGTTCACATTCTGTTTGTTCAATTACTCTTGGTATCATATTCTTGGGATTCTTCTATCTCTGATATTCTATGTTTTATTGTCATATGCAGTCCTACGATTCCATTTTTTGTGTGTTTGCTTGTTTGCAATTCCATTTTCACTCCAAGATTCTACTAAAGTACTTTGCATTTCTAACATTTTAAAATAGAATATAAAAGCTGAAAGTGACCTCAAAAATCCCTTCCATCACATTTCTTATAGGAAGTTTTGCTAAGTCACCTATAATGGTTGGATGGAACTATTTGTTTTTTTCCAAATAAGCATGAATGAGTTTAAGTGTAATTCCAATTGTGGAATAAAATCCTTTGTACATGTTTTAAGGGATGTGACTCCTAATCTACCAAGGCAACCCATTCCACTTTTTTTTTTTTGAGGCTTCTGATTAGAAATTTTTTTTAAGGTAAGCCTTAATCTGTTTATTTCCAAGTTCCATTCACTGTTTTTACTTCTATCCTCTGACACCAAACAGCATAAGTCCAATCCCTCTCCTTCCACTCCACCCTTCAAATACTTGAAGAAAGCTATCATGCCCTTTCTCATACAGGATCCTTTTAAAGCATGTTCTTCAAGGCTTCTCACTTTTCTGGATGCACTTCAGTTAATCTATGTATTCCCTAGAGTATGGTTACCTAGAATTGAACAAAGTATTCCAAGGATAACCTAATTAGAGATTATTATATTGGAGATATTACCTCCCTAATTTTGGTCAATATGCCTCCCAATGCAGCTTAGTAGAATATTAGCTTTTAAAAATTGTCATATAGTACTACTTACTCTTATTGAATTTAATAGCAACTAAAATTCCTTTTTTTAAAAAAAAAACTTGTCTAGTCATGACTCTCCTGCATACAAGTATTTCTGAAGTGGAATTTCTCATCTTATATGTAGATATTTATAATTGTCCCTATTAATTTTTAAAAAATGTTATTTTCCTTTTTTTCAATGATCAAGGCTTTATTTTCGCCTTCCTCTGAAAAAGAAAGAAATGTAGAACCCCCTTTCACATGACAGTCATGAAAAAAAATTCCTATGTTGTTCACATCCAAAAATAAATTTCTCATTCTGTATATTAGTCCATCATCTCTCTGTCATGAAGTGGCCAGTGTTCATTATTAGTCCTCTGGATCATAGCCAGTCATTTAGTTGATGTTCTGTAGTCTTTCAAAATTGTTAAATTTTGTAATATTGATCCTATAACATAATTTGTTTTCTGCTGCTGCTTGTTTCTCTCTGCATCCATTCATGCAAGTCTTTCTATGTCCTTTTGAAACAATCTTTTCCTCCTTTTCTCATGGCATAATCATATTCCTTTTCAAGTTCATGTTACTTGATTTTCTCCATTTTTCATAGGACTTAGAACTAGAAGAGATGTAAGAGGCCACCTAGTTAAATCCTCCATTTTATAGATGGAGAAATGGAACCTTAAAGAAGTTATTCAACTTGCACTTGCACAGAGATGGGAATCAAGGCTGGATCCTTGGCCTCCAAATTTCATTCTCTTACATCTGTGCCAGACTATCTCCCTAGTTCCAGCCTATTTTATTTATGGATTCTCATTCTGACATCCAATGTTTTTAGTATTTCTCCATAGTTTATCTCATCTGTAAATTTGACAAGTATACCATCTGCACTTTTATCCCTGGAAAATGGACATTTCCCTTCAAGTTGTCATCAATATTTTAACAGTTCTTTGTATCCACTTCCATGACTCCCAACACTTTGAGAATAGTCAAGGAGAATCAACTACTATATTCAGCCAGGTCTCAATATAATTCATGGTATACTAATTTAACTGGCATTTTCTCCCTTATCCATAAGCATATTATAGATGACTTTCTCAAATACTTTGACAAAATCCAAGTATATTATTTCAACAGAATTTCCATTGGGTTACCAGCATGGGAAATCTGTCAATAAAGGAAACACGATCAGTCTGTCATGGCTTGATCTTGATGAAATCCTGCTTATTTTTCTTGATAATTTTTATATCCTTAAAAATAATCTCCATACAAATGTATTATATCATTTTGCTAGGGCTATAAATAGAATTCATTGGTCTATATTGTGTAGATTCTCTCCTTTTGTGAATATTGGCACAATATTTGCCTTTCTCTGGTACTACAGAACATCTATTTTCTTTTCTTTCTTTCCTTTTCTTTTTCTTAGGGGTGATGAGGGTTAAGTGACTTGCCCAGGGTCACACGGCTAGTAATTGTTAAGTGTTTGAATCCATATTTGAACTCAGGTCCTTCTGAATTCAGGGCTGGTCCTTTATCCACTGTGCCACCTAGCTGCCCCCAAATCTCCTATTTTCAACAATATTTCAGAGATCATAAAAGTGACTCAAATAATATCTATTATTTCACTATTACAAGGGTTCTTGAAGTCCATGAAATTTTTTGTTAAGATTTTGATAATTATATTTCAACATAATTTATTTCCTTGGCAATCGTGTATGTGTGTATTCACACAGAGACATACACACAGACACACACACAAACATTATTCTGAGAAGAGATCCATAGGTTTCACTATCCTGCCAAAGTTGTTAATGACATAAAATAAAGGTTAAGAATGGTTCCTATGAGGTTTAATCTCTTTTGACCTGGTGACTTGAATTCATTGAGGGCTCACCACAGATGTTCCTTCTCCAGTTGAAGCTTGCTCTGATTTCCCAAACTGGAAGTGATCTATTACTCCTCAAGTATTTCAGAGCCATAATGTTTCTGGATCCACCCAATATTTCTCCACAGTTTCTGTAGTGAATTGGGGTCAGTGCCACTGTGTTCATTGAGAAATCAGGGTACTACAAGTAACAAGTTTGCTCTTTGGTAATCAAATACCTTAATTTCCTGTATAAAAAGCTTTATGGGGGGGGCAGCTAGGTGGCTTAGTGGATAAAACACTAGCCTTGGATTCAGGAGGACCTGAGTTGAAATCCAGCCTCAGACACTTGACACTTACTAGCTGTGTGACCCTGGGCAAGTCACTTAACCCCCATTTCCCCACAAAAACAAACAAAAAAACACAAACAAAAGCTTTTAGAGCAATAGAAAATAGTTCTGGAAGAAAGCAGACTTGTTAATGGCAATATAATATTGCCAAGGTACTCACCAAATCTTCAGTCTCAGGGATGGATCCAGAGAAGTCTGATTATGGAAATACCTTGGTGACTAAGAAATAGAAGAATCATTAGAAGAAGTAACTCAGCATGAGTGGTGGGGTTTGGGATAGGGTGGGGAAGGTTTAATTCATAACTGGAATATAGGGGGCAGCTAGGTGGCGCAGTGGATAAAGCACCAGCCCTGGATTCAGGAGTACCTGAGTTCAAATCCGGCCTCAGACACTTGACACTTACTAGTTGTGTGACCCTGGGCAAGTCACTTAACCCCCATTGCCCCCGCCAAAAAACCAAACAAACAAAAAAAACCATAAGTGGAATATAGGGAATATTTGTCAGTTGAAAGATATGATCTGTGACTTCAAAATATTTGAGATTAGTCAAGGAAAATTCATTTTGTAGAGATGGAGAACCTCAGCTACTACTTCAAAAACAAATTGCTCCTTCATCTCACTACTGAATCTATCCCATAGTCTGAATAATGAATCTGTAGAGATCATATAGAAAAAGAATGGGAAAATTGTGACGTGTGAATCATTGAATTCCACAAAGGTAAGCCAGCCTGGAGTGTATACTAAGTAACTAGGGGATCTGCATAAGACTGAGCACTAACAGATCAGATCTCCATTTCAGGAAAAGACAAAGAGAATCTGGCCTTCATCTTTCTAATGATTTGGGTAATCTGAGTACATGGCCTTATCAGAATTCTGGGTCCTTTGGCATTTTTCAGAGCTCATGTGGAAAAATGGTGGTTGACATAACTTGCTTGACTTTTCTACATGATCTTATTGTATTTAGGAAGATGTTGGATGAAAGACTGAAACAAAATTATTAAGCACTTATTTTGTGCCAGGCAAATGAGAAGACATTATACAAATATGAGGAGAGACTATTAAAGGTATATTTCCTGTAGGATATTGGTCTAAAGCTGTGGACTGACAATTGACCAGCCTTGCTGAGCCCTTGTCAAATATATAGGTCACACATTACTTCAGCAAGGAGTGAGTAGTGACTACTGATCCTGAAAAGGTAGAAGCATTTGTTACCTCGTCATGTCTAAAGAGTTATTATGAACTGCTAGGCTTTGGTCTAAGGATTATAGATAGACCTTGCAATGTTTTATTTTGAATTTTCCCTTGGGCCCAATTTTATTTTAATCCTATTATGATCCTCGGTAAAGATTACTCCCCAAACTGTGAATTAATGCAGTATTTGTTGTGTTCAAGGGATGGTTTGTCGTCATCCAGGTAGAAACTGTTCCTTTCAAGTGAGAAAAATAATAGGGTCTTCAGAAACATTCTATAACCCACTTTGAGAGAATGTTTTCCAATTTTTCCTACTCTTTCTATATATCTACCTATGACCAATCTGGTATTTAGATGTATCGCATAAGACCATTCATATGACTTCACTGTGTCTTTGATGAGCAACTCAGTAAGCAGCATACTGATGATCTTCCCCTGTTGGTGGGCTGCTGATTCATCAGCATGACCACCATATGAATAATAATTTCTAGCATCAATTTCATCTTCTAATTTAGTAACTCTACTAAAATAGAAGTGTTCAATTGATATATGGAACCAAGATCAAAATAGGATCATGTTCAAGTTGTAAGATGCAGCTATAGTTCTGATGGGTCTCACCTTAAACAGCTAGCTCCATTTGCAATCATTTAAATCATAGCAAGCCATACTAAACTCTGCATAAATACAGTACAGCTGATTAACTAGTTCCTTTTCCACACCAATATTAGCAAGTGTCCAATTAGTTGCAGCTGCAATGTAGGGTGCAGCAGTCAAAAGACAATTTATCCTCTGTGCCTTTTAAACTCTATGTCTCTGCAAAATTTCCAGCTCATTTATTCTCATCTAAGATTTCCAACTCCACATCTAGTACATAAATTAAAACAATATAAATTAAAACGAAGATTAAAACAATAGCATCACATGGTGCATGAAAATAGAGTAGACTAAAGAGCTTCAAATGAATCTATTAATCAATAAGTAGAATTCAAGTATTCTCACCAATGAGTTTGTTTTGTATCTATTCTGAAAGGGCCAATGTATGTAGACTTTGAATTCAGATTTATAGGTAACACATTTCAAAGTCAATTGTAGTTCACATTTTCAGTACACAATGAAGCTAGGCTCTTTTGAATAGCAAATCACCAAGCATTACAATCTTCTGCAACTGTTTCACTTTAGTGATCTAGTCAACAACTAAATACTTAATAATCACTTTAATATTATATCTGTCTATCTAGTTTTTGTGATCCTTGCTTTTTCCTGGTGCACTCTCCCATTGTTTCTCCTTGTGGACTCTTCTGGGGTCACACCCATCTGGTGACTTATGGTCACTTGTTACCTGTACTCTAAGAACTAGGTCTTTTAGTATTGAAGAGATACCCTTCAACTAAATTGCAATAAAGAGAAAGATTTCTTTAATTAAAAAGAGAAGAAAACCATAGTAATTATATTTCCTAAGACTAGTTTAGCTCATCAAATTTTGTAAAAGAAATGTACCATAGGGAATAGGGCCTGTTTTGGATTTAGGAAAACATAGGTTCAAATGTTACTTCTCACATACACTTAATATGAGCATTGGCAAGGCACTTTATCCCCTCAATGTTCAAAGTTATATGTGACCATATGGTACAGACAAGTTTCTCATCTGAACCAGTAAAAAGAATTTTCACTTTTAAAATTCCCTTCATTGATGGAATTTACAAAGAACATTCTCCATACAATTTGGGTTTTTCCCAGCACCATAACTCAGATCTTTCTTGACTCCAGGCTCAACAATTCTTCTACTATATCATGCTGCCTCATTAAAGCCTCTGGTAGTTTCCATTACCAGTACCTCAATGCATTCAATCTTCATATTTCTGGATAAATTCCCTGACAGGCTATGGACTGATTTCTTAGAGTGGAGTGACAACTCTAGAATCCTCAATTCATCCCCCTAATAAATTTCATTAATTATATGGGTGTGTCAAAATTGTTAAATATCAAGCCCCTCAATTAAAGTCTGTGGTATATGCATTTATAAAGCTAGCACACAAGAAAACATGAAATTCAATGTGAACAATCCAGTATCACATCTATGAGTGACTATAGATTAAAGGCAAGTTATCTCTTAGGTGGTTATCCTTTATATCTTTGCAGAACTACAGCCATGAGATGATCGATGTGTCTCCTTTCAATTCTATCATCATTAGAATTCATAGATGGAATTCAATTAAAGAAGGCTTGGGAATGATTTTTTTATATCTTGATGATCTTAAGAAAAGAATAGAGAGCAGAAAAGGAATGCCCTTGATTTGGGTTAGGGAAGTGAAGTTTAAAGAAATCATCTCACAAAATCATGGCATAAAACTAGATATTTATACAAAAAAAAAAGAGTAGGAGGTCAGGGAAGGGATGTCACTTGAACCTCTCTCTCATCTTAACTGGTCAAAAAAGGAAGAATGGGGCAGAGCCTAGATGTCAGAGTAAAGAGAGATATCTATCTGAGCTCTCCCAAATCCCCCTCAAAGCAAGGTTAAAATAACATCTCAACAAATTCTGGAGTGGCAAAATGAACAAAAAGATGAAGTGAAACAATTTTCAAGGCCAAAACAACTTAGAAAGGAAAGGTATATTTCACTGGGGTGAGAGTGGAGTGTAATCCAGCACAAGCTGCACTCTGGCAAGCTAACAGAAAGTGGTTTCTTGAATTTAACTCACAGATAGCAAGGGGAGGGGGGGGGTCAGACAACTGGTCATAATGACAGTACAGGAGATTATAACTTTTCTGGCACTGGTAACAGGACAATGTTTCATTGCCCAAACATGATTCTGTATCTCAGTCCCAGAGGGAAGAAAAACACTATCAGGAGCAGAGACCCTGGTCACAATTTCATGGTGGGGATAAAATGTTTGTGGTTGCTCATAGACCAGAGCACAGATTAGGAGAGCAGTAACCACACCTTTCTAGCAGTTGCTAGATCATATCACCTTGGAAGAGCTGAAAACTTACAGATTCCCAGAATTAGCTCTGGAAACAGCATCCTGAAAAACTTAAAGCTTGGGGCAGTGCCTCCACCACCTGGACCAAAACCCAACTTTAGCATAAAGTTAAAATTCAAGAAATAAAATAGAAAATGGGGAAACAGATACAAAATAATCTGACCATATAATGCTACAATGGTGACAGGGAAGATAAAAAAACCAGGAAGACAAAAAAATCAAAGCAGCTATATGCAAAGACTCAAAGAAAATTGTAGATTGGTGTCAGGCATTGGAAGAGCTTTAAAAAAGACATTTAAAAATCAAATTAAAGAAGTAGCAGAAAATCCGGAAAAACAAATGAAAGTGAAGCAAGAAAATCATGAAAAAGAGTCAGTAGCTTGGTGAAGAAGGCACAAAAATTACTCCAGAAAATAACACCTTAAAAACCAGAGTAGGCCAAATGGTAAAAGAGGAACAGAAATCAACTGAAGAGAAGAAATCTTTAAAAAAGAATTGGCCAAATGCAAAAAATATGTATGGATTTTTAAGGGTTTTAAATAGATAACTACTTATCTATACTGTAAATATGTAGTAGAGACACTATTTACCATTTTAAGGAATGTTCCATTTATTATGTTTTGTAGTGTTTTAATAGAAATTATTGTTGCATTTTGTCAAATGCATTTTATAGATCTACTGAGATAATCATATGATTTATGTTTTTTTACTAATATGGTCAATTATGCTGATAATTTTCCTAATATTGAACAGCCCTGCATTCCTTGCTTAAATACCACCTGCTTATAGCACATGATCTTTGTGATATATTGCTGTAATCTCTTTACTAGTATTTTTATATAAAATCTTGCATTGATATTCATTAGAGAAATTGGTCAGTAACTTTCTTTTTTCTGTTTTTTGCTCTTCCTGGTTTAGATATCAGCACCATCTTTGTATTGCCAAATGAACTTGGAAGGACTCCTTTGCCAATTTTTGCAAATAGTTTATATGATATTGTAATTAATTATTCTTTAGATGTTTGGTAGAATTCACTTGTGAATCTCTCTGGTTCTGTGAATTTTTTCTTAGGGAATTCATGGATGACTTGTTTAATTTCTTTTTCTAATATAGGGTTATTTAAGTTTTCTTTTTCCTCTTCTGTTAATCTGAGTAATTTATATTTTTGTAAATATCCATCCATTTCACTTATATTGTTATCAGTATATAATTAAGCAAACTAGCTCCCAATAATTGCTTTAATTTCATCTTCATTGGTAATGAATTCTCAATTTCAGTTTTGATGCTGGTAATTTTTAAAAATCCAATTATTTGGGGGCAGCTTGGTGACACAGTAGATAAAGCACTGGCCCTGGATTCAGGGGAATCTCAGTTCAGATCTGGCCTCAGAAACTTGACATTTATGAGTTGTGTGACACTGGGCAAGTCACTTAACCTTCATTACCCTACAAAAAATCCAATTATTCAACAGTTTATTGTTTTAAATAACACCAACTCCTAGCTTTATTTATTGGTTCAATATTTTCTTTTACATTTAATTTTTCTTAAGCTCTCTTTTGACTTTCAAAATTTTCAATTTGATGTTTAACTGGAAAATTTTAATTTGTTCTTTTTCATTTTTTTCATTCTATGCTCCAACATGTTGATTCTATTTTCCTCTATTTTATTGATGTAAGTATTTAGATATACAAAGTTTCCTCTAAGTACTGCTTTTATAAATTTTGTCATGTTGTTTCATTGTTGTTTTCTCTTTAATGAAATTATTATTTATCTTATTTGTTCTTTAATCTACTCATTCTTTAGGATTAAATTATTTAGTTTCCAATTGATCTCTATGATTACACAGCTTTTTCTTGAATGTAATTTTATTGTATTATTTGGTTGTGAGGCTTTTTGCCGTAATAGAAAGTCAATTTTTCTGTATGTGCCATGCACTACTGAGAAAAAAAGGTATGTTCCTTTCTATTCCTTTTCAACTTTCTCCATAGATCTATCAAGTCTAACTTTTCTAAAATTCTATTTATCTCCTTAAACTTCTTTGTTGTTTATTTTTTGCTTAGATTTATTTAGTTCTAAGAGTATAAAGTTGAGGTCTCCCACTATCTATATCTCATTTAACCTTTCCTTTAAGAACCTGGATGCTCTACCATTTAGTGCATACATGTTTAGCATTGAAAGATCAACTACAAAAACTTTGTTCTTCTCAGCAACACAATGATCCAAGACAATTTCCTTAGGACTCATAATGAAAAATGCTATTCATCTCCAGAGAAAGGAATTATGAATTCTGAATACTGATCCAAGCATACTTTAAAAAAACTCTCTTTACTTGTTTTATTTTGGGGGGGGGTAGGAGGTCTTTTCTTTCTCTCACAATGTGACTAACGTGGAAATGTGTTTTATATGACTGGACATGCAAAACCTATATAAAAATTGTTTGGCATATAAACATAATGGAGTTATATTTGCTAATTCTTAACAGCATAATAAACAACCATGTTTCCAGAGAACCAATCATGAAACAGGTTATCCACCTCCTGATAGAGAAGATAAGGACTGAAAATTCAGAATGAGACAAATATTTTTAAATACAATGTGGAAATTTGTTTTGGTTTACTATGCTTCTGTGTAGTGGGATTTTTTTTTCTTGTGTTCTTAATTATTTTGGGTAAGAAGTTTGGGCAAACTAAGTAAAGGATGTAAACATAGACATCAGCTGATTAAAACAAAATAAAAAAGAAAAGTAAAAAACTCTGATCAATACAATGACCAACCATAAACACTGAGGTCTATTGATGAAATATTCTGTGCACCTCTTGACAATCATGGATTTTGAGCAATACTCAGACATGTTATGTGTGTGTACATATACATATGTATTTATGTGTAGGTATACATAATAAATAATATCAACAATAATAAGTAATAAAATAGCAAAGTAATAATATATTACTATGAATATATGCATATTCACTTGAAATAAATGTTTATTTATGAATATTTATTTATTTAGAAAAGGCCAATAACATTTTTTTTGCTTGATTTTACTTACTTTTAACAGGGGTTTAAAGCAAATTTTTCTTGCTTTCTTCAAATTGGGGTAAAAATGTGGCAGAGTAAAAAGGATTATCTTTGAAAATAAATTTTATTTTAAAAATTAATAAAATGAAAATGAACAATATAGGAAGAATATAAAATTTTAATATCTCTGGACAACTTATCTTTTCATCTGAAAGTAACATTTAGATATAGCCTTTATTATCTGTATGGGGAAAAAATCTTCCCAGAAACAAATATATGCTGATGTACATATTCACAAAATCCATTCAGCCATTCATAATTATTTTGTGCCTAATATTACCTACAGTTGTTAGTCATAAGAAGATATCAATAGGGAATAGATCTGTGACATCATTTTTTAGTGATCTTACAGGTAGTGAGGAAACTCTACCTATATAGTTAGTACCTTCAAGTAAAGTCAACAAGCATTTATTCAGTGCTTCTTATTTTCTAGGCACTGTATTAGATGCTGAGAATAATAATGTAAGCAGAAAGACAACATATGGCCTCAAAGAGCTTGCATTCTTATGAGTAAAGGCAACTTATAAAAGGGAATTGTAAAGGAAAATGAAAGTTGAATTAACAGTATAAAGATTGTAAAGAATTCATTGTGATTTGGGATTTCCATGACCACATCTTTGCTTCATTATGGTAAGACTGAAAAGATGTAATCTTGAAAAGCCTAAGAAAAGATGGGTGTGTACTTGAAGAGATTATAGAAAAGAACAACTAAGTATCTAAGCCTCCCCTAGTAGTTCCCCTGTGCCCACATAGGGCTGGCCAATTTATAATGGGGACAGCCCAGGGGTTATGTTGAACCAATTGGAGGAATCAGCATGGCTAAGAACCTCCCCTTCATGTGGGAGAGGCAAAAAAGGGGGAGAGGGGAGCTGTGTCGTGGAGCTTTGGCCCAAAATGGGGAGAGACTGTACAGCTGACTCTCATTGAATCTATGGACTCTAGGTGGTGGTAAGTTTGTGGTGTGGAAGCGAAGCCAGCTCTTTGAGCTGAGTTGGAAGCAAGTTTGGGGTTTGAGTCAGTCTTTGCTAGAGCCAGGGAGCTTATTCATTTTCTCTTCCCCTATTCCCTTTCTCATTGGCCCTGGCTTTACTAACTTCACCTTTGATATAAATTTTGTTCCCATTAGTAAAACCTGGTGTGTTTGTTGAAAAGAGGCTGTTAATCTCCTTTCTTATTAGTCTGGGAGAAATAACTAAAAAAAGCAGTTTGGAAGGGAGGAAACTTTGGACCTAGAGCTCTCTCATTATTTTCTGAACCCCAATATTACAGCGAGCTACCCAATTAACTCTCCCCATATTAAATTTGGCATTTACAGGATATAGTAGAGGAAGGAATGGAATACACATTTACATGATGCCTTCTATGTACTTGATCCTCTTAACAATCGTGAGAGGTAGGTGCTATTATCCCCACTTTACAGATGAGGAAAGTGAGGCAGACAGAAGTGACTTTCACAGGACCATATGATTAGTAAGTATCTGAGGCCAGTTCTTCCTGGCCTTGACACCACTTTTCTACTCACTACATCATGCTGCTTCTCTTAAGAAGGTGTTAGATACAATGTTATTCTATAAACTTTTATGAACTCAAAGTACCAAATTGAAAGGACCTTTGACTCCACAATTCCAATATAATAGAATTTGATCACAGTTTTCTGTTTCTTGATGGAGTTGTCAACTCCCTTTATATATTCCATCTACTCAATTGATTCAGGATCAGAAGGCTGATTAATTTTTCCTAAAGTTTTTTGTACTCAGTGACTTCCTCAAGTAATAAATGGTAATTGTTCAAACAAATTGACTCCTAATACCCCTAATGTACATAGTAAAAACATTTCAACAGTAAACTTGTGTACATAGTCTAGATACACACTGTCATAGCCATAAACATAGTCATACACTGACAAACATGCACTGAACAATAAATATTTACTCAATGTTTTCAAAACAATGTCAGTCTTGTTTGTTAAATAAAAGTGTTATATATGTATAGAGTGGAGATGGGACTATACATACAGGAAATACACCTCCAAGCCTTCATTCCCATCTCCATTCTCTGATTTTTCTTAATGTTCTCTCTCTTCCTCATAGTAAAAGAACTGGGAAAGGAATTATTACCTGTGTATTGTCTTCCTTCTCTTTCTTCAAAGAAGAGGGCTATTTTGTTTACTTTTCAGAACCATTTTGATTTGGTGCCTAATTCCATTACTCTCCTTTAAATAAGAAAAAAGTTAACTTCATAATAGATGACTCTGTTCAAGTATTAAAAGAACTCAGAAAGTTTTCCACAGTATCATGTTTTGAAGAGGTTTAGTTCCTTCAACCCATTCCTGCTGCAGATTTTGTATCAACTCAGCTAGTCAGGCTTCACATCCAGTCTTAAGTCACAGGAAATGACCAGATAAGACATGCTTGGTAATTATACTTTGGGGTAAAGTTTACTGCATGATTATATAGAATTTTAAGAATTTTAGATTTAGAAGTGACTTTGTCAGGTTGCCAGTCCAACCAAAACACCAAGAGCAATCCTGTTATAATATACCCAGGAGAAGAACAGGGAGTGTAGCAAAGAAATAAAAGTAGATGGAGCAACCTAGATGAACCCTCTTGCCATTCCCTTCTAAACAGCATTAAAATAATGACAAAAATCAAACTCTGGAGCAACAGAGCCATTAAAAATTCAGGGTGAGATATTTTTTAAAGCCTACAATAATTCAGGAGGTCAGAAGGAGAGATGTGTGACACCAGGGTTGGAGGCAACTGAAAAATTACACGGCAGCCAAACTAGCAGTGGGCCTTGGAGGCAGTGACAGAAACAAAAACAGCTTTGGGAGATCTTAGGCCAGAGAGGGTAAGGGAATCAGACAATTAGTCAGAAAGGGATTAGCATGCGATAACACTGCACTAGTACTGCATGCAAAACTAGGTCTTGTTTGGAAACTCCAGAACTTATACCATAGTTCCAGGGCAGAAAGGGACACTTACAGTCTCAAGGGATCAGGGATACTAAAATGCATTATCACTTCCATTCACAAGTGATTGGGCCCCTGTGGATTGGTAGTATTCATGGCTGTGAAGGACCCTTCCCTATTAAGTACCAAAGAACAGGCCAGGTGAGCAATAACTGCACCTCTTCCCAGATCATACCACCTTAGAAGCATGAAAAACTTCAAACCCCCCAAACTAGCTTTGAAAAGAGTGGAGTGAAAAAGCCAGAAGCTTGGGACAATGTCAACCCCACTTCCACTATAAGAAGAGAGCCCAACTCTAGGATAAAATTCAAAGTCAATATAGAGGCTAGAAAAATGTTAATAACAGCATTTTATTCATGTCATTTTATTCATGTCCTACACTTTGTGACCCCATTTATTATTTTCTTTGCAAAGATACTGGAGTGGTTTTCCATTTCCTTCTCCAGCTCATTTTACAGATGAGTAAACTAGCAAACAGGGTTAAGTGACTTACTCAGGATCATGCAGTGAGTATTTGAGGTTAGATTTGCATTCAAGGGCCTTCCTGACTCAAGGACAAGCACTATATCCATTGTACCACCCATATGACTCAGTAAACAACAACAAAAAAGAACCCGAACAAAAAAAAAATATATTATGGTGACAAAAAAAAAAATCAAGTCACAAACTGAGGACAATGTCAAAACAGCTACAAATAAAACTTCAAAGAAAAATGTGAATTTGATATAAGCCCAACACGAGTTCCAAGAAAAGCTAAAAAATTATTTCCAAAATCAAATAAGTGGTAAAAGAAAAATTGGAAAAAATGAGAGAGATTCAATAAAATTTTAAAAAGAGAATTATGGAGTTCCAGGGGTGGAGCCAAGAAGGCAGAGAGAAGCAAGGAAGTTGCCTGAACTTTCCCTTGTTTACCTCAAAAACAACATTAAATCAAGCCTCTAAAGAGATGCTGGAACTACAGAACCTACAAAAAGACAGAGAAACACAATCCTCTTACGTGAGACAATTTAGAGGACTTCAGGAAAGGTCTGTCTCACCTGAGTGAAAGGGGAAGGCAGCTCAACACAGCCATAGCTCGACACAGCTGAGAGTGGGGCAGCTCAGAGATGTAAGAAGTTAGCAACAATGACCCATGTGCTCTAGGAGCAGAGTTCAAATTTATAAGTTTAAAAATAGACTACAACATGAGTAAGAAACTACAAAGGACCCTTACACTTGACAGCTTCTATGGTGAAAGGGAAGACCAAGATTCAAACTCAGATGAGTTTGTCAAAATGCATAGAAGTGAAGACTCAAGAGGGAAGAGGATCTTGTCTCAAGACCAAAAAGCCTTCTTTGAAGAGTTCAAAAAGTATTTTAAAAAACAAATGAGATATGTAGGAGAAAAATGGAAAAAGAAATGAGAAAAATGAGAGTTTTGCTGGAAAAAGAAGTACAAAAATTGACTGAGGAAAATAATTCCTTAAAAAATACAATTGGCCAAATGAGAGAAAAGAATGGACAAATGGGAGAAAAAATTGGCCAAATGGGAAAAAAATTAGTCAAATGGAAAAAGAGGCACAAAAGCATACTGAGGAAAATAATGACTTAAAAAAATAAAATTGGGCAAATGTAAGACAATAACTCCATGAGATACTAAGAATCTGTCAAGCAGAATGAAAAGACTGAAAAAATAGAAGAAAATGGGAAATACCTCATTGGAAAAAGGACTAACCTGGAAAATAGATCCAGGAGAGATAATCTAAGAATTATTGGACTACCTGAAAGCCATGATCAAGAAAAGAGTCTAGACACCATATTCCAGGAAATTATCAAGGAAAACTGACCTGAAATTATAGAATCAGAGGATAAAAATCACCATTGAAAGAATCTACTTGGGCGGCTAGGTGGCACAGTGGATAGAGCACTGGCCCTGGAGTCAGGAGTACCTGAGTTCAAATCCGGCCTCAGACACTTAACACTTACTAGCTGTGTGACCCTGGGCAAGTCACTTAACCCCAATTGCCTCACTAAAAAAAAAAAAAAAGAAAAAAAAAAGAGAATCTACTAATCACCTCCTGAAAGGGACTCCAAATTGTAGCCAAACTCCAGAATTGTCAGGTCAAGGAGAAAGTACTCCAACCAGCCAAAAAAAGAAACAATTGGAATATCATGGAGCCACAGTCAGGATTGCACAGGACCTGGCACTATAGATAATGAAGTAATATCAATACTAAACATGTATAGCATCCAAATCCTTAGAGGAGAAGTTAAATGAGTTACAAGAGGAAATAGACAGCAAAACTTTATTAGTGGGGGATATGAACCTTGCCCTCTCAGAATTAGATAAACCTAACCACAAAATATACCTTTTTCTCAATGGTACATGGCACATACTCAAAAACTGACCATGTATTAGGGCACAAAAACTTCATAGTTAAATGTATAAAAGCAGAAATAATTAATGCATCCTTCTCAGATCATGATGCAATAATAATTACATGTAATAAAGAGCCATGGAAAGGTAAACTGAAAATTAATTGGAAACTAAACCATCTCATCCTAAAAAATGAGTGGGTCAAACAACGAATCATAGAAACAACAAGTAACTTCACCCAAGAGAATGACAATAATGAGACAACATACCAAAACCCATGGGATGCAGCCAAAGCAGTGCTTAGGGGAAATTTTATATATCCAAATGTTTACATGAATAAAAAAGTAAAAGAGGAAATCAATGAATTAGGCATACAACTAAAAATGCTAGAAAAAGAACAAATTAACAATCCCCAATTAAATACTAAATTAGAAATCCTGAAAATCACAGAAGAAATTAATAAAATTGAAAGGAAGAAAACTATAGAATTAATCAATAATAAGAGCTGGTTTTATGAAAAAAAAACCCAATAAAATAGATAAAGCATTAGTTCATTTGATTAAAAAAACCCCAAATTACCAGTATCAAAAATGAAAGGGGCGGGGCAGCTAGATGGCGCAGTGGATAGAGCACTGGCCTTGGAGTCAGGAGTACCTGAGTTCAAATCCGGCCTCAGACACTTAACACTTACTAGCTGTGTGACCCTGGGCAAGTCACTTAACCCCAATTGCCTCACTAAAAAAATAAAAAAATAAAAAAAAATGAAAGGGGTGATTTCACCACCAATGAAGCGTAATTTAAAGCAATAATGAGTAGCTATTTTGCCCAACTGTATGCCAATAAATTTGACAATCTAAATGAAATGTATGGATATTTACAAAAATACAATTTGTCCATGTTAACAGAAGAGGAAATAAAATCCTTAAATAGGCCCATTTTAGAAAAAGAAATTGAACAATCATCAATGAACTTCCTAAGAAAAAATCTTTACGGCCAGATGGGTTTACAAGTGAATTCTACCAAACATTTAAAGAACAATTAATTCCTATTCTATACAAACAATTTGGAAAAATAGGTGAAGAAGGAGTTCTACCAAATTCCTTTTATGATACAAATATAGTGTTGATAACTAAAGCAGACAGGGCCAAAACAGAGAAAAAAAACTACAGACCAATTTCCCTAATGAATATCAATGCAAAAATTTTAAATGAGATATTAGCAAGGAGATTACAGCAAGTGATTACCAGGATAATACACTATGACCAAGTGGGAATTATACCAGGAATGCAGAGCTGGCTCAACATTAGGAAAACTATGAACATAATCAACCACATCAATAAGAACACTAACCAAAATCATATGGTTATCTTAATATTTGCAGAGAAAACTTTTGACAAAATACAGCATCTATTCCTAATAAAATATACTAGAGAGCATAGGAATAGGTGGAAATTTCCTTAAAATAATAAATATTATCTACCTAATAAAAATTTTAAAAATAGAAGAAAATGTGAACTATCTCATCAGAAAAACAGTCAATTTAGAAAACAGAACAAACAGAGATAATTTAAGAATTATTAACTATTGAAAACCATGATTAAAAATCTTAGACACCATTTCCAGGAAATTATAAAGAAAAACTCCCCTGATATTCTAGAACCAAAAGATAATAAAAATGGGAAGATTCCACTGATCACCTCCCAAAAGAGATCTGAAATTTAAAAGTCCTAGGAATGTTATAATCAAACTCTAGAGTTCTCAGGTCAAAGAGAAAAATACTTTAAGCAGACAATAATATTCAAATGCTATAGAGCCACAAATAATATGACACAAGATTTAGCAGCTATCACATTAAAGAAGGGGGAGACTTGGAATATGATATTCTGGAGGGCCACGAGACTTGGACTACAACCAAAAGTAACCTACCTAGAAAAATTGAGTATAATCCTTCAGGATAAAAAAATGGACATTTAGTGAAATAAAGGGCTTTCAGGTATTCCTGATGAAAAGACCCAAATCGAATAGAAAATTTCACTTTCAAATACAAGACTGAAAAAATTTAAACTTGAAAGGGAAAGCATAAGAGACTCAATAAGGAAACACTATTTACATTCCCATACAGAAATATGCTACATGCAAATATTAAGAACTTTATCATTATTAGGTAAGGTAGTTAGAAGGACTCCACACAGACAGAGTGAATCGATTTTGTTGGGTGATCTCAAAAATTGACTAAATGTGAAAAAGGAATGCACTGAGAGAAGGGAGAAAGGAGAGGAAAATAAGGTATAAAGTAGAGGAGAAAATGATGGGGGGGTGGGGCAAGAAATGCTTGAACCTCAGTCTCATTAGTATTGGTATACACATATACATGTATTCATATGTGTGTTACATACAAAACCAATTTGGAATCAGACTTTATCTTACCCAACTGGAAACCAAGTTGGAGAGGGCACAAGCAAAAAGGGCAGAAAAAAAGGAAAGGAGAGTGAGGAAAGACTGAATGGTATAGTAGGAAGAGTGGTAGATTTACAGTTAAGGGGTTTGGATTTTGTTTCCCTACTGTGTTGCTTACTTACTCAATGATGGCAGGAAATGGAATCATTTTTTGAGACTTTTTTCCCTTGCCTAAAAAAATTAGCTGATCTTTATGATTTAGCTATACACACACACACACACACACACTTATATATATATATATATATATATATCCTTCTGATTGGTAGTAAACAATTCTCTCAGCCTTCATATAGTATTTTGTTCCCTAGATTTTTAATACTTTTATCACATTACATTATGTATTATTTTCTACTTGTATAGCTATCTTGCATCTTTTATACTGTAAGCTTGCGAAAAGCAAAGACAATGTCTTAAATAAACTTTGCATTTCCCCATTGTCTAACAGTGTTCTTCATGCCATAGGTGCCTAATTAATGCCAAGTGATATATTATTGAATGTAATTTCATCTATAGATGATCTCTATGATATATTACAAAGGAAATATTGTTACAGCCATTTCATAGGTGAGGAATATGATGTCTAGAGAAGTTCAGTGGTCATCATTCTGGGGAGTTTGGCATATGGTCGGAATATACAAGTTCACATCCTGTTAAAAAGGACCCGATTTATAGAACAACAGAATCTCTGAGTTGAAAGGAGCTCAGAGATCATATGACTTATTATTTGTCCTTCATTCTCTAAGAGGACCATGACATCACAAGGTGATCTCATGACTTGAAGTAAATTGGATTTAAGTGATGGAAGGTTGTGCAGTTACCAGTCTCACTTTCTGCTCCAGAGCCATCTAGGTCCAGTGTCAAGATATACATCAAGATGACCGGGGAAAAATAAATAAAACATTTTTTAAAAGATGGCTGGAGTTGACTCCAGATGTTTGAAGCAATTGGAGTTAAGTGACTTGCCCAGAATCATACACCTAGTAAGTGCCAAGTGTCTGAAGCCAAATTTGAATTCAAGTCTGCTTGACTTCAGGGCCAGTGTTATATTCACTGTACCACCTAGCTACCCCTCACATGGTTTAACCTATACCTGAAGCATAAATGTCATCCCTAATATTCCAGAAAAGTACAGTGCCTGCTTGAAAAACTCTAGGGATGTTTCTCTCTTTCAAGAATCCTGTTCTTTTCTTGGGCACCTTTTATTATTAGTGAAATGGTAGACATTGATTGTTTATGATGCCCACCCACCAGACTCCCTTTGGATTCGCCTTTCTTACCTCTAAAGGGTGTCAAAGCACTAAAACTGGCCAAGGTATTGTGATTGGGGAAGAGAGCCTTCCTCAATTGGATGCAGGAAAGACTTCAGAATCACACTCTCAGATAAGAAATCAATCAAAGTATTTTTTTGGTGGGGCAATGAAGATTAAGTGACTTGCCCAGGGTCACATAGCTAGTAAGTGTCAAGTGTTTGGTGTCCAGATTTGAACACAGATCCTCCTGAATCCAGGGTTGGTGCTTTATCCACTGTACCATGTGGCTTCCCCCTATAAACTAATTTGAGACAGTTTATAACTGTGGAAACAAGCATTGGTAACCTGAATAACCTGAATGAATATAACCACTGAGGTCTTCACCAAGAATTTTTTTTACTCTTTCAGAGACAGGGGAGATGAAATTTGTTTTTCCTGGACAAAAATCTTGAGGTACTAGCTCACAAAGAAATAACATCTTTTTATTTTAATTTGTTTAAAAAATATAATTTTTCTGGAGCTCCTTGGTATAATAGTGCTCTCCTGCAAATAAGTATCTAAGCAGTATGCTGCTGTCTGACCTCCAAAGACTCTTTTGGAAGGATTATACCCCCAGACTCACCTATTACCACCCCATGCTTCAGTAAATTTCACTTTCTTCTCTATTCCTATGTCCTACCCTAATCAAAAATTTAATTTTCTCAGCATTGTTTAGTTCGTCTGAATGTGAAAAGAAAATCAATTCCTCTGGTTCACTTTAAAATGAGTAATTGATACTCTTTCATCCCTTTCAATCATATTTGTTTACTAAAAGAAGAAATTCCTTAACTTAAATGATTTTTAATCCCTAGAAATCCATGTTATACTTAAATTAATCTTAAATCCCAAACAATCTTTGAGTCATTGACCCTCTAATTTCAAAAAGGGTCACTCCCTCACTCCTTGTAGCCAGTTAAGATTTGACAATGAAGGTATTTTGGCCTTGCATTGTGGATGATATGGAAGGTCTATAAAAGACTCATTCACTTACTTGATTTTCATGTTAAAAATTAAACAAAAAAAAGTTCCCTTGTTGTGGTATTTATCAGAAGGATGGCATGAATCAGACAGCGATTGCAATCAGTGTGATTATTAATAGAACTCATCCAGCTTTGGACCCAGATTCACCACTAGTAATCTCCACTGGCTTTATAATCACATATTTATGTGCTAAACAACTACCCAAAGTAAATGAAATTGCCTTGCCATTACTCTTTTGGAAACATCCTGTCCTCCCTTTCCATCTACAGCCAGTGTTTGTTCAAATGCCAGTTCTAATCACCAGTGATGGGAATATAATCATCGTCATGATAATGGTGACCAATAATATCTTAAATGTGTCTATAAAAAGTGGCCTGGCCCATCCAAAATTGGCTGATAGAGACACCAGGATAATCATTGCAGATTACAAGCAACTCACTTGCGGAATGCTCTGGTCTGCTCTACTGACACTGAAAGATTGAGTGGATGTGGTAGGGAGAATCCCTTATAAGGTATGGATTGGGATAAATATCCTTTGAGATCACTTCAAGTTCTGAGTTAATTTGAAGAGTCTATAAATCAAGCCTCTCTCTGCCACCTGTATCTCACACCATAAAAAATGTACAGAGCAGTTTATGATTCTCTGACTGAATTTATGCCACTTCATCTTATAATGAATTTACTGTTTCTTGATCATGCCTTGCATTATATGAAATATGTAACTTTTTTCACATGAATTATGATTTCATTGCTATCAAGATGTCCTAGTGAGGAACTTCCTCTACCAATGCAAAGAAGCACCTCATCTGCAAATTGTCATTTTATAGAGTTCCCTAGGGTCACATAGACATTAAATGACTTGCTCAGGGTCACACTTACAGTACATGAAAGAGGTCAAATTTGAAACCAGGTTTTCCTGATTCAGAAACCAATGCTCTATCCCCTATTCCATTTTGACTTTTAAGTAGATATTTAAAAAATACTGCCAATACTCCCAATCTTAAGAGTATTTTATTTTTCTCAGTTACATGTAAATATAGTTGTCAACATTCATTTTCATAAGATTTTGAGTTCCAAATTTTTCTCCCTCCCTTCCCTTTTCCTTCTTCAAGACGACAAGCAATCTGGTAGAGGTTATGTAAGTTCTATCACATTAAACATATTTTCACATTATGAAAGAAGAATCAGAACAAAAGGGGAAATCTTAAGAAAGAAAAAAACAACCAAAAAAGAAAAGAAAATAGCATGGTTCAATCTGCATTCAGATTTCTCAGTTTTTTCCCTGGATTTGGAGAACATTTTCCATCATGAGTCCTTTGAAATTGTCTTGGATCATTGTATTGCTGAGAAGAGCTAGGTCTATTACAGCTAATTATCACACAATGTAAAAAAAAGAACGTTTTTGAAAGAACAAATGAATGACTATCATGGCATTTTTTGGTTTATGCTATTGATTTTTTTAGTGAGGCAATTGGGGTTAAATGACTTGACCAGGGTCACACAGCTAGTAAGTGTTAAGTGTCTGAGGCCGGATTTGAACTCAGGTACTCCTGACTCCAGGGCTGGTGCTCTATCCACTGTACCACCTAGCTGCCCTATGCTATTGATTTTTGATAATTTTGTTTAATTTAATAGTAAAATAGAGGGCAATAACATGTGATGGAAGTAACACAATGTGGAATACTTAGCACTGCAATTAGCACAGTGTCTGGCACATAATAGTTGCTTAATAATTGATTTATTGTTGTTTATTGATTGATTTATTAGAGTATAGATGGCCTAGGTACATCTTTCTAGATCTGTGACCTTGGATAAGTCATTATCCCTCACTATAATATAAAGAACATTTAGAAATAATGGGTCCAGATATGATCATTTACTACGTCCATTTACTACTAACTTCATGTGTTTGTGTTTCAATTTACTCATTTATAAAATGGAGGGTGTGAAGTAGATCACCTTTAATATTCTTTACTGGTCTTTACTATGATCTTTATGGACTTTTTTAAATTAGAAAAATTCAGAAAATAAGATTTGTGCTGCCTATTCCATATCATTGTGAAGATCAAATAAGAAAATATATGGAAGACATTTATAACCATAAAAATCTCTATGTACATCAACTATTATCATGTGACAGAATCATAGAATCTCAGAATTGGAAATATGTCAGGAATAACCACTATGATATTTTTGGTCATCTAGCTTCTGAATTAAACATCTAGTAATGGGAACATATTTCTTCAATGAGGCACCCTATTCTATATCTGATCACTTCTAGTTGTTAAAAAACTTGTCCTTATATATAGCTAATTTTTCGTTCCTATAATGCTCTCCCATTAAGTCTATTTATGCACCCTAGAACCAAGAAGAATACATTTTCTCTATTATAGCCCCTACATGTGTTTTAATATACTTGTGTTGCTCTTCAATATTTTCATTCCTAGGTACTTTAATCCATCCTTTCATACCTTTATTCTCCTCCAATACTATTAGCCTTCTTCAGACTGCACTCTAGTTTTTGATATCCTTAAAACAGAAAAAGTACCTTTTCTTGTAATTGCTTCTACAACAAGGTTTTCTTTCTTTCAATAACACGGATCTTATAATAAACCCATAATAAAATAATAGCTATATAATATTTGACAGTAATAACAATATATAACATTGACACAGCACTTTATGGTTTACAAAAATGTTTCCATTAATCATATCACTTGATCCTCACAACAACTCAATGAAAAAATGAGGTTTATAGTTATAAAGTAATTAGCTAAAAATACATAGAAAGTGTATGAGTTAGAATTCAAACTCAGATCTCTAAGTGTAATGGTCTGGCATATGTATAATGATACAGTACTGGTCTTCCTAATTAGAAACAAGAATGTTATTACACTTATCTAGTACTTTGTAGTCAAAAGGCATTTTAATATTATAAGGCAGCTATCATCAAAATCATTTGGTACTGGCTAATAAATAGAGAGGAGGATCAGTGAAATAGGATAGGCACATAAAAAACAGAAGTAAATTAATATATCAAACTCCTGTTTGATATACTCAAAGACTCTAGCCTCCAGGATAAGAACTCACTATCTGACAAAAACTGCTGGGAAAACTGGAAAATAGTATGGCAGAAAGAGGCATAGACCAACATCTTACACCATACACCAAAGTAATGTCAAAATGGGTACAAATCCTAGACATAAATAGTGATACCATAGGTAAATTAGAAAAAGAAGGAATTGTTTACTTGTCAGAACTGTGGAGAGGGGAAGAATTTATGACCAAAGATGAGATAGAGAACATTATGAAATGCAGAGTGGATCATTTTGACTACATTTAATTTAAAAGTTTTGGGACAAATAAAACTAATGCAAACAAGATTAGAAGGAAAGAAAAAATCTGGGAAACAATTTTTACAGACAATGTTTCTGATAAAGACCTCATACACAAAATATGTAGAGAGCTGAATCAAATATTTAAGAATACAGGTCACTCCCCAATTGAGAAATAGTCAAAGAATATGAACAGGCAGTTTTTAGATGATGGAATTAAAACTATCTACAGCCATATGAAAAAAATGTTCTCAATCATTACTGATTAGAGAAATGCAAATAAAAATTACTCTGAGGTACCACCTCACAGCTATCCAATTGGCTATTATGACAAAAAAATGAGAATGATAAATGTTACAGATGTGGGAAAATTTGAACACTAATGCACTGTTGGTAGAGTTGTGAACTGATCCAACCATTCTGGAGAGCAATTTGGAACCATGTCCAAAAGGCTTTAAAACTTTGCATACCCTTTGACCCAGCAATACTATTACTAGGTCTGTATCCCAAAGAGATCATGGAAAAGGGAAAAAGACCCACATGTACAAAAATATTTATAGCTCCTATTTTTGTGGTAGCAAAGAATTGGGAATTTAGGGGATGCCAAACAATTGGGGAATGGCTGGAAAAGTTGTGGTATATGAATGTAATGGAACACTATTGTGCTGTAAGAAATGATAAGCAGATGGATTTCAGAAAACCTTGGAAAGACTTACATGAATTGATGCTGAGTGAAATAAGAACTAAAAGAACAGTGTACACAGTATCAAAAACATTTTGTGATGATCAACTGTGATGGACTTGGCTCTTCTCAGCAATGCAATGATCCAAGACAGTGCCAAAAGACTTATGGTGTAAAATCTCTCCACACTAAGAAAAAGAACTATGGAGTCTGAATGCAGAACAAAGCATACTATTTTCACTTTTGTTGTGGCTTTTTGGTTATTGTTATTGTTTATTTTTTCTTGTTTTTTTTTCATTTTGTTCTGATTAATGTGGAAATATGTTTAACATGATTGTAATGTACAACCTATATCACATTGCTTAATGGCTTTGGGAGAGAGGAGGGAAGGAAGGGTGGGAGAAAAAATTTGAACTCAAAAAATATCATTACATATAATTAAGAAAAATTAAAATAAATAAATAAATAAATTTTAAACAGGTGTTTATAAATTATATTGTATCATTTCACCTTATGCACATTCTAGGAAGTAACTTATCTAAATGATATTCCATTATTACATTTCATCACATCTATGATTACAATCTTGAAACTCAGCTTTTTAAATTTAATTCCTTTGCTTTTTATGTTGCATCATATATACTTTATCTTTTTTTAGACTGCTAGGCATTCAATAATCCCTCATTGAACAGAACTGAATTTGAATGTCAAGGAAAAAATTGGGAAATTGTCCTTGGTACTGAACCTGCTTGTGAAAGGAAAACTTGTGAAACAATATGAGAGGTTGGATTGATGCTAAGGGACAGATGGTAACTTACGCCTACTTACCTATTTATTTCCAAATAAAAAGATAATGATAAGGTGCCCTAGTTACTGGCTTTCTCCTTACTTTGAAATGTTGAAAAAGCAAAACAAAATAAAACAAAAAGAAATAGTAAAAATGATGCCATATTCCACTCCCTAATCCATGGTCTAGTGTACACCTGTTGTTGGATCAACCCCACCAAAGGAAGGGACATAATAGGTTATAAAGTAGAACACAGAGGCAATAAGGAAATACAAAGAACATCCACTCTGATGTAAATACTGCTCCTGTGAGTGGTACTATGAATAAATCTCCTACCAATAATTACATTGAAGGAATGAAGCAAATGAAAGTAGAAGCACATGTCTGTTTCTCTCTCCAAATATTAGTATATCAAAAAATCAAGGCTCTGATCACTTTTGGTTTAGAAATAAAAAATTATTCACAACTTCATTAACACAATTAACTAGTGCATCAGTGAGTAATACCGTTTTGAGAAACAATTCAGCTAATAAGAAAAACAATTTTATTATTAACTAATATACTCATTTAGACTTCTATTTGTCACAGTTTTTGAAAAGACTTAGAAGACATCTCCACAAATCTGTCTGATACTACTTACTCAGCAGTTTGTTCCAAATTAAATATCACTTATCACTATTTAATGAGTTAATCACAGTAACCCAGTTCTTAAAAGAAAACCATGTTGTTTTATTGATAAATGCTAAATTAGGATGTAGAATATTAAAACAGAGAACTAGAATGTTACAGCAAAAAGTTGTTGGAACATATAACATTTAGTGTCAGAGATAACAGTGACCTTAGATTCTATAATTTCAGAGCTGAAAGAGAACTTCAAAATGGAATATTAAAGCTAGAATAGAAATCAGAAAATCAAGTTTTCCACATGGGATTTGTCAAGTTTAGGATCTCTTTGGAGAAATGGGGTTAACAGGTCCTAGTTGAAAGATACCAGTCAATCATGAGATTTGTAAATAGAAATTTTTGCCAACATGGCATATACCATGAACAGTATCCAAGACAATTGGGAAATAAAATATTCTCAACTGAGTGGGGATGTGGGCAGGAGCAGAGAGGGTAAATGTCATCATGCTCCATGGTAAGGAAACAGACATGGAAAAGTGAAAACAAGCTCACAACTGGGGAAGCCAAATATTGTGTAGTTTATGAGGGAAAGGAACCTATTCTAGTGTAGTATCTAGTAGCATATTATTTTATTTTTTATTGTTTGTTAATTAACTGCTAAGCTTTATTTATATGCTAATGAAGGACTGCAAAAATTCTCATCATGCTCTAAATTCAGCATCCTGTGTCAAAGTCCTGGTTATCCTATCCTAGCTACAGTTCTGCCAACTCCCATATCCTGAGGGGGGGGGGACCCTCTTCTGGTTAAAAAGTGTTATGTAAGCCCTGTGCAAGAAGAAATTATTTTATTCTTTTATTTGCATCTCCCAAACTTAGTTTAATGTCTGACACATAATAAGAAATATGTTGATTGTTTAAATTGTGTTTCCAGAAAAATAAACCAAAGACCCTAATAGATCAAATCAAAGTTTACCAGGGGTGGTAAGGTCCGAAAGATACAATGGGAGGTAGGAATCATGGCATATAGTTCTAGTGTTCAGCTGGAAAAATTAGGATGGGATCAAAGAGAGTGACAGAAGGGAAATGGCTTGTTTAAGATCAAACAACCTAAACACAGCCAGAAGATAATAAAATCTGACCCCACAGATTCATAGGCCAGTTCACTTTAAAATAACTAACACTATTGTACACAGAGACAGCAATATTGTTTGATGAAGAACTGTGAATTACTTGACTATTCTCCATAATGCAATGATCCAAGACAATCCCAAAGGACTGTTGATGAAACATACTATCTACCTCCAAAGAAAGAACATACTGAAGCATGCTATTTTTTACTCTTTCATTTTTTCTTCTTAATCAAGTTTGCTTGTACAAAATGACAAATATGATAATGTTTTACATAATCATACATGTATAAACCATATCTGATTGTCACCTCAGGGAGGGGAAAGGGGAGAGAGGGAAATAGGGATGAAAATTGGAATCCAAAACTATAATTAAAATGTTTATTATTTTTTAAAAGACACAGGGGAAGATGAAGAAAATATAACTTTATATAAATATTATCATTAATGAAAATAAAGGTATGAATAAAAAAGAACTAACATTTATGTGACACCTTAGAGTTAGCAAAATGTTTCAGATCTATTATGTCATTTGACCATCATGTTTTTCTTATGGTTAAAGAGGTGAAATTACATAAAATTACATTCATTGTTTGTTGAATGAAGATATTCTATTCATGGCAAAATCTATTCATATGCATGGAAATCTCTCTTTATTCATCTTACTTGCTGAAATGACTTGTTTGTTTCTATGATAGGAAAACTCCTGACAATATGTCAAGCTGTTTGGAAACATCTGGGGAATAATATTCATTTTCTGTAAGGCCTTGCCAGTATGATGTAGCAAGAAGAATACTGACCTTGGAGTGAGGACTAGCTTCCAGTTTCATATGAATCACTTATTAGTAAGCCATTAATCATATTTTATTCTCAATTTCTTTATCTATAAATTGGAAACAATAATGCTGACACTAACTACACAGTTGTGAGAATTAATTGAGCTAATACATTTGTGAAAGATAGTTGGAGTCATAATGAGTTATGCACATGTGAACCATGACCACAATCAGCATCCATTTCTTCTAATGGAATATATGTTTATTTGAACAGATGGCTGTGATTGAATCAGTCTGGAAAGAGAGAAATGAGTTAGAAAGAGGAAGTCAACTGATTGGGAAAGTTTTCCTTTTTAGTACAAACCCTAGATGTTTAAGGAGAAGTTTGCTGTAGATAGAATTTTCATCTAGGAACAAGGAATTCTTGGATAGGAAGTTGTTTGAACTTACCATAAGCAAATAACTGTACAGATTATTAGACCATGAGCATATTAGCTTATATTTGATCCTCAGCACCATTTATAGATTGGGAAGAAGTCTACATTCATTATTAATTACCTTCCTAAGTCTCATCTAGCCCATGAGGTCACAGCAGAGTGACTAGGAATATGAAGATACTAATATATCAGATCCAAAGAAGCAGACACAAGTAGAAACCAAATGCAAACAGTCCAGTGGATAAAGACACTGAGAGTAGGGAATTGTCCTGGTAGAAACACACTTAAGAGAAACTGGAAAATAACAAAATACTTTTATGATAAAAATCAATTACTTGAAGATGATGGAAGAAAGAAATTAAACACACAGATCTCCTGACACAATTACCCCCCAAAACAGAAATAAAACAAGACCTGGAGCAGCAAAACCCACAAAAAGATGCCAAGATTATTTTCCAGATTAAAGGGGGCAGTACTTGGCTGTGAGCAGAATACAACCCCCAATCATGCCAACACAGACCCCAAACACACTGCATAAGGGGAATTTACCCCCAGCCTCTGAATTAGCTGCAGCAGAGACGTCTTCTGGAACTAAGATTAGTATCAGGTGAGAGGGCTGAATGGCGGCCCAGGGGGTGGAAAACACAGGGGTGTCTGTGGGACCTGAGGAGGAGTTTGGGTATCCCACTGCATTAGGGAACCAGGAAGAAATCTTGAGTCATGGGAGGCCCAGGTGAGAGAAGGGCACAGGCTCCTTGAAGCTAAAAACCTCCACAGCACTCTGCTGCCTGGTTAACTAGCAAATTGGTTTGGGGTTACCTTAGGAACAGAGATAAGGCCAGGCAAGAGAAAAACCTGCCCTCCCTCAAACCAAAATGCCTGGGACCCTCTAAATCTTGACATAGTTTAGCTTGCAAGCATGGCCCCACAGTAAGAGGAAGCTAACAGTCAAGTAAAAAAAACACAGCAAGATGAGAAAGCAAAGAAAGTTGAGAACAATAGAAAGCTTCTTTAGCAACAAGGAGGATTGAGGTGCACCTTCAGAAGAGGATAACAACCTGAGGGCCCCTACATCCAAAGCTTCTAAGAAAAATATGAATTGGTCTCAGGCCATGGAAGCACTCAAAAGGGACTTTGAAGAGAAAGTAGGAGAGATAGAAGGAAGATTTGGAGAGGTGCAGTAAAGAATGGAAAGAGAAAAGAGAGCAATACAGGAGAGCTATGATAAAAAGTCAAGATCTTGAAAAGCTAAATGGAAAAGGAAATAAAAAAAAGATGTTTGAGGAAAATTATTGCCTAAGAACTAGGATTGAACAATAGTGAATTTATGAGAAACCAAGGCACGGTAAAACAAATCCAAATGAATAATAATAATAAAAAACAGAGGGCAATATGAAATGTCTCCTTGGAAAAATAGCTGACCTGGAAAATAGATCCAGGAGAGATAATTTGAAAATCATTGGACTACCTGAAATACATGACCAAAATAAGAGAGTAGACAGCATCTTCCAAGAGATTGTCAGGGAAAATTGCGGTGATATTCTAGAAGCAGAAGGCAAAATAGAAATTGAAAGAATCCACCAATCACCTCCTGAAAGAGATCCCAAAAGGAAAACTTCCAGGAATATTACAGCCAAATTCCAGAGCTCCGAGGTCAAGGAGAACATATTTCAAGCAGCTAGAAAAAAAAAAAAGAATTCAAATACTGCTGAGCTACAATAAGGCTAAAACAAGATCTAGCAGCATCTACATTAAAGGACTGGAGGGCATGGAATATAATATTCCAGAGGGCAAAGGAATTGGGACTACAGTCAAGAATCATGCACCCAGCAAAACTGTGTATAATCTTTCAGAGAAAAAAATGGAACTTCAGTGAAAAAGAGTACTTTCAGGCATTTGTGATGAAAATGCCTGAACTGAAAAGAAAATTTGACTTTCAAATACGAGACCCTGGAGAAGAATAAAAAGTTAAACAGGAAAACTACTTCATGAGGGATATTAAAAGATCAAACTGTTTACATTCTTACATGGTGAAAGGTAAATGAATATTAGAAAATTATCCAGGTATAGGCCTAGGTCACCAGCCTGTGTTTGCCCTCTCTATTAAATCCCAGATGTTTTCTGTTAAGTCTAGCTGTTATAGCTTAATGTGGGAAATTGCCCCCATTTTGACCGAGAGTGGGAATGTGAAGGAGGATACCCTGCTGGTATATTGGCCAGGTCCCTTCTAGGCATATCTCACTGATTAACTGCCTAAGGTTCCCAGGAACTAGCCATTCCTAGGGACTATAAACAATTCCAGAGGTAGTCCTGGGGGGTGGCTCCCCCTCAGGAGTATGTACCGAGAAACTAAAATTTATTTAAACTTCTCTGGCAGTGATCCTGTGCAAAAATTCACTTGGTGTCAATCATAAAATTAGCTCATCATATAAACCACTGTTGATGGCTTCAAGCCACATTTGTTTAAGGTACTATATAAGTCAAAGTAAGCCACCTCTTTGGAGTTTCATCCATGCAGAGGACGCTCTGCCTGGGATATTCCCAATCAGGATTCTGGGAGGCTGTACTGGGACCCCAAGCCAAATGGACTCAGGAGTTGGTGCTTCCCCAATTTGGTGATATATTTCCCTTTAAATCTCTACATAGTGGTTGCTTTTGCTTTAATAGTTACATTTTTAGGCTGCTTAATTTATTGCTGTTGCAAAACTAATATATCTTTTCCTTTACTTTAATGTTCATTAAATCTAATTTTCTTCACCTGGTGTTGGAGTGTCATTTTTGTAGGAGCAACTCTGAACATTATCCTTAATAATACACATGGGAAGATAATACTTCAAACTCATAAGAACTTTCTTAGTAAGGATTTCACAGAAGACACAGGTGTGAACTGAATGTGAAGGGATGATATCTGTAAAGCATTTATGTTTTATTCTTTGTGGGGCAAACAGGGTGGGGTATCTTATGTCTGGGGCCGATTTTGGCTTGGGCCCTCCTGGGTCCACAGCTGGTGCTTTGTCCACTGTGCCACCTAAATAACCCCATGATGACATCTTTAAAATAGGGTTGAGGGGTAGGAGGAATAAACTGTGGAAAGGGGAAGGGAAGAGATGGTGTGTGGAGAAGTAGTTCACATGAAGGAAACAAGAAAAAAACTTATGGAGGGGAGGGGAAGTGGGGGAAGGAGTGAGGGAGTGAGTGAACCTTAATATCATCAGAATTGGCTCAAAGAGGGAATAACAGACATACTCAAGTAGGTATAGTAATATATTTTTGCCCTGAGGGAAAGTGGGAAGGGAGGGGGATAAGGCGGGGTAGAAGAGGGGAAGGAAGAAAGGGCAGATTGGGGGAGAGAGCAGTAAAAAGCAAAACACTTTCAAGGAAGATGAAGATGTTCTGCATTACTGCACAAGTATGACATATTCAATTGCTTGATTTCATAGGGAAGGTTGAGGAGGGAGGGAGGAAGAAAAATTTAGAACACAGAATTAGCTCAAAGACCTTAATCTCATCAGAATGGGTTCAAGGAGAGAATAACATTCACACCCAATTGGGAGGAGTAATTTATCTAACTGTACAGAAAAGTAGGAGGGGAAGAGGATAAGGAGGCAAGGGTGAAAAAAGGGAGTGTAGAAAAGGGGAGGGGACAGTCAGAAGTAAAAGAATTTTGAGGAAGAATAGGTTAAAGGTTAAAAGAAGATATAAAATGGAGTATATATCATGGGAAGGGAATAAGATGGAGGGAAATACTTATAATGATTGATTATAATGGCAAAACGTATGGTACCTACTTTGCTGGACTATTATGAAGAAAATTCTCTGTCAAGTTTAAGGTACTATATACAGGTTATGATGAACAGGATACTATCAGAAAAACCTCGAAAGACCTACATGAACTGAAGCAGAGTGAAATGTACTGTATACAAAACAACAGCAATAGTGTAAGATGATCTGTTGGGAAGCATGTGGTTATTTTCAGCAAGGCAATGATCCAATATAACCCTGAAGGACTTATGAAAATTGCAATCCATCTATAGAGAAAGAACTGATGTTATCTGAAAACAGATGGAAACACATTTAAAAAGTTATTTTTTCTTCTTTGACAATTCCTTAATCCTGTTTTGTTTTTAACTACTTTCTCTCACAACCTAGCTAATGTGGGAATGTTTTCCATGCCTACTCATGTATAACTTATTTTGAATTGCTTGAGTTCTTGTGGGTGGGTGTGGAAAGGGAGGGAGGAAGAGAAGTTGGAACACAAAGTTTTAAAAAATTGAAGTAAAATTTTTTTACATATATTTTTGAAAATAAAGTTCTAAAAAAATCAGTTATTTAACAAGCATTTATTAAGTACCTATTATATGTCAGGCACTATGCTAGATGTCAAAGATACAAATATAATTAATGAAATAATAATTTTTTAAAAGGAGCTTACATTCTTTTTTTAAAAGAAGTTTCGGGGGCAGCTAGGTGGTGCAGTGGATAAAGCACCAGCCCTGGATTCAGGAGGACCTGAGTTCAAATCCAGCCTCAGACACTTAACACTTACTAGCTGTGTGACCCTGGGCAAGTCACTTAACCCCCATTGCCCCACAAAACAAAACAAAACAAAAACAAAACAAACAAAAAAAAAGATTAGAACCCTTTTATGGGCAGCTAGGTGGCTCAGTGGATAGAGCACCAGCCCTGGAGTCAGGAGTACCTGAGTTCAAATCTGGCCTCAGACACTTAACACTTACTAGCTGTGTGACCCTGGGCAAGTCACTTAACCCCAATTGCCTCACTAAAAAAAAAAAAAGATTAAAAAAAAATAAAAGAAGTTTCTGGGACACCCAGTTTGAAATTACCAATAGGCAACTGGGGATGTGGGCTTGAAATTTGTGGGCCAAAGTAAATCTGGAGAGAATCATTGGCATAAAGATGATAGTTAAACCCATGGGAGTTGTTGAAGAAGTTATGGAGAGTGATAGAGAAAAGGAGATCCAGGGTAAAGCCTTGGGAAACACCTCCAAATTGGAGACATGAGATATATGATAAACCTGAAAAAGATATCAAGAAAAACCCATTAGGAAGCTAGGAGGAAAACCAGCAGAGAAAGAAATCCCAGAAATGAGAGGATATCCCAAAGAAGTCTATAGTCAGCAGTATCAAAGATAGCAGATAGATTAAGAAGAATGAGGACTAAGACATAAAAGGAAAGAAGGCATTGCCCAACTGGAACTAACCAGTTGAATCCCCAGTGGGGCAACTATTACTATTCACAGATTATCACTTGTCCTTCATTCTCAGAGGACTAATGACATCAGGAAGGTGATGTCTTGACTTGCAAGTGAATTGGATTTAAGTGACACAGGACTGTGCAAAGTCACCAGCCTCACTCTCTCCTCCAGAGTTATTTGGAGTTCAATGGCAAGACATAGATAAGAATGAGTGAACTACTCGGCAACAACAAGTGTGCCAGACACTGAGTTAAGGACTTTATAAATTTTACCTCATTTGATCCTCACAACAATGCTGGGAGCTGGTTGTTATTATTATGCCATTTTATAGATGATGAAACTTAGGCAGACAAATTTGAGTGACTTTTTCAGAGCCAACATGTAAGCAAGCACCTAAAGCTGGATTGGAAATTAGGTCTTAGTGACTCCAGGTCTAGTGTTAAACTTCCTGAGTTACCTAGCTTCACTCAAAGCATATTCTTAATCTAACAATATCCCTAAATTTTAAAAGTCACAGTCAATCTCTATAAGAACAGGTGTCAAGGTATCCTTCTTAGACACAGAAGCACACATTTGGCCTAGGGGGACAATTCAAAGAGAAAGTTAGAATTATAGATTGAAAAATGATCAGACCTGTCAGGGTCCCTAGAGCATTAAACATGATATTTTGGTGCTGAGAGGTATGTTGAGACATAAATGAAAAAGTTGGAAGAGGTCTTAGTCAACTCAAGTCAACAAGCATTAATTAAGTAGCTACTATTTGCCGGGTACTGTGTTATACTTTGAGGCTACAAAGAAAGTACTTAGAAAGTAGAAGAGAGTATTAGAACAAAAAACAAAAACAACAACAACAACAACAAAACAAATCCCCAAACTTAAGAACAGACTACTTGAATACAGAATTTAGGATCTTTATGTGGCCTTAGTTACCATACCATCCAATCTCTTTGTTGAACAGAGAAGGGTATTGATATCCAAAGAGGAAAAAATGATTTGCCCAAGGGTGCAAAATGACTTACAAGTCTTTCCTGTAATTTTGGCAAGTTTATTTTTTTATTCTGTGAAGCTATAAGGGATGAAACTGAACTAGTATAATACAGTTCCTTGTTGATTATTCCTGTTACCTTTACATGGTAATTTGTAGTTTGGGAGGGAAACAGTTGTATAATAGTATTGTTTTGGGGTGACAGATAGAATCTTTCAGAGGGCTGGGGATTCAATTGAGGAAATAGATGGAAGAGGGGCTCTCAGAGTATGGGGCAGCCTTGATAAATCTGAGGGGGGGAAATCAATGTTCTGGGAAGCACACTGTGTCTTTGTTTTCTCCTCCTTGAAATCCTATAGCAGTGACTTGTTCTTTTATTAATATCTATAACAATGCTCATATGTTTCTTTTGTAGTACACAGGAGAAAACAACAGTTTGAAAATAGTTATTGAGTTTTGGAAAATGTAAAGATACATGCTTCTCTTTCTGCCAGACTTGATACAAATACCATATCTAGTTTAAAATGGTGAACATTTTATTGAAATTATTCACATTTGTATTCCTGAAACACGTCTTTTTACTCTTTCACCTTAAAATTGAGATATTTGTGCAATAGAGGAGTACCAAAAACTGCTGTATAATATTTAATTTGAATGGTACAATGGTACCATTTTCATCCAAAGTGAAATTTAATAATAAGCATTTAGAAGAAGAACAGGAAAAACTGTAGTTTAAAGAAATGGGCAGAAGTGTACCTTTCAGAATTCCCTCCTACACTGAAATTAATTTCTCTAATTTATAATATTTTGTATTCACATATGTGCATATATGTGTACATATGTATACTCACATATATATGTGTATTGTGTATTCATATATATATGGAGAGAGAGAAAGAGAGAGAGAGAGAGGGAGTTTCACCTTAAAAATGTCAGTGTCTTATATGAAGACAGTGACTATTTTTGTCTTTGTATCCCTGGCACCTAACACACACTTCCTGGTACATAGTAGGTACCCAACAAATATTTGTTCCTTGATTGATGTAACAGAATTATTCAGAGCCCATAAAATATAATTTCAGAGCAGAAAAACAGGTGTTCCAATTTTTGTTTGTAGAATAATAACTGGAGTTTTGTATAATTGAAACCTTATGGCTATTTCTATTTCTGTAGATTTGAGCTTGATTCATCCTAACTTTGACACTTAATAGCAAAGCAATTTCTGGCAAAAAATCATCATCTCTCTGTGCTTCAGTTTGCCTATGTATAAAACAAGGATAATCAATTCAATTTCATTCAAAAATATTTAGAAGCACATATTTTGTATAATGAACTCTTTTAGGTACTTGGAATGAAAAAAAATGAAACTTCAAAGAATTTGCAGTCCATTGGAAGGAAATGGTATGTATGCAAAATCAGTCAATTAACATTTATTAAGTACATATTATGTGCCAGTCACTGTGCTAAGTGCTAACAAAGAAAGGCAAAAGACAGTCCCTGCTTACAAGGAACTCACAATCTTGTTAAGGAAGACAAGCCATAAAAAGCTCAAAATGAGGGGAGGTTTTATGTTTGTTTGTTTTTGCTTTGGGGTATGATGAACAATGAAGTCAAGTGGAAAATGATGAGACGTCTGCTGCCCTGGGAACCCAACCAAAATTGAGGATTTGAAAATAATACTCCAGTGTCTACGTTCTTCCCTCTACAATCAGAGGGAGAAAGGGGCCCTAAGGTCAGGAAATATGGAGAAAATTTGAATTCTAGTTGATATCATCTTAGAGGAGCATGAGCTTCTGGCAATCATGAGGTCCAGGAGAGCATTTAGGGTGCAAATGATGCAAAATATAGGGTAATTTGAGGAGGGAGAGAATCTTAACTTCAGAGGATTGTAGAAGTCTTTACAGAGGAGCTGGCACTTCAACTGAATCTTAAAGGAAGATAAGGATTCTCAAAAGTGGAGATTAGGAGGAAGTGAATTCCAGACCTGGAGAATGGAATGAATATGGGCTAATATAAATAGGCGATGGTAAAATTTTGATGCTAATTTCAGGTAAGAGATAGTAGTCAAATTTAGCTAGACCATAGAGAGCATTAAATAAAATAGAACAAAATAAGCCTGGAGAAGTTAGAAATATGCAAATTGTGAATGATCATAACTCAGATTAAGGACTTTTATTTACTCTAGAAAAAATGGGGAACCACTCAAAGTTTTTTTTTAATTATTTATTTTTTAACTTTTTAAAAAAAAGTTGAACCTCAGAAGATTTACATTAATTGGTGCAAAGTGAAATGAGCAGAACAAGGAGAACATTGTATATAGCAACAGCAATACTTTAAGATGATAAGCTGTGAATGACTTAGGTATTCTCGGTAATACAACAATCCAAGACAACTCTGAAGGAATTATGCTGAAAATTATTATCCATGCTCAGAGGAAAAAAAAACCTGATGGAGTCTGAATACAGATGAAAACATACTTTTAAAATTTATTTTTCTTGGATTTTGATTTCGGTCTGTGTTTTCTTTTACAACATGACTAATATGGAAATATATTTTGCATGACTACACATATATAATACATGAAATTCCTTGCCTTCTCAATGAAGGGGATGGAGAGGCAGGGAGAAAATTTGGAACTCAACTTTTATAATTAATGTTAAAATTTGTTTTGCATATACTTGGGGAAAATAAAAAAAAACCCTAAATTAAAAAAAAATAAAGAATCAAAGAGAGTGCCAAAACAATTCTTTTGAGTTTTACATTCTCTTCCTTCCTCCCACCTCTCCCCTACCCATCAAGAAGGCAATAAATATGATATCAATTATACATGAAAGGTCATGGAAAAATATTTCCACATTAGTAATTTTGTAAAAAAAGGAAGAAAAATAAAATTAAAAACTATAATTTGCACTCACAGAGTCCATTAGCTCTCTCTCTGGAATTGGATAACATTTTTCATCATCAGTCCTTTGGAATTGTCTTGGATCATTGTATTGACAAGTGCAGCTAAGCATTTCAGAGTTGATAATCATTATAATAATGATGTTACTGTGCACAATTTTCTCCTGAGTACAATTATCCACTTTGTTTTGCCTCAAATTATATAGGTCTTCTCAGACTTTTCTAAAACATCCTGCTCATTATTTCTTATGGCATAATAGTATTCCATCACAATCATATACCACAACTTGTTTAGACTTTCCAAAATTGCTGGGCATCCCCTCAATTTCCAATGCTTTGTTACCAGAAAAGGGGCTGTTATAAATATTTTTCTCCATATATTTCTGTGCATATATTTCTATTAATATTTTTCTAAAAATATTTTTCTGATATCGTTGGAATACAGATCCAGTGATGGCATTGCTGGGTAAAAAGGTGTGCACAGTTTCTACAGATCTTTAAGCATTGTTCAAAACTGTTTTCCAGAATGTTTGAACCAGCTCACAACTCCATCAATAATGTATTAATATCATTTATTTTCTACATCACCTCCAGCATTTATCATTTTCTTTTTCTGCATGTTATCCAATCTGATAAGTCTGTCAGTTATTTTAATTTGTATTTCCCTAATCAATAGCATTTAGAGCACTTTTCAAGTTACTGACAGCTTGTATTTCTTCCTATGAAAAATGTATTTTTATATTCTTTGAGCATTTCTCAATAGGGGAATGGCTCTTATTTTCAGAAATTTGAATTTCCTGTCAACATATTTGAGAAATGTGGACTTTATCAGGGAAACTTTTTGTTAATTTTCCCCATTTTCTGCTTTCCTTCCAAATTTTCTTGAACTGGATTTGTTTTTCCAAAAAAATTAAATGTAATATTATCAGGTTGATTCCACAAGATGACAAAGAAAAGGCAAGGACTTTCCTGAGGTCCTCCCAAAAACTGATTATACAACTTTAAATAATGGCTACAAACAAATTCTAGAGCTGTAGAACCCACAAAAGGTTGGGGTGAAACAAATTTCCAGTTAAATACAACTTAGAATGATGACAGTAGAGGTGTGTTGCATTGTGGTGAGAGTGAATCACAGTAGGCCATGCCAGTGCAGACCAGGAGACAGCAAACTAGCAGTGGGCCTAAGAAGTGAACAAATCAGCAGCAGCTGCTGCTGCTTCCAGAGCTCTCAGTCCACAGATGTTAAGAAGGTCAAACAACTGGTCAGAAGGAGATTGCATGGCTAAACAAGTTGTGATTTATGAATGTAATGGAATATTATTGTGCTGTTAGAAACAATAAGCAGGAGGATTTCTGAAAAGCCTGGAAAGACAGAAGAATTGATGCTGAGTAAAATTAGTAGAACCAGGCAAACATTGTACACAGTATCAACAACATTGTGTTATGATCAAATGTGATAGACTTAATTCTTCTCAGCAAACAATGATCCAAGATAAATTCAAAGGACTCATTATGGAAAATGCTCTCTACATCCAGAAAAAAAGAACTTTGAAACTGGATGTACATTGAACCATACTATTTCTACTTTTTAAATTTATTTTCTTTATTGAGGTTTTTCCTTTTTGTTCTGATCCTTTGAAAGAAAGATCACCATGACTAATTTGGAAAAAATGTTTAATGTGATTGTACATATGTAACCTATATCAGATTGCTTTCTGTCTTGGGGGGGGGGAGACAAGAGAAGGAGAGAGAAAAATTTATAAATCTTATAAAAACAAATGTTGAAAACTATCTCTACATGTAACTGGAAAATAATAAAATACTTTTATGAATAAAAAAGCATATTCCAGGGGTCTCTTTGCTTATAATTGAGTCAGGACTCCATTTCATTAGCCATAGATGGAGCCATATTAGTCCTTGGGGGCAGTAGCAGGGTGAGGAGGAGCACTAGCACATCAGAATGGAGCAGGAATGCTCATCATAGTTCCAGGACATAAAAAAAGACTGTGCGGCTATTCATAGGTCAGAGCATAGGCTAAGAGAAGAGTAAACACACCTCTCCTTAGATCATATCACCTTGAAAGAACTGAAAACTTATGGGTCCATAAGTATCTCTTAAAGCCACTGCAAAAACCCCTGAAGCTTGGGACAGTGTAACCTGCATCCTGGAACAAGAGAGAGTTATAAGTTAAGAAAGAGGCTGGGAAAATGAATAAACAAAAAACATCATTCTGACTATAGAAAATTACTATAGTGAGAAGGAAGATCAAAACACACTCAGAAGTAGCCATCAAAGTCAAAACTGCTGTTGCATCCAAAGCCATAAAGAACAAGATGAATTGTCCTCAGGGCATGGAAGAGTTAAAAAGGGAAGTACAGGAAAAAATGAGAAGGAAAATGAGATTAGCACAAAACAATCAAGAAAAAAGAGTCAACAGCTTGGTAAAGGAGAAACAAAAATTTACTGAAATAAATAATAACATAAAAAGCAGAATAGACCAAATGGTGAAAGATGTCCAAAAATCCAATGAGGAGAAGAATAGCCTGAAAAGCACAACTGGACAAATGGAAAAACATATACAAAAAGATTCACTGAAGAGAAGAATCTCTTAAAAAAGCAAAATTGGCCAAAGGAAAAAAGAGGTACAAAATCCACTAAAGAAAAGAACTCCTTAAAAAGTAGGATTAGCCAAATGGAAAAAGTGGCACAAAAGGTGACTGGGGAAAATAATTCTTAAGGATCAGTACTGGGCAGATGGAAGCTAATGACTCAATGAGACATGAAGAAGTAGTAAAACAGAATCAAAAGCATATAAAAGTAGAAGAAAATACCTCTTCAGAAAAAGAACAGACCTGAAAAACAGATGCAGGACAGTCAATTTAAAAATTATTGAACTACCTGAGGACCATGAAAAAATTTTTTAAAAGAGCCTGGACAGTATATTTTGCAAGATTATCAAGGAGAACTATCCCAATATCTTAGAACAAAAGTCATTGAAAAAATCCACCCAGGCAGTTTTCAGACAAAGAACTTGAAACTATCTATAATCATATGAAAAAATGCCCTAGATCACTCTTTGTCAGAGAAATGTAAATTAAAACAATTCTGAGCTATCACCTCACACCTGTCACAGTGGAATATATAACAAAAATGGAAAATATTGGATGTTGTAGGAGATGTGGGAAAGCTGGGATGATAATCCACTGTTGGTGGAGTTGTGAAAAGATCCAACCATTCTGGAGAGCAATTTGGAACTATTCCCAAAGGGGTATAGAACTATGCATACCCTTTGTTTCATCAATATCCCTGGTAGGTTTATATCCTAAAAACATCCCCCAAAAGAGAAAAAGACCTATTTGTACAAAAATATTTATAACAGCTCTTTTTGTGGTGGTTAAAAATTGGAAATTAGGGGCAGCTAGGTGGAACAGTGGATAGAGTACTGGCCCTAGATTTGGGAGGACCTGAGTTCAAATCTGGCTTCAGACACTTAACACTTACTAACTGTGTGACCCTAGGCAAGTCACTTAACCCCAATTGCCTCACAAAAAAAAGAAAAGAAAAGAAAAGAAAAGAAAGAATTGGAAATCAAAGGAATGCCCATCAATTTGGGAATAGCAAAACAAGCTGTGGTGTATGATGGTGATGGAATATTATTGTGCTATAAGAAATGACAAGCAGGATGATTTCAAAAAGGCCTGGGAAGACTTACATGAACTGATATATAGTAAAGTGAGCCAAACAAGGAGAATATTGTCCACAGAGACAACAATATTATTTGATGAAGAACTGTGAAAGACTTAATTCTTCTTAATAATACAATGATCCAAGACAATCCAAAGGAATAATGATGAAACATACTATCCACTTCCAAAGAAAGAACTGATATTGATGGAACACAGACTGAAGCATGCTATTTTTGTGTTCTTTCATTTTTTCTTTTATTCGAGTTTTCTTACACAAAATTATTAATATGGTAATGTTTTACATAATTGTACATGTATAAGCTATAGCTAATTGCTTACCACCTCAGAGAGGGGAGAGGGGAGGGAAGGATAAAAATTGGAACCCCAAAATATAAATAAAAATGTTTATTACTTAAAAAAAGAAAGAATCCACTAATTACCTCCTGAAAGGGACCCCACAATGAAAGCTCTGAGGAATATTTTAGACTAATACTAGAATTATCAAGTGGATTAGAAAATACTGCAAGCAACCAGAAAGAAACAACTCAAATATCAAGGAGCCACAATTAAGATTACACAGAATGTGGCAGCTTCAACAGTAAAGGATCAAAGGGCTTAGAATATGATATTCCAGAGGGCAAAGGAACTTGTATTACAATAAAAAATGTACTACTAGGAGGCAGGTAGGTGGCACCGTGGATAAAGCACTGGCCCTGGATTCAGGAGGACCTGAGTTCAAATCTGGCCTCAGACACTTGACACTTACTAGCTGTATGACCCTGACCAAATCAGTTAACCCTCATTTCCCTGAAAAAAAATGTACTACCCAGGAAAATTAAGGATAATATTTGAGAAAATAGATGGGCATTCAATGAAATAGGGGACATTAAAATTTTCCTGATGAAAAGTCAAGAACTGAACAGAAAATTCAATCTTCAAACACAAGACTCAAGAGCATCAAAAGTACAATGGGTGGGGACAGCTAGATGGCACAGTGGCTAAAGCACTGGCCTTGGATTCAGGAGGAACTGAGTTCAAATCCAGCCTCAGACACTTAACTAGCTGTGTGACCCAAAAAAAGTACAATGGGTGGGGTGAGAAACATGTTTAAGGTTTTAATGTTTACATCCCTACACAGGAAGAAGATACTTGTGACTCTTGAGAACTGTATCTCTAATAAAGCAGAGAGAAAGAGTATACATAGAGTTTGTGGGTATAAGTTGAATTTGATGTAATGATATATATAAAAAAAAACACCTTAAGGGGTAACAGAAAGGATCATACTGGTACAAGAGGAAAGGGAAGGCAGAATAGAGTAAATCACATCACACGAAGAAGCACAAAAGACCTATTAAAATAGAGGGAAAGAAGGGAGGGGTGAGCATTGTTTCTACCTTACTATCACTTGATTTGGCTCAAAGAGGAAATAGCATACACACTCAGTTGTATATAAAAATTTATCTTACCCTATAGGGAAATAAGATGGGAAAGGGAAAAGAAAAGTGGGGGTTTCTGATAGGAGGGCAAAACTGGGTGGTAAAAAGGGAAAGGAAAGGAAAGGGAGGTGAAGCCTCACCTTCTATCAGCTGATAGAAGGGAGGAGAGATTGAGGGAGTTGGTGGTCAGAAGCAAAAACACTGGTGAAGAGAGACAGGGTAAAATGAGAAAAAAATACAAATGAGGGGAAAATAAGATGGAAGGAAATACACAGTTAGTAATGAATTGGATGAACTCTCCCATAAAATGGTAAGTGGATAGCAGAGTGGATTAAAAACCAGAATCCTACAATATGTTGTTTACAAGAAACACATTTGAAGCAGAGAGATAAATACAGAATCAAGGTAAAAGGCTAGAGCAGAATATATTGTGCTTCAGCTGAAGTAAAAACAAAACAAACAAAAAAAACACTGGTAGCATTCCTTATCAAAGATAATGTAAAAGCCAAAATAAACCCAGTTAAAAGAGATAAGGAAAGAAATGATATCAAGCTAAAAGGTAACATAGACAATGAAGTTATATCAGTATTAAACATATATGCACCAAGTGGTATAGTGTGGGGACCAATTTTTAATTGGGGAGTGCTAGCTAAGTGGCTCACTGCAATATTGGGGCAAGGAAGGAGACCGGCAGCCTCCCTCAAAACAGAACAAGATTTATTTTAACAAGAATGAACTTAAACAAAAACACAAACAGGATCAGTAGGATCAAGGGAAAGGAAATAAAATGGGGAAAGGGAAATTATAATACCTGAAAAGATACCACCACCCAGGAATCAGCTGAAAATACACAGCAGAATGCCTGTTGCTTGCCAGCTTCCACCTAGAATGCCCAATTCTCCTCCCCCAAACCTAGAAACACCCCACACAGTCCCAGCCAATGGGATTGCCGCTCTGACAGTCACATGACTGCCTTCACTAGGCTTCCAATCAATATAATTTTGCCAGGCCCATGTAGGCGTCACTGAGTGGTGATGATGGTGAGGTGCCAGTGCCCTGGCAATGGCTACAACCAGTGGGTGGAGCGCCAGTGTGCGCTGAGGCATAAAAACCTCAAATAACAATTAATTCTTTATATTCCCCCCTTTGTTTCATCAAGAAACACGGGGTGTTTCCTTGATGGAACAATAAACAATAAACAATAAATAAATTTTAAAAAATAACAGAATATCATAACCAATGCTAACAAACAATATACTAATAACAATATAGGAAAGGGAAATATACATATTACAGATGATGTATATAGTAACAGAAGGAAAAGCAAATATGTCCATTTAAAGTCCTTAAAATCTTGTCTTCGAAGGAGGGTTGAGATATCATCAGGGGAACTGTACTCTGATCTGGATTCTGGCTGTCTCTGGATTCTGGTTGTCTCTGGAACTGCTGGATTTTCATTAATCTTTAGCACAGCATTGTCCAAAAATATTCAAATTAAACAATGAAAGTTCTTCAAAATATACAAAACAAGTTTAAACTTGATATATATACAGCATATTGGACTCCCCCCCTTTGGAGGATACTCATATCCATACGCAATACAAAATTGAGACAGTTATGACATTATTAGCACTTTTTACCACTATATGTCTGGATCAAGGCCAAATTTAGTTATGTGTCCATGATGACACCTGAAAATGTTATGGAAAGTTTACCATACCACATCTCATGGTGCATAGACATCTAATAATTGTGCTAGGCCTCAGGTGGATAGATTCTGACCATTCCACCAGATTGAGTGAAGAAGGCAAGTTAAGTTAAACCAGGTGTATGCATTAGGGCTATCATGACACCAGAACATTTTTAGATCGAGAGAGGAAGAAACTAGACTATGTCCAGCAATTGTGCTCTACATAGCTGCTCTCATAAGCAAACTATGGACTTCCTGAATGTATTTGGCTGTTCTCTCAGCCTCTATTAGTGTATCTTACATGTACCTGTCTCTCCTCCCATTGTACATATATTCTCTCCCAGGCCTGCAATGTGGAGTTGAACCATCTCCATTAAGCTCATTGTAAGAGTAATTAGTCTCTGAAATGGTAAGTTTCCATAAATCATAAATCTCGTATTAATTTCACCAAAGGAAATTTGATGGTAAAAATGCTATGCTACTCTGCATAACTTAGGATATACTTGAAATATATATAATCCCAAACCATACCCAGAGTATACATAGTCACAATGATGTACAAATGATAAATGAATGTAAATGGCTGATATTATTAAACATTTTTACAGAATCTTCATTAAGCAAGTAAACCACATCATCTTGTCCATGAATTCTCTATCTAGTACAATGACAATAACAGATACTTGAAATGATAAACAATTTATCAAAAGGAAATAAAACATCAGTGAGACTCAATATGTTCATTAATTGCCTTATAAATCAAGCAATAAGGTTCAATAACCTTTTCTAGAAGACAGAGCCATGTTCTCTTGGTGGAGAAGTTCTTCACCTGTAGGAGGAAAAGCTTGTTTAAGGTAAAAGCTTATAATGCTAGAATTTGGGGTACACCATATTTTTTAAACTGGTTCCCCAATTCTCTGCATGCCAAAGTGACAGGGATTTCTGAATCATCATTGGTTCTTCTAATGCTGTCATAATGACCGTTATGGTAGAAAATATGGAGTTCTTTAGCATCAACTTTGTCTGTGCCACAAATTTGCCATAGAGGTTCATTCAACTGGTGAATGATTACATTCAGTTCATTATGTTTGGCAAAGGCTGCAATGGCATCGTTTCCAGCACAAGTACCAGCTTTTGTCAAATCAGCAACATATTCTTCAAAGGGAATATCTGTTTCTATAGAAGAACTAAAGTCTTCTTTATGACTGAGCATAAAATTAGCAGTTTCTTGTCTGTGTTTGAGATGTTTTTTGGAATGACCTTCTAACTGGTCTCCAAGGGCTGTGAAAAGACAATTTCCATCTCCTGATATCTTATGGAGTTTGAGTCCCAGGGTTTGCAATTGAGTGATAATGCTTGCAAATTGGAACTGTCTATTACCCCTGTGCTCTGTTTGGTTTCTTTTCTCCATAGCAGCTGGTTGAATTTTATCTGAAATTACTTTACCAACAAATAGTGCGGGCTTCACATGGGAACAATGAATCCAAGATTCTTTTTCTCCAATTTTAATAGCAGTAGGAGTTGTCAATAATACCTGAAAAGGTCCCTCCCAAGCGAGCTGGGTCCCACTGGCCCGCTGAAAATTCTTAATATATACATTGTCTCCAGGACTTAAATCATGCAAGGAAAAGTCTAAAGGACCAGCTTGTACAGCAACTCCTGCTTCATGGAGTTCACGTAGCCTAGTTTGTAGTCCCTATATATAGGAAGCAACAGAAGTATCACCTCCCACCAGTGATGTATAGACTGGGGAAAAAGTTTTAGCTTGGATAGGAGGGTGACCAAAAAGCATCTCATAAGGAGATATGTGGAGTTCACCTCTTGGTCTACTGTGCAGATAGAATAATGCCAAGGGTAGAACATCAGGCCATTTTAAATGGGTTTCAGTACATAATTTGCCAATCATACTCTTTATTCATACATTCAACTTGGCCTGAGCTTTGAGGATGGTAAGGAGTATGAAATCTAGGAGTTACTCCCACGAAAGAATAAATCTGGGAGAGAATTGAATCTGTAAAATGTGTACCTCTATCAGAGTCAATGTATGCTGGTGGCCCAAAGCGAGGAAAAATTTCTTTAAGGAGAGCTTTGGCCACAAAGTCAGCAGTTGCTCGTGGGGCAGGAAAAGCCTCCACCCATTGAGTGAGCTGGTCAACAATAACAAGGCAAAATTTATATTGTCCTGCTTTGGGCATAGAAATAAAGTCAATTTGTAGATGTTCAAAAGGTGTATATGCCAAAGGGCGCCCTCCATATGCTTTAGTATGGAAAGCATGTTGATTGTAAGACTGACATGTGGAGCAGCCTGAGGAGATTCAAGATACTATGTTAGTTATGCCTGGTGCTAACCAGGTTCTTCTAACTGAGTCCACAATGCGTTGTGTGCCAAAATGGCCTTTCTTGTGAATAGAGAGGTGATAGAATTTCCTGGGGAGAAATGGTTTTCCCTCAGAAGACATCCAGACTCCATTGATCTGTTTAGCCTTGAATCTCTTTTTTCACCTTTCTTCTTCAGAATCATCATAAGTTAGGTGGAGAGAAACATCCTCAGAAGGTGAAAGGTTAAATACATGCTCAGGGGCTTCTAAAGCAGCAAGGTTAGCTGCTGAATCAGCCCATGCATTCCCCATCGTAAAAGGATCACTATCCCCTGTGTGGGCAGGACAATGTACAATTGCTCGAGCCGAAGGAAGTTTCAGGGCAGATAGCAGGTCCTTGATAAGATCTCTATTAGCAAAACCTTTGCCAGAGGATGTTAGAAAGCCCCTTTGTAGCCAAAGCATGCCTACAGCATGGCATACACCGAAGGAATATCTGGAGTCATTATAAATGGTATCACTCTTCCCATGGGCTATGTTACAGGCTTGTGTAAGAGCCACAAGTTCAGCAGCTTGTGAACTAAAATGTGAAGGCAGAGAAGCTGCCTAGATAATATCATAGTCAGAAACTACAGTAGCCCCAGTGAAATGGGTGCCATCTTTCATAAATGAAGAACCATCCATATAGAGGACAATATCAGGGTTCTCTAAAGGTGTATCCAAAAGGTCATCACGGGATTTCTCAGCCATATCAACTAAAGAGGCACAGTCATGCAATGGCTCCCCCAGGAGTGGTAAGTTAGGGAGCAGTGTTGCTGGGTTAAGGACTGTACAGCACTTTAAAGTGATATTTTCATGACCTAGCAGGGTTACTTCATACTTAGCCAGTCTTTGATCTGAAAAGGCTTGTGTTCTATGGCATAGTAAGAGGGCCTCTACTTCGTGGGGACATTGTATTGTAAGAAGGTTACCTAGGAACAAATCAGAGGCTTTTTCTACCAAAAGGGCTGTAGCTGCCACTGCCCTGAGGCAGGGTGGCACCCCAGAGGCCACAGAATCTAGTTGGCTGGAATAATAAGCTATTGGACGCTGGACAGCTCCTAATGATTGAGTCAGGACCCCAGAAGCCACTCCCTTCTGTTCATGCACAAAAAGAGTAAAAGGCTTACTGTAATCTGGGAGTCCTAATGCAGGTGCTGATAACAATGCCCGCTTCATTTCTCTTATAGCTGAGAGATGCTGGGAATCCAGCTGTAAAGGTTCTGGGACAGAATTTTTGGTTAGAGCTATAAGAGGCTTAGTAATTTCACCAAAAGAGGGTATCCATTGTCTGCAATACCCAGCTGCTCTCAGAATGGCCCTTAACTGCTTCTTAGTAGAGGGAGCAGCGAGTTGTTGAATAGCCTGGACTCGCGTAGGAGAGACAAAGTGAGTCCCAGCAGCCAGAATGAAGCCCAAATATTCTACCTGAGGTAAAAACCATTGTACCTTTGACTTAGAGACCTTGTGGCTTCCCTTGTATAGTTCTAATAATAAATGGTGGCTGTCTTCCTGACAGGTGTCAACATCAGGGGAGGCTAAAAGTAAATCATCTTCATACTGCACTAAAGTGGAACCTTTAAAAGTAATAGAGGCCAGGTCCTGTTGTAAAATTTGAAAAAAATAATGTAGGACTGTCCACAAATCCCTGTGGGAGTCTAGTCCAGGTCCACTATGTATTTTTCCAGGTAAAGGCAAATAAATACTGGAAGTCCTCATGCACTGGTATAGAGAAAAAGGCAGAGCAGAGGTCTACCACTGTGAAGCATGTAGCCTCACATGGAATTGAAGAAACTATGGTGGCAGGATTAGGCACTATAGCATGTCTAGGAATAACATAATTGTTAATAGCTCTAAGATCTTGTACAAAACAATAAACAGGTTTTCCATCTGGGCCAGGCTTGGGTTTTTTAACTGGCAACATGGGAGTATTACATGGAGAATGATGGCATGGGACAATAATACCCTGACTTTTCAGAGCCTCAGTTATAGGGGCGATCCCTTCTATAGCTTCTTTAGACAATGGATACTGTGGATTGGATGGAGGTGGTCCCCTTTTAACTTTAATAGTAACAGGCATAGCAGATTTATGGAGCCCCACTTCAGTAGAGGATGAGGCCCATAGCGACTCAGGAATGTCAGAGGGGATTTTGGATGTATCCCATACTGCTCCTTGAGCATCTGCAATCAAAATTGGTAATAAATGAACAGTATCCTCTGGCAACCGCAGAGAGACAGCCCCATCTGGAGCACAAGATATGTTTGCTCTAAGTTTCCAAAGGAGATCACGACCTAATAAATTTACAGGGGCATCGGGCATAAGTAAAAATGAATGTTCTACAGTTAAAGGCCCCATAGATACCATGCAAGGGGTTAATTCTGCCACTCTTTGGGCCTTACCTGAGACTCCTACCACATTAAAGATCCAATAGCATTGCATCCAGGGTCTGGTTTATGCACTGAGACTGATTTAGAGACTCCTGTATCTAACAGACATCATAATATGTGTCCCTAACTTTGAGGGTCACATGGCATTCATTACTCTGGGGAGGTGAATGGATTAGTACAAGAGGGTTCAAAACTTCAGGATCTGGAAAAGTAAAGCTTTCTGTATTTATTTTCCACTCCTCCCCTGGACACCGTCAGTCCTGTGTCTCCCTCTGAGGGATTCTAGAGTTACCCTGATTCTGATTCTGTCCTTCTGTACCTCCCTGATAGGATCTATGAGTATACTGATTCTGGTTGTAATAAGGTCTGTAATTATCTTGGTTGTTTCCTTTCTGGTAAAAATTTCCTTAATGATTCTGGTTTCTCCTGAAAAAATATTCCAGACCCTCAGTTACTGCCCACCTGAGTTCTTGCTTTCTAATTCTACATTCTCTCAATAAGTGTCCTTGTTTTTCACAGTACTGTCACACCTTACGGGTTTTGTCCTGACCTTTAAATGCCTGACCTGAAAGTGCTGGTGCCAGAATGCTTTGCTTAGTTGTATTATCTTCATTCACCTCAAAGATATAGGTGGCAATTTCTTTAAGCCTTTCTACAGCCATATCTTTCCAGCCTGGACACTGTCATAAAAAAAAATTATGTATTTCTGGCAATGATTGATATACAAATATATTCTGTACAATATAGGGATTTTTTGAGTCTAGTGGGTCCAGTCTTGTAAATTGCCTAGCAGCTTCACAAAGTCTATCATAAAATCCACTAGGTTGTTTATTAGGCTCCTGAGCAAGTTTTAAAAACTTTTGCCAGTTGTTGGATTTCTTAGAACAGGATTCCATTCCTTTCAGTAGCATTTCCCTAGCATTTTTTAATTCTTGGAATTTCTGTGGATCATTATAATCCCAGTTTGGCTCCTGGAGAGGCCACTCTGTTAACACTTCCCCAGAGGCCACCAAGGAAATTCCTGCTGTGACAATATCTGCAATTTCACTTGTGGATAGTATAATTTCCATAAGACAAGTGACATCAGCCCAGGTGGGTTGATATGTATTAAATATAGACCTTAACTGTGAAATTACTGACTTCAGATTCTGATCAAACCTAGGTATAAGTTTCTTCCATGCACACAGATCCTTTGGACTGAATGGGCTATATATTTTATGCTGTGCTCCTCTGCGGACTCTAACATTCTGTAGGGCGTTCAGTTTCTGTTGATCTGATTTGAAAGACTGGTCTAAATCTGTTTCTGAACTCAGGTCATCTCCAATAGAGGGACCTGTATTGGTATCCTTTTGAACACATGGTCTACTATGATCACAACCCTTCCTCTCTTTTCAGCTTTTTGGGAAAAAATACCACATTGCAATAATGACAATAACGAGAATAAAATTTATAGCCATTTGAGTTATAATGATAGTGGTATAGTAAAGTTCTAATTTAGTTGTAATGCTTCCAGTAATATTGTATATATGCTCAGTGGGAAAGATAAACTCTCCCATACCATTGTTTCAAAGATTTTTTTACTGTGTTTGTGAGGAGGAAACCAGCAATGTCACGAATAAGTATTGAGCAGGCCAACAGTTTAAATCAGGACAATATGCTGTCCCAAAACATGCCAATTAGAATATACAAGGGGGGGGGCGGAGCCAAGATGGCGGAGAGGAAGCAGCAAGCTGCCTGAGCTCTCCTTCTGTTCCCTCAAAACGAACATTAAATCAAGCCTCTGGACGGATTCTGAAACTACAGAACCTGCAAAGAGACAGAGAGACACAGTCCTCCAACCAGAGATAATTTAGAAGACTTCAGGAAAAGGTCGGTCTGACTCGGGCAAAAGGGAGGCCCAGCACAGGGCAGCAACCCAGCGCCGAGGGGGTCGGGGCAAATCAGCAGGAGCTGCGGGTCACAGCCGAACAACTGAGGCTCCCGGAACCTGGTTCAAAAATCTGGTGGCCAAGAAGGACACTGGAAAAACTTACCTGCACCGGCCGAGAGGGCCACGAACGGCGGGATCAGACGCCGGGGTCTGGCGCCTGGCTGGCCGAGCACAATCAGACAGGAAGTGCAGGACAGGGGATCTCCACACACCATAAAGGCCTCAGAGTAAAAGCCCGGTCACACAGCACCTATACACCTGCACAAGAAGCCCAAAACAGGGACCCTGGTGCCCCCAGAGCAGACCTCAACTTAAAGAATAAATAAATAAGCTGCAATAATGAGTAAGAAGCAAAAAAGAGCCCTCTCCATTGAGAGCTTCTGTATCAATAGGGAAGAAGCCAACACAAACTCAGATGAGGACAATAGCCTCGAATTGTCTACATCTGAAGCCTCACAAGGGAAGGTGAATTGGTCGCAAGAACAAAAAGCCTTCCTGGAAGAGCTCAAAAAGGATTTTAAAAATCAATTGCAAGAGGTAGAAGAAAAAATGGGGAGAGAAATGAAAGCAACACAAAAAAACTATGAAAAAAGAATCAGCAGCTTAGAAAAGGAAGCTGAAGAAAACAAAGCCTTAAAAAATTCATTTGGCCAAATGGAAAAAAAGCTGCATAATCTCACTGAAGAAAACAATACCTTAAAAAATTCACTTAGCCAAATGGAAAAAAAGGTGCATAATCTCACTGAAGAAAACAATGCCTTAAAAATTAAAGTGGGACAGTTGGAAGAAAAGGAATCCATGAGACACCAAGAATCGGTCAAGCAGAATAAAAAAAATGAAAAAATAGAAGAAAATGTGAAATACCTCATTGGAAAGACAACTGATCTGGAAAACAGATCGAGGAGAGACAATTTGAGAATCATTGGACTGCCTGAAAGCCATGACCAGAAAAAGAATCTAGATACCATATTCCAGGAAATTATTAAGGAGAACTGCCCTGATATCATAGAATCAGAGGATAAAATCATCATTGAAAGAATCCATCGATCACCTCCTGAAAGAGACCCCAAAAGGAAAACTCCAAGGAATATTGTAGCAAAATTCCAGAATTATCAGGTGAAGGAGAAAATACTCCAAGCAGCCAGAAAGAAGCAATTTAAATATCATGGAGCCACAGTCAGGATTGCTCAGGACCTGGCAGCTTCAACATTAAAGGACCGCAAGGCTTGGAATATGATATTCCGGAAGGCAAAGGAGATTGGATTGCAGCCGAGAATCTATTACCCAGCAAAAATGTGCATTTTCTTTCAGGGGAAAAGATGGACATTTAAGGACATTGGGGACTTTCAATCTTTCCTGGTGAAAAGACCAGAACTGAATAGAAAATTTGATCTCAACATACAAGACTCAAGAGAAGTTTAAAAAGGTAAACAGAGGGGGAAAAAAAAAGTTACCCTATTAGGTTAAACTGTTTATATCCCTACACAGGAAGATAATACTCATAACTCTTAAGAACTGTAAATGTATTTGGGCAGAGAGAAGGACTTTATATAGAGGGGATAAATATAAATTGTCTTTGATGTGATGATACAAAAGAATTAAGGGGATAAAAAGGGAGTCTATGGGGAGGAGAGGAAAGGGGAGGTGGAATGGGATGAATTATATCATATGAAGAGGTGGAAAAAAACCTATTATAATAGAGGGAAAGAAAGGAGGGGGGAACATGGTTTCAACCCTATTCTCATTAGATTTGACTCAAAGAGGGAATAACATATACGTTCATTGGGATAAAGAAACTTAACTCACTCTTTAGGGAAACAAAAGGGGAAGGGAAAGGGGGGGACTGAGAAGGGAGGACAAAAGCAAGGGAGAAAAGGGTAAAGAAAAGAGAGGGGGGTGATAAAAAGGGAGGGCAGATTGGGGGAGGCAGGGGTAAGAAGTAAAACGTCGGTGAGGAGGAATAGGGTGAAAGAAGGGGGGAAAAGTACAAAGGGGGTAAATAGAATGGAGGGGAATAGACAGTCAGTAATAATAACTGTGAATGTGAATGGGATGAACTCTGCTATAAAACGGAAGCGAATTGCAGAGTGGATTAAAAACCAGAACCCTACGATATGCTGTTTACAAGAAACACATTTGAAGCAGAGAGATACACACAGAGTAAAGGTAAAAGGCTGGAGCAGAATATATTATGCCTCAGCTAAAGTAAAAAAGGCAGGGGTAGCAATCCTTATCTCAGACAAAGTGCAGGCAAAAATAGATCTCATTAAAAGAGATAAGGAAGGAAATTACATCTTACTTAAAGGTACTATAGATAATGAAGTAATATCAATATTGAATATGTATGCGCCAAGTGGTATAGCATCCAAGTTCTTAGAGGAGAAGTTAAATGAGTTACAAGAGGAATTAGATAGTAATACTATACTAGTGGGGGATCTGAATCTCCCCCTCTCAGAATTAGATAAATCTAGCCAAAAAATAAATAAGAAAGAAGTGAAAGAGGTGAATAGATTACTAGAAAAGTTAGACATGATAGATGTCTGGAGAAAATTGAATGGGGATAGAAAGGAATATACCTTTTTCTCAGCAGTACATGGCACATTTTCAAAAATTGACCATGTATTAGGGCACAAAAACATCATAGTCAAATGTAGAAAGGCAGAAATAGTAAATGCATCCTTCTCAGATCATGATGCAATAAAAATTACATGTAAGAAAGAGCCAGGGAAAAGTAGAATGAAAATCAATTGGAAACTAAATAATTTCATTCTAAAGAATGAATGGGCCAAACAAGAAATCATAGAAACAATCAATAACTTTATCCAAGAGAATGACAATAATGAGACAACATACCAAAATCTATGGGATGCAGCCAAAGCAGTGCTTAGGGGAAAATTTATAGCTCTAAATGCTTACATGAATAAAAAAGAGAAAGAGGAGATTAATGAATTGGGCATGCAACTTAAAAAGCTAGAAAAAGAACAAATTAGAAATCCCCAATTAGACACTAAATTAGAGATCCTGAAAATTAAAGGAGAAATCAATAAGATTGAAAGCAAAAAAACTATAGAACTAATCAATAAAACTAAGAGCTGGTTTTATGAAAAAACCAATAAAATAGATAAAATACTGGTTAATTTGATTAAAAAAAAGAAAGAAGAAAACCAAATTACCAGTATCAAAAATGAAAAGGGTGATGTTACCACCAATGAAGTGGAAATTAAAGCAATAATTAGGAAATATTTTGCCCAACTGTATGCCAATAAATTTGACAATCTAAATGAAATGGATGAATATTTACAAAAATACAAACTGCCCAGGTTAACTGAAGAGGAAATAAAATCCTTAAATAAACCCATATTAGAAAAAGAAATTGAACAAGCTATTAATGAACTCCCTAAGAAAAAATCCCCAGGGCCAGATGGGTTTACGGGTGAATTTTACCAAACATTTAAAGAACAATTAATTCCAATATTATACAAATTATTTGGAAAAATAGGTGAAGAAGGAGTTCTACCAAATTCGTTTTACGACACAAATATGGTGGTGATACCAAAACCAGGCAAAGCAAAAACAGAGAAAGAAAATTATAGACCAATCTCCCTAATGAATATTGATGCTAAAATCTTAAATAAGATATTAGCAAGGAGATTACAGCAAGTGATCACCAGGATAATACACTATGACCAGGTGGGATTTATACCAGGAATGCAGGGCTGGTTCAACATTAGGAAAACTATTAACATAATCAACCACATCAATAAGAAAACCAACCAAAATCATATGATTATCTCAATAGATGCAGAGAAAGCTTTTGACAAAGTACAGCACCCATTCCTAATAAAAACACTAGAGAGTTTAGGAATAGGGGGAGCTTTCCTTAGAATAATAAACAGTATCTACCTAAAGCCATCAGCAAGTATTATATGCAATGGAGATAAATTAGAGGCCTTCCCAATAAGATCAGGGGTGAAACAGGGATGTCCATTATCACCCCTATTATTTAATATTGTCCTAGAAATGTTAGCTTTAGCAATCAGAGAAGAGAAAGGAATTAAAGGAATTAGAATCGGCAAGGAGGAAACAAAACTATCACTCTTTGCAGATGATATGATGGTATACTTAAGGAATCCTCGAGAATCAAGTCAAAAATTACTTGAAACAATTAACAACTTTAGCAAAGTAGCAGGATATAAAATAAATCCACATAAATCATCAGCATTTCTATACATGACCAACAAAGTCCAGCAGCAAGAGATAGAAAGAGAAATTCCATTTAAAGTAACGGTAGGTAATATAAAATACTTGGGAGTCTACTTGCCAAGACAAACCCAGGAACTCTATGAACACAACTACCAAACACTCTTCACACAAATCAAATCAGATCTAAATAATTGGAAAGATATCAATTGCTCATGGATAGGCAGAGCTAATATAGTAAAAATGACAATACTGCCTAAATTAATTTACTTATTCAGTGCCATACCAATCAGGCTACCTAAAAATTATTTTATACAGCTAGAAAAAATAATAACAAAATTCATCTGGAAAAACAAAAAATCAAGAATATCCAGGGAAATAATGAAAAAAAATTCACAGGAAGGTGGGTTAGCGGTACCAAACCTGGAGCTTTACTATAAAGCGGCAGTCATCAAAACTATCTGGTACTGGCTAAAAAATAGAGTGGTAGATCAATGGAATAGGCTAGGCTCAGGAAATGCAGTAGTAAATGACACTAGTAATGTAGTGTTTGATAAACCCAAAGACTCCAGCTTCTGGGATAGGAACTCAGTATTTGACAAAAACTGCTGGGAAAACTGGAAGATAGTATGGCAGAAATTAGGCTTAGACCAACATCTGACACCTTATACTAAAATAAGGTCAAAATGGATACATGATTTAGACATAAGAGGTGATACCATAGGTAAATTAGGAGAGAAAGGAATAGTGTACCTATCAGATCTTTGGAAAGGAGAACAGTTTTTGACCAAACATGAGATAGAGTATATTATAAAATGCAAAGTGGATGATTTTGATTATATTAAATTAAAAAATTTTTGTACAGACAGAAGCAATGCATCCAAAATTAGAAGGGAGGCAGAAAGCTGGGAAACAATTTTTGAGGCCAGTGCTTCTGATAAAGGCCTCATCTCTAAAATATATAGGGAATTAAATCAAATTTATAAGAATCCAAGTCATTCCCCAATTGAGAAATGGTCAAAGGATATGAACAGGCAGTTTTCTGATGAAGAAACCAAAGCTATCTATTCCCATATGAAAAAATGCTCTAAATCTCTAATGATTAGAGAGATGCAAATTAAAACAACTCTGAGGTACCACCTGACACCTATCAGATTGGCTAAAATGACAAAAAAGGAAGATAATAAATGTTGGAGAGGCTGTGGGAAAATTGGAACACTAATGCATTGTTGGTGGAGCTGTGAGCTGATCCAACCATTCTGGAGAGCAATTTGGAATTATGCCCAAAGGGCGATAAAGCTGTGCATACCCTTTGACCCAGCAATCCCACTTTTAGGTCTTTTGCCCAAAGAAATCATGGAAGGGGGAAAGGGACCCACATGTACAAAAATATTTATAGCTGCTCTTTACGTGGTAGCAAGGAATTGGAAGTTGAGGGGGTGCCCATCAATTGGGGAATGGCTGGACAAGTTGTGGTATATGAATACAATGGAATACTATTGTGCTGTAAGAAATGATGAGCAGGAAGAGTTCAGAGAAACCTGGAGGGTCTTACGTGAGCTGATGATGAGTGAGATGAGCAGAACCAGAAGAACATTGTACACAGTATCATCAACATTGAGTGTTGACCTACTGTGATGGACTATATTCTTCTCACCAATGCAATGGTACAGAAGAGTTCCAGGGAACTCATGATAGAAGAGGATCTCCAAATCCAAGAAAAAAAAAGAAAGAAAGAACTGTGGAGTATAGATGCTGATTGAACCATATTATTTCTTTTGTTTTGGGTGCTGTTGTTTTTTTTCTATTTTGAGGTTTTGCATCACTGCTCTGATTCTTTCTCTTGTAACAGGATTAATGCAGAAATAGGATTAATGTTATTATGTGTATATATATGTGTGTGTATATATATATCTATATGTATATGTATAGATATATATAGATATAACCTATATCAGATTACCTGCTGTCTAGGGGAGGGGGGAGGGAGGGGAGGGAGGGAGGGAGAAAAATCTGAAATTGTAAAGCATGTATAAACAAAAGTTGAGAACTATCTTTACATGTAACGGAAAAAATAAAATATCTCAAAAAAAAATAAAAAAAAAATAAGGGGAAAAAAAAAAAAAGAATATACAAGGGGGGACCCAAATATTCAATCATGGTGCAGTTCAAAATGAACTGGCTATTCTCTGACCAGCAAGATAAACGCTAAGGTTTTTTTTAAGAGCAAGGGAAATTGCCTAAGGAAGCAGTGGGGGAGGGGCAAGAAGGTCCCCCAGGTTAGTTGGCTCGTGGCCAAATAAGGGGGAGAGGGGTGGGTTAAAGAAATTCACTAGGTTAATCAACTCCTGGTGGACTCAACAAAAACTGTGGGGACCAATTTTTAATTGGGGAGTGCTAGCTAAGCGGCTCGCCGCAATATTGGGGCAAGGAAGGAGACAGGCAGCCTCCCTCAAAACAGAACAAGATTTATTTTAACAAGAACAAACTTAAAAAACACACACACACACACACACACAAACAGGATCAGTAGGATCAAGGGAAAGGAAATGAAATGGAGAAAGGGAAATTATAATACCTGAAAAAATACCACCACCCAGGAATCAGCTGAAAATACGCAGCAGAATGCCTGTCGCTTTCCAGCTTCTACCTAGAATGCCCATTTCTCCTCCCCCAAACCTAGAAACACCCTACACAGTCCCAGCCAATGGGATGGCTGCTCTGACAGTCACATGACTGCCCTCACTAGGCTTCCAATCAATATAATTTTGCCAGGCCCATGTAGGCGTCATTGAGTGGTGATGATGGTGAGGTGCCAGTGCCCTGGCAATGGCTACAACCAGTGGGTGGAGCACCGTGCAGTTTGCAGAACCCCAGGCCAGTGTGCGCTGAGCATAAAAACTTCAAACAACAATTAACTCTTTACAATAGCATTCATATTAGAGAAGAACTTAAGTGAGTTAGAGGAAGAAATAGACAGCAAATCTATGCTGGGAAGAGACCTTAAACTGTTTCTATCAGAACTAGATAAATCTAACCACAAAATAAGAAAGAAGTTAAGGAGGTAAACAGAATCTTGGAAAAATTAAATATGATAGACCTCTGCAGAATACTGAATAGTGATAGAAAGGAATACAACTTTTTCTCAGAAGTACATGGTACCTGCAAAAAAAAATTTTATCATGTATTAGAGCATAGCAATCACACAATCAAATGTAGAAAGGCAGATATAGTAAAAGAAGAAATAAAATTCAGACTAAGTTGGGTATAAAAATCTACCTTACTGTACTGGAAAGTAGAAAGGGAAGCTGATAAAAGGGTGGGGGGTGCTGATAGAAAAGTGGACATATTGGAAGAAGCAATAGTTAGAAGCAAAACACATTTGAGAAGGGACAGGGTGAGATGAGAGAATATAATAAACATGAGGAAATAGGATGGGGGAAAATACAGTTAGCAATCATTAACCGTGAAAAAATTTTGAAGTGAGTTCCTCTGATAATGGTGACATTTCACAAATAGAGAACTGATTGTGATGGAATCCTACTGTACTATAAGAAATTATGAGCAAGATGTTCTCAGAAAAAAATTTTGAAGACTTATGTGAACTATTACAAACTGAAGTAGAACCAGGAGAACATTATACTCCAATATTGTTATATGTGAATGACTTAGCTTTTTGCAGTAATAGAATGATCCAAGACAACTGTGAAGAACTTTTGATGAAAAATTCTATCCGTTCTCAGAGAAAGAAGAGATGAAGTTTGAATGCAAATGAAAGCATACTTTTAAAAATTTATTTGGGGGAGGGGTTAATCTACTTTTACTAATATAGAAATGTTTTGCATGACTACACATATATAACCTATATTAAATTTCTTGCCTTCTCAAAGAGGTGTGCAGGGAGAGAGGTAGAGAATTTCAAACTCAAAATTTTAAAAACAAATGTTAGGAAATGTTTTACATGGTCCCAGGAAGAACTCGCCAAAGGAAGAGACCCCCAGAGCCTCTGACTTAGTAGCAGTGCCAGTGTCATCTGGAACTAAGCTCACAGTCTGGTGAGAGGGCTGAGTAGTTGGCTGTGGGGAGATTATGGGTGTCTCTGCTGGTGCTGAGGAGGAACATGGATGTTTCACCCCTGCTGGGAATCAAGAAGTAATATCAAGTTGCAGTGGCCCAGGTGGGAGAGGGGTGCAAGCTGGTCAGAGCTAACAACTACAGCACAAAAAAGTTTTGCTACCTGATTAATTAACAAGTTGGCCTGGGGTAATCTATGGACCAGAGAACAGGCTTGCCAAGTGAAGAACCTGCCCCTCCTTAAATTGTACCTCCTGGGATCCCCTGAAGCTTGTGACAGTGCAGCCTGGAAACAGTGCCCCACTTTAAGAAGGAGTTAAAAGTCAAGTAAACGATGGGCAAGATGAGCAGACAGAGAAAGATGAGGATGATGGAAAGTTTCTTTAGTGACAAGGAAGATCAAGGTGCACCCTCAGAAGAGGATAGCAATGTCAGGGCTCCTACATTCAAAGCTTCCAAGAAAAATATGAATGGGTGTTAGGTCACACAGGCACTCAAAAAGGACTTTGAAGATAAAATAAGAGAGGCAGAGGGAAAAAATGGAAAGAGAAATGAGAGTGCCATGAAAAAAAAAGTCAACACCTTGAAAAGCCAAATTGGCCAAATGGAAAAGGAGGTAAAAAGGCTCTCTGAAGGAAATCATTGCTTAAAAATTAGGATTGAGTACATAGAAGCTAATAACTTTAAGAGAAATCAAGACACAATAAAACAAAACCAAATGAATAAAAAAATAATAAAGTGCAATGTAATATCTCCTTGGAAAAACTGCTGACCTGGAAAATAGATCCAGGAGAGATAATTTGAAAATTATTGGACTACCTAAAAACCATTATCAAAGAAAGAGATTAGACATCATCTTCCAGGAAATTGTCAGGGAAAATTGCCCTGATGTTCTAAAAGCAGAAGGTAAAATAGAAATTGAAAGAATCCACCTCCTAAAGGAGATCCCAAAAAGAAAGCTCCCAGGAATATTATAGCCAAATTCCAGAGCTCCCAGGTCAAGGAGAAAATATTGTAAGCAGCCAAAAAGAAACAATTCAAGTACTGTGGAGCCACAGTCAGGATAGTACAAGATCTAGCTGCTTTTACATTAAAGTGTTTGGAAGGCATGGAATATGATATTGCAGAGGCCAAAGGAATTGGGATTGCAACCAAGAATCACCTATCCAAAAAAAATAATAGAATAAAATTAATTTAAAAAAAGAATGATATATCCAGCAAAACTGTGTATAAACTTTCAGAGAAAAAAATGGGGCATCAATGGAAAAGAGGACTTTCAATTATTTGTGATGAAAAGACCTCACTGAATAGAAAATGTAATTTTCAAATACAAGACCCTGGAGAAGCATAAAAAGGTAAACAGGAAAAAAGATATCAAGAGGAATGTCACAAAGTTAAACTGTTTACATTCCTCCGTGGTGTCATGATACTTCTAACTCATAATAAATTTCTCAGTATTAGGGCAGATAATAGAAGTAAATTTAGACAGAGGGCACAGGTAGGAATTGATTATGAAAGGATATCTGTAAAGCATTTATTTTTTGTTTATCTTTTTTTTTGTTGGGTGTTTGGAATTGGCTGACATGTTTGGGGTCATATAGAGGGTGAGTGTGTTGTGTCTGAGACTAGATTTGGGCTCGGGTCCTCCTGGGTCCAATGTGGGTTCTCTATACACTGTGTCACCCAATTGCCCCACGATGACATCTTTAGGGTGGAAGTGAGGTATGAGAAGAATGCACTGGGGGAAGGGGAAAGGGAGAGGTAGAATAGAGTGAAATACCACATGAAAAAAAGTAGGAAAGGGCTTATGGAATGGGGAGAGAGATGGGGGAGGAGCCAGGAAGTGAATAAGCCCTATAATCATCAAAATTGGCTTAAAGACCTTAATCTCATCAGAGTTGGCTTAAGGCAGGAATAAGATACACCCTCAATTTGGTGGGGTGATCTATCTAAACCTTCAGGAAAGTAGGAGGGGAAGGGAATAAAGAAGGAGGGCTGAAAGAAGGGAGGACAGAGTGGGGGAGGGGTCAGTTAGAAGTAAATCACTTATGAGGAGAGATAAGGTGAACGAAGATAGAAAATAGAGTACATATCATGGGGAAGGGAATAGGATGGAGAGAAATAGTTAACAATAGTAACAGAAAAATTTTGAGGAAGAGGCAAGAGTAATATAAGATGATGATGATGATTGGTTGATTGATAGATTGATGATGAATGGATGAAGATGGGGATTGATTGATGACAATGTAGACAGATGGATGATGATGAGAATTGATTGATGATGATGATAAAACATGAAAATTCTTTGTCAGGTATAATGTACTATATAAATGTTATCTATTACTGTTTTTGCAAGAATCAACCTCAACGGTTTATTGTAAGAAAATCTCTCTTTAAGATACTATATAAATGTAGTTTACCATAAAAAGTATGGTGAGCAGAATGCTGTCAGAAAAACCTGGAAAGACCTACATGAGCTGATGCTCTGTGAAATGTATACAAAATAACAGCAATACTGTAAGATGATCTGCTTTGAAAACTCTGAAGGTCCTACGAAAAATGCTGTCCATCTAAAGAGAGATAAGTTATGGTGTCTGAATACATATTGAAGCATAATTTTTTGTTTGTCAGTTCCTTTATCTGAAGTTTTTTTGTCTGTTTTATTTCACAACCTGGCTAATGTGAAAATGTTTTGCATGACTGCTTAAGTATAACATATTAAATTGCTTGAGTTCCTGGAGGGAGGAGGAAGGAAGGAAGAGAATTTGGAACACAAAGTTTTAAAAAATAATTTGATGTCAAAATTTGTATTTACATGTAATTTATGAAAATAAAACTTAATGTAAGTATGAAAATTATTTTACATTTAATTTATGGGAAGTAAAATAATAAATAAATTGAAAAATCAAAGAAAAAAATAAATGAGCTCCAAAAAATAAAGTTGATTCTATCCTATCAAAAGTGTTTTATTTTAATAAAAAATTATCCATTTTCTATTACTAACAAGAAATAGAAGCTCCCACTAGTTTAGTTCATTATATATTTAAACTGTGAGATTCAAAATTGGATATACAGAGCATTAAACTCTCCCTTTTAACTTTCCCCATATATTTATCTCCCAGACCACTAAGAAAAAGAAGCCTCTGAGCTTTAATCTGTGAGGGATTAGTTTTTATTGCTTGGGAATTAATTAGACAAAAAAAGGTGATACCAATTAGGGAAATAGGGAAGTAGAAATACAGATGAATGACCTTAGATCTAAACTTAGTCTATTTGCCTTTATAAAACTCACCAAATCCCAAACTGCCCACCAGGGTGAGAATCAGCACACACAAAGCCAAACACCAACCATATGTTTCTCAACTCCTCTCACCCGTGTGCCACCTAGGCTAAGTTTAGCAGCCAGAGAACACCAACTTCTGTTACTGCCCTCACTTTTTAAGTCTGAGTCCCAGAAGTTCCTCAAGTTCTCCTCCCCAAAAAAGGAGATCCTTCAAAAGTCGCTTCAGTAGCATGCGCAGTCTCTCAAATGATTCAGCTAAAACTTCCAATATATATCTACCACAAATAATTTTTACCATATTCCCCACTTTGTTTCATTTGAAAAATGAATATTTGCTCAATGAAACAGCCAAAACTAATATTATATGCTAACTAACAATATGTTAATATCAATATAGAAAAGGGAGAGAGAAAAGTTTTGTCCAGAGGGGCAGTCCCTCATGAACGTGACACTTTGACATTGGTCTTGCAGAGTGAGGGCCTCTGCAGAGAGTACATGTTACAGATGGTATATAATAACAGAAGGAGATAACAAAAATCAACAAAACAAAAACTGTTTATATAAATAAAGAGAACTCATAGACTTTATATAAACAGCTTTAATTACTAAAGTATTTTTCTCCTGTTACATGTAAAGATAGTTCTCAACCCCTATTTACACAAGCTTTCCAATTTCAGACATTTCTCCCTCCCTCCCCCCTTCCCTAGACAGCAGGTAATCTGATATAGTTTATATATATACATATATATATATACATATATATATATATACACACACACACACACATAATACCATTAAACATATTTCTGCATTAGTAATGTTATAAGAGAAAAATCAGAGCAATGACAAAAAAACCTCAAAATAGAAAAGCAACAGCATCAAAGACAAAAGAAATAGTATGGTTCATTCAGCATCCATACTCCACAGTTCTTTTTTTCCCCCTAGATTTGGAGACCCTCTTCCATCATGAGTTCCCTAGAACGCTTCTGTACCATTGCATTAGTGAGAAGAATATAGTCCATCACAGTAGATCGACACTCAATGTTGATGACACTGTACAATGTTCTTCCAGTTCTGCTCATCTCACTCATCATCAGGCCAAGAAAGACCCTCCAGGTTTCTCTGAACTCCTCCTGCTCATCATTTTTTACAGCACAATAGTATTCCATTGTATTCATATACCACAACTTTTCCAGCCACTCCCCAATTGTTGGGCATCTCCTCAACTTCCAATTCCTTGCCACCACATAAAGAACAGGTATAAATATTTTTGTACATGTGGGTCCCTTTCCCCTTTCCATGATTTCTTTGGGCAAAAGACCCAAAAATGGTATTGCTGGGTCAAAGGGTATGCACAGCTTTATCACCCTTTGTGCATAATTCCAAATTGCTCTCCAGAATGGTTGGATCAGTTCACAGCTCCACCAACAATGCATTAGTGTTCCAATTTTCCCACAGCTTCTCCAACATTTATTATTTTACTTTTTCATCATTTTAGCCAATCTGATAGGTGTCAAGTGGTACCTCACAGTTGTTTTAATTTGCATCTCTCTAATCATTAGAGATTTAGAGCATTTTTTCTTATGGGAATAGATAGCTTTGGTTTCTTCATCAGAAAACTGCCTGTTCATATCCTTTGACCATTTCTCAATTGGGGAACGACTTGGATTCTTATAAATTTGATTTAGTTCCCTATATGTTTTAGAGATGAGGCCTTTATCAGAAGTACTGCACACAAAAATTGTTTCCCAGCTTTATGCCTCCCTACTAATTTTGGATGCATTGCTTCTGTTTATACAAAAAATGTTTAATTTAATGTAATCAAAATCAACCACTTTGCATTTTATAATATACTCTATATCTTGTTTAGTCATAAACTGTTTTCCTTTCCAAAGATCTGATAGGTAGACTATTCCTTTCTCTCCTAATTTACCTATGGTATCACCTCTTATGTCTAAATCGTGTATCCATTTTGACCTTTTTTTAGTATAAGGTGTAAGATGTTGGTCTATGCCTAATTTCTGCCATACTATCTTCCATTTTTCCCAGCAGTTTTTGTCAAAAACTGAGTTCCTATCCCAAAAGCTGGAATCCTTGGGTTTATCAAACACTACATTACTAGTGTCATTTACTACTGTGTTTCCTGTGCCTAGCCTATTCCATTGATCCTCCACTCTATTTCTTAGCCAGTACCAGATAGTTTTGATGACTGCTGCTTTATAGTAAAGCTCCAGATTTGGTACTGCCAACCCACCTTCCTGTGAATTTTTTTTTCGTTATTTCCCTGGCTATTCTTGATTTTTTGTTTTTCTAGATGAATTTTGTTATTATTTTTTCTAGCTGTATAAAATAATTTTTAGGTAGTCTGATTGGAATGGCACTGAATAAGTAAATTAATTTAGGTAATATTGTCATTTTTACTATATTAGCTCTTCCTATCCATGAGCAATTGATACCTTTCCAATTATTTAGATCTGATTTGATTTATGTGAAGAGTCTTTGGTAGTTGTGTTCATAGAATTCCTGGGTTTGTCTTGGCAAGTAGACTCCCAAATATTTTATATTATCTACCGCTACATTAATGTATGAGGTATTTTATTTTTTCCGTTACATGTAAAGATAGTTCTCAACTTTTGTTTATACATGCTTTACAATTTCAGATTTTTCTCCCTCCCTCCCCTCCCTCCCCCCTCCCCTAGACAGCAGGTAATCTGATATATCTACCGCTACTTTAAATGGAATTTCTATTTCTTGCTGCTGGACTTTGTTGGTCATGTATAGAAATGCTGATGATTTATGTGGATTTATTTTATATCCTGCTACTTTGCTAAAGTGGTTAATTTTTTCAAGTAATTTTTGAATTGATTCTCTAGGATTCTTTAAGTATACCATCATATCATCTGCAAAGAGTGATAGTTTTGTTTCCTCCTTGCTTATTCTAATTCCTTTAATTCTTTCGTCTTCTCTGATTGTTAATGCTAACATTTCTAGTACAATATTAAATAATAGGGGTGATAATGGACATCCGTGTTTCACCCCTGATCTTATTGGGAAGGCCTCTAATTGATCTCCATTGCAGATAATACTTGCTGATGGTTTTAGGTAGATATTGTTTATTATTTTAAGGAAAGCTCCACCTATTCCTAAACTCTCTAGTGTTTTTATTAGGAATGGGTGTTGTATTTTGTCAAAAGCTTTCTCTGCAACTATTGAGATAATCATATGATTTTGGTTGGTGTTCTTATTGATGTGGTTGATTATGTTGATAGTTTTCCTAATGTTCAACCAGCCATGCATTCCTGGTATAAATCCCACCTGGTCATAGTGTATTATCCTGGTGATCATTTGCTGTAATCTCCTTGCTAATATCTTATTTAAGATTTTAGCATCAATATTCATTAGGGAAATTGGTCTATAATGTTCTTTCTCTGTTTTTGCTTTGCCTGGTTTTGGTATCACCACCATATTTGTGTCATAAAATGAATTTGGTAGAACTCCTTCTTAACCTATTTTTCCAAATAATTTGTATAATATTGGAATTAATTGTTCTTTAAATGTTTGGTAAAATTCACCCATAAACCCATCTGGTCCTGGGGATTTTTTCTTAGGGAGTTCATTAATGGCTTGTTCAATTTCTTTTTCTAAGATGGGTTTATTTAAGGATTTTATTTCCTCTTCAGTTAACCTGGGTAGTTTGTATTTTTGTAAATATTCATCCATTTCAATTAGATTGTCAAATTTATTGGCATACAGTTGGGCAAACTAATTCCTAATTATTGATTTAATTTCCACTTTATTGGTGGTAACATCCCCTTTTTCATTTTTGATACTGGTAATTTGGTTTTCTTCTTTCTTTTTTTTAATCAAATTAACCAATATTTCATCTATTTTATTGGTTTTTTCATAAAACCAGCTCTTAGTTTTATTGATTAATTCTATAGTTTTTTGCTTTCAATCTTATTAATTACTCCTTTAATTTTCAGGATCTCTAATTTAGTATCTAATTGGGGATTTCTAATTTGTTCTTTTTCTAGCTTTTTAAGTTGCATGCCCAATTCATTAATCTCCTCTTTCTCTTTTTTATTCATGTAAGCATTTAGAGCTATAAATTTTCCCCTAAGCACTGCTTTGGCTTCATCCCATAGATTTTGGTATGTTGTCTCATTATTGTCATTCTTTTGGATATAGTTATTGATTGTTTCTATGATTTGTTGCTTGGCCCATTCGTTCTTTAGAATGATATTATTTAGTTTTCAATTGATTTTCATTCTACTTTTCCCTGGCTCTTTCTTACGTGTAGTTTTTTTTTTTTTTCATCATGATCTGAGAAGGATGCATTTACTATTTCTGCCTTTCTACATTTGACTATGATGTTTTTGTATCCTAATACATGGTCAATTTTTGAAAATGTGCTATGTAATGCTGAGAAAAAGGTATATTCCTTTCTATCCTCATTCAATTTTCTCCAGACATCTATCATGTCTAACTTTTCTAGTAATCTATTCACCTCTTTCACTTCTTTCTTATTTATTTTTCAGCTAGATTCATCTAATTCTGAGAGGGGGATATTCAGATCCCTCACAAGTATAGTATTACTGTTTAATTCCTCTTGTAACTCACTTAACTTCTCCTCTAAGAATGTGGATGCTATACCACTTGGTGTATACATATTTAATATTGATATTACTTCATTATCTATTGTACCTTTTAGCAAGATGTAATTTCCTTCCTTATCTCTTTTAATGAGATCTATCTTTGCCTGTGCTTTGTCTGAGATAAGGATTGCTACCCCTGCTTTTTTTACTTTGGCTGAAGCATAATATATTGTGCTCCAGCCTTTTACCTTTACTCTGTGTGTATCTCTCTTCTTCAAATGTGTTTTCCATTTGGCCAGATGCATTTTTAAGGCATTGTTTTCTTCAGTGAGATTATGCTTTTTTTATTCCATTTGGCCAAATGAATTTTTTAAGGCATTGTTTTCCTCAGTGAAATTATGCACTTTTTTTTCCATTTGGCCAGTCAATCTTTGTGCTTCCTTTTCCAAGCTGCTGATTCTTTTTTCATAGTTTTCTTGTTTTGCTTTCATTTCTCTCCCCATTTTTTCTTCTACCTCTCTCAATTGATTTTTAAAATCCTTTTCAAGCTCTTCTAGGAAGGCTTTTTGTTCTTGAGACCAATTCACCTTCCCTTGTGAGGCTTCACATGTAGGCAATTTGAGGGTATTGTCCTCATCTGAGTTTGTGTTTGCTTCTTCCCTATTGATACAGAAGGTCTCAATGGAGAGGGCCCTTTTTTGCTTTTTACTCATTATTGCAGCTTATTTATTTATTTTTTTTAAGTAGAGGTCTACTCTGGGGGCCGCAGGGTCCCTGTTTTGGGCTTCTTGTGCAGGGGTATAGGTGCTGTGTGACCAGCTTTTTACTCTGAGGCCTTTATAGTGTGTGCAGTTCACCCCCCTGCACTTCTGGTCTGAGCACGCTAGATCAGTGGGCCTAGTTGTACCTATCTTGTTTTGTGGTGCTACACCTGGCAACTTGCCCTCTTGGCTGGTGAAGGTAGGTTTTTCCACTGTCCTACTGGGCCACCAGATTTTTGAGCCAGGTTCCAGGGGCCTCAGTTGTTTGGCTGTGGCCCACAGCTTCCTGTTGACTTGCCCCGACCCCCTCAGAGCTGGGCTGCTGCCCTGCGCTGCTCCTCCCTTTTGCCCGAGTCAGACCAACCTTTTCCTGAAGTCTTCTAAATTATCTCTGGTTGGAAGACTGTGTCTCTCTGTCTCTTTGCAGGTTCTGTAATTTCAGAATCCTTCCAGAGGCTTGATTTAATATTCTTTTTTGAGGGAACAGAAGGAGAGCTCAGGCAGCTTGCTGATTCCTCTCTGCCATTTTGGCTCTGCCTCCCCAATTCTAATTCTTAAGGAATTATTTTCTTCAATGAATATTTTTCCATTTGGCAAATTCTGCTTTTTAATGCATTATTTACTTTAGTATTTTTGTACTTTTATCAATCTGTTCATTTTCTTTTCATATTTTTCTTGCATAACTCTCATTTCTTTCTCCATTTTTTTCTCTACCACTCTTATCTCTTTATCTCTTTTAGAATTTCTTATTGGGCTTATGTCCCATTTTTAATTTTCTTTGAGTATTTGCTTGTAGCTATCTTCATGTTGTTTTCTTCATAGATTGTGTCTTGATCTTTCCTGTCGCTATAGTAGTTTTTTTTTGTTGTTGTTTTTGTTTTTGTGGTCAAGTTCTATTTTCATTGTATGCTCATTTTTTTTCCAGCTTATTTTTTGACTTTGAATTTTATGTTAAAGTTGAACTCTGCTAAACTGGGGATGGTGAAGCACTGTCCCACACTTCAGGCTTTTTCATGCTACTATTTTCAGAGTTCCTTTGGGTAGTCTATAAATTTTTTTGTTTCCAAGGTGTTGTGATGTGGAGACAGTTGTGGTCATAGCTCTCCTGATCTGTGATCTGAACTTTATCTAGGAAGGGTCCCTCCTCCCCTATATCCATCAGCAGTTGCACTCTCAGCCTTGGAACTGTTAGCAAGTGGCCTTCTTCTCTGAACCCACAAGTTCTAGTACTCCTGTCTGTCCTTGAACTATTATCAGGGCTCTTGCTCCCTTAAGACCAGCCAAAAGTGCTCTGCTTTCCACCTTGAAACTGTGATCAAGAACTTTGTACAAAAAGTGAAGCTGGCAACCGCTGCCATGTCCTGTACCCTGTGCCAGAAAAACATCCCTTGTGATATTTTCTCTTTCTGACCAGTTGTACAACTTCCTTACCTTCTGTGGGCTGTGAGTTCTTGATGTTGCTGTCTCTGCTGCTGTCACAAATTCCTCCAAGGCTCATCATTTGTGTTTCTGTTTCATGGTCTTCAGGTCAGTCCCCCACCTCAGTGTCATACACTTCTGGAAACCTCTTAAGTTTCTTGGGATGAAAAAAATGTCTCACTCCTATCTTTTTCTATGCTCCTCCAGTCTTTAATTGGTGTCATTTTTGAAAAGGAGAGTATTGGAAGAGTTTGGCCGGATTAATGCTTTTATTCGACCATCTTAGCTCCACCTCCCACCCCACTGAAGGTTTTTAAAGAGTCCACTCTTTGACATGTTTAGTAAGGTTATTTTTTTTCTTTTTTGGGGAGGTTTAGTAAGGTTATTTTGATTGCTGTGGGAAGAAGGGAAAGAATGGAAGGAGGGATAACATTTTGTATTATGACAGTCACACAGATATGAGGTGATGTAGGGTACTTAATTGGATTATTAATTGTGTGGTTGAGAGAAGATAAATGGCAGAGACATTGTATTCCTTACATCAACAATATTCCAGCTCTTTGGTACTATAAAAACTGATAATTTTACCATGATTAAAGATAAAGAACAATAGATTGAAGATCTTACTTTCTTCTCTTTTTATAAAAATGGGACCCTCAACTTCTCCATATCTATAACACTTCTATAATTTCCCATGAGCTTGCAAATATTACTTATTGACTCAGTATCTTTACCACCACCTCAAGCCTATTATTTCAGTCCCTGTGATGTAATTAGAACTCATCAAGGGCAATCAAATAGATGAGCTATTAGTATCTCTCTTCTGACCTTGTGTTTCAGTTCTGTAATAGCCATTTTTGTTTTGTCCTTTCTAGTCAAAAGACTATTCGCCATCATAAAGAAAACAAGTACACACACACAATTGAATAGTTCTATTTTCTTTCTCTAGTTCATTATCACTATTCCCTTTAGTATTTGGGGTGTGATTCTATCCCCTTTTTGATCCTCATGGTTTATCCGATATATATAAAAAGTTCTTGGAATTGGTATTTTTAGCTTTTCTTGCCATTCCCTCCCCATTCTGAACTTTAGGGTTATTGACATTATTCTTAGAGAACCATTACACATATTTATATTCATCCTTCATTACTTGCCCTTATCTCAATCTTCTGGACATTAAAAAATAAGGTGCAATAACTTCATGAAGAAGATTCCAAGGATGATGGACAGTAGTGTGTTCAACAAAAGGGCAGATGTTGTTCAAGTGTTTTGGGTTTTGTCTGACTCTTTTTGACCCCATTTGGAGTTTTCTTGGCAAAGATACTCAAGTGGTTTCTCATTTCCATCTTTAGCTCATTTTACAGATGAGGAAACTAAGGCAAACTGATTTAAATGACTGTGCACGGGGGCATAGCTATTAAGTGTCCAAGGTCATATTTGAATCCAGGAAGGAGTCAGCCTGAGTTGACGTCCAGCACTCTATCTACTGAGGCACTAACTTCTCTTAATGGGCAGATGAATGGATGGTAATTTCTTACGTTTGTTTAAAATTTTCTCTGCATTTATGAACTCTGAGGATATTTTAAAATGGAAAGAGAGATTGCATATATACTAAGAAATTAGAACATTCTGTTTAGTTCTATAAAGTAACTGGGAAAAAAAGGTGATATCCATCATTTGGATACATTATGTTACATGAATAAAATGATTTCTTACTATGCCATAAAAATGAGGCATATTTGAAAAAAATCAAAGACTAGAAACACTTTAAAAAATTGACACTGATAAAGTAATCATAACTAGAAGAAAATATTATTAATCACTATAAATATACACAATGTAAATGGAAAGAATAGTAAAATAAAACCTAGAAGCAAACACTACATAATTATAGTGACTAGGCTTTACTCTACATAAGAAGTGAGAATATGTGCCTTTTCCATTTTTGGAAGAGTTAGAGGATTTCAGGTGTATAATAGTACATGTATTGTCAGTCATGACTGAAGGTTGTTGTTGTTGTTGTTGACAAATTGCTTCTCCTGTTTCTTCTTTTTTAAAAAATGTTTGTTAGAAGGGATTACTTGCTAGGTAAAGAAGGAAGAAAGAATGTTTTTGTAAATGAAGATTATGTAAAAGCAAATCTTTTCAATGTTTTTAAAATATTTTCTGCATAAACTGAAAAAAGATAAAATAAAATAAAATACAAAAAAAACCCCTTTTAATGTTATTATTTTCTTTTGATCTACAATCATCCCTTTAGATAATTTCCCCCTTTGCTCCTTGTTAAGTATTTTTTTTCTTGTATCTTCTTAATTTAATTCTGGTAGGTTTCCTATCTCTTCTGGGCTGATTTCCTTTAGAACTTTATTTCATGGAATCTTGTCTATGCTTTCTATAAACTATCAGGAGTCTTCATTTTAAAATCTGGGGTGCTTATCAGTCTTTCCCTTGCTTTTCTCTTGTTCTATGTTGCAAATTGAAAGATAAAGTGATTAAATTCTTCAAAGCTTCATGTCATTTCTACATTATCAAAAAGTTGGAGAGAATAGGTTCTAAGCTAGGAATTTCTATCATTGGCTCTTCCATCTTTTGAAGAATAGAATTATCATTAAAGCAAGCAGAGAAATTTTCAGCTGTTCTGCTCGGTGAAGAGAAAAATCTCTCAAGCAGATGCCTTATTTATTAATGAAGCCCAGAGAGGGAACATCATTTGCTCAAGATCACACAGCTAGTTAGTGATAAAGCTGGGGGACTACAATTATCTAGAAATTCAAGTCAAATCCACAAACATTTATTAAATGCATCTTATGCTTCTTGAATTCATTGACTGTCTGGATGTTTAGAGGCCCTCATCTCTGCTGTATTATGCCTTCACATCAGGTTGGTGTTGTTTCTTGAACCATTTCTTCTTCTATTACTTCTCTCTGTTCACTTTATCTGCAGGACATTTGGATGATGGCATAGTTTCTGTATCTGTTGATCTTCATTTAATTTATTTCCATCATATTTAACTACTTTGCTTTTTGGATATATCTCAGTATACAAATCTACCCATTTTTTCATTTCTTTTAAAACCTGTCCTACCCCCTTTTGAAGAGCCACATTTATGATATTGCTTCCATGTCACCAAAGCCTAGTGAGTTCAATTTGGTTTGTTTTCCTAAATTAAAATAGATACTCTTTATTCATTTTAATATTTTTACATGCTGTGTTTCAAATTGTCTCCCACTTCTCCCCCACCTAATCAGAAGAGAAATAATATATCAATTATACATGTGAAATCATGCAAAACATATCTCCATATTAGTCATATTGCAAAAAAGCAGAAAAATAAAGTGAGAAAATTATACTTAAATTTGTGCTCAGAGTTTATCAGTTCTTTGGAGTGGAATAATTTTTTTTTTCATCATGAGTCCTTTGGGATTATCTTGGATATTAAAAGTAACTAAGTCTTTCACAGGTGATTATCATTACAATATTGCTGTTACTGTGCACAAAAATGCCCCAGTTATTCTCACTTCATTTTGTGCCATTCATATAGATCTCGCCATATGGTTGTGAAACCACCTCCTTTGTACCTGCTATGAGACTAACTTCCTTGGACCCTCACAGAAACCATCATTACCTGCCATGAGATTGGACCTACAGCAAGGAGTAGGAAAAAGAGAAGGAAGAGGGGGTGGAACCAAGATGGCAGAGGAGAGGCTGTGACTCCCACAAGCTCCAGATAAACCCATCCACTCATGTCCAAATAATGTGGTAAAAAACAACAACAACAACAATCAGAGCAGGCTAATGCAGATAAGAACAGAGTGAGACTATTTCTAAGCAAAAGAGGGTAATTCAGATCACATACTGATCAGGCTGAATAGCTTAGCTTGTGGTCTGGACCCAGCCAGGAGAGGACTTTGCTTCAAGCATCCATCGGAATATTCAGCACCAGTAGCTTCTGAGGTGCTGATCATGGATTGGTGAGGGGGTTCGGTGGTAGACCAGGGTGAAGTGGAGGCAGTCTCTGCTGGAGTTGGAGCAGAGCACTCTGGGTCTGAGCCAGTGGGCTGAATCAAGTGGTAGTGGCCCAGTGGGGGAGGGGCACAGGCATGCCAAGCTTCCAACCATAGAGAATCAGAGTTCAATCAGACTTCTGTTTCCGGGTCAAGCAGGCTGAGAAGAAGCCCAATCACCCCATGGGCCGTGCTCTAGCTTGAATAGTGTGTAGAGAGAAGGGGTTTACCCAGCCGTGGCACGGGAGCGGTTCCCGCGCCGCCCTTCTCTGAGTTGGCTTTGTGCCATCAGCTCGGGGACCAGTCCCGTTCTCTGGTGGGTTGCAGCCGTCGTTTTTCTTGGTCGTGTTCGGTCTCTTTTGCTTTTCCCAGAGCGGGTGACCCTGAAAGGCAAAATAGTCAGCCAGGATGAGTAGGCAGAGAAAGCAGCAGACCATCAAAAACTTCTTTGGGGGAAAGGTAGAACACAATACACCCTCAGAAGAAGAAGATAATAACAGGGCCAAAGGTCCAACATTCAAAGCTTCCAAGAAAAATATTAACTGGTCTCAGGCCATGGAAGCACTCAAAAGAGAAGTTGAAGAGAAAGTAGGAGAGATAGGAGGAAGATTTAGAGAGATGGAGGAAAGAATGGAAAGACAAATGAGAGCAATGAAGGAAAGTCATGAGAAGAAAGTAAACAGTTTGAAAAGCCAAATGGGAAAAGAAATAGTAAAGCTCTCTCAAGAAAATAATTGCCTAAGAATTAGGATTGAACAAATGGATGCTAGTGACTTTATGAGAAACCAAGACACTGAAAAACAAATCCAACTGAATAAAAAAAAAGAGGGCAATATGAAATATCTCCTTGGAAAAGCAGCTGACCTGGAAAATAGATCCAGGAGAGATAATTTGAAAATCATTGGACTACCTGAAAACCATGACCAAGATAAAAGTTTAAACATCATCTCCCAAGAAATTATCAGGGAATATTGCCCTGATATTCTAGAAACATAACATAAAATAGAAATTGAAAGAATCTACTGATCACCTCCTGAAAGAGATCCCAAAAAGAAAACTTCCAGGAATATTATAGCCAAATTCCAGAGATTCCAGGTCAAGGAGAAAATATTGCAAGCATCTATAAAATAGGAATTCAAATACCGTGGAGCTACAGTAAGGATACCAAAAGATCTAGCAGCATCTACATTAAAGGACCAGAGAGCATGGAATATGATATTCCCAAGGGCAAAGGAACTGGGACTACACCTCAAAATAACCTACCCAGCAAAATTGAGTGTAATGTTTCAGGGAAAAAAATAGGACTTCAATGAAAAAGAGGACTTTCAAGCATTTGTGCTGAAAAGACCTGAAATGAATAGAAAATTTGACTTTCAAATACAAGACCCTAGAGAAGCATAACAAGGTAAACAGGAAAAAAGAAATAATGAGGGATATTAAAAGATCAAACTGTTTACATTCCTACATGGGAAGATAATATTTCCAACTCATAAGTTCTTTCTCAGTATATCTTGGTGATGGTTTTCAGGTAGTCCAATGATTTTTAAATTATCTCTCCTGGATCTATTTTCCAGGTCAGTTGTTTTTCCAAGGAGATATTTCATATTGCCCTCTTTTTTTTTTTTTATTCAGTTGTATTTGCTTTACTGTGTCTTGGTTTCTCATTAAATCACTAGCTTGCATTTGTTCAATTCTAGTTCTAAGGCAATTATTTTTTCAGAAAGCTTTTGTATCTCCTTTTCCATTTGGCTTTTCAAGCTTTTGACTTTTGTGGGGCAGGCAGGGTGGGGTGGCTTATGTTTGGGTCTGGATGTGGGCTCGGGTACTCCTGGCTCCAGGACTGGTGCTTTGTCTACTGTAACACCTAGCTAACCCATGATAACGTCTTTAAAATAGAGTTGAGGGGTAGAAGGAATGCACTGGAAGAAAGGGAAAGGGTGGGGTGGACTAGAGTAAAGAAACAAAAAAAGCTTATGGAGTGGAGGAGAATATGGGGAAGAGCAGGGAGTGAGTAAAGCTTACTCTCATCAGAATTGGCTTAAAGAGGGAATAACATACACACTCAAGTGTGTATAGTAATATATTGTGCCCTGAGGGAAACTGGGAGGGGAAGGATATGGGGTGCAGGGCAAGGAGATGGAAGGAAGGGCTGATTGTGGGATGGGACAGTAAAAAGCAAAACACTTTTGAGGAGGGATAGAATGAAGGAAGATAAAAAATAGAGTGAATATCAAGGGGAGGGAATAAGATGGAGGGTAATACAATTAGCAATAGTAACTGTGAAAGAAATGATGAGCAGGATGATATCAGAAGGACATATGAAAAATGCACACCATCAACAGAGAAAGAACTGATGGTATCTGAATACAGATTGAAATATAATTTTATTTGTTACCTTCCCTTTCTAAAGGTATTTTGTCTATTTTCTTTCACAACCTGATGGATGAGAAGATGTTTTGCATGGCTGCACAATATGACTTATTGAATTGCTGGCTTTCATAGGGAGGCACAAGGAGGGAGGGAAGAAGAAAATTTAGGACACAAAGTTTTAAAAAAATTATTGGGAAAAGTAATGATGAGCAGGATGAATTCAGAGAAATCTGGAAGGACTTACATGAACTGATGCCGACTGAGATGAGCAGAACCAGGAGAACATTGTACACAGTAATAGCAACATTGTGGGATGAAAAATGGTGATGGACCTGACTTTTTAGCAATGCAATGGTCCAAAACAATTTTAAAGAACTTCATGATCGAAAATGTTCTCAACATCCAGAAAAAAGAACTGTGAATTGTGAATGCAGATTGGACCATACTGTTGCTACTTTGGGGCTGTTTTTTTCTTTCTTTTTAGAGGTTTTTCCCTTGTGCTCTGATTCTTCTTTCACAAGATGACTAATGTAGAAATATGTTTAATGTGATTGCACATATATAATCTATATTAGATTGCTTTCTGTGTTGGGGAGGAGGGAGGGAAGGGAAGGTGGGAAAAATTGGAAGTAAAATCCTATGAAAACAAATGTTGAAAACTATTCTTATATGTAACTGGAAAATAATAAAATACTAAACTATTAAATATGTCTCTTATAAACCCCATATTGTTGGATTCTAGTTTCCAATCCATTCTGTTATCCACTTTCATTTTATGGGTGAGCTCATCTCAGTCACAGGTCAGTTATTTTTTTAATGATAGATTTCATATTTTCTTCTATTTTTTTCATTTTTTAGAAAATTTTTTTATTATTTCTTGGTGTCCCATGGAATCATTAGCTTCTACTTCCTATTTTTTTGGTTGTTTTTTTATTTGATTTTTGCAGGGCAATGGGGGTTAATTGACTTGCCCAGGGTCACACAGCTAGTATGTGTCAAGTGTCTGAGGCCGAATTTGAACTCGGGTCCTTCTGAATCCACTGCACCTCCTAACTGTGCACCCCACTTCCTAATTTTTAAGGAATTATTTTCTTCACTTCCACTTTCTAATTTGTTTTTTTCAGGGCAATAAGGGTTAATTGATTTGCCCAGCGTCACACAATTAGTAAGTGTCAAGTGTCTGAGGCCAGATTTGAACTCAGGCCCTCCTGAATCCAGGGCTGGTGCTTTATCCATTGCATCACCTAGCTGACCCCCCAATTTTATTTTTGTTTTTTCAGGGCAATGAGGGTTAAGTGATTTGCCTAGGGTCACACAGCTAGTAAGTGTCAAATATCTGATGTCAAATTTGAATTCAGGTCCTCCTAAATTCAGGGCTGGTGTTTTATCCACCTAGATACCCCCTTCCACTTCCTAATTTTTAAGGAATTATTTTCTTCAGTGATATTTTGTTATCTCTTTTTTCCCATTTAGTCTATTCTGATTTTGGTTGTTGTTCAGTCATTTTTCAGTTTTGCCTTATTCTTCATGACCCCTTTTTTGTGATTTTCTTGACAAAGATATTGGACTATTATTTCATTTCCTTTTCTAGATCATTTTATATATGAAGAAAAAAACAAGATAAACAGGGCTACGCAGGGATTTGCCGTGGGTCACACAGTTTCTGAGGCCAGATTTTAAGTCAAATATTCCTAACTCTAGGCCTAATACTCTATCCACTGTGCCACTTAGATGTCCATTCTATCTTTTGATGACTTCTTTTCTTTAATGAAATTTTTTGCCTCTTTTTTTATGATTGGGGCAATTCTTGTTTTTTTTAAGGTATTACTTTCTTCATATTTTTGAGATCCTTTTACCAAGCTGTTAATTTTTTTTCCAGAATTTTCTTGTATCACCTTATTTGTTTTCCCAATTTTTTCTATACTTCTCTTACTTCTTTAACTCTTTATGGAATTTTTGTTGACCTTAGGCCAATTATTATTTTTCTTTGATGTTTGCCTAGTAGCTGTTTTCACAAAGCTATCTTCTAAGTTTGTCTTTGTCTTCCCTGCCACAATAGTATATATATTTTATGGTCAAATTCCTTTTTGTTGTTGTTGTTATTTATTTACTTTGAACTTTGTGTTAAATTTTGACTCTGCCAGCCTTCAAGTGGTCAGACCCTATACAAAGCTTCAGGTTTTTTTTTTTTTTATGATGCTGTTGTCAGATCTAGTTTTGAGGAACTGCAAGTTTTTGGTTCTTTAAAAATGGTATTATCATGGGGGAGGCATAATCATTGCTCTCCTAGTCTGTACTCTGGGCTTTACCTAGGAAGGGCCCCTGCTCCAGTGTAGTCACAAGTACTAACACTTGACTTACATAAATTGATGCTAAGTGAAATGATCAGAACCAAGAGAATACAGTATCAACAACATTTTGTGAAGATTAATTGTGATAGACTTAACTCTTCTGAGCAATACAATGATCCAAGACAATGCCAAAGACTTATGGTGGAAAAATGCTCTCCACTTGCAGAAAAAGAATTATGAAATCAGAATGCATACTGAAGCATACTATTTTCACTTTTGTTGTTGCTTTTTTGTTATTGTTCTTATTTATTCTTTCTTATTTTATTCTTTTTATTCTGTTTAATTTGGAAATGTGTTTAATGTGATTGTAATGTATAACCTATATCAAATTGCTTGTTGGACTTGGGAGGTGGGATGAAAGGGAAGGTGGGAGGAGATATTTGGTACTCAAAAATATCTTTACATGTAATTGGGAAAAAGAAAAAAGATAAAATGGAAAAAAAGGGAAAAAAAAGTCCTAGAACTTTTTTGTTTTGTAACTGAGACCAGAACCCCTGCTCTTATGTGACTGACCACCACTTCTCCTCTCCTCCCTGGAACTGTAACCTAGAACTTTGTATGGACAACAGAGTTGCCAATAGGTGCCAGCTGTGCTCAGTGCCATCAAAGGGGTACTTGTAATCTCTTTCTGATCAGTTGTCTGGTCTCCTTACCTTCTCTGGGCTGAGAGTTCCCCCAATTTGGTTTCTTGACAGGATCACTGGCTCATCTGCCTTGTTACCCATTCTTCATTTTGAGCCTAATTTCCATTTCATGTCAGCATTTAAAATACTTGAAGATAGTTATCTTGTCCCTCATAAGTCTTCTCTTTTTAGGGTAAAAATTATGAGAATTGTGAATTTCTCCTGACTGAGCCTTTTAGGACATAGAATGAAGTCCCCTTGCCAGAATCACTGCCTTCCTCTGGTATGCTATAACTTGTCAGTATCTGTTCTTAAATGTTTCTCAAGAACTAATCATAATACTACATTTAGAATGAGATGACTATAAGACTGTGGCTGTGTTCACACATTCAAAAGGTAGATCTAAAAAGAGTGCTGGACAGAATTAATACTATAATGAGGTTACTTTTTGTATGGCCTTGGACAAGTCACTTCCCTTCTGAGGGTTTTATCTATACAATTAAGATTGATTAGATAGATACCTTAAATCTCTTTCAGAATTCTATAGTCTTTTCTAGAGATGACGTCCTGTTCCTATGTTTTCAGATTCATTTCAATTCTAATATTCTCTGTCTTGAAGTCTCTTCAACTCTAACAGTCTGTACTCAAAGGTCCCTTAAAGCTCTGGCTGTTATGTCCAAATATGGATACAAATGTATTTTACTTAAGAATATGTTGAAAACACCTTCGAAGATCCTTTATTACAACTTGTTACAACTTTTTTTTTAACATGTTTAACTCTGATGTTATATTTTAAAGGATGTTATAGGAAAGCATAGCTATATAATTGCCAGTTTCCTCCCTATTTCTTGTTTTGGATTCCTATGAAATATTGAATTAATTGATTCCAAAAGCCCAGTCATGGAAGAATAATGGCTTTTCATCAACTCCATCTACATGCTGACAGCAACACTTCAGAGGTTAGAGATTTATTTCTTCTGTTTTCTTCCCCATCAGGAGGTGGGGATAAGATTATTTTGTACTCTTGTTAATTAAGAGATATACAATGTGGTATAATTTAGAGATCCCTGTCTCTGTGGAAAGAAAGTCAAGAAGTGCTCTGAGGGGAAAGCCTACTCATTTGCTTTTCACTCATGGACTTTATTTGGATTTGCTTTATTGGTAGTTAACTGACATTTCTAACAGATAGTGAGGTGCCTTTAACATAGAGAGCTTATCTGGAAACTACATAGTATTATAGAATTCAGATGTGGAAAAGACTTTAGAAATCAGATGATTAGATATGGCCTTGGTCTTTGACTATATCTATATATTGTAGAATGGTGAACTAGAAGAGATCTTAGGATATAGAACACAAAATTTCCAAAGATCTGAGAAATTGCCTAGTTTAGCCCCTTCATTTTAATTTTTAATTTAATTTTTATCTATCAATTTACTTTATTTCACATCCCTTACCAAATAAATTTTCCCCCATATCCTATGTAGCATGCCATCTTTTGTATAAAGAAACCACTTCAGAAAAGTAGACCAATAAGTGACCAAATATGACCATATGTACAGCAATCTATACCTCCAGTTCCAGTCTTTTACAATTGAGAGGTGTATATTGTCACATGTTCTCCAGAGTCAAGCTTGCTCATTATAATTATAGAGCATTCACTTTTGTTTAATTGTTCCTTCCATTTAAATTACATTTTTGTATATGTTTTCTTATTTCTGCTTATTCCATTGTTTATGAATTAATATATAATTTTCATTATTTCTTTGTATTCTATTTTTAATATTTTGTTTTTACATTACCTGCATTTTCCTCTGTATTCTTTAAGAGGTTTATCCACTATAACAAATCATTTTAAAAGAAGAAAAAGAGAAAAAAAACAATATTTGACCAATACATTGAAAAAATATCATGCTATAGGTAACATTTCACACCTACTAATTACAACCTATACCAAGGATCATAAGGGGAGGTATCTTCTCTGATCTCTTCTTTGGAGTCAAGCTTGTTTTTTGTCATTTCACAACTTTTCCTTTCATATGTTTTTGTTTGGGTGTTGATTTTTCCACTGGCATTATTGTAATCATTTGGAATACTTTTATCTTTGCTCTTAATTTATTTTGCATCAGTTCATGTATTATACCATGCTTCCCTGCATTGATCATGTATATTTTGTTTATTTCTTACAACACAAAATATTCTGTGACATTTATATACTATAATTTATTTAGCATTCCCCAATTGATGGATATCTACTTTGCTTTTAATTCTTTGTTGTCACAAAAAAGAAAACAGTTAATATTGTGGTATATCTTGATCCATGCTCTTTGCTAATGACCTTCTTGTAGTATGTGACTAGCAGTGCAATCTTTGGGTAAATGGCTATAGACATTTCATTAACTTTAATGGGTGATTTAAAATTATTTCCCAGACAATAGACAGCTCCCTCAAACAGCATACTAGCTTGTGTGTATTTCCATAACTCTTTAAAAATTGATTATCTTATCTTTTGTCAACTTTATGAATTTTCTGTGTGGAAGGCCAAACATCAGGGTTGTTTTGATTTGTATTTCTGGGTTTTTTTGGGGGGGAGGCAATGAAAGTTAAATGACTTACCCAGGGTCACACAGCAAGTAAGTGTCAAGTGTCTGAGGCTGGATTTGAACTGAGGTCCTCCTGAATCCAGGGCAAGTGATCTATCCACTGAGCCACCTAGCTACCCCCATTTCTCTTATTATTAAAGATTTGAAATACTATTTGAATTTTCCAACCAAGGACAGCTTGAAAGGTCAGAAGGAGGGAGCTACTGTGCTGACACAGGAGTGGAATCCAACCCCATATTCACCCTGACACAGATCCAGTCCCAGGAAGGCCTATCCAGAGAAAGAGACCCCCAGAGCCTCTGAATCAGCTGCAGTGCCAGTGCCATCTAGAACTAAGGTCACAGTCTGCAAGGGGGGAGACTACAGGGGTCTCTTCTGGTGCTGAGGCAGAACTTGGGTTTTTCACCCCTCCTGGGAACCAGGAGCTAGGCTTGGGTAGCAGTGGCTCAGGTAGGGGAGGGGCACAGGCTCGTCAGAGCTGACAACCAAAACACACAACTCTGGTTGATTATCAAGTTGGTCTGGGGTCATCTATGGACCAGGGAACAGGCCAGGTGAGTTAAGAACCTGATCTTCCTTAAATCATAACACCCAGGACCTCCTGAAGCTTGGGATAGTGCAGCCTGGAAACAGTGTCCCACTTTAAGGAGCTAAAAGTCAAGTAAAAGAAAGGCAAGATGAGCAGACAGAGAAAAGTGAGGACCATAGAAAATTTCTTTAGTGACAAAGAAGATCAAGGTGCACCCTCAGAGGAAGATGTCAATGTCAGGGCCCCTATATCTAAAGCTTCCAAGAAAAATACGAATTTGTTTCAGGCCATAGAGATGCTCAAAAAGGACTTTGAAGATAAAGTTAGAGAGGTAGAGGAAAAAATGGAAATAGAAATGAGGGTGATGCAGGAAAGACATGAGAAAAAAGTCAACAGCTTGAAAAGCCAATGCAAAAGCTCTCTGATGAAAACAATTTCCTAAGAATTGGAATTGAAGAAATGGAAGCTAGTGACTTTTTGAGAAACCAAGACACAAAGCAAATCCAAACGAATAAAAAATAGAGGGCCATATGAAATATTTCCTTGGAAAACTGCTGACCTGGAAAATAGATCCAGGAGAGATAATTTGAAAAGTATTTGTCTACCATGATCAAGGAAAGAACTTAGACATCATCTTCCAAGAAATTTTCAGGGAAAACTGCCCTGATATTCTAGAAGCTGAAGGTAAAATAGAAATTCAAAGAATCCACCGATCACCTCCATTAAGAGATGCCAAAAGGAAAACTCCTAGGAATATTATAGCCAAATTCCAGAGCTCTCAGGTCAGGGAGAAAATATTGCAAGCTGCCAAAAAGAAAGAATGCCAGTACTGTAGAGCCACAGTCAGGATAGCACAAGATCTAGCAGCTTCTACATTAAAGGACTGGAGGGCATAGAATATGATATTCCAGAGAGCAAAGGAATTGACATTACAACCAAGAATCAACTACTCAGCAAAACTGAACGTAATCTTTCAGAGGAAAAATTGGGACTTCAATGAAAAAGAGGACTTTCAGGTATTCATAATGAAAAGACCTAAACTGAATGTCAAATTTTACTTCAAAATACAAGACCCTAGTGAATCATAAAAAATTGGAGTTGGGGGACATACCTGGGGGTTGTTCAGTGGGTCTTGTATCTGAGGTTGGGTTTTTGATGGGGTCCCCTTGGGTCCGTAGTGGATGCTTTGACCACTGTATCACCTTGCTGCTCCATGATGACATATTTAGGGTAAAATTGAGGGGTTACAGGAATGCACTGGAGAGGGGGAAGGCAGAGGTAGCATGGGGTGAAATCCCACATGAAAGAAACAGGAAAGGATTTATGGAGTGGGGGAAGAGTTGGGGGAGCAGCAGGGCAGGAAATAACTTTACACTTATCAGAATAGGTTCAAAGACCTTAATCTCATCAGGGTTGGCTCAAGAAGGGATTAACACACACACACACACACACACACACACACACACACACAAAACCTCCACACACATGCAATTGGGTGAAGTAATCTATTTAATCTGTAAATGAGCCTTACACTCATCAAAATTAGCTCAAAGACCTCAATCTCATCAGAATTGGCTCAAGGAGGGAATAACATACATACTCAATTGTGTGGATAAAGAGAGAAGGGCAAGAGAAGGGAGGTCAGATTGGGGGAAGGGACAGAGAGAAGCAAATCCCTTTCGAAGAGGGATAGGGTGAAAGAGGATAGATAATAGAGTAAATATCAGGGGGAAGGGAATAGGAGGGAAACAGTTGACAATAGTAATCATGAAAAAGAGAGAGAAGGGGGAAAATTGTACAAAAAACATATTTATAGCAACTCTTTGTGGTGGCTAAGAATTGGGAATCAAGGGAATGTCCATCAATTGAGGAATAACTAAAGAATCTGTGGTGGTATATGATTGTAGTGGAATGCTATTGTGCTAAAGGAAATGATAAACAGGATGATTGCAGAAAAACTTGGAAAGACTCATATGAACTTATGTATAGTGAAATGAGCAGAACTGGGAGGACATTATGAATAGTGACAGCAGTGTTGTTTTGATAAACAATCATGAATGACTTAATTACACTCAGCAATACAATGATTCAAGACAATCCCAAGGGACTAATGATGAAGCATACTATCCACTCCCATAGAAAGAACTGATAAAAAGAGAACTTGTGGATTGAACATATATAACCTATACCAGATTGGTTGCTGTCTTGTGGAGGGGGGAGGAAATGGAAGGAGGGAGAAAAATTTGGAACTCTAGATTTTATGAAAATGAATGTTGAAAACTACCCTTACGTGTAACTGGAAAAAATAAAATAAATGTTCATTGCAAAACAATTAAATTAAATTAAATTAAAAAAGAAATACTATTTGAGTATGTTATTTCAATATTATATAATTTCAACTGAAATAATATTTTAAAATAGTTATGTTTTATAATTTCTCTTTTGAAAACTTTTTGACTACTTATTTATTAGGGAATCAATTTCAGTCACATATTTTTTAGTGGTCAATGTATCTAGAATATCTGACCCTTTTCTGACATACTCAATATAATTGTCCCAGTCAAGTACTCTCCTTATTCTAGTGCATCAATTTTGTTCAGGCAAGAGCTTTCAACTTCAGTACAATCAAAATTATCTATTTTATTTATTCCAATTACAAAATGTGTGTACTTATGTGTTAAAAGTATGAAAGCTTGAAGATTCCCAACATGATTGAAACATAGTAAATGAGAGAATGTGAGAGGGTATGATGTGATCTCTTTTAATGTCTACTGAATGAGCTGATCTTTCTGACTCAGTAGTCTTTGATGTATTTTCCTATTTCCCTAACCATTGCACAGAGAATTAGGGACTGGTAAGGGATTTGCTTCCTGACATAATTGTATAAGTACTTTAATACTGAATGACTGTGCATACACATAGTTCACCAGAGAGGAAAAGGAACATTCTCAGCACCACGTCTGCCACCAATATTACAGTATTATATGCAACATAGATACAAAACAGATGCAAGGTGATTTGGGGGGGAGGAAGGCACCTAAGAGATTCAAGGTGAGCATTAGAAAAGTTTTTATATGGAATGTAGTACCTGAGTTTGGTTTTGAAGGAGACAAAGCATTTGATTATATGAGATAGAGCTGATGAAAGAGAAAATCCTAGCTACATCAGATAGCCAATTCAAAGACATGGAGGGAGGAAACAAAGTGTCATATATATATGGAAAAGTAAGAAGTCTAGAAGTCTAGTTAGACTGGACAAAAGTGTATGGAGGAGAGTAATATGAAATAAACTTAGAAAATTATGCTGTGGCTAAATTTTGAAGGTTTTAAATGACCTATAGAAAAGTTAATATTTGATCTCAGAGGTAAAAGGAAGCTACTGGAGTTTATTGCAAAGGGGAGCAATGACACCTGTACTTTAGGAAACTTACCTTCTCAGCTATGAGGAGAATGGATGGAAACTGAGAAAGCCTTCAGAGAGAAAGAATTCAATTAGAATACTATTGTACTAGGCCAGAAGAGGGGCTTGAATTGGAGTGGTGGGTCTTTGGGTGAAGAGAAGGGGATGTATTCAAGAAATTTTGCAGAGGTAGAAATGACAGTATTTGCAAACTGAACTTAACTAAAAGTTAAGGCTGTTATTATGTTTAGAAACCTTAGTAACTAGAAGGATGGTTGTGCCTTCAAGAGAAATAGGAAAGATTGGAAGAGTCGTGGGTTGTGTGTGGAGGGGAGAATGCTTTTGTTTTGTGACATTCTAAATTTGAGATGCCTGTGTAACATGCAATTTGCAACTACAACTATTGGAGGTATATGACAAACTATAAGCTACAGACCAAAAGGGACTATAGTTATCTATATAGATCTGGTAGTCATCTGCAAAGAAGTGTTTATTAAATACATGGGTGCCAATGATTTTATTAAGTGAGTGTATGAATAGAAGACAGGGAACAAGGTTATGGCCTTAGGGTATACTCACAGTTAGTGGGAGATAATAGTTATAGGGATATAGCTTTATGATATATAATATGTAATAGCTATAGAGACTAAGGAGCATCCTATCTAAATAGGAAGCTCTAAACAGGATTCCTTTTCTATCTAGATAGGAAAAGAACCAAGATAAGGCAGTGTCATTAAGTCCCAGAAAAAAGATTGTCAAGAAGGGATAATGGTTATGGTTAACAGTGTCAATTACTGCAGAGGGATGAAGAAGGCTGAGGATTGAGAGAAATATACCAGGTTGGCCAATTATTAGATCATTGGTGTCTTTGGAAAGATCAATTTCAGCTGAGTGATAAATTTGGAAACCAGATTCAGAAGAGCTGACAAGTGAATTGCCACCCTGGGGTAATTTTTAGGGGCTTAAGAATTCCAGTGAATGGGCAGCTTGGTGGCACAGTGGATAAAGCACCAGCCCTGGATTCATGAGGCCTTGAGCTCAGGTCTGGCCTCAGACACTTGATGTTTACTAGCTGTGTGACTCTGGGAAAGTCACTTAACCCTCATTGCTCCCCCTGCCCAAATTCCAATGATTGAAGAGGAACTAAAAGGGTCTAAGATATTCAGGTCCAATATCTAGATGGATTGATTCACCAGTAAATGACATGTTTCCCCTTTGCATTTCAGTGAGTCAATCCATATCTAAAGGACTTTCTACATAGAAGTCTTATGAAGTCAGTGGTACAAATACTGGTTGATTAAAAGACATAAGTATGGTAGGGAAAGTGATTTGCTCAACGTTAAAGCAGCTTACAAATCACAGATAAATCTAGTGTCATTCTACCACAATTCTGGTGGTTTTCAGAATTATTGATATCTCTACTTTTCATAAGATCTGGAGTTTGTAGTTACATACCTCCTTATTTTTTTAATGGAAACCTCAGGTTTACTACCTCCAGTGGTTACATAGGTCTGATAGAAAAGGAGCACATATGTCTAGGAACAAAAACCAAGTTCTTCTGTTACCATTCAGATGAACCAAGATAGACTTAATCTGATTTCTGTTCAATCATCACTTTTCCAGTTTCAGTACACAATATGCATTGATTCCAAAGAGCATAACATTTAACCCCATATTGACACCTGGTAACATTCTCATCTACCACAATGATAGCACAGAATGATCTAATCATAGGATATCATAGTTGGAAGGTGCCTTAGAGATCTTTAATTCTAACTCTATCATTTTAGAGTTAAGGAAACTAGAACTCAGGAAAGCAAAATGATTTGCCCTAGAGGAACATTTGGTTCAGTGGGAAGAACATTCATTTTGGATTCAGATCATTAGATTCAGACATTAAAATCTTGCTTCTGCCACTGCTACCTGTATATGGGACCTTAAGAATATGATTTAACCTCTCTAGGACTCAAGTTTCCTCAAGTACAAAATGAGAGTGTTAGACTACATGACCTCTGCAGCTTGCAGTCTATGATCCTAAGTGGCAAATCTAGATCTGAAGATGAGAAAAGCTGAGAATTATATACCACCCAGCTTTAAATGGTCTCCTGTGCATATACTTACTGCATTCACTCAGAATATAACACATTTTTGAATTATCACATTCCAATGACTAACCAAACTTTGTCTCACTACTAAGTATAGTTCTAAGACTACATCAATCTCTTTTCCATTATATGATTCATGTAATTACCCCCAGAAGAAATGCCAGTAAAATTATCAGCTTTTTGTTCTAGTTTTTCCCTGAAATTCTAGCAATATGTCTACCTGACTTTCCCCCAAGTTATGCTCCTGTCAATTCACTGTTGCCCTTGATATACAAAGAGGAACTAGTGGAATTGTTTTTCCTCTTGGCTTATGGATAGTATTGAAAGCTTTGGAATAAATTATGTGTAAACAGTTCAATCAGACATTCCACACAATCTCTCCCTGTGTCTTCTGGTTTTCAATGGTGGAAATCTTTGGTTGCTCATTGTTTACTTTTGTTTGTTTGTTTGTTTGGATAAAGAGGAAATGGTTAGTAGTCTAGCAAAGAAATGTAAAAAAGGTTTTTAATTTAATTTTTTTGAGAACAGGGAATTCATCTTTAACTCTCTCAAGAACTCTCAGAGGGCAAAGGAGCAGGTATTGTTTGCCAACTGGCCATGCTTCTTATTTAGGAAGACACTGGGATTCCATTAGGAACTAAATAGTCATCAGTTCTTGTGCCAGGTTTCTATGGCTACCTGGGCAATATTTGACTGCAGGTACCTTTCAAGTTTCCTTTTCCCACTAGGAATACTTCAATGGTTTGAGGTATTATGTGCTCTCTCCTGGTTACATATGTATGTGTGTAGTGCTGCCAAGTTCTCAGATAATTATAACCCCCCATTGTGGATATATGTATTTTAGAATTTATAGAACATTTCTACATACATTATAGCTATCTAGGTTCTAATTAGTAATAATAAGAAATCCCTCAGGATGGGGTCTCTTTATTTGAATCCAGATTTCATATTTCCATTGGACTAAAGTCAATTACTATATTTTACAAAATTATAACATCAAGTAGTGTGAATTCAAATGGATGCAATAACTTAAGAGGACAGCTCTTATTAAGCACCTAGTATGTGTCAAAAAACTGTATAAAGCATTGAGACTAGTCGGAAGCTAGCTTTATTTCACATTTGATCAATTTGTTCATTTCATTCATTCAAACATTAAATGCCCACTCTTTGGAGAGCACTGTGTTGACTTTCTAGGCTACCCTGCTAGAGAATAAAGGCAAGGGTTATATCTTCTTCATTTTAGTTATGGAGGAATTTATGAGAAATAATTTTTAATAATTGATATTTTGGGGGAGGGACCCAATGTTCTCTCCTTCTCTCTTATTTTTTCTCCCTCTCCCAAATCCAAAGTCCAGTTCTGCTTGAAAATGTGGTGGGAAACAAGAACCTAAGAAGCTTAGACCTTAAATTTTAGCAGAAGTGAAAAATAATCCTTAAACTTTAGACACTGAAACCAGATTTCAGAAATTAAAAAAAAATCCCTGTTTCCCAGTTTAGGAATGTGATCTTGCCAGGACACATGGACCAGGGGTCATGCAGACTCTGGGATATTTAGAGAGATTTCTAACTATGATGTAAACACTGATAAGCATTTCGAGTTATGCAAGGATGATATGCAAGTTCCATAGTTCGATATATGGATTTTTTTGTACATAAACAAGACATGTGACTGATGGGTCATTTACTCAACCCCCAAAACATCCCCTTCCAAGTTATTTTTCAATCTCCTTACTAGGCACAGAGCCTTCTTTGTCTGAAATGTATAAAAGGTCAATTCTTCTTCCATTCAGAGAGATAATCTCCATCATGACTCCATACCACACATGTATTCCTCTCTCCTAATAAATCTCTCTATTTTAAAAGATTTGCTGTAACCCTTCCAATTCTTTGGATCATCTAGCCCCCTGAACCATATCCCATTTCAAAAGTAAGATTCATCTCTGTTAAAATCTTGAATGGAGACAGATTTTATTTAGATCAGGGCTTCTTAAACTTTTTCCATGAATGAACTCTTTTGGCCCAAGAAATTTTTATGCAACCCAAAGTATATAGTTATATAAAATAGATACACATGACCTTTTATTGTTGCAAAATTTTGTGACCTGCACATTCATTTATGCAACCTCATATAGGGTCATGACCCATAGTTTAAGAAGCTTTGATCTAAACCCAAAGACTCCAACTTCTCGTATACGAACTCATTATTTGACAAAAACTGCTGGGAAAACTGGAAGATACCATGACATAAACCAGGCAAAACCAACATCTTACACCTTGAACAAAAATAAGGTCAAAATGGGTTCAAGATTTAGACATAAAGGGTGATACCATAGATAAAATAGGAGAGGAAGGAATAGTTTACTTCTCAGATCTATGGACAGGAGAACAATTTATGTCCAAAGAAGAAATAGAGCATATTATAAAATGCAAGATGGAAGACATTGGTTACATTAAATTAAAAAAGGTTTTTGTACAAACAGAAGCACTGCATCCAAAATTAGAAGGGATGTAGAAAACTGGGAAACAAATTTTACAGTAAACATTTCTGATAAAGGCCTCATTTCTAAAATATATTGGCAACTGAATCAAATTTATAAGAATCCAAGTCATTCCCCAATTGAGAAATAGTCAAAGGATATGAACAGGCAGTTTTCTGATAAAGAAGTCAAAACTATCTATTGCCATATGAAAAAAAATGCTCTAAATCATCATTGATCAGAGAAATGAAAATTAAAACAACTCTGAGGTGCCCACTCACACCTGTAAGATTGGCTAATATGACAAAAAAGGAAAATAATAAATGTTGGAGAAGCTGTGGAAAAATTGGAACGCTAATGAATTGTTGGTGGAGCTGTGAACTGATCCAACCATTCTGGAGAGCAATTTGGAACTATGCCTAAAGGGCTATGGGACTGTTCATATCCTTTGACCCAGAGGCACCGCTGTTAGGTCTGTTTCCCAAAGAGACCATAGAAAAGAGAGAATGATCCACATGTACAAAAATATTTATAGCAGCTGTTTGTGGTGGCAAAGAATTTGCAATCAAGGGAATGCCCATCAATAGGGAAATGGCTAAACAAGTTGTGGTATATGAATGTAATGGAATATCATTGTGCTGTAAGAAAAGATGAGCAGGCAGATTTCAGAGAAACCTGGAAGGACTTACATGAACTGATGCTAACTGAGAGGAGCAGAACCAGGAGAGCATTGTACACAGTAACAACAACATTGTGTGATGAACAATGGTGATATACTTGGCTCTTCGCAGCAGTGCAACGATCCAAAATAGTTTCAAAGAACTTGTGATAGAAAATGTTCTCAACATCCAGAAAAAAGAACTGTGAATTATGAATGCAGATTGAACCATGCTATTTCTGCTTTTGGACTGTTTTTTTTTTCGTTCTTGTTTGAGGTTTTTACTTTGTGCTCTGATTCTTCTTTCACAAGATGACTAATGTAGAAATATGTTTAATGTGATTGTACCTATACAGCCTATATCAGACTGCTTTCTGTCTTGGGGAGGAGGGAGGGAAGGGAGGGTGGGAGAAAAAAAATTAGAACTAAAAATCTTGTGAAAACAAGTATTGAAAACTATCCTTACATGTAACTGGAAAATAAAATACTTAAAAAGAAGCTTTCATCTACATGGCTGAATGACTTTATTGATGAGATTTAACTTGTACCAAACCAAACCTAGGTGGAAATCATGGTGCCTCTATCAGCTTGTGTGGGGTCTGCATTCTTTCTTCTTCTTTTTTTTTTTTTAACCAAGATTTGAGTGTGACCTAAATCCTGTATCCCTAGACTTCATTATGTCAACCAATTAGATTTGATTGCTATTCAGTGGACCTTCTACAGTTAGAAAGGTATATAAACTGTGACCCCAACACCATTAGGGGTCTTTGGTCTGAGAAAGTTGTCTATAGACCATCCTTTTATTAATGACCTGCCAGTCTATTAACAATATGATGAAATTACCCAGACAGAATATCTCTCACTTGTTTAATTGTCACAAACTGATTTTCAAAGAGGTAAAGGGAATTGCCCACAGTAACAGTATAAGAACTACGATTCCAATGTAACTTGGGAAAACTGAGGCTGATCGAAGTGACGTGACTTGCCTAAAGTTTTGCAGGGAGTAAGTGGCAGAGTTGAGATTTGAACTCAATATTTCATACTATTAATTTCCATATAACAGTTTATAAAGATTACAGGGATTCAAAGTAATCTCAATAGTCTGATTCAAATAAGATTAAATTTAATAGAAATACAATCATATATATATATACACACACACACATTATATATATATACACACATACATACACACATATGTAGTTAGATAGTGTTTCATCTAAGGAAACATCTTAGGGTTTGTCTTGGTGGGTTATAAAAATTTTGTTTTGTTCTTGGATTGCAAGCTTAACATGAGTATGATATGACAGGTGAAAGCTAATGCCATATTAAGTTGCAGTAAGAGGCATGTGTTGATTAGGCTTAGGGAGGTGAAAACTATTCTCTTCTATCATGCTCAGACAACATTTGAGCAGTTTCCAGTTCCTAGTGTTTAATATTAAGAATGATATTAAGAAGCTGAATTCATCCAGAATAATGTGCTCAGTATGGTGAAGGGCCTCAAGATCAGGCCAGACAATCAGTCTAGATAAGGGAAAACTTCAGGTTTACATGCATAGAGCTCTTTAGGGATTGGAATGGGTATCAGATATTTGAATGGGTGTCATATATTTGAATGGGTGTCATTTGACAGAGGACAGAGACTTATTAGCAGCAGACAGAAGTGCTAGGAGGACTGTGTGCTTGATTTTGACTTAATGTAAGGGAAAACTTCCCAAGAAATATAACTCATCTAAACAATATAGACTAGATTGCTCCAGGCAGCAGTGGGTCCCTCATCACCAGAGTTCTTCAAGTGAAAGCGAGGATGACCACTTCTGATGACATTAGGTATACCTTAGACAAGAGAGTTTCTGAGAACTTTTCAACTCTGAGATTCTTTCATACTGTGATTTCTAGATTCCTTGAAGAAGAGATGGTATGCTCAACTGAAATGTCCCTGCTAACAGCAAAGGTTTCATTTTATCGACTATCCTCTATAAGATAGATTTATGCACAATAAAATCCTATGCTTGACAGTATTTTATTGTTCTACATTTCACTTTGTTCTGAAAGCTGATAATTCTTCTCAATAGGCTATTCTTTCCCAAATGTATTTCATCAGTGATGAGAGAGAGGGAAGTGGGAAAGAGAAAGGGGGGTGGTAAGTTTATATCAGCTTTAGAGAATACTTGTCATTTTATTTTCTATATTTAAAGTCAACTGAGCCGTGGTGAACGAGTTGACTTGACAGACCTCGGGGAGGGCTGGTGTGTGCATGTGCAGCACATACCCAGGCTTGATTCTAGAGGGCCTTTTAAGAAGGAACGTCTTCATTCATTGGCAAAATTTATAAGTACCTTAAGAATAGAATTTGAAGGGTGTCATGGAGTTCCACTGCCCAAAGCTGATGCCTCAAGCTCTACCAATAGGGAGTGAATCCTTTAGAATAAAACCCATTGTCTTCAGTTCTTTCGAGTTTTATTTTTAATTGTTGATATCTTTTATTTTATATATCATTTTCATTTCCAAGTATATCTGTCCTTTCCTCTTTCTCCCAGGAAGCCAACCTTTTCTTGTAACAAAATATTTAAAAAAGGAGAAAAAACAAGTTCAGCAAAATCACTTTGTATTTTAAATAGCAAGCATTCTCATAGAATCTTGGAATTGTAAGGGAGCTTTAAGGATATCTTAACCCTGGAAAAAATCACTCAAAAGCCTGTTAAAGCAAACTATGTTATTCTGCATTTAATTTAATTGGTAAATCTATTAAAAAAAAACCAATATTTCTAACTGAAACACTAATGCATTCTTGGTGAAGCTATGAACTTATCCAACCATTCTGGAGAGAAATTTGGAAGTATGCCCAAAGGGCCATGGGACTGTGCATACCCTTTGACCCAGTAATACCACTACTAGATCTATATACCAAAGAGATCATAGAAAAGGGAAAAAGACCCCCATGTACAAAAATATTTATAGCAGCACTCTCTGTGGTGGCAAAGAATTTGAAGTTGAGGAAATGCCCATTAATAGGGGAATGGCTAAACATGTCATGGTATATGAATGTAATGGAATACTATTGTGCTGTAAGAAGTGATGAACAGGCAGATTTCAGAAAAAACCTAGAAAGACTTAAGTAGACTGATGCTGAGTGAAGTGAGCAGAACCAGGAGGACATTGTACACAGTAACAACAACATTTTGTGATGATCAACTGTATTACATTTAGCTCTTCTAAGTGATACAACAATCCAAGACAATTAATTTTACAAAAATTAATTAATTAATTTTACAAAAATTAATTAATTAATTTTACAAAAATTAATTAATTAATTTAAAACATTTTTTCCATAAAAGTATTTTATTATTTTCCAGTTATATGTAGAGTTAGTTTTCAACATTTGTTTTTATAACATTTCTAGTTTCAATTTTTTCTCCCTTCCTCCCCTCCCTCGCTGCTCCCCAAGACAGCAAGCAATCTGATAAACATATTTCTGGGAGCAGCTAGGTGGTGCAGTGGATAAAGCACTGGCCCTGGATTAAGGAGGACCTGAGTTCAAATCTGGACTCATACACTTGACATTTACTAGCTGTGTGACCCTGGGCAAGTAACTTAACTCTAATTGCCTCACCAAAAAAAAAAGCACAAAAACAAACAAACAAAAAAACCCATATTTCTGCATTAGTCATGCTGTGAAAGAAGAATCAGAGCAAAAAGGAAAAAGTCTTAAAAAAGAAAAACAAACAAACAAAAAAAACCCCACAGAAATAGTATGGTTCAATCTGCATCTAGATTCCATATTTCTTTTTTTTTCCATATTTGGAGAGCATTTTCCATCATGAGTCCTGTGGAACTATCTTAGATCACTGTATTGCTGAGAAATCAAGTCAATCACAGTTGATCAACACACAATGTTGTTGATACTGTGTTCAATGTTCTCCTGGTTCTGGTCATCTCACTCAGCATCAGTTCATTTAAGTCCTTCCAGGTTTCTCTGAAAACTTCATGCTCAGTTTCTTTTGGCACAATAGTATTCCATTACATTAATATACCACAACTTGTTCAGCCACCATTCCCCAAATGATGGGCATCCCCTCAATTTCCAATTCCTTGCCACCACAAAAAGCAGCTATAAATATTTTTGTACATGTTGTCCTTTTCCTTTTTTTATGATCTCTGGGGAAAAGACCTCTTTTCTTTTATTTCCTTTTTTTTTTTTTGGTGGAGCAATGAGCATTAAGTGACTTTCTCAGGGTCATGCAGCTAGTAAGTGTCAAGTGTCTGAGGCGATATTTGAACTCAAGTCATCCTGAATCCAGGGCTAGTGCTTTATCTACCATGCCACCTAGTTGACCCACAAAATTAGGTATTTTCTACATAGTTTTTGATCCATTTCATAAAAAGGGTTGAAGAAGTTTTCAAATGTTTAAAAGCTGATGATTTCATTAAAAACCTATCTATGCTATTAAACCACAAAAACTACATTCAAATGACATGAAGGATCTGATGTCTATATTTCTTTTGGAGCAGTGATCAGGTATTATGAAGATTGAATTTTCTGCTCAGTTTTGGTCTTTTCATCAGGAACCTTTTAAAGTACCTTATTTCATTAAATATCCATATTTCCCCCTCAAAGATTATGCTTGATTTTGCTGGGCTGTACATTCTTTGTTGTAAACCAAGCCCCTTTGCTCTCCAGAATATCATACTCAAAGACCTTTGATATTTTAATGTTGAAGCTGCCAGGTCCTTTGTAATCCTGGTTGTGGCTCCTTGATATTTAAATTGTTACTTTCTATCTGCTTGCAGTATGTTTTCCTTCACTTGATAAATATGAAATTTGGCTACAATGTTCTTTGGAGTTTTCATTTTGGTGTCTCAGGAGGTAATCAGTGTATTCTTTCTACTTTACTTTTTTCCTCTCATTCTAAGACATTAGGACAATTCTCTTTGATCATGTCCTGAAATAGGCTGTTCAAGATCTTTTTTTGATCATGGACGTCAGGTAGTTCAATATTTCTTTAATTGTCCCTCCTAGATCTATTTTACAGGGATTTCTGAAGTAGTATTTTATATTTTATTCTATTTTTACCTTCTTTTGATTCTGTTTTACTACTTTCTGATGCCTCATTGAGTTATTAGCTTCCATCTTCCCAATTCTGATTCTTGGGGCATTATTTTCTTCAGGCAGCTTTTTAACCTTTTCCATTTAGCCAGTTATATTTTTTTAAATAATAAACTTTTTATAGTTTTGGGTTCCAATTTTTATCCCTCTTTCCTTGCCTCCCCTTCTCCCTCCCTGAGGTGACAACAATAAGATATGGGCTATACATGTGTGATTATGTAAAACATTACCATATTTCTCATTTTGTACAAGAAAATTGATTAAAAGGAAAAAAATGAAAGAAAGTGAAAAATAGAATGCTTCAGTTTGTTCCATCAATGTCAGTTCTTTTTTTTGAGAAGGATAGTATGTTTCATCAGTAGTCTTTGGGACTGTCTTGAATCATTCTATTGTTGAAAATGGTCAAGACATTCACGGTTCTTCATCAAACAATATTGCTGTCTCTGTGTACAATGTTCTCTTGGTTCTACTCACTTCACAATACATCATTTCATACATGTCTTTTCAGGCACTTCTGAAGTTATCCTGCTTGAGATTTTTTATAGCACAATAATATTCCATCACCATAATACTATTATGATGACAGTGAAGCTCAAGACACAAATTTAGAAGAAGAGAATTATGTGAAAACATTTACCAGTAAAGCCTCAAAGAAAAATACAGATTGGGCAAAAATTCAAAAAGAATTACTAAAATAGAATCATTAAATATGATTTATAGAAGAGAAATATATCTTAAAAAGGGAAAAATGATTTAAAAAATCAGAGTAGTAGACAAAAAATTGGCAAAGTAAATGAGAGCAATGTGAGAGTTAGTTAACAGCTCCGTAAGAGGCACAAAAATACTGAAAAAAATAACTCCTTCAGAAGCAGAATTAGCTAAATGGAAAAAGAGGTACAAGAACTCAGTGAAGAATATAATTCCTTAAAAAATTGCAATTGGCTAAGGGGAATCTAGTGAATCCCTAATACATCAAGAAACAATAGAATAAAGTCAAGAAATAAAAAAATGGGGGCTACTAGTTGACAAAGTGAATAAAGTACCAGCCCTGGATTCAGGAGGACCTGAGTTCAAATCCAGCCTCAGACACTTGACACTTCCTACCTGTGTGAGCCTGAGTAAGTCACTTAACTCTCATTGTCCAGGAAAAATAAAGAAATAAAACAAAAATAAAAGAAAACGCAAAATATCTCATTGGGAAAAAAATTGACCTTGAAAATAGTTTGAGGAGAGCTAATTTAAGAATTATTGGGCTACCTAAAAGCTATAATAAAAAAAGCCAGCCATTATGCTTCAAGTAATCACAAAGCTAGATTATTCAGATATTTTAGAACTAGAGGACAAAACAGAAATAGAAAAAATCTCTGATCACTTCTTGAAAAAGACCATAAAATGAAAACTCTCAGGAATATTATAACCATATTGTAAAGCTCCTAATGACCAGAAAGAAATCATTCAAATATTTTGAAGGATCACACAGTCTTTAGTACCTACCACATTAAGAATCAGAGGGCTTAGGGGGCAGCTAGGTGGCACAGTGGATAAAGCACCGGCCCTGGATTCAGGAGTACCTGAGTTCAAATCTGGCCTCAGACACTTGACACTTAATAGCTGTGTGACCCTGGGCAAGTCACTTAACCCCCATTTCCCCACAAAAAAAAAGAGAGAGAGAATCAGAGGGCTTTGAATATATGCAAAAGACAAAGGAACTAGGGTTATAACCGAGAATAAGCTGCCAAGCAAAACTGAGTATAATACATCAGAGGGGGAAAATGTCGTTTAATGAAATAGGGGACTTTCGAACATTTCTGATGAAAGGTCAGAGATGAATAGAAAATTTGACAGTCACATATACCACTCAGGAGAAGCATAAAAAGGTAAGTATGAAGGAGAAATCATTAGCAACTTAAGGTTGAACTATTTATATTCCTTTATGGGAGGATGATACATGTACTTCCTAAGAACTTTATCATTAGTAGGACAGTTAGGAGTACTCTACATAGATAGAGGGGACTGGGGTGAGTCAATTTTGTTGGGATGATTCTTTTTTTATGAATGGAAGGATACAGCAAAAAGTCCAGCACCAGGTGGAGCCAAGATGGTGGAGAGAAGCCAGGAAGTTAGTTGCCTGAGCTCTTTTTCCTCTCAAAAAACAACATTAAATCAAGCCTCTAAACAGATTCTGGAGGTAGAGAACCTATAAAAAGGCAGAAAAACACAACCTTCCAACTTGAGATAACATAGAAGACTTCAAGAAAGGTCGGTCTCACTTGGGAAAAAGAGGAATGCAGCACAGCTGAGTAAAGTTCATAGGAGGTCTGGGACAAGCCAGCAGGAGGTTCTTGGCCACAGCAAATATCAGCAGGTGAGGCTCATTGGTCCTGGCTCAGAATGATGGTGGTGTAGTAGGCCAGTTGTGATACCCACCAGTGCCAACTGAGAGGGCAAACTGCTACCTAGAGAACTACCCAAAAGACAGGCTCAACTAGGCCAAGAGCCATCTCAGCTCAGGGAGCAAACCCAGGGAGGTGAGGAATCCACAAGCCACAGAGGCCTCAGAGCAGAAAGCCAGTAACAAGGCCCCTATCCCCAAGCATAGGAAGCTTGCAATAGTAGCCTCTGTGCCCCAGGAGCAGACCTCAACTTTATAAGTAAAAAAATAAGCTACAACAAAAGTAATAAACAGAAAAGGGCCCTTACCATTGACAGCTTACCATAGACAGGAAAGACCAAAACACCAATTCAGATGAGGGTAATACTGTCAAAATGCCTACATGTGAAGCCTCTAGATGGGAGATGAATTGGTCTCAAGACCAAAAACCTTCTTGGAAGAGCTCAAAAAGGATTTTAAAAATCAAATGAGAGAAGTAGAAGAAAATGGGAAAATAAATGAGAGAAATGAGACTTATGCAAGAAAATTATGGAAAAAAAGAGTCAACAGCTTGGAAAAGGAAGCACAAAAATTGACTGAAAGAAAATACCTTAAAAATACAATTGGACAAATGAGGGGGAAATTGGCCAAATGGAAAAGGAGGTGCAAAAACTTATTGAAGAAAATAATATCTTAAAAATTAGAATTGGGCAGATAGAAACTAATGACTCCATGAGACACCAAGAATCTGTCAAACAGAATCAAAAGAAAGAAAAAATAGAAGAAAATGTGAAATACCTCATCAGAAAGACAACTGACCTGGAAAACAGAAACAGGAAAGATAATTTAAGAACTATTGGACTACCTGAAAGCCATGATTAAAAAAATGCCTAGACAGTATATTCCAGGAAATTATAAAGGAGAACTACCCTGAAATTGTAGAATCAGAGGGTAAAATCATCATTGAAAGAATCCATTGATCATCTCCTGAAAGAGATCCCAAAAGGAAAACCCCAAGGAATATTGTAGCCCATTTTCAGAAGTATCAGGTGAAGGAGAAAATACTGCAAGCAGCCAGAAAGGAACCATTTAAATATCATGGAGCCACAATCACAATTGCACAGGACATGGCAGCTTCAACATTAAAGGATCAGAAGGTTTGGAATAAGATATTCCAGAGGGCAAAGGAGCTTGGATTGCAACCAAGAATCAACTACCCAGCAAAACAGTAATATCTTTCAGGAGAAAAGATGGACATTCAATGAAATAGGGGACTTTCAAGGTTTCCTGATGAAAAGACCAAAACTGAACATAAAAGTTGATCTTGAAATACAAGACTCAAGAGAAGTATAAAAAGGTGAACAGGGGGAAAAGGCATTCAATAAGGTTTGACTGTTTACATCCCTAAGATAATAAGATAATACTTATAACTCTTGAGAACTGTATCTCTACTTGGGCAGACAGAAGGAGTATACATAGAGGGTATAGATATAAATTGACCTTGATATTGTGGGGGCCAAATTTAATATATGGAGAGTTGAGTGGCTTGCCATAATATTGGGGTGCTGGAAATACTGAGGGACCTCTAGGTTCAAAGCTCCCTCCCTTCTGAACTGCCTTTTTAGATATTTCTCCCAGAACAATAAGAAAGGAGCCTAACAGCCTCTTTTCCACAAATGAATCAGGTTTTATTAATGGGAATGAAGTAAACAGCAAAGGTGAAGTTAATAAAATCAAAGACAAGGGAATAGGGGAAAAGAAATACGGATAATCCTCCTAACTCTAACCCAAGTCTATTCAAAAGAGCAAAGTTTGTATGTTAACTCACCACCTGGGGCTTTTAGCTTCAGTTGAAAAAACAGCTTACAGCCAGGCCTGAAGGATTCATCTGCTGCTGGTGCTGCTCATACCACTGGGTGGAAATAAAGACTCCAAAAGAGAGCAAGCTCCTCTCAGTGAGCATTTAATCTTCCTCCCCCAAAAGGGGAGGTCCTTCAAAACAGCCTATGGAGAGTGGTTTCTCCTTCTGACATCAGCAGTGTATGTCACTTCAGGACAGCCCATGTGTGGCCCCTCCCAATGAGTCAGCTAAATTCCAATAATCTTACGACAATGCAATGATATAAAGACAATTAAGGGGTGAAAAAAAGACTATATGGGGAGAAGGGTGTAATTTCAGATTCTAAATGTGGGTTCTAATTTGTTCCCCCAGTTTTTGGGGAAACTGACTAAAATCACTGATAAAAGGAGATTAGGTTTTTAAGGGTTTATTGAAAGAAAGAAAGAGAAAGATTGAGAACAGAATTCCAACAGCATGGCAATCCTATCTTTCTTCAATTTTCCTGTGAAGTCCTCTCCCGCCACCACCACCACCATAAATTCAGGAACAAAAAAAATAAGACAGATCTCTCTGCGCAGGCCCTCCTTCCTCCTTCCTGTCCACTCCCAGAAAATGGGAGGCTCCTCGAGTTGATTGGCTGGTAGCCTTGATAGACAGCACCCATGCACAAATGTTACTTCCTGCCACCAAGGAAAAGCCCCATGGCTTTGCGCTCTGAGGCATTCTCCTCATGGTAGAGCTTTCCTATAGTAAGTCTCCAGTAGGTGGCATCAATTCAATCATTACAAGGTGAAAGGGGTGGTGGAATGGGGCTAATTACATCATATGAAGAGGCTCAATAAAACCTATTACAATAGAAGGAAAGAAGGGAGGGGGTGAGCATTATTTCAACTTACTCTCATCTGATTTGGTTCAAAGAGGGAATAACATATAAACTCATTTGGATAAAGAAAAAGTTAAATAAGTTACAATGAAATCATAGTAGTGGGTGGTATCAATTTTCCCCTCTCAGAGCTAAATAAATCTAACCATAAATTCTATGAGAAATTAAGTAAATGGGTAGAGTCTTAGAAAGGTTAGGTATAATAAATATCTGGAGAAAACTAAATAAGAAAACCAAAGAGTATACCTTTTCCTCAGCTATACATTGCAACTTCACAAAAATTAAACATATATCAGGACATAAATGTCTCACAAATTAAAAAAAGCAAAAACCATTAAATGTACCTTTGCAGACCAAAAATCAATAAAATTATATTCAATAAAGTGTCATAAGCATAGATTGAAAATTAATTCAAAATTAAATCTAATCCTAAAGAATGAATATGGTCAAAGAAGAAATCATAGAAACAATAACTTCATTAAATATATTGACAACAAAGAAATAACCTACCAAAAATCTGTAGGAGTCATCCAAAGCATTATTTAGGGGAAATTTTATATCTCTAAAGACATATATCAACAAAAGAGAGAAGGAGCAGATCAATGAATTGAGTATGAAGCTAAAAAACAAAACAAAACTAGAAAAAGAACAAATTAACACCCCCTAATAAAAAACCAAAATGGAAATGTAAAAAAAACAAAGAAGAGATTAATAAAATTGAAAATTAAAAATGCACTAATAAATAAAACTAGGAGTTAATTATATATGAAATACAATAAAATAAAGAAAACCTTGGTTTATTTTATTAAAAAAGAAAGAAAAAAACCAAATTAAAGATATCAAAAATGAAAAGGTTGATTGTACCATTAATGAAGATGAAATTAAGGCAATTATTAGGAGTCATCTTGCTCAATTATATACCTATAAAATAATATTCTTACTGAAATGGATGAATACTTACAAAAATATGAATTGCCCAATTTAACAAGAGAGAAAATAGGATATATATATATATATATATATATATAATTTTAGAAAAAGAAATCGAATAATCCATAAATGTGATCCCTAGAAAACATTTTTTTAAAAAAGGGAATATTGGGGATGGCTAGGTGGTGCAGTGGATAGAGCACTGGCCCTGGAGTCAGGCGTACCTGAGTTCAAATCCGGCCTCAGACACTTAACACTTACTAGCTGTGTGACCCTGGGAAAGTCACTTAACCCCAATTGCCTCACTAAAAAAAAAAAAAAAAAAGGGAATATTGAATAGTGTAAAGAAATAATATGGAACAGGATTAAATCTTATTATAATTCATAAGCATGAAAGGAAGTCTGGTAAAGGAAGAAATGAATATATGAGATGAAGATAAAATGATTGTAATCATGTAAATTATACATAGTCTTGCTGCATTCTTTTTTTTTCTTTCTTTCTTTTTTTCAGGGCAATGAGAGTTAAGTGACTTGCCCAGTGAAGAGGCTCAAATTTAATATATGTAGCATTAATTGGGTGACTTGCTGAAATATTGGGGTCCTGGAAATGAGGGACCTCTAGGTTCAAAGTTCCCTCCCCTCTGAAATGTCCTTTTAGATATTTCTCCCAGGTCAATAAGAAAGGAACCTTACAGCTTCTTTTCAACAAAAGGATCAGATTTTATTACTTGAGCATTAATTAAACAACAAAGGTGAAATTAATAAAAAATCAAAGATAAGGAAATAGGGAAAAAGAAATGCAGATAAATCCTCCTAATTCTAACCTAAGTCTATGCCGTCCCCAGATCATTTCCATTTAAACTAATTCAAAAGAATGTAGGGTTAGGGCAGCTAGGTGGTGCAGTGGATAGAGCACTGGCCCTGGATTCAGGAGGACCTGAGTTCAAATCCAGCCTCAGACACTTGACACTTACTAGCTGTGTGACCCTGGACAAGTCCCTTAACCCTCATTGCCCTGCCAAAAGGGAAAACAAAAAAGAATGCAGGGTTTATTGTGTTCACTCACCACACCTGGAAAAGTCTGCTAGCTTTCTCGAATCACCAGGAAACTGAGGGGAGAGAGAGAGAGAGAGAGAGAGAGAGAGAGAGAGAGAGAGAGAGAGAGAGAGAGAGAGCGCGTGGCCGAGCGTGCGAGTATTCTTGAAGCAACTCTTCTCCTCCTCTCAATGAGTCTTCAATCTCCCTCCCCCAAAAGGGGATGATCTTCAAAAATTGCCTATGGAGAGTTCTCCTTCTGACCTCAGTAGCATACATAATTTCAGGGTGGGCCAGGTGAGGTTCCTCCAAAATGAGTCAGCTAAATTCCATTAATTTTTACCACATTCCACCCTTTGTTTCTTTGAAAAAACATGTGGTTTGCTCGATGAGACAGCCAAAAATAACAGAATATAATACCCTATGCTAACAAACAATATGTTAATAACAATATAGAAAAGGGAGAAAGAAAAATTTGTCCAGAGGTGCGGTCCCTCATGAATTGGCACTTTGACACTGGACTGGCAAGGGAGGGCCTCTGCAGAGAGTACATGTTACAAATGGTGTATATAATAACAGAAGGGACAAAGAAAAACAACAAAACAAAACTGTTCATTTAAAGTCTTTGAGATCTTGTCTTCTTGGAGTGGTCACCAGGAACAACTGAACTCTGATCTGGACTCATCAGGAAAGCTGGACTCTGGTCTGGACTCTGGTTGTCTCTGGACTCACTTCTTTAGCTGTTGAACTGCTGGATTTTTACTAATCATTAGCATAGCATTGTCAATGATTAAATTAAACAGTGAGAGTTCTTTGAAATATAACGCATACTAAAACTATATATATATATATAGTTTGCCGTGCATAGAATGCCATGCTTTCTTAGTAATAGAACTGACCTGTATTCATTCCAGCTCCAAGCACCTGGGACTAGTCTTTCTAGTCTTTGTTAGTGATCAAGAGACTATGGTCTCTCTCTTTTTATACATATTAATAATTTTGTGAAAGAGAACACAGAAAAAAAAAAAGAAAAAAGAAAAAGGAAAAGAAAAAAAAGAAAAAAAGAAAAAAAGTTTTTTTTTTAACCTATGTTTTGATCTGCAGTAAAATTCTATCAATTCCTTCTCTAGAAGTTTATAGCATTTTTCAACACAGGACATTCAGAATTGTCTTCTATCTTGGTGTTGCTATGAATAGCTATGTCATTTGCAGTTGATCATTGTACAATATTGCTATTACTATGTAAAATTTTCCCCTGGTTCTGCTCACTTTACTTTGTATCTGTTCATTTAAGTTCATGTTTTTCTGACAGAACCCTGCTCTCATCTCTTATAACACAATAGTATTCCATAACAATCATATTCATAACAACTTGTTTAGCCATATTCATATTGATGGGCCTCCCCTTAATTTCCAATTCTTTGTCACAACAAAAAGAGCTGATTCATACATATATATACATATACATATACATATACATATACATATACATATACATATACATATACATATACATATACATATACATATACATATACATATACATATACATATACATACACACACACACATATGGTACTTTTCCTTTTTTTATATATATTTTTGGGATATAGACCTAGTAATGGGTCAAAGGCTATGCAGAGAGAGAGAGAGAGAGAGAGAGAGAGAGAGAGAGAGAGAGAAGATAGATGGATAGGCAGACAGATTTAGACAGAGAGACAGAGACAGAGAGACAGAGGCAAAGAGATAGAGACAGGAAAAAAAAGAGAAGAGGAAAAGATAAGAGAAACAAAGAAATACAGAGACAAAGAAATAGGGAGATAGGAATAAAGAAAGAAACAGAAAAAATCAGAGCATTTGTTTCTGAGGTTATTTGTGACTCTATAGGGAGGAGATAGTCTTTTCACAGTGGGACAACAGCTCCAAAACTCTCCTCTTATGTCTCAATAGGCATTTCTAGGTAATGTCATAAAGATGGTCATAGCTAATTTCTTTAAGTTTTAGGGCCCGGAAAATTACTGCCCCCTATCTCTTCCAATATCCCTCTGGGGCTCCCACACCATGGTTATCTGAAGTATACAAAGAAATAAAAAGTAGCTCTTCCCCCAAAAGTCTGCATGACCTTGAACCAGGAAATTATCTTCTTTGGGCCTTAGTTTTCTCATCTATGAAAAATAAATGATGAGAATGGTAGACTCAAAGGTCTTTAAGGTTCTTTTTTAAATCCAAAATTCCATTAAAATAGAGACTCTAAAGTATCAGGGAGGTACAAATCTGAATGAGAAATTTCTTTTTTGGGGGTAGAAACAACTCCCATAAAACTCTTGAATCTTTAGGTCTGGAGGGACATTAATTGATATCCAGCTAAATCTCTACATTAAAGAGAATCCCACCTATAACATATCTAATTAGTATTCATTGCACCTTTTCTGAAGACATAAAGGATGATGAGAAACTTATTCCCTCCTAAAACTGTAATCAATTGCTTTTCCAAATCCACCTTCAATTTGGTTTTAACTAATTTAATCTTCAAACATAATAACTGATTATTGAGAAAATATTGTAGATGAGCCTTCATGCCGTAGATCAGCAATGAATTACATACAAAATTTCCACTCCTCCACTAATATGCTTCTTAAATCAATTGGTATTTAACCTGTGATAACTACCTTTTGAAATCTTAATGAAAAGTCTGTTTTGAGAACCTTAATTTGAAGCATGGTGTGTTTTTTCTTGTGTATATTAGGTGTTACTGATGCATGTTTGTAATCAAGAGTGTCAAGGGGAATTTTTCCATATTCATCTTCAGAGACATCACTCCTTGAAAGGAAACCCACCAATTCATCTTTGAAAAATATAATTACTTTCTTCCTCCTCAGTGAGGACACCAAAGGGATTCAAATTGAGTGGTTTGGGCTGATTTCTTATTCAGTTGGGCCACTTTAGAGGATGATGACAAATTATGGAATATAAAGGGCAGCCAGAATCAGTGACCAACAGATGAAACTCTGGAGTCAATGATCGTGGTATAAAGGAAGGAAAACTAGATATGTTATGAGTAGCCTCAAGTAGTTCAGGTAGTCACTCCAATGTTTATTAGCTACATGATCTTTGGAAAATCATTTTTCTGATCCTCAGTTTCCCTATCTGTAAAATGGAGATAATAATTTTATTATTTAGATATTAAGTTTATGATTTACTATTTCCTCTAATTGGAAAGAGTATAGGATGGATATTGGAGAGCTCCTTCTAGATCATCTATTTATGAAGGGCAACCAGTCTAGACATCTCTTCATTTCCCATGAACTTGTGCTCCTCTAGAATTCTACACTGCTCTCCCCACTCAGCTTTCTTTTATGTGTTGTCTTTCAGCATTATATTTTGAGCCCTTTAAAAGAAAGGACTATATTTGTTTGTTTGTTTGTTTGCAGGGCAATGAAGGTTAAGTGACTTGCCCAGGGTCACACAGCTAGTAAGTGTCAAGTGTCTGAGGCCAGATTTGAATTCAGGTCCTTCTGAATCCAGGGCCAGTGCTTTATCTACTGTGCCACCTGGCTGCTCCCACAAGGACTATATTTCCCCTCAATTCTTCTTTTACATATTATTTGAAAAAAATTTTGAGTTCCAAATTCTCTCTCCCTCCAGTTGTTCCCCTACCCATTGAGAAAGAAAAAAAAATGATACTCATTATACATGTGAAGTCTTGCAGCACATATTTCCATATTAACCATATTGAAAAACAATCAAGAAAATGAAAAAAAAAACACTTCAATCTGTGCTCATGGCTAATCAGTTCTCTTTCTGCAGGTAGATAGCTTTTTTAAAAATAATGAGTCATTTAGAATTGCCACGGAGCATTGTATTTATAAGAGTAGCTAAATCTTTGATGGTTGATCATCATTACACTATTGCTGTTACTGTCTACAGTAGTCTCCTGGTTCTGCTAACTTTATTTTGCATGCATTCATATAAGTCTTTCCAGGCTTTTCTGAGACCATACTCCTTATTTCTTGTAGCACAATGTATTCCTTCACAGTCATATACCACAACTTTGTTCAGTCATTTCCCAAATGATAAGCATCCCCTCAATTTATAATTCTTTGCCCCCACAAAAAGAGTTCCTAAAATGTTTTTGTACATGCGCATCCTTTCCCTTTTTCTATGACCTCTTTGTGATATAGACCTAGTAAGAATATTGCTGTGTCAAAGGATATGCATAAAAAAAGATGTGCATAGTTTTATAGCCCTATTGGTGCAGTTCCAAATTGCTCTCCAGAATAGTTTGACCAGTTCACATCTCCACTATCACTGCATTAGTGTGCCTAACTGTCCACATCTCCTAAAGCATTTGTCATGTTTCTTTTCTGTCATGTTAGTCAATACGGTCCCTCAGAGTTGTTTCAATTTGCATCCCTCTAATTATTAGTGATTTGGACCATTTTATATATTACTGATAAATTTGATTTTTTCTAAAAAAGATCTTTTCTCATCCTTTTTCATTTCTCAATTGGTGAATGGCTTTTATATCTATAATTTTGTCTCAGTTCCCTATGCATTTGAGAAATGCAGCCTTTATCAGAGAAACTTGCAGTAAAATTTTCTCACAATTTTCCAATTGCCTTCTAATTTTGGCTGTATTGCCTCCATTTGTTCAGAATATTTTAAATTATATGTATTCAAAACTATTCATTTTAATTACCATTATACTCCCTATTTTTTGTTTGGTCACAAACTCTTTTCTAATCCATAGATATGAATGATAATTTCCCCCTTTTCCCTTAATTTTCTTATAATATCATTCTTTATGTCTAAGTCATGTACCTATTTTGCCTTTATTTGGGCTATGACTAGTTAATTGCCATACTGCCTTCCAGTTTTCTCAGCATTTTTCTTTTGTTCAATAGTGCATTCTTAGGACAGGTACTGTCTTTTCCTTTTCTCTGTATACCAAGTACTTAGCATAGTAAGTGGCATACATTAGTTGCTAAATAAATATTTATTGAATAATTAAGTGATTGACTGAATTTATAAAATGCTTTCAAGTACTAGAAAGGATAGATTGAATATTATGAAATGCCATATGCTATACTCATCCTTTTTCTTCTATACGGGTAATGGCTAGAGAGCTTATTTCAGAGACAAGAAGTCCTGGGTCTAAGTTCTTTGACATATCCTTGCTGTGTGACTTTGGTCAAGTCACTTTACCCTTTAGTGCCCTTGACAATTTTCTATGGCTAAAAGGTACAGGTGATAACCTGCATCATTGGTAGAGGAAGATCCTTTATTGCAAATACCTTTTCCAGCGCAATCTCTGGTCCTGTCAAAACCAAAACAAAATTTTTCTCTGATGCCCCATCATTGAATGGAGTTCAGCCTGGTTTCTCAAGGGCTATGCCATTAGAACATGACTTTCATGAACCCATCTATGTTGGAAGGTCGAATATTGATCTTGTAGTTGACTGTGCATCTTTTGTCTAAAGAAAAACAGTTCAGGCAACTCATCAGGATTTGCTATCTGCTTTGTTGAAAAAATCCATGAAATGGAATACCAGGTATGTTGTTGTTGTTGTTCTTGATGACGACGATGATGATGTCGATAGTGATGACAGTGATGATGATGATCATGATGATGTTATATTAGAAATAGCTGTAGTTGGAAGTGACAGGTATGGTCCAATTTATGTGACTGGAGATGCAACTGAGATGGAATGGAGATTAGTGGGATTTAGCTAAAGTCCCTTGGCAGAGATTCAGCGTGTACCAGACACATTCCCTCAGGTTGATTAAAGAGGCTTATTGTTGTTTAGTTGATTAGTTATGTCTGACACTTCATGACTTCATTTCAGTTTTCTTGGAAAAGAGACTGGAGTAGCTTGCTATTTTCTTCTCCAGCTCATTTTACAGATGAGAAAACTGAGGTAAACAGGGTTAAGTGACTTGACCAGGGTCACAGTTTGTAAGTGCCTGAGGCTGGATTTGAACTCATGTCCTCTTGACTCCAAGGCTGGTACTTTATCTACTGTACCACCTACCTGCCTGGATTAAAGAGTAAGTTCTCCCAAATGTTGGGGTTCTCTTCCAGGGTAGCAAAGTTCCAGCCCTCTCCTTTCCTGATTGTAATTCAACCACTCCCTCAGCTACTCCTGGCACATTCAAAACAGAAATGTGCTCAGTATCCTTCAACCCTTGCATCAAGGCCTCTTGTCTATAAAGTCATGTGAGAAACCATTCCTGGTTCATTAATGATTTCCTGTAAGTGATAGAACTCTATTAAACTTCAGAGAAAACATCTGGCTTGGAAGCTTTTTTTACCCTCTTCAAGTAAAACTTCACATTCAATGTGAAGATGGGAGTACAATAGAGCCCTTCCCTGCTGACAGTCTAACTGCTTTTCATTGCTAAACTACAAATAATTACTTATGGAGCAGCAGGTGGTGTACAGATTTTTTTTTAAATAAATGAATATGATATTTTTAGTCAATCCTTTTCTTCAGTCTTGCTGATTCTTCTTGAGTTCAAGTGGTCACTTTTAAAAGAATCCATTGCTGCATGTGTATTTTCAATGAGGATAGTTATTTACTCTAACTGGACTGCTTTTAATTTCTTTATCCTCCTCTACATATCACCAAATGCCCCCTGGTTTGAAGGAATATAACTTTTCTGTCTCTCTCCAGAGAGTACTTTCATCCAAGAACCCCAAATGAGTTTAGCAGCTCACTGTATTCAAGTATCATAGACAATGGTGGAAATGATGCAGGGGAGTTCATTTAGTTGTTTCAGTTGTGTCTGACTCTTTGTGACACCTTTTGAGATTTTTTTTTTTTGGCAAAGATACTAGAGTGCTTTGCCACTTTCCTTTCCATATCATTTTACAGATGAGGAAACTGAGGCAAACAGGATTAAGTAACTTGACCAGGGTCACACAGCTAGTAAATATATGAGGGTGGATATGAACTCAAGTCTTCCTGACTCCAGGCCTTGTGCTCTATCTGCATAGCTAGTAAGTATCTGAGGCTAGATTTGAACTCAGGAAGATGAGTGTTTCCGACTCCAGGCCTGATGGTCCATCCACTGCACCACCTAGCTGCCCCTGTAGGAGAGTTAGAAGGGCTCTTAGTTGATAGGAAATAATGGAATTTAGAATTCAGACAAATCCAGTTGCCTTTGTTTCTTAGCTAGGTATTCTAATTATGACATCTAACTCATTACTCTTATCTTTTGTTCTTATTCCCTTTTCACAGAATCATAAAATTGGCAGGGACCTCAGAAATCAGCCAATCAAACTTAATATGTATCTCGTCTCTGTTCTAATATTTCCAGAGACATGTAGCTCACAACCTTGCCAAACAGCCAATTTTGTTTTTCAAAGTCTTGCTTATTAGGAAGCTCTTATACTAGACAAAATCTGCCTTCCTCGAGTTCAGAATCATAAAATGTTTGGCTTTTAGATATAATTTCACAGATTTAGAAACTAAGACCAAGAGAGGGGAAGTGCTTCATTCATGGTGACATGGCTGGCTTAGTTTAAAACAGGGATGAGAACTCTCATGTCCTAACTCCTAATTCAGTGCTTTTCTTATTGTACCCTTTAGTTCTAGTTTTCCTTCTGGAGACACACAGGATAAATCTACGCCTTCTTCCTTTTAAATATTTGAATACATGGTATGTCCCAGAGAGAAATACAACACATTTCCTGTCATAATAATGAGATTATTCTCTCTTTGACACTCAGTACAATAAGTAGAAGAGTAGCAAGCTCAGAATCAGAAAAGCAGAATTGTGGTCATAATTTCACCAATAATTAGCTTGAATAAGACCTCAGACAAGTCCTTTTATATTCTAGGCTTCAGCTTCCATATTTTAGGAATAATATTACCTTATATGGAAGTAGTGCTTTAAGCTTTGCAAGATACTTTATGTGGAAAATTATCTCATTTGACACTAATAACAACCTTGTGAGGAAGGTTACTAAATCATTATTGTGGTTTTACAGATGAAGAAATTCATGTTCAGAATTGTTAAGTGGCTTACTCACTATGACATAGTTAGTGTCTGAGGTAGGATTTGAAACCCAGAAATTCCTGACCAGTCCAGCATTTTATCCATCAGCACACCACAGTGAACTCGATGATTGATAAAGTTCTTTCCAGATTCAATATTCTACATTCTGATGCCACTTCTAGTCATTCCATGCTACATTCTAAGATCCCTATCAGCTCTGACATTCTTTCTAGATGGTAGATTTTATGTTCTATGTTCTAGGATGCCCAAAAGTGTGATAGTCTCCAACCTGCTCTAAATTGTTTTGATGAGGGGGAAAAGAGAGGAGAAAACTTGTTAGAGGAAAATATAGGGAGAGAAGCTGTATCTGTAAAGAGACTTAGAAATAGAAATAGTTGGTACTTGAGAGGGAGATAAAAGATTGCCTTCAGGTTGAGAGATGGGCTTTGTCAGAAGTGTATGGTGGGATTCAGTTGAAAGGGGACAACTGCTACTGGCTTTAACTTAGTCTCATCTTCAGGGAAGCTTTGGAAATATTTTCTCTGAGCCTGGAGGTTGAATCCATCATGACTGCTACTTGTCATATGGTTGCTAAGACTCAGGGTCAGAAAAGGTTCTCTGAAAAACAACCTTAGAAAAGCTCTTGATTTTCAGCTGAATCCCATTGGCCAATTCTCCCTCTCCACAGTTCCTCATCCTCTCTACTCACTTAAGAACACCCCCATCCATGAGATTTAAAGGACTACTGCAGAAGGGAAGGGTTCTTCTAATCTCAGAGCAAAGTGTCACACAGTTTCTGTCTCTATCTGAAAACGCCTGGGCTGCCAGCATGTGGGCCATTTGGGGAGCTTCTCTCTGCTAATGTGCAATGTTAATAGTGAGAAAGTACAGACACAAGAGGATGAAAATTTCTTCAGAGAAAAAACACTGTAACAAAAGTCCTCCCTCAAGAGAACATAATACTAACTTGGCCTATAAAAGCACTTTGGTACAGATTAGTATGTTTTTGTGCTAACAATTTTAGATTGCAAGATGCCTTAGAACATAGGGAGTTGATGCTAGAAGGAATCTTGGAATATAATCTTTGCAATATGAGCAGGAGAAAGAACATTGAAAAAAAGTGTTTTCCTCCTTTGAGGAAAAAAAAGAGTTTTAATACAAATAGCTCACATTTTTGTAGTTTTTAGTCTACAAAGTACTCCACACATAACCTTATAAAGCTCTTTGTACTTTAAACCCTCACCACCACATGAGCAGACCAAAAAGCTACCAGGCCTTGCTCCCAACAAAGGGGGTTGCCATAAGCAAATTAGAAGAGCAAGGAATTATTTACCTGTCAAACTAATGGAGAAAGGAATAATTTATGACAAAATGAGAGACAAAATATTACAAAATGGAAAATGGATAATTTTCATTATATGAAATTAGAAAAGATGTTACACAAACAAAACCAATGCAAGCAAGATTAGAAGGAAAGCAGAAAGGTAAGAAAAAAATCTTTACAGTAAGATGTCTCTGATAAAGGCCTCATTTCTAAAATATATAGAGAACTAAATCAAATTTATAAGAATGCAAGTCATTTACCAATTGACTAATGGTCAAAGGACATGAATAGACAGTCTTCAGATGAAGAAATCAAAGCTATCTATATTCATATGAAGTGCTAGAAATCACTTTTGATTAGAGAAATGTGAATTAAAATAACTCTGAGGTACCACCTCATACTTATAAGATTGGATAATATGACATAAAAGGAAAATAATAAATAGGGAAGTCGATGGGGGAAAATTGAGACACTACTTCATTGCTGGAGGAGGTGTGAATTGATCAAATTACTGGAGAGCAATTTGGAACTATATCCAGAGGGCAACCAAGCTGTGTATTCCTTTTGATATAACCGTACCACTACTAGGTCTGTACCCCAAAGAATTCATAAAAAAGAAAAATAAGACCTACATGTACTATAATATTTATAGCAACTCTTTTTGTAGTGGCAAATAATAGAAAATTGAGGGGATGCCCATCAATGCAGGAATGGCTGAACAGGCTGTGGTATATCAATGTAATGAAATATTATTGTGCAATAATAAATGGGGATAAGGAAGATTTCAGAAAAATCTGAAAAGATATGTATGAATTGATACAAAGTGAATTTAACAAAACCATGAAAACATTATACACAGTAACAACAACACTGTGTGGTGATCAACTATGAATGACTTAGCTCTTCTTAGCAATACAATGATCCAAGACAATTTACAAAAACTCATGATGGAAAATGCTATCCAGATCCAGAGAAAGAACTTCCGGAGTCTGAATGCAGATCAAAGCATACTGTTTTCACTATCATTATTCTTTATATAGTTTTTTTTTCTTTTGGTCTGTTTCTTCTTTCACAACAGTGACTAATATGGAAATATGTTTTACATGTTTGCACATATGTAACCTATATCAAATTGCTTGCCATTTTAGGAAGAGAGGAAGGAGAAAAATTTGGAACTCAAAAGTTTGTTAAAATGAATACTGAAAATTGTATTTACATATAATTTGAAAAAAAACTATATATATATATATTTTTAATTTTAGTGAGGTAATTGGGCTTATGTGACTTGCCCAGGATCACATAGCTAGTAAGTATTAAATGTCTGAGGCCGGATTTGAACTCAGGTACTCCTGACTCCAGGGCTGGTGCTCTATCCACTGTGCTACCTAGCTGCCCCTATAATTTTTTTTAAACCCTTCAAGAGTAGTAATATGGAAGAACCAGAGAATCCTTCCTTCTTTGAACCCTTCATAGCCTGGTGGAACATTTTTATTTAAAAAAGTAAATTTGTATTGTTGTCTTTTGTCTTAAAAATTATAAAAAAGAAAGCACAGACTGCTTTATCACATATCAGCTCCTGCCACTCATGTATTTCTATTAGGCCACCTGGTCAGCAGCTCTAGTCATGGCAAGGATAAGCTCTAGTTCTGGACAATGAGTGAATTATTCATCCTTCCCCCCTTTTATTTTTCTATCTTGCTAGAAACAATACTTACATCTACTTTGAGCTGAGTCCTAAGGCATTTGCTACTGGGAAAGGTATGAAACCTTATTTTCTTCTAGCTCTAAATTATAATCCGTTGATATTTTGACTTTCAAGATACTGGATAAGTGGATTGGTTAGGTATTTTTGTGATTTTTATTATATTGACCCAAACATGAGAAATTAACATCTCTCCAATTATTTAGGTCTTTATTTCCATAGAGAATTGAGGCAAATTTATAAAAATACAAGTCATTCCCCAATTGACAAATGGTCAAAAGATATAAACAGGCAGTTTTCAGACAAAGAAATCAAAGCTATCAAGAATCATATGAAAAATGCTCTAGATCACTATTTAAATTTTTTTTAATTTTTGAATAGAATTTTATTTTCCAAAATATATGTAAAAATAAAATTTTAACATCAATTTTTAAAAAACTTTGTGTTCCAACTTCTCTTCCCCCCTCCATTCGCACCCCCCACCCACAAGAACTCAAGCAATTCAAAATAAGTTATACATGAGTAGTCATGGAAAAATTCCCATATTAGCTAGTTGTGAGAGAAAACAGTAAAAAAAACCCAAAACTTCAGATTAAGGAATTGTCAAAGAGGAAATAAAAAAAATTTCAAATGTGCTTCCATCTGTTTTCAGATCCTATCAGTTCTTTCTCTGCAGATGGGCTGCAATATTCATAAGTCTTTCATTGCCTTGCTGAAAATAACCACATGCTTCCCAGCACATCATCTGGCACTATTGCTGTTATTTTATATACAGTACATTTCACTCTGCTTCGGTTAATGTAGGTCTTTCCAGGTTTTTTTTGATAGTATCCTGTTCATCATAACCTGTATGTAGTACCTTAAGCTTGACAGAGAATTTTCCTCATGAAAGCCCAGCAAAGTAGGTACCATATGTTTTGCCATTATAATCAATCATCATAACTATTTCCCTCCATCCCACTTCCTTCCCATGACATTTACTCTATCTTCTTTTTACCTATTCCTCCTCAGAGGTGTTTTACTTCTGACTATCCTCTCCCTTGCTCTGCACTCCCTTTTTTCACTCTTCCTTCCTTATCCTCTTCCCCTCCTATTTTCCTGCAGGGTTAAATAGATTGCTCCTCCTAATTGTGTATGAAAGCTATTCCCTCCATGAGCCCACTCCAATGAGATCAGGGTCCCTGAGCTAATTCTGTGTTCTAAATTTTTCTTCCTCCCTCTCTCCTCAACCCTCCCTATGACAACAAGCAATTCAATATGTCATACTGGTGCAGTAATGCAGAACATCTTCATCTTCCTTGAAAGTGTTTTGCTTTTTATTGCTCTCTCCCCAATCTGCCTTTTCCTTCTTCCCTTCTTCCCCCATCTCGTTTTCCCCCTCCCCCCCTTAGGGGAAAAATATATTGCTATACCTACTTGAGTATGTATGTTAGTCGTTCTTTGAGCCAATTCTGATGATATTAAGGTTCACTCAATCCCTAACTCCTTCCCCCTCTTCTACTCTCCTCCATAAGCTTTTTTCTTGTTTCCTTCATGTGAACTACCTCTTCCCAGACCATCTTTCCCCTTCTCCCTCCCCCAGTTTATTCCTCCTACACCTCAACCCTATTTTAATGATGTCATCATGGATTAGTTAGGTGGCACAGTGGACAAAGCACCAGCCTTGGACCCAGGAGGCCCCAAGCCCATATCCAGCCCCAGACATAATACAACCCACCCTGTCTGTCCAACAAAAACAAAACATAAATGCTTTACAGATATCATTCTTTCATATTCTGTTCAGCCCTGTCTTCTGTGAATTTCTTACTGAGATAGTTCTTATGATTTCAAAGTATTATCTTCCCATGTAGGAATATAAATAGTTTGATCCTTTAATATCCCTCATAAAGTCTTTTTCCTGTTTATCTTTTTATGCTTCTCCAGGGACTTGCATTTGAAAGTCAAATTTTCTATTCAGTTCAGGTCTTTTCATCACAAATGCTTGAAAGACCTCTTTCTCATTGAAATCCCATTTTTGCCTCTGAAAGATTATACTCAGTTTTGCTGGGTATTTTTGGCTGTAGTCCCAGTTCCTTTGCCCTCTGTAATATCATATTCCATGCCCTCTGGTCCTTTAATGTAGAAGATGCTAGATATTGCTTTATCCTTATTGGAGCTCCACAGTATTTTAATTCCTTTTTTCTATCTGCTTTCTATCTGTAGTATTTTCTCCTTGACCTGGGAGTTCTGGAATTTGGCTATAATATTCCTGGAGGTTTTCCTTTTGGGATCTCTTTCAGGTGATCAGTGGATTCTTTCAATTTCTATTTTGGCTTCTGCTTCTAGAATATCAGGGCAATTTTCCCTCACAATCTCTTGGAGGATGGTGTCCAAGCTTTTGTTTTGGTCATGGTTTTCAGGTAGTCCAATGATTTTCAAATTATCTCTCCTAGATTTATTATCCAGGTCAGCTGTTTTTCCAAAGAGATATTTCACATTGCCCTCTATTTTTTCATTCATTTGGATTTGCTTTACTGTGTCTTGGTTTCTCATAAGGTCACTAGCTTCCATTTGTTCAATCTTAATTCTTAGGCAGTTATTTTCATCAGACAGTTTTTTAATCTCCTTTTCCATTTGGCTTTTCAAACTGTTGACTTTTTTCTCATGACTCTCCTGCATTGCTTTCATTTACCTTTCCATTCTTTCCTCCTTTTCTCTACATCTTCTTTCTATTTCTCCTACTTTCTCTTCAAAGTCCCTCTTGAGAGCTTCCATGGCCTGAGACCAGTTCATATTTTTCTGGGAAGCTTTGAATGTGGGAGCTTTGACTCTGTTGTTATCATCTTCTTCTGAGGTTGTATTGTGGTCTACCTTACCCCCAAAGAAGTTTTCGATGGACTTCTGCTTTCTCTGCATACTCATTCTGTCTTACTATTTCTTGGCTTTTAACTACTTCTTAAAGTGTGGCACTGCTTCCAGGACACACTGTTCAAGCTACAGCGTGGCCTGGGGGATGGTTGGGCTTCTTCTCAGCCTACCTGGCCTCACTTTCATTTGATTTGAAACTCTCCACTGGGGGTGGTGGTGGTGGTGGGGCTGTTTCTTGGCTCCACTCCTGTTCTCAGCTTCAGAGGGTCCCAGGTGTTTTGGGTTGAGGGGGGAAGATTTTAATCTCACCTGGCCTGTTCTCAGGTCCAGAGATAACCTCAGGCCTACTTACTAAGGAACCAACCAGCAAAGCTTTCTGTGGTGTGGTTCTCAGCTTCCAATGAGACTCCTCCCCTGCTCCACTCCCCCACCTGGGTCTCCTGCCACTCAGTATTTCTTCCTGGTTGCCCACTGGGGTGGGACAGTCGAATCATTCCCCCCAGTCCACTGGTACCCCTGCACTTACCTCCCCCGGGCCAGTCCAACTGTGTGCTGAGTTCCAGAAGACGCCAGTGCTGCAGCTGATTCAGAAGCACTGGGGCAAATTCCTCAGGTGGATGTCTGGTGTGTTGGCTTGATTGCAGGGTTAGGTTTTATTCATGGTCCAGCAGGGCCCCCTAAAATCTGTCTATAGCTGGAGAAAACTCAGCCCATATTTTTGTGTTTTTTTCTGCCCCAAGGGTTCTTTTATTGCTATTTTTGGGGTGATTATATCAGGAGCCCTGTGGGTTTAATGTCTTTCCTCTGCCATCTTGGCTCTGCACCCTCTAGATCACTATTGATCAGAAAAATGCAAATTAAAACTACTCTGAGGTATAACTTCACACCTATCAGAGTGGCAAATATAAAAAACAGAAAATATTCGATGTTGCAAGAGATGTGGGAAAACTGGTATGATAATCCACTGTCGGTGGAGTTCTGAAAAGAGCCAACCATTCTAGAGAGCAATTTGGAAGTATGCCCAAAGTTCTATAGAACTATGCATACCTTTTGATCCAGCAATTCCACTGCAAAGTTTAGATCCCAAAAATATCCCCAAAAAGAGAAGACCCATTTGTACAAAGATATTTATAGAAGTTCTTTTTATGGTTAAGAATTGGAAATCAAAGGAATGCCCACCAATTGGGGAATGGCTAAACAAACTATGGTAAATGATGAAGAAATATTATTGGGCTATAAGAAATGACAAGAAGGATAATTTCAGAAAGGCCTGGAAAGACATGTATGAAATAATGTTTAGTGAACTGAGCAGAATCAAGAGAACATTGTGCACAGAGACAGCAATGTTGTTTGATGAAGAATTGTGAATGACTTGACTATTCTCAATAGAATGATCCAAGACAATCAATCCCAAAGGACTATCAATACATACTATCCACCTCCAAAGAAAAAGCTGATATTGATGTAACAGACTTAAGCATGCTATTTTTCACTTTCATTTTTTCTTTTATTCAAGTTTTGTTGTAAAAAATGACTAATGTGTTAATGTTTTACATAATCATACATGTATAACCCATATCTGCTTGCCACCTTAGAGAAGAAAGGAGGGAAGAAGGGATAGAAATTGGAACCCAGAACTATAAATAAAAATGTTTATTACTTTAAAAAAATAATGTTTTGTAGTTAGATTCATATAACTCTTTTGTTAGTAGGTAGACTCCCAAATATTGTATATATTCTATAATTATTCTGAATGGAATCTCTATAATGAATTTTGTTGGCAATACACAAAAAGACTAGTGATTTAGGGGTAGCTAGGTGGTGCAGTATATAGAGCACTTGCCCTGAAGTCAGGAGGACCTGAGTTCAAATCCAGCCTCAGACATTTAACACTTACTAGCTATGCGACCCTGGGCAAGTCACTTAACCCCAATTACCTCACCAAAAAAAATCCCAAACAAACAAAGAAACAAAAAAGAGTAGTGATTTTTGGGGGTTTATTTTATGTCCTGTTAATTTAATTTATTGAAGTTATTGTTTCAATTATTTTTAGTTGACTCTCTAAGGTTCTCTAATTAGCTCATCATATCATTTGCAAAAAAATGAAAGCTTTGAATCCTCTTTGTCCATGTGTATTCCCTTATTTTTATATGTGTGTTTGTATGTATGCATGCACGCATGCATGTATAAATGTGTGCATATACAAATATTTCCTTATTTTATATATGTACATATATGTGAAAATGAGGGAATATATATGCGCATACACACATATGTGTTCATACACAGATGCATATATACAGATATTTAGCAATAGTGGTGATGGTGGACATTAATGTTTTACCTCTGATCTTATTGGGAAAACCTCTGATTTATCCCCTTTATATATAATGCTAGGTCTTGGAAAGAATTTACAACATTAAAGAAAAGATTACTTATTCCTGTGCTTACAGAAAAGGTTATTGTTTTTAAAAAAAGTTATCTTCATGGAATTAGGAAGATCTGAGTTCAAATCTAGCCTTGGGCACCTACTATCACTGTGAGCATGGGCAATTCACTTAACCTCTCTTTACATTAATCCACTGGAAAAGGAAATGTCAAACAACTCCAGTATCAGAAAACTCCATGGAAAGTATTGACATACTATGCTCTGTAGCTTCACAAAGAATTTAACTTGACTGAATGACTAAACAACAATAACAGTCAAGTAGATAACTCTGGATAGATGTGGATATAGTGAAACTCAATCCTATATTATTCTACCTATTGAACTTCTCTATTCCTACTTAGATGTGCTGCTGAATGCTGAAATTTTTCTAATTACAACTGAGTCCATAAAGATAGCAGAGAACTCTGGACTAGCAAAGTTGAGAACAATCTGAGAAACAATTTTGTCATGAGCTTCAGAAAGAGATGGACCATGAAGAAAAATAATATTGGTCCAAGGATAGGAGATGTGAGAATTGCCTCACTGTTCCCATCCCTATAGCTGCTAGTCAAATGATGGGCATGTGGGTCATGGATAATAAATGATAGAGATTCTATTCCTAGGTTGCCAAAGTAGGATGGAAGGAAAGAAGGAGAAGGAAGGGAAGGAGGAAGGATGGAAGAAAGAAATACCAAAAAAAGGAAAGACATGGAAGAAAACCTCAGTTTATCCAGAAAATGAGGGAATAATCTCTAAGGTATCATCTATCTCTAAGTCCCATGATATTATGATACTTTGATGGACCTTTTTAGAAACTAATATAGTCTCAAAATTGGAGAAGTCTGATTTATGAGATTGTGAATTCTTTATCACTGAAATAGGGGAAAGAGTTTATATGATCACTTGTTTAGGATACTGAAGAGAGCAGGATGTTAGGAGGTAAGTATTCTACTTCTAGAGTTGTGACCATATGAAATATTCAATTGAAGTATATATACATACATACATATTATATCCAGATGGTATACTTTTTTACTTCATCTACCTTAGGAAACATAAGTTTTAATTACTGGTTAAAACTGATTCACTCTATATTGGTATTTTAAAAAAACTAACAATGAGGGGGCAGCTAAGTGGTGCAGTAGATAAAGCACTGGCCCTGGATTCAGGAGTACCTGAGTTCAAATCCAGCCTCAGACACTTGATACTTACTGGCTGTGTGACCCTGGGCAAGTCACTTAACCCCCATTGCCCCACCAAAAAAAAATAGACTAACAATGAAAAAAAATGAAGAAAACTAACAATGACAGGCAGGAACTAATAACCATTTGCAAGGCATCATGATTTCAATAAGTACAATAATTGATTTCAAATGTCTTAAGGAAACATTAATTAAAAAGGGAATATAAATAGTATTCAATGAGTAGAGCAGATAGGAAATCAGTTTCATATTGTGGCAAATTAAGTTAAAATGTTTCTAAATTACATAATTTTTTGAGAATGAAAGCCCTTTTCCTTTTTTTGTCCACACAATGCTTTTATTTGAGGCTAGCTATTTAGTATTCAGTGTAAGTAGGATAGAGTGCTGTAGTGGAAGGAGTTTTAAACTGAGAATCAAGAAAATAATGTTCTAGTTTTATTTTTTGAGTATTTTATTATTTTCCAGTTACATATAAGGATAATTTTCAACATTTGTTTTCAAAGGAGTTTTAGTTCCAAATTTTTCTCCCACCCTCCCTTCCACCCTTCCGCCCCAAGATGGAAAGCAGTCTGATATAGGTTGTATAGGTACAATCACATTGAACATATTTCTACATTAGTCATCTTGTGAAAGAAGAATCAGAGCACAAGGGAAGGAAAAAAAACAGTCCAAAAGTAGAAACAATATGGTTCAATCTGAATTCATAATTCACAGTTCTTTTTTTTGGATGTTGAGAACATTTTCTATCACAAGTTCTTTGAAACTGTTTTGGATCATTGCACTGCTGAGAAGAGCCAAGTATATCACCATTGTTCATCACACAATATTGCTGTTCCTATGTACAATGTTCTCCTGGTTCTGCTCCTCTCAGTCAGCATCAGTTCATGTAAGTCCTTCCAGGTTTCTCTGAAATCTGCCTGCTCATCTTTTCATACAGCACAATAGTATTCCATTACATTCATATATGACAACTTGTTTAGCCATTCCCCTATTGATGGGCATTCCCTCAATTTCCAATTCTTTGCCACCACAAAGAGAACTGCTATAAATATTTTTATACATGTGGATCCATTTCCCTTTTCTATGGTCTTTTTGGGATACAGACCTAGCAGTGGTACCAGTTGGTCAAAGGGTATGAATAGTCCTATAGCCCTTTAGGCATAGTTCCAAATTGCTCTCCAGAATGGTTCGATCAGTTCACAGCTCCACCAACAATTCATTAGTGTTCCAAATTTTCCACAGCTTCTCCAACATTTATTATTTTCCTTTTTTGTCATATTAGCCAATATTATAGGTGTGAATGGGCACCTCTGAGTTGTTTTAATTTTCATTTCTCTGATCAATAGTGATTTAGAGCATTTTTTCATATGATAATAGATAGCTGTGACTTCTTTATCAGAAAACTGCCTGTTCATATCCTTTTACCATTTCTCAATTGGGGGATGACTTGGATTCTTTTAAATTTGATATAGTTGCCAATATATTTTAGAAATGAGGCCTTTATCAGAAATGCTTACTGTAAAATTTGTTTCCCAGTTTTCTGCATCCCTTCTAATTTTGCATGCATTGCTTCTTTTTTTTTTACAAAAACTTTTAATGTAATCAAAGTCTTCCATCTTGCATTTCATAATATTCTCTATCTCTTGTTTGCACATAAATTGTTTTCCTCTCCATAGATTTAACGGGTAAACTATTCTTTCCTCTCCTATTTTATCTATGGTATCACCCTTTATGTCTAAATCTTTAACCCATTTTGACCTTATTCTTGTATAAGGTGTAAGATATTGGTCTATGCCTAGTTTGTGCCATATTATCTTCCAGTTTTCCCCGTAGTTTTTGTCAAATACTGAGTTTCTATCCCAGAAGCTGGAGTCTTTGGGTTTATCAAACAGTACATTACAAACCATAGTCATTTACAACTGTGTCTCATATGCCTAACCTATTCCATTGATCCACCACTCTATTTCTTAGCCAGTACCAAATATTTTTGATGACTGCCACTTTATAGTATAGCTTCAGATTGGGTACCACTAGCCCACTTTCCTGTGCATTTATTTTCATTAGTTCCCTTGATATTCTCAACTTTTTATTTTTCCAGATTAATTTTTTATTATTTTTTCTTGCTCTATGAAATATTTTTGGTAGTCAGATTGATATGGCACTGAATAGGTAAATTAATTTAGGTAAAATTGTCATTTCTATTATATTAGCTCAGCCTATCCAGGAGCAATTAATATTTTTCCAATTACATAGATCTGATTTTATTTGTGTGAAAAGTGTTTTGTAATTGTGTTCATAGAGTTCCTGGGTTTGTCTTGACAGGTAGACTCCCAAGTATTTTATATTGTTTACCGTTACTTTAAATGGAATTTCTCTTTCTATCTCCTGTTGTTGAGCTTTGTTGATCATGTATAGAAATGCTGATGATTTATGTGGGTTTATTTTATATCCTGCAACTTTGTTAAAGTTGTTTATTGTTTCAAGCAGTTTTTTAGTTGATTCTTTAGTATTTTCTAAGTGTACCATCATATGATTTGTAAAGAATGAAAGTTTTGTTTCCTCCTTGCCTATTATAATTCTTTAATTCCTTTTTCTTTTCTTATTGCTATAGCAAACATTTCTAGTACAATATTAAATAATAGAGGTGATAATGGACATCCCTGTTTCACCCATGATCTTATTGGGAATGCCTCTTACTTATGCCCTTGATATATGATGTTTGCTGATGGTTTTAGGTAGATACCACTTATTATTTTAAGGAAAGTTCCCCCTATTCCTATGCTCTCTAGTGTTTTTAATAGGAATCAGTGTTATATTTTGTTAAATGTTTTCTCTGTATCTATTGAGATAATCATATGGTTTTGGTTAGTTTTCTTATTGATGTGGTTGATTATGTTGATAGTTTTCCTAATGTTGAACCAGCCCTGCATTCCTGGTATAAATCCCACCTGATCATAGTGTATTATTCTGGTGATCACTTGCTGTAATCTCCTGGCTAATATTTTATTTAAGATTTTTGCATCAATATTCATTAGGGAAATTGGTCTATAATTTTCTTTCTCTGTTTTGGCTCTGCCTGGTTTAGGTATCAACACCATATTTAGGTCATAAAAGGAATTTGGTAGAACTCCTTTACCTATGTCTCCAAATAGTTTGTATAGTATTGGAATTAATTGTTCTTTAAATGTTTGGTAGAATTCACTTGTAAACCCATCTGGCCCTGGAGACTTTTTCTTAGGGAGTTCATTGATGACTTGTTCAAATTCTTTTACTAAAATGGGCCTCTTTAAGGATTTTATTTCCTCTTCAGTTAACCTGGGCAATTTGTATTTTTGTAAATATTTATCAATTTCATTTAGATTGTCAAATTTATTGGCATATAGTTAGGCAAAATAGTTCCTAATTATTGCTAATTGGGCAAAATAGCTCCTAATTATTTCACCACCACTTCATTGGTGGTGAAATCTCCCCTTTCATTTTTGTTACTGGTAATTTGGTTTCCTTCTTTCTTTTTTTAAATCAAATTAACCAAATCTTTATCTATTTATTGGTTTTTTCATAAAACCAGCTCTTAGTTTTATTGATTAATTCTACAGTTTTCTTCCTTTCAATTTTATTAATATCTCTTTGATTTACAGGATTTCTAATTTTGTATTTAATTGGGGATTTTTAATTTGTTCTTTTTCTAGCATTTTTAGTTGTATGCCCAATTCATTGATCTCCTCTTTCTCATTTTTATTTATGTAAGCATTTAGAGATATAAAATTTACCCTGAGCACTGCCTTGGCTGCATCCCTTAGGTTTTGGTATGTTGTCTCATTAAGGTATTGCTTGTTTCTATGATTTGTTGTTTGACCCACTCATTCTTTAGGATGAGATTCTTTAGTTTCCAATTAATTTTCAATCTACCTTTCCATGGTTCTTCATTACATGTACTTTTTATTGAATCATGATTTGAGAAGGATGCATTTACTATTTCTGCCTTTCTACATTTGACTATGAGGTTTTTGTGCCCTAATACATGGTCAATTTTTGAGTATGTGCCATGTACTGCTGAGAAAAAAAAGGTATATTCCTTTCTATCTCCATTCAGTTTTCTCTAGATATTTATCATATATAACTTTTCTAATATTCTATTCACCTCTTTAATTTCTTTCTTATTTATTTTATGGTTTGATTTATCTAATTCTGATAGGGGAAGTTTCAGATCCCCCACTAGTATAGTTTTGCTGTCTGTTTCCTTTTGTAAGTCATTTAAATTCTCCCCTATGAATTTGGATGCTAAACCACTTGGTGCATACATGTTCAGCATTGATATTACTTCACTATCTATAGCGTCAGGTCCTGCGCAATCCTGACTGTGGCTCCATGATATTTCAATTGTTTCTCTTTGCCTCCTTGGAGGACTTTCTCCTTCACCTGACAGTTTGGTGTTTGGCTACAATATTCTTTGAAGTTTTCCTTTTGGGGTCTCTTTCAGGAGGTGATGAGTGGATCCTTTCAATGGTGATTTTATCCTCTGATATTCCAATTTCAGGGCAGTTCTCATTGATAATTTCCTGGAATATGGTGTCTAGACTCTTTTCTTGATCATGGCTTTCAGGTAGTCCAATAATTCTTAGATTATCTCTCCTGAATCTATTTTCCAGGTCAGTTCTTTTTCGAATGAGGTATTTCACATTTTCTTCTCTTTTTCAGTCTTTTGATTCTGCTTGACAGATTCTTGGTGTCTCATGGAATTATTAGCTTACATCTACCCAATTTTAATTTTTAAGGCCTTATTTTACTCAGTAAGTTTTTTAACCTTTTCCCCCCCATTTGGCCATTTTTTTCCCTCCCATTTGGTCATTTTTTTCTCTCATTTGGCCAATTGTATTTTTTAAGGGATTGTTTTCATCAGTCAATTCTTGTGCTTCTTTTTCTAGTGTAACTCTCTTTTCTTTTTTCGTTTTTCTTCTACCTCTCCATTTGGTTTTTTAAAAATTAATAAAGTATTTTATTTTTTTCCCGTTAAATGTACAGATAGTTCTCAACTTTTTTTTATACAAGCTTTCCAATTTCAGATTTTTCTCCCTCCCCCCTCCCCTAAACAGCAGGTAATCTGATATAGGTTTATATATATATACATATACACATAATAACATTAAACATTTCTGCATTAGTCATGTTATAAGAGAAAAATCAGAGCAATGATGAAAAACCTCAAAATAGAAAAACATCAGCACCAAAAACAAAAGAAATAGTATGGTTCATTCAGAATCTACTCCACAGTTCTTTTTTTTTTTTTTCCTGGATTTGGAGATCCTCTTCTATTATGAGTTCCCTGGAACTCTTCTGTACCATTGCATTGGTGAGAAGAATATAGTCCATCACAGTAGATCAGCACTCAATGTTGATGATACTGTGTACAATGTTCTTCTGGTTCTGCTCATCTCACTTATCATCAGCCCAAGAAAGACCCTTCAGGTTTCTCTGAACTCCTCCTGCTCTTCCTTTCTTACAGCAAAATAGTATTCCACTGTATTCGTATACCACAACTTGTCCAGCCACTCCCCAATTGATGGGCATCCCCTCAACTTCCAATTCCTTGCCACCACATAAAGAGCAGGTATAAATATTTTTGTATATGTGGGTCCCTTTCCCCCTTCCATGATTTCTTTGGGCAAAAGACCCAAAAGTGGTATTGCTGGATCAAAAGGTATGGACAGCTTTATCGCCCTTTGGGAATAATTCCAAATTGCTCTCCAGAATGGTTGGATCAGTTCACAGCTCCACCAACAATGAATTAGTGTTCTAATTTTTCCACAGTTTCTCCAACATTAATTATTTTCCTTTTTTGTCATTTTAGCCAATCTGATAGGTGTCAGGTGGTACCTCACAGTTGTTTTAATTTGCATCTCTCTAATCATTAGAGATTTAGAGCATTTTTTCATATTGGAATAGATAGCTTTGGTTTCTTCATCAGAAAACTACCTGTTCATATCCTTTGACCATTTCTCAATTGGGGAATGACTTGGATTCTTATAAATTTGATTTAGTTCCCTATATATTTTAGAGATGAGGCCTTGATCAGAAGTACTGACCATAAAAATTGTTTCCCAGCTATCTGCCTCCCTTCTAATTTCAGATGCATTGTTTCTGTTTGTACAATTTTTTTTAATTTAATGTAATCAAAATCATCCATTTTGCATTTTGTAATATACTCTATCTCTTCTTTGGTCATAAACTGTTTTCCTTTCCAAAGATCTGATAGGTAGACTATTCCTTTCTCTCCTAATTTACCTATGGTATCACCTCTTATGTCTAAATCATGTATCCATTTTGACCTTATTTTAGTATAAGGTGTAAGATGTTGGTCTATGCCTAATTTCTGTCATACTATCTTCCAATTTTCCCAGCAGTTTTTGTCAAAAACTGAGTTCCTATCCCTGAAGTTGGAGTCTTTGGGTTTATCAAACACTACATTACTAGTGTCATTTACTACTGTGTTTCCTGTGCCTAGCCTATTCCATTGATCCTCCACTCTATTTCTTAGCCAGTACCAGATAGTTTTGATGACTGCTGCTTTATAGTAAAGCTCCAGATTTGGTACTGCCAACCCACCTTCCTGTGAATTTTTTTTTCATTATTTCCCTGGCTATTCTTGATTTTTTGTTTTTCCGGATGAATTTTGTTATTATTTTTTCTAGCTCTATAAAATAATTTTTAGGTAGTCTGATTGATATGGCACTGAATAAGTAAATTAATTTAGGTAATATTGTCATTTTTACTATATTGGCTCTGCCTATCCATGAGCAATTGATATCTTTCCAATTATTTAGATCTGATTTGATTTGTGTGAATAGTGTTTGGTAGTTGTGTTCATAGAGTTCCTGGGTTTGTCTTGGCAAGTAGACTCCCAAGTATTTTATATTATCTACTGTTACTTTAAATGTAATTTCTTTTTCTATCCCTTGCTGCTGGACTTTGTTGGTCATGTATAGAAATGCTGATGATTTATGTGGATTTATTTTATATCCTGCTACTTTGCTAAAGTTTTTAATTGTTTCAAGTAATTTTTGAGTTGATTCTCTAGGATTCTTTAAGTATACCATCATATCATCTGCAAAGAGTGATAGTTTTGTTTCCTCCTTGCCTATTCTAATTCCTTTAATTCCTTTTTTCTTCTCTGATTGCTAAAGCTAACATTTCTAGTACAATATTAAATAATAGAGGTGATAATGGACATCCCTGTTTCACCCCTGATCTTATTGGGAAGGCCTCTAATTGATCTCCATTGCATATAATACTTGCTGATGGCTTTAGTTAGATACTGTTTATTATTTTAAGGAAAGCTTCACCTATTCCTAAACTCTCTAGTGTTTTTATTAGGAATGGGTGCTGTATTTTGTCAAAAGCTTTCTCTGCAACTATTGAGATAATCATATGATTTTGGTTGGTTTTCTTGTTGATGTCGTTGATTACGTTAATAGTTTTCCTAATGTTGAACCAGCCCTGCATTCCTGGTATAAATCCCACCTGGTCATTGTGTATTATCCTGGTGATCACTTACTGTAATCTCCTTGCTAATATCTTATTTAAGATTTTAGCATCAATATTCATTAGGGAAATTGGTCTATAATTTTCTTTCTCTGTTTTTGCTTTGCTTGGTTTTGGTATCACCACTATATTTGTGTCATACAATGAAATTGGTAGAACTCCTTCTTCACCTATTTCTCCAAATAGTTTGTATAGTATTGGAATTAATTGTTCTTTAAATGTTTGGTAAAATTCACCCGTAAATCCATCTGGTCCTGGGGATTTTTTCTTAGGGAGTTCATTAATGGCTTGTTCAATTTCTTTTTCTAAGATGGGTTTATTTAAGGATTTTATTTCCTCTTCAGTTAACCTCAGCAGTTTGTATTTTTGTAAATATTCATCCATTTCATTTAGATTGTCAAATTTATTGGCATACAGTTGGGCAAAATAATTCCTAATTATTGATTTAATTTCCACTTCATTGGAGGTAACATCACCCTTTTCATTTTTGATACTGGTAATTTGGTTTTCTTCTTTCTTTTTTTTAAAATCAAATTAACCAATATTTTATCTATTTTATTGGTTTCTTCATAAAACCAGCTCTTAGTTTTATTGATTAATTCTATAGTTTTTTTTTGCTTTCAATCTTATTAATTTCTCCTTTAATTTTCAGGATCTCTAATTTAGTATCTAATTGGGGATTTCTAATTTGTTCTTTTTCTAGCTTTTTAAGTTGCATGCCCAATTCATTAATCTCCTCTTTCTCTTTTTTATTCATGTAAGCATTTAGAGTTATAAAATTTCCCCTAAGCACTGCTTTGGCTGCATCCCACAGATTTTGGTATGTTGTCTCATTATTGTCATTCTCTTGGATATAGTTATTGATTGTTTCTATGATTTGTTGCTTGGCCCATTCATTCTTTAGAATGATATTATGTAGCTTTCAATTGATTTTCGTTCTACTTTTCCCTGGCTCTTTCTTACATGTAATTTTTATTGCATCATGGTCTGAGAAGGATGCATTTACTATTTCTGCCTTCCTACTTTTGTCTATGATGTTTCTGTGCTCTAATACATAGTCAATTTTTGAAAATGTCATGTACTGCCGAGAAAAAGGCATATTCCTTTCTATCCCCATTCAATTTTCTCCAGACATCTATCATGTCTAACTTTTCTAGTAATCTATTCACTTCTTTCACTTCTTTTTTATTTATTTTTAGGCTAGATTTATCTAATTCTGAGAGGGGGAGATTCAGATCCCCCACTAGTATAGTATTACTGTCTAATTCCTCTTGTAACGAATTTAATTTCTCCTTTAAGAACTTGGATGCTATACCACTTGGCGCATACATATTCAATATTGATATTACTTCATTATCTATAGTACCTTTAAGCAAGATATAATTTCCTTCCTTATCTCTTTTAATGAGATCTATTTTTGCCTGTGCTTTGTCTGAGATAAGGATTGCTACCCCTGCTTTATTTACTTTAGCTGAAGCATAATATATTCTGCTCCAGGCTTTTACCTTTACTCTATGTGTATTACTCTGCTTCAAATGTGTTTCTTGTAAACAGCATATTGTAGAATTCTGGTTTTTAATCCACTCTGCAATTCGCTTCTGTTTTATAGCAAAGTTCATCCCATTCACATTCACACTTTTTATTACTGTCTATTCCCCTCCATTCTATTTACCCCCTTGGTACTTTTCCCCCCTTCTTTCACCGTATTCCTCCTCACTGACGTTCTACTTCTTACCCCTGCCTCCCCCAATCTGCCCTCCCTTTTTATCACCCCCCTCTCTTTTCTTCACCCTTTTCTATTTGCCCCCTTTCTACATTCCTCCTTTCTTTCACCCTGTTCCATCTCACCAACCTCTTGCTTCTTATCCCTGCCTCCCCCAATCTGCCTTCCCTTTTTATCACCCCCTCCCTGTTCTTTACCCTTTTCTCCCTTGCTTTTCCCTCCCTTCTATCAGTCCCCCCCTTTCCCTTCCCCTTTTGCTTCCCTAAAGAATGAGCTAAGTTTCTTTATCCCAATGAAAGTATATGTTATTCCCTCTTTGAATCAAATCTAATGAGAATAGGGTTGAAACAATGTTCACCCCTCCCTTCTTTCCTTCTATTGTAATAGGTTTTTTTCACCTCTTCATATGATATAATTCATCCCATTTCACCTCCCCTTTCCTCTCCTCCCCATAGGCTCCCTTTTTAACCCCTTAATTTTTTTTCTATCATCACATCAAAGACAATTTATATTTATACCCTCTGTGTAAACTCCTCTCTGCCCAAATACATTTACAGTTCTTAAGAGTTATGAGTATTATCTTCCTGTGTAGGTATATAAACAGTTTAACCTAATTGTGTAACCTTTTTTTCCCCCTCTGTTTACCTTTTTAAACTTCTCTTGAGTCTTGTATGTTAAGATCAAATTTCCTATTCAGTTCTGGTCTTTTCACCAGGAAAGACTGAAAGTCCCCAATGTCATTAAATGTCCATCTTTTCTCCTGAAAGAGAATGCTTGCTTTTGCTGGGTAATAGATTCTTGGCTGCAATCTAAGCTCCTTTGCCTTCCGGAATATCATATTCCAAGCCTTGCGGTCCTTTAATGTTGAAGCTGCCAGGTCCTGAGGAATCTTGACTGTGGCTCCAAGATATTTAAAATTGCTTCTTTCTGGATGCTCAGACTATTTTCTCCTTCACCTGATAATTCTGGAATTTGACTACAATATTCCTTGGAGTTTTCCTTTTGGGGTCTCTTTCAGGAGGTGATTGGTGGATTCTTTCAATGATGATTTTATCCTCTGATTCTATGATATCAGGGCAGTTCTCCTTAATAATTTCCTGGAATATGGTGTCTAGATTCTTTTTCTGGTTATGGCTTTCAGGCAGTCCAATGATTCTCAAATCATCTCTCCTGGATCTGTTTTCCAGATCAGTTGTCTTTCCAATGAATTATTTCACATTTTCTTCTATTTTTTCATTCTTTTGATTCTGTTTGACTGATTCCTGTTGTCTCATGGATTCCTTATCTCCCAACTCTCCCATTTTAATTTTTAAGGCATTATTTTCTTCATTGAGATTATGCACCTTTTTTTTCCATTTGGCCAGATGAATTTTTAAGGCATTGTTTTCCTCAGTGAAATTATGCACTTTTTTTTCCATTTGGCCAGTCAATCTTTGTGCTTCCTTTTCCAAGCTGCTGATTCTTTGTTCATAGTTTTCTTGTTTTTCTTTCATTTCTCTCCCCATATTTTCTTCTACATCTCTCAATTGATTTTTAAAATCCTTTTTGAGCTCTTCCAGGAAGGCATTTTGTTCTTGAGACCAATTCACCTTCCCTTGTGAGGCTTCGCATGTAGGCAATTTGAGGGTATTGTCCTCATCTGAGTTTGTGTTGGCTTCTTCCCTATTGATACAGAAGCTCTCAATGGAGAGGGCTCTTTTTTGCTTCTTGCTCATTATTGCAGCTTATTTATTTATTTTTTAAGTTGAGGTCTGCTCTGGGGGCACCAGGGTCCCTGTTTTGGGCTTCTTGTGCAGGGGTATAGGTGCCGTGTGACCAGCTTTTTACTCTGAGGCCTTTATAGTGTGTGCAGTTCGCCCCCCTGCACTTCCTGTCTCAGTGCGCTTGGCCAGGCACCTGATCCTGCCTGTCCTGTTTGTGGCCCTACAGCTAGCAGCCTGCCCTCCCAGCTGGTGTAGGTAGGTTTTTCCACTGCCCTTCTTGGCCACCAGATTTTTGAGCCAGGTTCCAGGGGCCTCAGTTGTTCGTCTGTGGCCTGCAGCTCCTGCTGACTTGCCCCAACCCCCTCAGGGCTAGGCTGCTGCCCTGCACTGGGCCTCCCTTTTGCCTGAGTCAGACTGACCTTTTCCTGAAGTTTTCTAAATTATCTCTGGTTGGAAGATTGTGTCTCTCTGTCTCTTTGCAGGTTCTGTAGTTTCAGAATCCATCCAGAGGCTTGATTTAATGTTCTTTTTGAGGGAACAGAAGGAGAGCTCAGGCAACTTGCTGATTCCTCTCCGCCATCTTGGCTCTGCCCCCTCCCATTTGGTTTTTAAAAGCCTTTTTGAGCTCTTCAAGAAGGCTTTTTGGTCTTGCAACAAGATCATCTTCCCACTTGAATCTTCACTTGTAGGCATTTTGACAAACTCATCAGAGTTTGAGTTTTAATCTTCACTTTCACCACAGAAGCTGTCAGTGGTAAAGGTCATTTTTTGTTTCTTACTTATGATGTAGCCTATTTTTAAACTTATAAAGTAGATGTCTGCTCCTGGGGCACAGGGCTGACTTTTGCAAGCTTCTTATTGCTCTTAGCTGCACCATTCTCCATTGCCCCCACTCTCAGCTGTGTCTAGTTGCAACATTGTCAAGATGACCACTGAGCATATCTGTGTTGAGCTTAGCTTCCAGCTGAGATGAACTGTGTTGTGCTGAGCAGAGCAGTGCTTAGCCACCCTCTCCTTTCACCCAGGTGAGACAGACCTTTCCTGAAGTTCTCTAAATTGTCTCAAGTAGGTGGATTGTGTCTCTATGTCTTTTTGTAGGTTCTGTAGGTCCAGAGTCTGTTTAGAGGCTTGATTTAATGTTGTTTTTGAGGGAAACATGGGAAAGCTCAGGTAACTTTCTGGCTTCTCTCTGCCATCTTAATGTTCTAGTTTTAGCTGTGCCAATAAGTTTCTGCTTAACCTTGGCAAGTCACACACTATCCACTGTCTTTATTGTCTACCCTGCAAAATGAGAGATATGACAAAGACAATATTGTAGGTTTCTTGTACTTGATATATTATGGTATTATATAATTCTCAGAATCTCAGAGTTAGAAGAGGTTTTGGAGGTCATCTAGTATTTGTACATGAAAAAAGACCCATTTTATAGTATACCTTACAAGTGGTTATCTAACATTTCCTTTAAGGTTTATAGTAAAGGTGAGCCCATTACTTTTTGAAGCATTCCACTTTAATTTTGGATAGATTGAATTGTTATGAAGGTTTTCATAAGCTTATGGATTTAGAGCTGAAAGAGTTCTAAGAAATTATCTAGTTCAGCCCCTCATTTTACAAATGAGAACACTGAGAACCAGTGAATTTCTTACCTAAGGTTAATGTGTCAGTAGTGAGCATCAAAGGCAGTATCTGAACTCAGCTGCTCTGATACCAGAGCCACTGTCCGAAGGGTTGTATCAGCTTTCCTTATATCAACTCTTAATTAGTCTTTTTGTAACTTTTACTGATTACTCCCCATTCTTCCCTCTAAGGCCAAACAGACAATCTTACTCATGCTCCATATAGCAAATAATGTGGGTTGACTATTATGTTCCACCTAAATTTTCTTGACTCTCCACTAAACAACCCCAGTTTTTTCAACTAATTATCAAATGACAAGAGTTCAGTCAAGTTCCTTAATTATATTGGTTGGCCTCTGCTCTCGCTCTCTAGGTTAACCAAGTCTTTCCTAAAATGTATCATCCAGAACTCAACCTAACATTCCACGTGTGTTCTTACCAGAACAAAACAGAATTGTCACTTCCTATCACTTCTTGAGTCTTAGGCACTAAACCTTCCTTAATGTAGCTTCTTGCCAATCATAGCATACTGTAAACTCATATTGAAGATGCCATTCATTAAACCATTATTTCCTTTTCATATGAATTGTCATCTAGGCACATTTCCTTCATCTTGTAAAGTTGATTTTTGGAACCCACTTAAGATTTTAACAATAATAGCTAGTATTTATACAACACTTTAAGGTTTTCAATATGCTTTATAAATATATAATTTAAAAAACTATCCAGGAGTGGAGAAGTTATTATTTCCCTTATTTTATAGATGAGAAAATTGGAGTAGACAGTAGGTAAGTAATTTGCCCAGTTTCACACAGCTACTAAGTTTCTGAGACAACTGGGTGATGCAGTGGATAAAGCATTGGCCTTGGACCTGAGTTCAAATCTGTCCTCAAATGCTTGACTAGCTGTATGATCCTGGGTAAGTCACTTAACCCTCATTGTCCTGCACAACAAAACCAAACCAAAACAACAACAACAACAACAACAACAAAACAGGGCAATTCATCCCTGGATGACTCCAGTAGATACCTGCTTCAAAATTGACTCTGAGCAAATGCTCTTTGGGTCCAGTAATTCAACCATTTCCAATCTTCCTAACTATGATATTGTGTTGCTTACATGTCCATTATTTCCACAAGGATAACATGACAGGCTTTGTTAAATATTTTATTGAGTAATGCACACATGCTATATCTACTATATTTCTCCAATCTACCAGCATGGAAAGCATATGAAAAATAGGAATGAGGTTAGTCTGGGAAGACCTCTTCTTGATTAATCCACTTTCTTTTGTAGATATTCATGAGTTAACCTTTAATAAAAAGTTCTAACAGTTTCCAAGGATTTGAAGTTAAACCCACTTGCCTGTAGTTTACAGACTCCATTATAATTGTGTTTTTTGAAAATTGGGACAACACTTGCCCTTCTCTTGCCCTGTGACATCTCTCCTGTTGGCCATGAACTTTTAAAGATCACTGACAGTGGTTCAGCAGTCACACCTGCCAGTTCTTTCAGTACTCAAAGATATAGGTCATCTGGGCATGGGGACTTGAACACATCAAGGTTAGCTAGGTGTTCTTATATTATATCTTTACTTATCCTGGTTTTCAATTCCCCATTAGTCATTTCTATTCTATTCTTTCTAGTCCAAAGATCATTCTCCCTGGCAGAGAAAATAGATGCAAAATAAAAGTTCAATCGCTTTGCCTTTTCTCTATCACCCATTATCATTCTGCCATCTGCCCCAAGCAGCAGTTCTATCCCTTCTTTGATCCTCTTTTCCCCAACATAGCTGGAAAAAACCATCTTCCTTGTCCTTAGATTACCTCCTCAGTACTCCTCTTGCTGAACTGTGCCATGCTCCATTACATGTTTTTACTTCCCTTCTTTTGGGTGAGTATTTTAAAAATCTAAATTGGTTGATGAGCTCTCTGTGTATCCACATTGATCTCTTTAGGTAACTCTACTTTTTTCCTCATAATTAAAATTGTTTTTCCTTGTATCTTTAGAATTTTATTCCTGAGAGAGTCCTATATTTCCTAGTCTGCCCTTCTCTTTGTAATATGTTTCTTGCATGTTACTCATCTTTTCTTTGAATCCTTTGAAATCTTCTTCTCCCAAAATCTAGGGTCCATGTCATTCTAAGTATCTGGTTGTAGCTTCCATTTTTATCATAGATGCTAAAATGAAGTGATGATTTCCCTAAATGATTTCTGTCACTTCTGTTTTTGCAACCAGTTTTTTCTCATTGGTAAGAATTCAATCCAAAATATTATATACTCCTTTTGGTTTCTATACTTTATAAGAATAAAAAACATTTTAAATATAAGACAAGATATTATTTAGTGCTTTTCTTAAGGAAGGGAGAAAACACCAGCAGGTATCTGGAAAATTGAAGCTTCCCATCACTACTCACTAATATTTCCATGCTATATGTTTAATTCATTTTCTAAAACTCTTCCTTTATTTCCTATTTCTATGTTATGTGGTCTTTAGTGTACACTATTGATAAAATTGCTTCTCTTTCTACCTATGTCAATCCTTACTCTTTATTCCTCCACAGGAATAAGGGAATAATATATCTCTTAATATACTACCACCACCCTTGTCTATCCTGTTGTTCCTGGATAGATCAAGTCCTGTCTATTAAGTCAAATTGATATTCTTAGAATTAAGCTTTCAAGTCCAATTTGCTCAGGTAATATTGCATCCTTCCCTCTCCCCCACTACCCACTTCAAAAAATGAGTCTATCCTAAGGGCTAACCCATTTAAGATAATTTTCTCTTGTAGGTTCATTGCCTTCATTTAGACTTGTTGTAGGGAAATCTCTAACTGATGATATAGCTCAGTGTAGATTACCATGAATGTGGGCAAAAAGGGGTACCCATAACCAATAACTCCTGAAAGTACTGAATGAATACTTGATACAAGGAATACTTTATTTCCAACTCTCCCTCATTCCCAAATCCATATGTGATCACCTAGGAAATCTTGGCATCTCTATAATCAAATAGGCCCCAGGACTCTATCAATCCCTGCCTTGACCACCAGATAGAACCAAAAACTTATTATGTGTTTTGCTATTGGGTGGGTAGGACCAATAACTTATAGTGTCTTGCAATTGGAAATAGTCCAGTTCTTACACAAGTATTGGCATTAAATCAATATTGTCTTTTATAAAAGGTGTAAGTAAGTATTGCATATGGCTCCAATCAGAATCTCCATGATTTTAAGTTTTGGGTTGCCTAAGCATAAGCTCCCTTCTACAGAAACCATTCCCTCCTCTCTTCTCCCATATAAGCTCTATCACTCTTGTATCCCTATTCCATTCAACCTTACCCTTTCATTGTGCCCTCTATAACCACCATCCTATAGTTAAGAAACTACACTCCAAATCTTTGCTCTCATCCCAGAAAAAACTTGGTATATATTTTGAATCCCATCTTTATCCCCCAATAGAATATAAACTTTTCAAGAGCAGGGCCTACTTCAATTTTTGTTTTTGCATCCATAGCACATAGAACAGTACTTCACACATGATAGGTACTTAATATATTTTCTATTAGAGATAATCTACTATAGATATCTACATTATCTAATACAGCATCTATGTACTCTATTAAAGAGAAATTTTGTTCAAGTATGACACATGGTATGGTATGACAGATTCAATGTGTGAGACTTGAAATTAAGATGGCTTGAGTTTATATCCTTCCTTTGACACCTATTCTCTGTGTAGCCATAGATATATACACTTTACCTCTCTGAGTCTCACTTTCCTTCCACTTCACAGGATTGTTCTGAGGTTCAAATAAGATAATGTATATAAGTAACCTATTAAATGCTTGATGAATACAATTTGGCATGGTGGAACATGCTGATTTCAGCAGGGGGAGCAATCATGGATAAAATTATAAATTTATCCTTAGAATACCGAATGAAGAGGAATGATTAGAATTTGTAGAGTCATATTTTAATTTTATCTAACAATTTTGAGTATCCCTGCATAGAATAAATGATTTTGGGAGCTAATGCATTTCTTCTACCAGCCATCTTTAATCAGAGATGAGATAACCACTTCTTAGGGATTTTGTAGAGATAATTTTTGTTCAAGTATGAGACATGATATGGCATAACAGATCCAATGTGTGAGTTGAAATTAAGATGGCCTGAGTTTATATCCTGCCTTTGACACCTATCATCTCTGTAGCCATAGGTATATACACTTGGCCTCTCTGAGTCTCACTTACCTCCCATCTCACCTGGTTGTTCTGAGGTTCAAATAAGATAATGTATATAAAATATTTTACAAACCTTAAAGTGCTCCATAAATGTCATCCATTATTATGATTATGGGTTGCATATGTTCTTTAAGGTTCCTTCCAACTTTGAAATTCAGTGATACTCTGTTTTGTAAAGTATTTCTACATTCATGATCTCATTTGGGCCTCTGACTACTCTGTATAATAGGCAGGACAATGATGATTACTTTTGTATCACAGAAAAGTAAACTGGGAGTACATAGAGATGAAACAACCTCCCCAAATTTATTCAATAAATTAGTCACTAAACTAAGATTCAAACTCGGTTGTTCTGGCTCCGAGTCTATGGTTCTTTCTACTTAAAAAATAACAGTAAAGAAAAGAAATACAACAAGTAGGCTGACTTCAGAAAAAACCTGGAAAGACTTCCATGAACTATTACTGAGTGTGATGTGAACAGAACCAGGAGATCATTATATACAGTAACAGCAACATTATGCAATGATCAACTGTAATAGGTTTAGCTCTTCTCAGCAATACAATGATCCAGGACAATTATATTTTTTATTATTTTTTTGGTGAGGCAATTGGGGTTAAGTGACTTTCCCAGGGTCACAAAACTAGTAAGTGTTAAGTGTATGAGGCCAGATTTGAACACAGGTCCTCCTGACTCCAGGGCCAGTGCTCTATCCACTGCACCACCAGGCTGCCCCTGATCCAGGACAATTCTAAAAGACTCAAGATAGAAAATGCTATCCACATGAAGAAAAAGAACTATGGAATATGAATACTGACACAAGCATACCATTTTTACTTTATTTGTTGGCTTTTGTTTTGTTTTGTTTTTTCTTGTGGTTTTTCCCTTTCATTCTGAGTCTTCTTTCACAATATGAATAATGTGGAAAAATGTTTAACATGATTGTATATAAATAAACTATATCAGATTGCTTGCTGTCTTGGGGAGGGGAGAAGAAAAGGAGGGAGGGAGAAAAATTTGGAACTCAAAATTTTACAAAGGTGAATGCTGAAAACTATCTCTACATGTAATTGAAAAAAAAACTTTTAAGGGAAAATCAAATTAAAAAAAGAAGAGATATATAGGGAGGGGAGAAGGAGCCAAAGGAAAAGAAAAGTTACAAAGAGAAGAAAAGAGAAACTTCTAAATAACTAAGAAGCGACTGTCTTGCATTAGGACTCCCCCTCCCATTTGTGAACTGAGTTCAGCTTATGATTCTGCAAATAGTGGGGTTTATTTTAATTCTTGGATGAAAACTGGGTTCAAGTCCCTGAGGAGAAGTGCTAACAAGTGCTTGCCAATTTCAAAGTCTGGGCAGACACCTGCTTAGTTCCATTGTTAGGTGTTCAAATTAGAATTGGAATTTTTAGCTCTGTATTCCACAGAATCCTCCACAAATGTCTTATGTGATGCCTCAATTTGGCACAGAGGTGACCCTGGCTTCTTGAAGGATATGTCAGAAGAGTATGCCTCTGAGATAGTCTACTATGTTGAAAGGTCTTTAAGTTAATTCCCAGTGAAAGAAATTCTGCATTTTCCAAGGACCAGACGTGTCAATCTAGTGAGTGTTATCACAATTAGGATGACCACTAGATGATAAATGAACTGGACATGGTGACTTGTGAAAAAAAGAAAACTATAAACCAGAACTTGGTGCTTTCTACTTCAGCAGGAATACTGACAAGGAGTGGGAAAAGACATAATAAGAATTTCATTTATTGTCTCACATATAAATGTTACCTTAACTGTTGGTCCTATGAAAATAAGAGAATTTCCTTGCTACAAATGAGACCAAAAGAGAAGAGGAAGATGCATCAAAGAAGGGGTCTGGCTCATGCATTTTCCTTGTAGAGAACAGAAAAAGAATTGGCAACATTCATTTTCTCATGCCGACAAAGGAAAATAAGAAGAGCAATCACTTCATGGGACATTTGTTCATATTATGTTTGTGTGCTTATGATGAACATTTGGATAACTAGAAAGAAAGATCACCTTGAAGATAACTATCTTCTGCTTCAATACTGGTTATAGAGGATGAAAAGATGGAGAGATATCATGAAGAACTCAGTAAAAGTCTCCAAATTAAATCATTATATACTTTAACACTTAGTAATTTTGAGGCTAATGAAATACGAGTTGGAAAATATAGCTGGGGAGGTAACGGGGCAAAGCCAAGATGATGTAGAGAAGCCAGTAAGTTGCCTGACCTCTCCTGAGTTTCCCTCAGAAACAACATTAAATAGAGCCTCTAAGTGGATTCTGGAACTAAAGAACCTACAAAAAGACAGAGAGACACAATCTTCATACTTGAGAAAATTTAGAATACTTTAGGAAAGGTCTGTATTACTTGGGCAAAAGGGTTGTGTGGCACAGCTCAGTGCAGTGCAGCACAGAGGGTGTCTAGGAAAATGAACAGGAGGGTTTTGGCCACAGCACAGAGCAGCAGCTGAGGCCCCTTGGTCCTGGCTAAGTTAGAGAACCACCTACAGAACAGGCATGACTAGGGGAAGCCATCCCAGCACAGGGGGCAAGCCAAGGGAGGTGAGGAATCTGCAAGCCACAGAGGCCTCAGAGCAGAAAGCCAGTGAACAAGTCCCTATCCCCCAGCACAAGAAGCTTGCAACAGTGGCCCCTGTGCCCCAGGAGCAGACCTCAACTTTAAAAGTCAAGCAACAGGCTACAATATGAGTAAGAAACATGAAGGAACCTTACCATTGAGAGCTTCTATGACAACAGGGAAGACCAAAACACAAACCCAGATGAGGACAATACTGTCAAAATGCCTAGATATGGGGTGGGGCAGCTAGGTTGTGCAGTGGATAAAGCACTGACCCTGGATTCAGGAGGACCAGAGTTCAAATCTGGATTCAGACACTTGACACTTACTAGCTGTGCGGCCCTGGGCAAGTCACTTACCCCTCATTGCCCCACAAAAAAAATTGACTACATGTGAAGCCTCAAGGGGGAAGATGAATTGGTCTCAAAACCAAAAACCTTGGAAGAGTTCAAAAAGGATTTTTTAAATCAAATAAGAGAGGGAGAGGAAATAAAGGGAAAAGAAAAATACAGCTCAAGATTAAGAAACAAGAGAACTGTGATAAAGTCCAATGTAGGAGACCAAGTCTGGTCAAGTCAACAATCATTTTTAAAGTACCTACTATGTGTCTTGCACTGTGCTACATGCTAGGGATACAAAGAAAGGCAAAATATTCCCTCCTCTCAAGAAACTCACAGTCTAATAGGGGATACAACATTCTCTATACTGGAGAAATGCGTTAATCTTGGAGGGAAACCACTGTGATTGAAGAAGACTTGGAAATGCTTCTTGCAGAAAGTGAGACCTTAGCTAAGATTTAAAAGAAGCCAAAAGACAGAGATGAAGAGACAGTTCCGGGAGTGCAGGGGACAGCCAGTGAAAAGGCATAGTCAGGAAATGGAAGGTTGTGTTAAAAAAAGGGCAAGGAGGACAGTTTCACTAGATTGCAAAATATTTTAGGGAGCAGTAGTAGGGTATAAGAATCCTGGAAAGATAGGAAGGGGCCAGTTTATGAAGGACTTAAAGTAACAGAGGACTTTTAACATTTTTAATCTAGGAGGTAATAGAATGCTACAAGTTTATTGAATGGGGGTATGGGGTAACATGGTCAGATGCACTTTAGGAAGATCAATTTGACAGCTCAATGGAGGATGGTCCAGAGTGGGGAGAGACTTGAGGCAAGAAGACCAGCCAAAGATTAGTAAAATAGACCAGGCATAAAATGATTAGAGACAGCACCAGGGTGATTTAGTGTCAGAGGAGGGAAGAGGGAATATAGGAGAGACGTTGCAGAAGTAGAAATACCAAGTCTTGACAACTGATTAGATATGAGGGTGAGAGAACGTGAGGAGTAAAGTGTGACAACTGGGTGGCACATCTCATGATTTGTAGGATGGTGATACTCTTGCACAGTAATAAAAACACAGTACACAGGGAAAGACTGAAGAGTAGTAAGAGACTGCTTATGGTAGACACATTTGGATGGAGAAGATAGGATGGAATAGGATGAGATCACTTGTGCATGTTAAAGGGTTTGCCTTGGCAAGGAAATTGTATCTCTTCATTTGAGATGAAGGGTGAAGGAGGAAATAACAACAGAAGGTTCCTGAGTTATGTGTGATGAGGAAAAGGGAAGAAGAGGGAGCTCTAAGTGAAAGACCACAACTTTTTTTCTGTGAAATATGAGGCAGGGTGCTTGCCTGAGAAGATGAGTAGTAGGAAGCTATGTGAGGTTTGAAGAGGGATAAAAAGTTGTTAAAATGCTGCTGTGGTGTTATTACTTAGTCATTTATCAGTTGTTTCCAACTGTTTGTGACCTCTTTTAGGGTTTTCTTGACAAGGATACAAGAGTGCCCTAGCCATTTCTTTCTCATTTTATAGATGAGGCAACTGAAGCAAATGGTTAAGTGCTTTGCCCAGGGTCACACAGGTAGTTAGTATCTAAGGCCAGATTTCAACTCAGGTCTTCCTAATTTCAGGCCCAGTAGAAGTCATGGCCCTGGCAGAATGGAAGTGATTCACAAAAGGATAACTATGGGGAAGAGAAGAGACTATAACCAGTGTCAGGATGATAGCATGGAACAGAACTGTGGGGTAGAGGGATTATTTTTTTCAGTGAGGACAGAGAACAGGATTTGGAGCTGCAAGGCAAAGGGAGAACACTTTATCATCAGATAAATAAATTTCAGAGTTCCAAAATATGGGATTCCACACAACTTAATTACCATAAACTAATTTGATTCTTTGTAATGTCAATTTCATCTAAGATACTTAATTTATCAATCAATTATTTATTTCCAAATTTAGGCATATAGCACTATAATAGACACTTGAACTATGAAGATAAAAGTGAAATTAGTCCCTGCCCTCAAGAAGCTTGCATTTGATCTGGGGAAACATAAAAATAAATACAGAATATATCCATACTCACTGCATTGTGTGTATATATATATATATATGTGTGTGTGTGTGTGTGTGTGTGTGTGTGTGTATGAGGCAACATTTTTGGTGGCTATGAACCTGAACTTAGAATTGGAAATGCTGAGTTCAGAAAATAAGCCTGTCTTGATATCCTGGACTAACTGACTTTGGGTAAGTTACTTAACTTTTCTTGGACCTCGATTTCTTCATTTGTAAAATGAAGGAATGGGGCTATATGAGCTCTTGAGTCCTTTCCAGTTTTACATTTATGTTCCTATGATTTCATTTTATCCTCACCACAACCCTGTGATTTAAGAAGTATTTTTATTTATGTTTCACAGTTAAGGAAACTGAGGTAGAGGTTAAGTGACTTGTCTAGAGGAACACAACTATTCAGTGTCTGAACAGTGATTTGAACTCAAGTATTTATGATTGTAGGTCTAGTACTCCATATACTATGCTACTTAGTTGCCTTAACCAAAAAAAAATGAAAAAAAGAAAACAGATAGTTTGGGGATAGTAGGTACTAAAAGCAGAAGTGAAAAAGGGAAAGTTTCAAGTAGAAAATAATGAGCTAAGCCTTGAAAAACACAAGAGGTTCTAAAAGGGGGAAGTGATAAGATGGTGGGTAGGGCATGAGTGCAGGGATCAAGAGATAGAAGAGCAAGAAAATTTAGTAATCAAGTGATGAATAATTCATTAGAATTAATCTTCCTTTTGTTGACCTATATTGCAGTTCTTCCAATCCTTAGTAGACTAGTTCTTGTGTTGATGTGACTGAAAAGGCTCAACCTTTTGGGGTCCGTCTTCTGATGATAAGCTAATGATTGCTTGGCATAGCCTTCAAGAAATTAGGGTCAAGAAATAATCATAATCACAATATCATCATCATGATAATAATAACAATAGTCTGGAACATTTGAATAATGTTCAAAGTGCTATCACCTTTGCGATATTTCCTTTGGTCTTCATAATAATGTGTTGGGTTATATAGGAGCAATATTTTATTTTCCTCCAATCCACAGATGGGGAACTGGATTCCAAAGAAAGGAAATAACAGAGCTAGTAGCATAGTTGGGACATAATCCAGGCCTCCCGACTCCGAGCCTGCTATTCTTTTTCCTATACCATTCCATATCTTGATAGAAACATTAAAGACAATATCAATTTTGTTTTTTCCCCAGAAAAAATTTTATTTGTGCTGTGCTAGTAACTGCTTGCTTCTTTAAAGAGGAGAATTTATATTATTCCTAATATAAATCATAACCATACCTGGCATTTGTATAGTACTTTATTAATTTTCAAAGTGTTTGTACTTCCATTTATTTCATTTAACCCATACAGTAAGCCCATGGAGGAACCCCTAATATTATTAATCCCCAGAATAATTGAAAAAACTGAGTCTCAATGGAGATAAATTGCATTAATCTCTTGGGGAACTGTTGCTAACACCTTCATATGAATGTTTATCAGCTAGGAGAGACCTGTGGTAACTGTAGAATATTGGTTGTTTTGGGGTGGGAGTAGGTGTTGAATGGCAAAAGGGTTGGAGGGAAATGGGAATGCCAAAGATGACTTCCACCCACTTCATATTGCTATCCCTACTGATAAGTATGTTTTGGCACATTGAGATAGGTTGAACAATAAATATCTTTGGATGAAAGTTATGCAATATGGTACATGTTCTGACTGGAGAGTTAGCAGACTTGGGCTTGAGTTCCCATTTTGTTCCTAACTCACTCCATGATTCTGGACTAGTCACTTCAATGTGGTAAAAAGAAAAGAATATTGGAGGTGGAGCAGAACATGTGGGTTTAAAACCTGGTGATGCCAACTAAAAAAATGTGTGTCCTTATTCAAGTTAGTCAATCTCTCTAGGACTTAGTTTCCTTTTTGACAATAAGAAGATAGACTATGCAGGTGGAACTCTTAATTCAAAGGGCCAATTGCATGGAATCCTCTCCTCATTAGTGGAAGTTGATTATTCAATACCTCACACTTAGGTGAAGATTCATTTGCTATATGTTATGCATGTTAATTATGAAAGTGGCATTTGGTGGGAAGGGAATTAAATCTTGGATATATAGTTTGGGACCCTCTGTTACCAGTATGAAATAGTAATTAGGAGTATAATTCAAACCTAAATTTACTTATCCTTAAACTAACAATATTTAAGGGAGAAGATAGATATAATTTTATCCCAGTATTCCCTCTCTTGGAGAAAAGCAGAGTAACCAGTCTTTGTACCCAATATTCTACTTCCCTTCCTAGCAGCAACCAGGCTCCCTTGGGGAAGGGATAGGAGGAGGAGACTCTAGAAGTATCTATTACTGCCTTCTTGTGAGCCATATCTATAGACCTATGTGGACATATGTTACCTATGTAGACAAAACAACAAACAGCATACACTATTCATACTTGCCTTCTTTGCTTCTCCTCCAGTCTTATATGGAAGCCCTTTCTAATGATCTCAACTGAGAATCTTGCCTTATATTCCACAGAATAAAATGAAACTATTTTTTGAGAATTCCCCCTTCTCCATGCCTCATACTTCATACTTCAGTCATCTCTCTCCATTATCCCCTCCTTCATTCTAGCTAAAGTAAAAACTTCTACATATGCCCTTGATCCTATTCCCTCTTCTTTAGTAAATCTCTCTCTCTCTCTCTCTCTCCGAACTTTACTCTTTCCCTATCTACTGGTTTCTTTCTTGCTGCCTACAGACATGTTATTGCCACCCCTATCCTTCAATATAACTCTCATTTAATTTACTCTGCAAGTATTTGACAAAATTTTCTCTCCTCTCCATGTCTAAACTTCTTGCCAAAGTATTTACACTTAGAGGTTACACTTCCTTTCCTCTCATTATTTCTAAAGCCTGTGCATTCTGGCTTCCATTTTCGTCATTTTATTTAATCTACCTTCTCCAAAACTCTAATGAGCTATCAATTGTCAAAGCTAATGACCTTTTCTCAGTCCTGATACTTGTTGACTTCTATGTAGCATTTGACACCATTGATCCCCTCTTCCTGTTTTTTTGCTTCTCTCTAGGTTTTATTGATACTGCTGTCTCCTGGTTCTCCTCCTTCTGACAACTCAGTCTCCTTTGCTGATTCTTCATGCAGGTCATGCCCACTAACTGTAGCTGTCCCCCAAGTCTTTGTCCTAGACCCCTTATTTTCCTCATACTATCTTATTTGGTGATCCCATTAGTTTCCATGGGTCTAATTATTCTTATGAAGATAATTTCCAGATCTACATATGCAGCCCTAAGAGTGCTCCTGAACTATAGGCATATATCTCCCAGTGACCTCCTGGACATTTCAAAATGGAGGTTATATAGACATCTCAAACTCATTAAGTCCAAAACAGAACTTTTTATCTATCTTTCCCCCTTTCAAACCTCCTCCCTTTTAAACTTTCCTTTCATTGTGGATAAAATGTTTTGGTTTTTATTTTTATATTGTAGTGGCAATATTGTGGGCCTGAGTCCAGTTGGGGATGCTCTGGCCCTGAGGAGGATACTCTATTCATGGAGAAATATGATTGATTAACTTGTTGGGATCAGTTAGATATTATTCTTTCCTTGGAAAAGCAAAGTAGTTAAAGAACCAGAGAGAGGTTAGTCAAACAGATAACAAAGCAGACATGTCATGAACACTCAGAAAGTTGGGTGTCTTGAAATTTATAGCATGAGCTTAGTTGGGAGCCAGTTGTATTTTCTATGTGATTAGGACCAGGTAGTGATAATAATCTCAAAGTTAGGAATGTGGCATGTTTACTATTTCTTGTATCTCACTCCCCAAATAGCTAGCATTCTCATTCCTCAAATAACTATAGTTTTCCAGTTCTAAGTCTCTCCTGAGGGGAGAGACTCCCCTTCTCTCCTCTATAAAACTATCACCTTCTCCTTTATTAAGGGAGTTGGAGTTTAGACTTCTTCTCCCGGCCATACTTCTGTGTGCTGCATAATAAAAACTTTTACTTTAATTTTGATTGGATTGTGTGTGCGAGTAATTCTTCGATAGAGGAAAATTTTCAGATCCAGTTTAACAGTAGCAATATTATCTCCTGCATTGGTCCCTCTTTATTCATATGGTAATAATTCTAATTCAAACTCCCATATTTTCTCTCCTGGACTACTGAAATAGCTTTGTAGAGGATGGGGGAAAAGTCATTCTGTTTTAATAACTTTTTAAAAATTAGTTTTTCTTTACTTTTTTCCATTTATGAGAGTTGATTTTTCATTAATAATGTAAATTCATTTCTTATATAAACTGTATATGATGTCATGGTATTGTAAATTAAAAACAAAAAATAAGGGAGTTATCAAATATTGAAACTCTTTCATGACTTTTAGCCCATCTTGTGTTTGGTTTCCCTTACTGAAGTTTCTGTGCACTCCATTTTTCTTTCTATTCCCAGTACTTATCACACTGCTTAAGGCATAGTAGGCACTTAATAAATGCATATTAACTGATTGATTCATTCCAATTCATTTTCTACTCAGCTGCTAAGGTGATCTTTTTTGTAAGAATAAGTCAGATCATGTTACTCAGTGAACTCCAGTGGCTGCCTATTACTTTTAGGATCAAATATAAAATCATTTCTTTATCATTTAAAAGAATTTATAAGCTGATTCCATCATACCTTTCTAGTCTTAAACTTTCTTCCTCTCCTTGGACATTACAAGGCAGCTACTCTGGCCTATTTGCAGTTCCTTAAACAGGATAATCAATCTCCCCTCTCCATACCTTTGCACTAGCTGTCCTTTATACCTGTAATACTCTCCCATGCTCCCCACCTCCCACCTACACTTCTTAGTTTCCCTGTCTTCCTTCAAAACTTAGCTCAAATCTTACCTAATGCTGGAGGCCTTTCCCGCCCCTTTCCAGTACTAATCTTTTCCAATTGAGCTTCCATTGTATCTTTTATATACCTGTTCATATGCTCTCTCACCTATTTGAATGTGAGCCCCTTGAGGTCAGGGACAATGTCTTTGCCTTTCTTTGTATTCCAATCACTTAAGTACAGTGCATGGCACATAGTAAATATTTCATAAATGCTTGCTGCCTCACTGGCTTGACCTCTAACTTCCCTTTAAGCTCAAAATCTGTGATCTAATATCCTCTTGTACCTTATATGAAAATGAAGTGGGATAGGAGAGGAGAAATGATCTCTGCCCTGACTCCCACAGAGAGCTGTTACCCACATCTACAGAGATAAGGTATGAATAACAATAGACAAAGGAAAGTTACTGTAATCATTCCAAAGAATTTCATGTACTTTATTCCTATGCCTCCAATTCATTAGAATAGACATTAATTCAGCATCAGCCCCTTTCTACTGCTAAGCACATTCTCCTAGGCAGAATGGGCTCATTTGTGAGAGGCAGCATTGTATGGTGAAAAGAATTTGATTTGGAGTTAGAAGACCTGAGATTCAGTTCTGACTCTAATACTTGATAGCTGTGTGACTTGTATTCAATTTCCCTGAGCCTCACTTTTCTTATATGTAAAATGGGGATAATAGTATTTGTAGCATCTGTGTCACATGGTTCTTATGAAAAAACTATGTTGCAAAAGTAAAAACTTTACATGTGAGGCTTTTTGTTTTTGTTTTCCCCCAAACAAGCCACCTTACACATAGTTAGTGCTGGTGCATATGTGTTTGTGAATATGTGTGTTTTGAGTGGGAACTGATTAACAAATCCTACAGAAATCAGGGTTGAATTGGAGACTGGCTGGACTCATTAAAGCTATTTACTTTGAGAGCTCCTGAATTGTCCTTCAGAGGTTGTGAAGAAGTGTAGAACATGTGTACATCATTAGTACCTAAATCGTGGCATCCTTAGCCCCTTAAAGAACTGTTTCTCCATAAGGTCCTCAGACAAAATTAAGATGGGCCAAGTTGGGCTTTAGTGCCTTCCCACTTGCCATAATCCTTGATATTCCCAAAGGCTTGAACAGTTTTTTTGTTTTGTTTGGTTTTGTTTATTTGTTTGTTTTTTTAGTGAGGCAATTGGGGTTAAGTGACTTGCGCAGGGTCACACAGCTAGTAAGTGTTAAGTGTCTGAGGATGGATTTGAACTCAGGTACTCCTGACTCTAGGGCCGGTGCTCTATCCACTGCGCCACCTAGCTGCCCTGGCTTGTGCAGTTTTAAAAGACTTTTTCACTTATCTCATTCGTTCTTCAAAATGGTGCTTTCAGTGAGTCAGTCAACAAGCATCTATCTTTATTTTTAGTAGTATTTACTTTTTCCAATTACATGTAAAGGCAATTTTCAATATTCATTTAAAAAAATTGATTCCCAAATTTTCTTCCTCCCCTCCCCTCTCCCTAAAATAGCAAGCAACATGATATAAATGTGCAATCATGTAAAACATATTTCCACATTAGTCATGTTGTAAAAGAAGAAACAGACCAAAAGGAAAAAATACATGAAAAAAGTGAAAATATTATGCTTCAATCTGCACTCGGACTCTTTCAGTTCTTTCTCTGGATGTGGTGAGCATTTTTCATTATGAATTCTTTGGAATTGGCTTGGATCATTGTATTGCTGAGAATAGTTAAGTCATTCATAGTTGATCATCACACAATGTTGCTGTTACTGTGTACAATGGTCTCCCGCTTCTGCTCACTTTACTCAGCATCAGTTCATGTAGGTCTTTCCAGGTTTTTTCTGAAATCTGCCTGCTCATCATTTCTTATAGCATTATAAAATTCTATTACATTCATATACAACAACTTGTTCAGACATCCCTCCATTGATGAGTATCCCTTCAATTTCCAATTCTTTGCCACCACAAAAAGAGCTGCACATATAGGTCCTTTTCCCTTTTTATTATCTCTTTGGGATATAGACCTAATAGTGGTATTCTTGGATCAAAGGGTATGCACCGTTTGACAATTCCAAATTGCTATCTACAATGGTTGGATCACTTCACAACTCCAACAATGCATTCATTAGTAGTAGGCCTCCACCAGTCACTAACAACCATGGATCAGCACCTTGAAGAGCCACAGACCACAGTGTGGCTGTGTGTATCTACCCCATGAGGAGTAGCTGGAGTGTCCTCTCCAGGGCGCTGGCCTGGGCAGATCAATATGGAAAACAAGCTGTTGCCCATGCAGCAGGTTTTCCCTCTCTGAGACATGGGTGGATTCAAAGGAAAGGCAGAGCCAGTACAGTTTGGCACCAGTGCTGCCACAGGAATTGCCAGAGGGATGTGATGTCCAACGTCCAACTGCCTGAGGGACTCCAACTCCTGATTTTTCCTCTGGGTTAACTCCTGATGCTTTTCCCATATATGGGTATAGCCGCAAGGCAGCAGAGGTTTAAAATTAGGGTTTTCCTTCCCCTAGGCAAGTTGCCTACCAAGGCTGACAAGCCCCACCTGCCCGAAATGACTGGTTTTAAGGCGTCAGTGACTCGCCTTCGCCCCTTCTCCTGTTAGTTGAAACAATTCCACCACGAGAAGGCCAGGAGTTGAGCTTTGGTTGTCAGAGGCTATTTGAGATGCACATCTTTGGACCATTTTATAGAGAGTGGGAGCTTATCCCCACTCCCACTCCAGCATGACAACCTTTGGAACCAATGCATTCATTATTATCTCAATTTTCCTACATCCCCTACAACATTTATGATTTTCCTTTTCTGTCATATTAGTCAATCAAATAGGTGTGAGGTAGTACCTCAGAGTTGTTTTAATTTGCATTTCTCTAATCAATAGTGATATAGCATTTTTTCATTTGACTATAGATGACTTTGATTTCTTCATCTGGAAACTACCTGTTCATATCCTTTAACCATTTATCATTTGGCGAATGACGTCAGCAAGAATTTATTAAGATTATACTATGTGCTGGGCAGCACAGGTACATGGTATAGTACATAGAGTACCAGGCCTGGAGTCAGGAAGATGGGTCTCCCTGAGTTCAAATATAGCCCCAGACATTAGCAACCTGTCTAAGTCACTTAATCCTGTTTACCTTAGTTTCTTAATCTGTAAAATGAGCTGGAGAAGGAAATGGCAAATCATTTTAGTATCTTTTCCAATAAAACTCCAAATAGGGTCATGAAGAGTTGGACACAACTGAAAATGAACTGACTATACTAGGCACTGTGCTAAGTTCTGAAGGAAGGACAATATCCTAGTAAACAGTGGCATTGTAGGGATTGTTCTTCTCTTACTAAGAAGAAAAACTAATTCCTCAAACAGTTGAATGACTTACCCAGAGTCACACAGCTAGTAAATGACTCATCTGGGGCTTAGATCAACCCAAGCTCTGTCACCAACTAGTTGTGTGAAGTTATTTAATGTCTCTGGGCCTCAGTTTCCTCTTCTTTAGTTAAAAAATAAAGGCCTTGAAATAGAGAATTTATAAAGTCCCTCACAGGTGAAAATCTATGAGTCTATGACCTTTTTCTTTTGGGCATGGTATCCTCATTTGTAAAATGAGCACAATCCTCCTTCCCCTGCCTCCCTTCACAAGTATTTTTCCTTTATGTCTTTGTTGTCTCCAGATCCTAGCCCATTGCAGGTGCAATGTGCTTGGTTAAATGCATGGAATAGAATCCCACTTACTCTTTACTCTGTCTTCCTAGTAGTGGGGGTGGTCTTGTGTAATGCAAAACAATCTCCACACTCCTTCATTTTGTCATCCTGGTGACCATCTGGCTAAGGTGAGGTGTTCTGTTAATGAAGGACTAATCCCATGTGAGGCTCAAGAAGTCATGGCCCTGACCTTACCTGACAATGATGTAACATGATGTAGTAGAAAGCACATGTTTGGGATGATCTCTGAGAAAATGAGTTTCAATCCCAGTTCTACCATGTTTGTTACCTTGGCATGTTGCTTCCTTTGGAGGCTCAGTTTCCATGCCTTTAAAATAGGGGTAGCACTCTCTCTACCTTGCCCTTAAATATTGGTGTGTTGTAAAGTGTCCTATAAACCTTACAGCATTATAGAAACATTGAATCTGTTGTTATTGTTGGCACTATTAGCATCACTGGCCTTATCACTAATATAGCTCTGGAATTACAGGAACTAAGAACAATAAATCAAGGTTCTAAATCTATTAGGGAACAGAAGCCCAGGAAGTGCATCCATTAACATAGGTCCAGACACTTGACCACCACATTCTATCTCTCATCTAGTGAACCAAGAGGTGAGTACCCTGTTTTCTATGGCTGAATAATAACATGGGCGATAAATATCCTTCCTTTGCTCCTTTGATTCCTTTTGCTGTTCCAGTCGTGCAGGTTGTATCTACCCAGCTGCTGATACTGTAAAAATGTTGCTTAGCAACCTGGTAATAGGGGGAAAAACCCTCCTCAAAACATTAGGGGTTTTGTCTTTCAAAATGTACTGGTTCAGCACATGATGCCTCCCACAGTTCGATTTAGTAGAAGGAAAAAAAAAATCAGCCTGAATGACTTTTTTTTTCTTTATAGCAAAATCTAACTGACTTTAATGCAGTTAACTCAAAAATGGGGTAGAAATATAGCCAGATACATAAGATAATGTTCAGAGCCTGCTATTGTGAGATGGAAAGCAGTAAGCCCCTGCATATGATTCTCTGGGAGTGAGGAGATGTAATGTCAAGGCCAGGGACTAGGGATGAAAAGCTTAGGGTTTGAGTGCTGGCACTACCACTTGCTAGCTGTGCGACCTTGAGAAAATTATTTCCCTTCCCAGGACCTTAAATTCATAGTTTGTTAAAAGAAGGAGATTATCTGGATAATCTCTTTCTTACAACTTTGATATTCCAGACTGTGTTCCAAACCCTAACATTTTATGTTTTACAATCTAAGATTATTAAAAGGACTGGCAGACATGATTACTGAGCTGCTATTCATGACCCTTTTTCTTGTGGGAGGTGTTGTAGTGTGTGGAAAGCAGACTGAACTTGGTGTGTGGAGACCAGCCTTCAACTCCCAGCTCTGTTTGGGAACAAATCACTTCACCTCCTAAGTGCTGTACTTTCCACACTTATAAAAAGAGGGGCTTAGACCAGGTGGAGATCTAAGGTCCCTATAAACTCTAATGATCTATGACTCCAGGTATGATAGGACTAGAAGGAATCAAATGTCCTGATCTTAAAAAAAAATGTAAGAGAATGGAGTATACAGAGACCGATAATCTTGATTTGATTCCTGGAAAAATGTCTAAATATATCTAGCAGGGCACTTAGTGATATTTAGAAAGAAGAAATATTGATCACAAAAAGCCTGTGAAGGCTTCATCCATTACCTGTTTTGCGAAAGTTACCTCATTCTGTTTTTTAACAGGGTGTAACGATTGGAATGGTGCCACCTGCTGGAGAGGTACTGTAAGAAAGCTCCACCATGAGGAGAAGGAGTCTGAGGGCAAGCCATGCAGTCAGGTCTTTGGTGTCAGGAAGTGATGTTTGATCATGGGTACTGTCTATCAAAACTAGCAGCCAATCAACTTGAGGAGCCTCCCATTTCTGGGAGGAGAACATGAAGTAGAAAGCAGATGCTGGTGAAGGGGTTCTTCCTCTTTTGGTTCCTTACCTCACCATGGCAGGTGAGATGATGGGATCTCTTAGAAACAGTTAGATTTTTCCCTTTCTCTCTGATCCTAATGATCTTTAATAAATACTTAAACACTGAAATACTCTTGCTAAAGCTTATAATTTATTGGCGACCATTCATTAGATATTTCAGACAGACTAGTTAGAATTTAATTAAAATTTTTTTTTGTTTTTGCAGGGCAATGGGGGTTAAGTGACTTGCCCAGGGTCACATAGCTAGTAAGTGTCAAGTGTCTGAAGCCGGATTTGAACTCAGCTCCTCCTGAATCCAGGGCCAGCGCTTTATCCACTGCACCACCTAGCCGCCCAGACTAGCTAGAATTTTATCCCCCTTTACAAGGGTTAATAAACTGAAAGAATAGGAGAATGCTAAAGAGAGAGTTTATCTGGATTTTTTAGCAATGCATTTGAAATATATCTCATAGAGACAATGAAGAGAGAGAGAAGAAAATACACTAGGTTAGGAAACTGATTGAATGGCTAGACAAAAAAATGTTACTAATTGATGATCAATGTTAGCTTGTCATCAGTCAATATGCATTTATTAAGTACCTAATATGTACCAGGCACTCTCCTAAGCACTGACACAAAGAAAGGCAAAAGGCAATCCCTGCTCTCATGAAGCTCACAATCTAATGTTTGGATAAAGGTTTCCAATGGAGTGCCCAAGAGATCTCTGTTTGTCCCTTTGTTGTTGAACATTTTTTGCCTGTGACTTGATTCTGCCCGAGATGGCATATTCTTATCAAGGTTTCAGGTTATTAAAAAACTGAGGATAGCTAACACCTGGGATAGAAGAATTAGGATCCAATAAAATCTCAACAGTCAAGAACATTGGTCAGAATCTAATAAGATCAAAATTAACAAGAATAATTGTAAAATCTTATAACTGGTTTCAATAAAAATAGCTGTAGATATCCAAGAAGGAGGAAGCATGGTTAGGTAGCATTTTATTTGAAAAAAGTGGGGATTTTAGTGGACTACAAACTTAGTATTTATTAATAGTGTGATACTGGAGTGGCTAGGTGGCACAGTGGATAAAGCACCGGCCCGGGATTCAGGAGTACCTGAGTTCAAATCCGGCCTCAGACACTTGACACTTACTAGCTATGTGACCCTGGGCAAGTCACTTAACCCCCATTGCCCCGCAAAAAAAAAAAATAGTGTGATATGGCAACCAAAAAAGCTTAGCTACACTAAAAGAAAAGCAATATCCATACTAAGGGAAATGATAGTACACTAGTACTCTGTCCTAGTCATATCCCATCTGAAGTGCTATTTTTGAATTTGGTAGTCATGATTTGGAAAGATAAAAACAAGTTGGGATATATATATATATATATATATATATATATATATGTGTGTGTGTGTGTATATATGTATATATATATATATATATGTGTGTGTGTGTACATGTATATGTGTATATATATATATTTTTTTTTTCAGGGTAATGGGGGTTAAGTGACTTCCCCAGGGTCACACAGCTAGTAAGTGTCAAGTATCTGAGGCTGGATTTGCACTCAGCTTCTCCCGAATCCAAGGCCAGTGCTTTATCCACTGTGCCACCTAGCTGCCCCCTACAAGTTGGAATATTTTAAAGTGGGTTTTGTGGGATGGTAATGGACTATACAACTTGGGAATATGAGCTGAAAGAATTGAGAATGTTTAGGGTGAAGTAGAGAAAACTTATGAGGGTATGGGGTATGATGGCTTCTTTAAGCATCTCAAGGACTGACCAGTGGAAGAGAGATTCTACTTGTTCTGTTCTGCTTAGCCCCCAGTCTTAGATGTAGGATCAATGGATAAGAGTTACAGAGAAGGAGATTTGGGGGAGGGCACAGAATTCTGTTAACAATTAAAGCTGATCTACAATAGAATGGCTTGCTTTGGGATGTAGCAGGTACCATCTGATGTAGTACTTATTGAGATCTGGGTTGGAAAAAATTATTTCAAGAGTCCCTCCTAACCCTCAGTCAATATCACATTCTTTCTAGATCTTACATTCTTCATTCTAATGTCCATTCCACATCTAATATTTTCTATTTCAAGGTTCCCTACATCCATCTCTGACATTGTTCTTTTTTCTCTCTCTTTCTATTTTGACATTCTATGAATTTATGAGTAATGTAAGAGATGAAACCACAGTCTTAGCATAGAGAAGATGCAGGCTTCACCCAATCCGGCATCTCTTAGTACCCAAAGCATTCCAGAGCCTTCTCCAGATATAGCCTGATTGTTCACTGCAAGGTGGAGCCCCCATGAATCAACGTCATAGTTAATGAACCATGAGGGAAGAATGAAGAGGCAGGAGGAGAGAGCTTATCAGAATTGTAAGAAAAGCCGAAGCCACTTAAGAATATACTGAGCAGGGGAGCTATTTTAAAACTCATTCAGTTTAGCAACTGAAGCCAGGCCAGTGATTTAATTACTGAGTGGGGCTACATCAGAGGCAAAATTACCTTGAGATGAACTGAAATTAGGACAAACAGTAGATTAACCTGGCAGACCTGGGGGGGGATGGAGATTCTTCTGAACCTTCATTCTGATTTCATTGTTCTCAATTTTCTTCCATCCCAAAGAAGCTTTCAGCAGACTCGAAATAAGAAGACATAATTCTACTGCCAGCTTTGTCACTAACATGTCTTTGGCAAGTCATACCCCTTCTCTGGCACTCAGTTTCCACAACTTTAATATGAGGAGTTGAATCAGATAGTCTCTGGAAGTCCCTTCCCCTCTTCCATACCATAGTCTGTGTTCTAAGGTCTCTTCCAGCTCCGAGATTCTTAAACAATGAGATCTTCCTTTTTCCCAGTAAACTTGCACAGTACTAAATATGACCTGTCATTTTATGAAAGGTTTTTCCAGACTCTTGCTCTGAATTCTACTGCACTGTATGATGGGAACAATTTGTTCTTCTCAGTCCATGTACAAGGCATCCCCTAAATAATTTGAAATTCCCCCTACAGTGGCACAAATTAAGATTCATGTACATTAAGACGCCCATTCTATTGGTTGTCTTATCATAAACATGGAGTATTTAGCCATATACATTCCACTTACTCCAGATAAATGGTTGCCTTATCCTGATCTGGGTTTGTGCCTTCTAGGAGCTTGCAAAATGTCTGAATACCATAATGACTGGGTAAAAAGCTTATTGGGGGGCAGCTAGGTGGCACAGTGGATAGAGCACCGGCCCTGGAGTCAGGAATACCTGAGTTCAAATCCGGCCTCAGACACTTAACACTTACTAGCTGTGTGACCCTGGGCAAGTCACTTAACCCCAATTACCTCACTAAAAATAAATAAATAAATAAATAAAAAATTAAAAGCTTATAGGACTGTCCCCCATGACTCCAAAACAGAACATGGCTCTAGATTAATACAGGTCTATTCGGGCTTAGAAGTTCTTATATAATTTCTTATACAATACCAGGGTATCCCTTAGGATAGAAGTACATTGTATTTGAACAGATTTCCTTCTGAGGAACTGACAAGTGTGTCCTTGACAAGTCCCTTATCCGTCTAACCTTGTACCTCTAGCTCTCTCTGTGTGTGACCCTCCCCCCTTTTTGCTCTCTTCCACGTCAAGTTCAAGTCCAAGGATGTAGATCAAGTTAATCATCCTCAAAGTGATGTCAAAGAAGCAATCCAAGACTAGGCAAATAATTTAAACCCTTTCAAGGATACTTAGTCAATACCTGAACAAAGTTCTTACCTCTAGGGATGATGGCAACCCAGGACAATACCTGGGAGTATTCACTATAAACAGAATGATAGGATTGATAGAATTTGGAACTATACTCTCATTAGGTAATTAAGGTGATTGAGGCCTGGAGAAGGGAAATAGTTTGCCCAGAATTGTAGAACTAGTGATCAACAGGGCTGGGATTAAAATCCAAGGACTACGAATCCAAACTAGGTCTTTCATGGCAGGTAGCAAGATTTACTTCCCTCACTGTTCTACTCAGCACCAAGGATAGAATGTTTTACATGGTAAGGGCTTAATAGATGCTTGTCGGGTGATTATTATTGTTGTTTGTCCTTTGTTCTCAAAGAGGACTATGATATCACAAAGTGATATCATTACTTGGCCATGAATTGGATTTAAGTGAGGCAGGGCTGTACAAAGTCTCCAGCCTCACTCTCTCCTCCAGAGCCATCTGAGTACAGTTTCAAAATATACATCAGGATGACTAGAGATGGTCCTGGATGTTTGAGGCAATCAGGCTTAAGTGACTTGCCCAGGGTCATACAGCTAGTAAGTGTCAAGTGTCTGAGGCCAGATTTTAACTTGGGTCCCCCTGACTCCAGGACCAGTGCACTATCCACTGTGCCACCTAGCTCACCCACTGTTGATTGATTAATTGACAAAATGAATGAAGAATAAATAAGTGAATAAATTTGATATGACTTTGACTTTCTAATCACATCTCATGTAACTCTACTATATGTGCCAATCAAACTGGGCTATTCTTTGCCCCTCCCCAAACAAGTTATACTCATGGACCTGAGCATTTGCTTATGCTGTTCTCTGTGCTTATAAGATCTTTCTTCCTTTCCTCATTCCTTTCGATTTCTATTCATTCTTTGAAGATCAATTCAGCTGCAACTTCCACCAAGAAGTTTTCCCTGATACAATAAGCCAGTAGCTATTTTTTTTCAGGGCATTGGGGGTTAAGTGACTTGCCTGGGGTCACACAGCTAATAAGTGTCAAGTGTCTGAGGCAGGATTTGAACTCAGGTCCTCTTGAATCCAGGGCTGGTGCTTTATCTACTGTGCCACTTAGCTGCCCTCTATCCAGTAGCTATTTTTCTCACTTGGACCTAATGTAACTCTTTGATGGTACATCTCTTCTGTAATACCATAAGTTATTAGTATGCGTTGTAGTTATCTTTGTATTGTGACAACTCTCTACTTTACTATAAGTTCCATGACATATAGAAACTCAGTCTTGCCTCAACGTGCACTTCTCTGAGATCTAGTACAGGGTTCTTCAAACAACAAATGCATTATAAATGGCATCATGGGTCATCACCAGTAGTCCTGACTTTTGTCTTGCCACTGGACTTCAGTGACTCTGGAAGAGTGAGATTGATGGCTTTGTGCAACTCTGTCTCACTTAAATCCAATTCACACAGAATGTCTTCTGTCACCTGTGATGTCATTGATCCCCTTTGAAAACAAAAGATAAACAACAGTAAATGGCGGACACATTGCTCAGCATTAGATGAATATGCTTGCTCCTTGATTGGTTAATGTCTGGCCATGTAAAACTTTAGTAATGATACTCAGGTATGTGTATGGATTGTGCTCAAGTACTTCCAGGTAATCCACAGCAATAGCTGGCATTTCTACATGCTTTGCAGCTTACAAAAGTTTCTTCACAACAGTCTAGTGAATTGGATACTCTTATTATCATCTGCATTTTACAGAGGGACAAATTGAAGCTCAGAATAATGATGTGACTTGCATAAGGTCACAAGGCTGATATGTGGTAGAGACAGGGACTCAAATCTGGTCCTTTCATTTAAGGCCAATGTTCTTTTCTTTATATAATTAGAATAATAGATATCTTGGGGTTGGAAGAAAACTCAGAAGTCAATTAATCCAACATTAAATGAAACATAAATCACCCTCATAGCATTTCTGATAACTGATTATCTGCTTCTTCTAATGGAGAACTTATGTTCTCCTCCAGGCAGATCATTCCATCTTTAGAGAACTCTAAATTTTAGGTAGTTCCTCATATTGAGCTGAAACCTATTCACTCAAACTGTAGCTTTTCCATGCGGGCCTCCAAAAGAGCAAAGAAAGATGTATTGGTACCTTGATATTCACATGCACAAAGCTCAATCTAAGGAACCATTATTAAAGAGCATCTTGAGCCTTTGGGAGAACAATTGAAATGTGTGAAAAGCCTTCTAGGAAAGATATGAAGGATGTGACAGCTTCAAGATGTCCCTCCTGCAATACCTCAATGCAAGGACTTAATTAATGAACTTAATTGTTGAGAGATATGTAATTTGATTATTCAACAGATTGGTTGCTTATTCCTTTCTTATTGCTAATTGCATTAATTTGCAATGATGCTCAGGAGGCAAGCTGAATAAGAAGAGTGAATCCATTTCTTTTGAGCTAAAGAAGAGATAATTACAGTGGGTAATTTGATTTTTATGTACTGTTTGTGTTTTTTTCTTTTCTTATCCTTTTTTTTTAAAATAAAGATTTCAGCTTTATGAATAGGAGAAGGCTTGTGCATTCCTGCACAAACCACCAAGAACTGATAACCACAATGGCTGCAAAGTGAGCTATTTCAGTACCTCCTCTCTGTGGAGCAGGTTTTTTCTCTAGAGGAGGTCTGGAAAGAAATACCTGATCCCCCTGGTCTAAATTACTTGGCAGGATAGTTAAAGGTGATTACATATGGATTAACAGATTGGCAGATCTTCTCATCCACATTTCATAGCTGAGGTAGATGAGACTCAAATCTGAAGTGAGCTAAAACTCAAATAATAATCTTCTGATTATAAGAAAGGAGGCAGTGTCATACCATGGAAAGAGCATTGGCATTGGAAGTCAGAGGACCAAGAGTCAAATCCTGCCTCTGTCACTGCCTGTGTGACCTTGGGCAAATCACTTAATTTCTCTGCCTCAGTATCTTCCTCAGTAAAATGAGGGTATTGGATAAAATGGACCCCAAGCGCCATTGCAATTGAAATTTCTGATCTTATGATACTGAGATCATGGAAGGCAGCAGCATAGTACCGTGGAAAAAAGTACTTGCTGTGGAGTCAGGGGACCTTGGTTCAAATCCTGTTTCCAATGCTTATTACCTAGTGTGATCTTGCCAATATCACTTTGCCACTTCCAGTCTCAATATTCTGCTTTGTAAAATGAAGAAATTAGATAGTTGATCCAATTTGTCATAGTCTAGTAGCATAAATTATCTTAGCTAAAAAAGAATCTAGGGGAAGCTAGATGGCACAATGGATAAAGCACCAGCCTTGGATTCAGGAGGACCTAAGTTCAAATTCATCCTCAGACACTTAACACTTATTAGCTGCGTGACCCTGGGCAAGTCACTTAACCCTCATTGCCTGGCATCAAAAATAAATAAATAAACAAACAACTAGATAGATAGATAGATAGATAGATAGATAGATAGATAGATAGATAGATAGATAGATAGAAAAATAAAAAATAAAAAGAATCTTGAGATAGGGATGATAGAACCAGTTGGGACTGGATACCATTGTGAGCTGGATACAGTCTTAAGGACTATTTAGTTCAGCCCCTGCTCTGACAAAGGAGGGAAATAAAATCCAGTTAGATGCAGTGACTCTCTGAGAATATTTAGAGAGGATCTGTCCATTATGTAGCTCTCACTTTAAATGAAGCTCAGTGCAGTCAGCCAGCTGGTTAGTGATACAACAAATACTAGAGTCCATTGAATTGCAATTCAATGAGTTCTTTGCACTAACACCACCCAACTGAGACTGAGAATTACTGGGTGGGGAGACCTTCACCCTAATGTCAACCCAGACAGCAAAATGCCTTTCAGGTATCAGCCATTAAAGGCTGAACATAGGACTCTAAAATTCCATGAATGTCCCTCAAAGTAAACAGTCAGAACTTGCTATGAGCACATAAACTGGTTGAATTATTTAGATCAACAAACAGTTATCTTGAAAACAACCATTTAAAACTAATCAGCAACTGATTGTTGGAATTCAGCTGTGGTTTTTTGCATTCATGACTCCAGTTAACTCTGAGTATTTACTTCCAACTCTCTTTAGCTGCATTGGGTCCTCATAGCTCAGTTTAACTGTGATTTAGTTAGAAGGAGAATAATTACTCTAAAATATCTCCATTCTCTTTTCTCTGTTTTTCACAGGGCCTGGCTCTGACTCAGCTTCCACTGGAAAAGATGAGAGATAATCCCAATGTGCTTATCTCTGAAATTTCTGTACTGTTGATGTTTTAGCTTTTGTTTTCATCTTTTCCTGAGTCTAAATCATTATTTAAAAAAAAAACCTATATGCCACCTTTGTGTTGTCTCTAGAAGTATGTGCTTGGTGCTGTTCATGTTTTTGTTTTTATGGCTTAGTTCAGTCTTTATAACAAAATCAGCTCCTGTTCACTGTTCACTGTAGTGCTTCCTGAGGTAGCTAGGGTCAGAGGTCAAGGAGATGACAGACAAAAGCAAACTTTGGGAGGAAGATACATTCAGACTTTCTGTGTGGTCACTGTACCAGGGAATCCAAGCCTCTTTCTACTTCTCCCTCAGGTTTGACTTTTGGGGGAGGAGGAGACAAAGTGAGACAATGGCCAGAACTTTTGTGAATGGAAATGACAAGGGAAAAAAAGGATGATTCTAGATTTTGAAACCCAAGCTGTTGAATTAGTCTCTACTTGAAAAATGACCTGAATTATCCTTAGAAATATCTAGGAGACTTCTGGAGCCAAGATAGTGGGGTGAGGAAGCAACCCTCTGGAACTCTCCCAAATTTCCCCTCTAAACCAATAGAAAATGGCCTATGAATCATTTCAGGAGCAGGGAAGCAGCCTACCAGCCCAACAGGAAAGATCTTTCTTACCTGGGAGAGAGGGAAGTGAAGTCCAGGAGCAGCAGCAGCAGAAGCTTCTGAGCTCATAGTATAGGGGCCTGAAGCAGGGCTCTGAGCCTAGAGCAAAGCACCAGTGAGGATCCACTCTTCTGCAAACAAGAAGCCCCATAGGCAGGTGAGCAGTCTGGGTAGCATAGCAGGGATCGTCATCAGGCACCCCACAGTTACCAAACACTACCAGGGAGGCTTTGACCCCACTGCTGACCAGTAGTGGAACCCCACTAATACTGGTAGACAGCAAGTTCCCACCCCTGGGACCTCCCAGCAGAGACATACTTTCTGGGGCAAACCAGCAGCAGGGACTCCAACCCTCCAGAAGATCTGCAACAAAATTACCCTTCCAGGGCCTGCTAGCATAAGGACTCAGTTACATAGCAATCCAGAAGCAGGACCCCTACACTTGGGCAGATTGGAAACAAAATTACCCCACCAGGCCCTGCTAACAGAGCAACCTACCAGCAGGGCACCTCCCCTGGAGAAGGCTAGACCAAACTGAGGAGAGGCCAAAATGGAGGACTAACCCCCCACATATCAATTAGAAGGGAAGATTATTCTACAGATAAAGCAAGTAGCTAAGCCCTGAAGCCCAGTGAAAACCACCAGTAGGACCCAGAGTCTCAGAAGAAAAACTTAGGACAGGGCAGGAATAGATCCCAACTCTCTCATAAAAACATCAAGTCACAAAAATAAGCAAAAAAAAAAATCAAACAAAACGTGGGACTATTGACAGTGACTAAGGTGTTAGGGAAAATCAAGGCATAAACATTGAGGAGGACAATAGTAACAAAATAGCTCAAGGTGAATTTTCAAAGAAAAATGTAAATTGGTCTCAGGCCCAAAAATAATTCCTAGAGCTAAAAAAGGACTTTAAAAGCAAATCGGGGAAGTAGAAGAAAATTGGGGAAAGAAATAAAAGCAATGCAAGAGAATCATGAAAAAGAAATATAAAAATTTACTGAGGAAAATAAATACCTAAAAAATAGATTTAGCAAAATGGAAAAGGATGTGCAAAAAGTCACTGAAGAAAAGAATTCTTTAAAAATTAGAATTGAACAAACAGAAACTAATGATTCTATGAGGCACCCACAATAAAACAAAATTTAAAAATTAAAACGAAATAGAAGAAAATGTAAAATTAGACTATCTGAAAGCCATGATTTTACAAAAAGCCTGGACAATATGTTTCAAGATATTATCAAAGAAAACTGCCCCAAAATATTAGAACCAGAGGTCAAAATAGAAATTAAAAGAATCCACCAATCACCACCTAAAAGAAATTCCAAAATGAAAACTCCTGAGAACATCATAGCAAAATTTTAAAGCTCACAGATTAAGAAAAAGTATTGCAAGCAGCCAAAAAGGAACAATTCAAATACCATGGAGTTACAGTCAGAATTACACAGCATTTGATAGCTTCCACAATAAAGAATTGCAGGACTTGGAATGTAATATACCAAAAGGCAAAGAAGTTAAGTTTACAAACAAAAATTAGCTACCTAGCAAAACTGAATCTATTCTTTCAGGAAAAATGGATATTTAATGAAACAGAGGACTTTAAAGCATTTCTGATTAAAAGGACAGTTTTGAATTAAATATTTGACCTCCAGATACAGAAAAGCAGAAATAGTAAATACATCCTTTTCATATCATAATGCAATAAAAATTACATTCATTAATGGGTGATTTAGAGAGAGATTAAAAATCAACTGGATTTTAAATAATTTGATTATAAAAAACAAGTGGTGCAAAGGACAAATCATAGAAACAATCAATAATTTCATTAAAGAAAATACAATGATAAGACAATATACCAAAATTTATGGGATGCAATCAAACCTGTACTTGGGGAAAATTTATATCCCTAAGTTCTTATATCAATAAAATAGATAAAAAGCAGATCAATGAATTGAGCATGCAACTAAAAAAACTAGAAAATGAACAAATTAAAGATCCCCAACTAAACACAAAATTGGAAATCCTGAAAATCAAATGAGAGATTAATAAAATTGAAAGTAAGAAAGCCATCGAATTAATAAATAAAACTAGAAGGTGGTTTTATAAAAAAACATAATAAAATAGATAAATCATTGGTTAATTTAATCAAAATAGAAAGAAGAAAAGTAAATTATTAGTATCAAAAATGAAAGGGTTGAACTCACCATCAATGAAGAAGAAATGAAGACAATTATTAAAAACTATTTTGCCCCATTATATGCCAAAAAATGGCAATCTAAATGATATCGATGAATATCTACAAAAATATAAACTTCTCCAATTAATAGAAGAGATAAAATATTGAAATACCCCAATTTTAGAAAAAGAAATTGAACAAGTCATTAATGAACTTCCTCGGAAAAAATCATCAGAACCAAATGGATTCACAAGTGAATTCTACCAAACATTTAAAGAATAATTAATCCAAACACTATATAAGTTATTTGAGAAAATAAATGGAGTCCTACAAAATTCCTTTTATGAGACAAATATGGTGCTGATACCCAAACCAGGAAGGGCCAAAACAGCAAGCATTATCTGTAATGGGAATAAGCTAGAAGCCTTCCCAGTACAATAAGGGGTGAAGCAAGGATGACCATTATCACCTCTATTATTTAATATTGTACTAGAAATGTTAGCTATAGCAATAAGAGAAGAAATCAAAATTAAAGGAATTGTAACAGGTAATGAGGAAAAAACTATCACTGCAGATAATATGATGTTATATTTAGAAAATCCTAGAGAATCAATTAAAAAGCTACATAAAATTATTAACAACTTTAGAAAAGTTGCAGGATACAAAATAAACCCACATAAATCATCAGCATGTCTATATATTACCAACAAAGTCCAGTAACAACAGAAAGAGAAATTCCATTTGAAAACAATTGTGGCCAATATAAAATGCCAAGACAAACCCAGAAACTATATGACCAGAACTACAAAATACTTTTCACAGAAATAAATTCAGATCTAAACAATTTGAAAAATATTAATTGCTCATGGTTAGGCTGAGACAATATAATAAAATGACAATGGTAAGTTAATTAATTTATTTAGTGCTATACCAATCAAACTATCCAAAAATAGTTTGTAGCTCTGGAAAAATAATAACAAAATTCATCTGGAAAAGCAAAAGCTCAAGGATATCATGGGACTCCATGAAAAAAAAATATGAAAGAAGGTGGTCTAGCAGTACCAGATCTCAAACTTTATTATAAAGAAGTAATTATCAAAATAATCTGGTACTGGCTAAGAAATAGAGAAGTGGATCAGTGGAATAGAATAGGTACAAATTACACTATAGTAAATAACTATAGTAATCTAGTATATGATAAACCCAAAGACCCAAACTTTTGGAACAAAACCTCATGATTTGACAAAAAACTGTTTGGAAAACTAGAAAATAATATGGCAGAAACTAGGTATAGACCAACATCTCACACTTTATACTAAAATAAGGTCAAAATGGGTACATAATTTACACATAGAGGATGATACCTCTATGGTATCTAAGGAAATTAAGAGAGTATGCAATGATTTATCTGTCACGTTTATGAGCAGAAGAATTTACAACCAAAGCATATATGGAGAGTAAAACAATATGTAAAATACATCATTTTGAGTATATGAAATTAAAAAGCTTTCACACAAGCAAAACTAATGTAACCAAGATTACAAGGGAAGCAGAAAACTGGGAAAGAATTTTTGAAACAAATATCACTGAAAAAGGCCTCATTTCTCAATTATGTAGAAAACTGAATCAAACTTATAAAAATACACGTCATTCTCCAATAGATAAAGGGTCAAAGGATTATGAACAGGCAGTTTTCAGACAAAAAAAATCAAAGCTGTCTGTAATCATATGAAAAAAATGCTCTAGATCACTATTGATCAAAGAAACGCACCTCACACCTATCAGAGTGGTAAATATAACAAAATCAGAAAATCTTGAATGGTGAAAGGGATGTGGGAAAGCTGGGACATTAATCTACTATTAGTAAAGTTGTGAAAAGATCCAATCATTCAGGAGAGCAATTTGGAACTATGTTCTAAGGGCTATAGAACTGTATATACCCTTTGGACCAGCTATACCACTGCTAGGTTTATATTCCAAAGACATCCCCCAAAAGAGTAAAAGACCTATTTGTACAAAAATATTTATAACAGTTCTTTTTGTGGTGGCTAGGAATTTGAAATTAAAGGAATGCCCAACAGTTGGGGAATGACTAAACAAGCTGTGGCTTATGATGGTGATGGAATATTATTGTACTATAAGAAATGATAAGCAGGATGATTTTAGAAAGTCCTGGAAAGAGATATATGAAATAATGTGCAGTGAAGTGAGCAAAACCAAGAGAACCTTGTGCACAGAGACAGCAATATTGTTTGATGAAGAACTTTGAATGACAACTATTCTCAATAACACAATGATCAAACACAATCCCAAAGAACTATTGATGAAACATACTATCTACTTCCAAAGAAAGAAATGATATTGACAGAACACAGACTGAAACATGCTATTTTTCAGTTTCTTTCATTTTTATTCAAGTTTTCTTATACAAAATGACTAATATGGCAATATTTTACATAATGGTACATGTATAACCCATATCTGTTTGCTTACCACCTCAGGGAGGAGGGAGCAGAGGAAAGAAGGGAGGGATAAAAAATGGAACCCAAAAGTATAAATAAAAATGTTTATTACTTTAAAAAATAACATGAAATATAATGAACAAAGAAAGATAAAAAAGAAATCTGTAGAAGAGAACCATCTCTTCACTACTCTAACCTACAGAACCCATTCCACCCACCATGCCCAGCTGTCATCAGCTTGGAAAGTGGTAATTAAGAAGAAAAGATCTTATCTCATTTCAAGACTTGGGAGTAGAAGTGAGGTTGAAGACAACTTTAGTCAACTAGGTCTGTGTTTTGAAGCTCAGGCCAGGCAACCTACTCCTAGATCCTTGGAAAAGTTGAAATATATATATATATATATATATATATATATATATATAAAACTTCTTGCTAGCAGTCTAGATACCTGTGTTCTAACTCCTAGATCTGTCGGTAATCTTGCCACCAACTGTTCGTACAAACATTGCGCCCTATAGTAACTGCTTAGTTAGGAGATTTGGATCTCTGTTGACTTATCTACAATCTATGTTCTAGAGTCTTTTCCAGCTCTTATATCCTCAGTTTTATGTTCTAAGGTCCTTTTCAAGTCTTTCGTTTCATCTTCTTTGTTCTCTGACTGCTGAGCAGCAGATTGCCTCTGATAAAGCAGGCAACTGAGCTTAGTTGAACTGCAAGATACCCTCAAGGAAAGATAGGAGGCAGTAGGTACCAGGCAGATAAGAGCCCAGGACTCTGAGCTCAAGAACTGGGAAAATAGAAGACCATCTCCAATCCATCAGTCATGCTTCCAAATAGCCCTCATAGCCCACATCTATGGAATGAAGCCTTGTGCAGATATGACCTGGTAACCATTCCTGAGGGTGCTACAGCTACCACCTCCTCAATAGCTGCAGCTGCTGAAGACCCAAAAAAGACAATTCTCTTTCCCCAAGTCTTTGACACTGTCATGTGGTTTAATATCAGAACTGCATGTAGTTTTGTCAATGTAATTAAAATGATAGAGATGTATTACCATATGTTTTGCCCCTGTGCCCTAGGGACCATAGGGTCTTTCCATTTGATTTGCAGTTGAAATCTCAAATATGTGATACCTCCTACAATTAGAATGTGAGCTTGTAGAGAATAGGGACTGTCCTGCTTTTCTATTGTACCTACCTTTCTGTTTGTACCTTTTTTCTATTTTCTATTTCTACCTACCTTACTGCATTGCCTATAGTAAGACTTGATAAATGCTTTTCTGGAAAATTTATTATTCATTCATTTTTCCAGCTCTGTTCACAGATTCTCTTTTTCATTCTTCAGGGCTTTCAGGGATTAAAATCATGCACCCCAACCAGCCAAGCAAACAAGCAACAGTGAATTATTATATTATGTTCATAGCATGTCAATTATTATATCTTTCTTTGCAAGTTTGTATGGGGATAGGAATTGGATCTGTGGCTTTCTTGGTATAGAACTTTCAGGTGAGGAAACTCCTACCAACGTAGGTCAGTACTCTCTCTGCAATATATAGTCACATAGAGCTCAGGCCTGAGAGATAAATTGACTTACCTGGGATCACATAGTCATTATGTGTTAGAGACAGGATTAGAATTCATATCTTCCTGGCTTTTGGGCTGTAACTATTAACTAATGCCCTATTAAAAAACAAAACAAAAGTATACCTTTAAGTATGCATCATAATGTTAAGATCCATCAATATTCATCAGCCCTTATTATCACCACCATCACCATACCACTGCTGATCCTCAAAATTGGCTCCTTGAGAGTAAAATCAAACTGAATTCTGGAATTTTACAATTTAAGATCCTAAAAATCTAGATCCAATTATTGTCCCTAATTTTATACCACTTTCTATCACATTCTCTTTATTCCAAATACATTTGATTAGCATAATTCCCCAATTGTGCATCTTGATTTTCCCACCTCCACATTGTTGTTCATGCTTGTCTGACATAAGCTTAGAATAAAGAATGTGAGAACTGGAAAAAGATATTAAACTATAGAATGAAAGTGTTGGAAGGGACTTTATAAATAGTTTAGAGCAACTCACTATACATGTTTCCCCATTTCATGGGTGAGGCTAGGATGATCTGGTCCAACCTCATCCTTTTATAAATAAAGAAACCAAGGACCACAGAGTAAAACAACTTGTGATAAGTTTCATTAGTAGAGTTGCTCAACTGAAAGCTATACAGTATCCCATTCAAAAATATATTTCCATAGCTGGTGAAAAAAACCAGCCTGGGCTGTCTCCATAGAGAGGGTGCTTGGAAATATTTAGAGTTATTTTATTCCCCTGAGCAAAGTGAGTTATACTATCTGCTAAGCCAGCTGTGGGACTTCTCAGAACGGTAAGTATCATTTTTTGCTAGAAACTACCACCGATCCAGGATATTCCCTCATCGTATTCTTAGACATTATCATGCTGATACCCTCAATTTCATTTCTGAGTCAGTATGGATGGCTTTTCTGATTTCTTGGTTTGAGAAAAATACATGCAGGTATGCAAGACGAGAATTATTTATTTTCTGAGCACAAATGGTACTTCTTATAACATAGCATCATAGATTGTTATTGCTCCACAGAATCTTAGAAAATTGAACAGAGTTGGAAAGAATCTTAGAACATAGAGTGTCAAAAGTCATAGTGGAGCACAGTTGAGGAGCTTAGAAAATGGAATATAAAAGGATAGAGTTGGAAAGAACCTTGGGCGGTTAGGTGGCTCAGTGGATAGAGTACTAGGATGGGATTCAGGAAGATCTGAGTACAAATTTAGTCTCAGAGACTTACTATTTATATGACCCTGAGAGATTCACTTAACCTCTGTCTGCCTCAGTTTCCTCAACTGTAAAATGGGAATGAGAACAGCAGCTATTGTACAAGGTTGTTGTGAGGATCAAATGGGATAATGCTTGTAAAATACCTAGTAGAGGACCTGGCACATGGTAAGTGGTATATAAATGCTTTAGGCCACTAGGTGGTGTAGTAGATAGAGAGTGAGGTCTGGAGTCAAGAAGACTTGGATTCAAATCCAGCCACAGATACTTACTAGCTATGTGACCCTGGGTAAGTCACTTATCCTTATTTGCCTCAGTTTCATTATCTGTAAAATGAGTTGGAGAAGGAAATGGCAAACCACTCTAGTATCTTTGCCAGGAAAACCCCAAATGAAATCACAGAGTTAGACATGCCTAACTGACTAAACAACAACAACAACAAAATAGAAATACTTATTCCCTTCCCTTCCCCTATACCTCAAAGGGACATTAAATCTGCAAAGAAAGAGATTGAGTCTAGTTCCTTCATTTTATAATCTAAGAAAATAAGCCCAAAGAGGAAGTGAGGTACACTGGAAAGTGTGCTCTATTTGGAGTAAAAGGAATGATTTGGGCCCTAGCTCTACCACTTACCTGTGTGATCTTGGGCAAATAACTTTTACTCCCTGGGATTCAGATGTGAAAGAAGGGGGAGAATCATATTACTCCTATAATTCTTTCCATCTTTGACCATGTGATCCTAAAAGAGATGTAACCAAAGTCACTGGATCATAAAGGGCAGAACAATGACTAGAATTCAGGACTTGGGACTTCCAGTCCCAGGTTTTTTTTCACTGTACCTTTTTTCAGTTCCTCCTAAGGAATAGGATCTATTTCCTTGGTTGTAATTAAAAACACCTTTTTACATGCAAGCCTGATGTGCTTTTTTACTGTTAACAGCTGACGATAAACAATTTACGAGGGGTGATTTGATGTTTATGCCGAATCGTTCAATAGCCCATCTGAAGGCTCATATAGTTTCTGTAATGGATCTGAAGAGCTGCAAAGCAGGGACTGATATCTAACAGCCAGGCATCCAATTTATCAGTCAGAATATTCATTCTTATGGTGCATTATTCAACCCCTGGGAATGTATTTCAGTAATGCCATTATGGGCTAAGTGTGTGTGTGTATGTGTTTGTGTGTAAATGTATTTTCTGTTCATTATTGCAGCTGTAGGACCAGACATCTCCCCAGCAGATGAAATAATTGAACTGAACCTGGAGATTTTCTAATCATGTGCATTTCAGGATATGTTTTTTCTCCCTCTTACCTCAAACGGAGTCCTAGTATGATCCTAGTATGAGCTCCTATGGACCATTCAAGAGAGCCTGCACTGCCCTCCAGTCAGGATTATAGTCAATCCCATAGAAAGAGTGTATATGTGTGTGCATGTGCACTGACCACTTGTCATGGACATTTTAGAAGGGATTCCTGTACCAGTAGCAGTGCCACCTGAAATAAGTTAAAGCATGACTTGGGAAATATTGTCTCAAAAAAAAAATAGCTCCCTATCTGCTACTGCACTGAGTTTAAATTCTTTTACCTGATATATAAACCTCTACCAAATTTGGCACCAAGCCTAATGATCAAACTCTTAACTCTCAGAATTCCCCAACACACAAGTTCATGGTTCAAGAGAGGTAGTTTCATGAATTGAAAAGAATACCAGACTTGGAATTATAAATCTTGTCCCCAAGTCCTTTCTCTTCCATTTACAAAGTATTTGAACTTTTTCGCATCTCTTTGAGCCTCAATTTTCACATCTGCAAATAGGGATAATACAGTCATAACCATATAGCTCTTTAAAGGATGTTTTCTTCATAATAGTCCCACAAGTTAAGGAATTGGTACCCTGACTAAACAGGATTGTTACTATAAAGTACTTTATAATCAAGAAGCTATCGAATCCTCCAGTTCATAGAGGATTGTGCCTGGAGTTCGGATCACCTTAGTTAAAATGCAACTTCAGACACTTACTATCTGTGTGGCCCTAGGCAAGTTCTTTAGCTTCTATCTCAGTTTCCTCAAATGTAAAATGGGGGTAATAACAGTATCTACCCCACAGAGTTGTTTTGAGGATCAATGAGATCAGAAAAGATAATATTTGAATAGTGCTTAGTATAGCACCTGACACATAACAGGCGCTTAATACATGCTTTTTTCCTTTCCTTCTTGGTCTACATTCCAATTCTGCTCAAGTGGGCTATTTATTTGATCTTGGACAAATCATCTCTTCTTTCCAATATTTAGTGGGTTTTTTCCTATTCCAATGAGAGAATGGTCTAGGTCATTCTAAGGTTGAACCCTAGCTGTGATAAGCTATTTTATTTGTTTTCAGTTTCCTTTGTTTGAACCTTCTGAATATAAGTTCCCAGAGCCCTTCTAGCACTCTATTTTCCATGTTCTAACATTTTATGTTCTAAGGTCCTTCTGCTCTTCTACCAATCTTTTCTTTCTATTACCTCTTTGTAAAAAAATAAAAAGACTGTTGACTACAATTTCACCTTTAGGATATTGCTTTAGGGGAGTTATCAAATTGTAGGGAAGTGTGATAACAGCTCTCTATGCTTTGAGTACTGGAAAATTTCTCTGAAATAAGAGCCTTTTCAGAGGGTCTTGGAGAGTGTTAGATAAAAGAAAGAGGGAGGGACCATATTGTTCCAAATGTAGGCAATGGTGTGCTAACAAACAGGCTTATATGAAACCAAGTAAGACTATAATCGTAGGTTTTATATACATATATATACACATATACACACACATATATGTGTGTATATATATACATATATGTATATAAATGGGTGGATGTCTATACACACATGTTTATATATGTATGTATGTGTATGTTATATGTCTATATGTACATATTCCTAGATGTGCGCTTATATATATGTCTCTGTGTATATATGTATGTGTGCAAAATTTATATACACTGAACCTCAAAGATAAGAAATGAATGATGATAGAGATTGATTTAATGTTTATACTTGAATTGAGATATACATGAACAAACCCAAGAAACCTTTTGGATTAAATTTACTTCTAGACTATAATTTTCATGAAGGTGAATTCTGTGTTTTATATAAATCAATGATGGGTCAGGGCACTCCATATTCTGGGTTCATATACACAATGTCTAATCTTGCTTATTTCCCTCAAAGTGCCAAATAAGTCTTTGGGTCCTATGCCAACACAGAGTTTTCTCTGGAAAATTCCAAATAAAAGTTACATATAACTAGTTTCTAGGTTGTCACAGATCTGAATAGCATGGTATTTAGCTTCTGTAGAAGGATTCAAAATAACAAGTGTTTATCGGACAGATTACAAACTTCATTTCACTCCACAGGGAAAAAATGCAAAAGGTGAAAAAGAGTCTAAAAGTTCATATGTACATATGGAAAATAACTAAATTACTCACAGTAGACCATAAGCTTCAATTAACTCTTCAGAGGTAACTGTACTTGGAGTTGTCATCAAGACAACCTTCTGAAATTCTGGTGAATCCATTTCATGGGGAAGAATTCTGCATGTAGAATCAAGGAATTTTGATTCAAATCTTGATCCTGCTATTTACTATCTCTCTGACCTTTGTCAAATCATTTAACTGCTCTGGGCCTCAATTCAGTAATTGGTAAAAAGGAAGGGGCTAGACTAGAAGACTTCTAATGCCCTTTCTTAATCTAAATTTAAGATTACATTCACTATGGTACTTAAATCTTGCAGGTCTTACACAATCCCTTCCAAGCTTGTAATGTCATGTCATGACTTGGACTCACACTGAAAGACAAACACACTTTGGAATCTCTTTAAAGGCAGCTCCCTTCTCTTCAGACTATCATAACTCATATAAGTTCCTGTGATATTGGGTGGTTCCAGAAAAAAGGAGGGCTCAGTTTGCAAGGTTCCAATCTCTTGCTGACCCATGTCATGATATTATTCCCTTATGCTCCACTAACCATTGGGCATCCTTGAAGATGATCTTACTTTACAAATTATATTGCATAAAACTCCTATTCCGTCTCTAAGATATCAGATCACTACCAGTCCTAGAAAGGTTCAATCAGTTAATTATTCTATGGCTCCACTCACCATTTCTGTGAATTCCCAGTATTCTATGCCTACCATTTCATACACATACAAAAAAACACACACACATACAAATATATAGATACATAGGTACATATATACACACACACATATGTGTATGTGTGTGTGTTGTCTTCTCCTATTAGAATATAAGCACCTTGAGGGCAGAGTCTGTATTGCATTTTGGATTTGCAACTAGCACTTAGCATAGTGCCTGGTAAATAATAAGCATTTAATATGTGTTTTTTATTGATTCACTCATAAACTCTCTTTTCAGGCTATGTGGGTGTCACTCATGGGTTTCTCCAGAATATTCTATCACTACCCTGACTACTGCCATTTCCTGGACTTAGAGGGTCTACTCTCAGGAATTCTAATCTTGAGCCAAATGGTAGAGAAAACTGTGATTAAGGACATGCTGATAAAAGGCAACCATTTATTATTCTTCAAAATATCTGTCCAGGAAAAAGAGAGTATTTATGTGTGAATTTACTCCTCAGAAGGCAGGTTCACTCTTCTATGCTCTAGCCTTTTCCCTATGTGGAAAGGGGGAAAACAACTGATAATAGTTTTTCAGCTATCTTTTTGTTTTGTTTCGTTTTTGGTGGGACAATGAGGGTCAAGTGACTTGCCCAAGATCACACAGCTAGTAATTGTCAAGGGTCTGAGGCCAGATTTGAACTCAGGTCCTCCTGAATCCAGGACTGGTACTTTATCCACTGCACCACCTAGCTGCCTCTGTTTTTCAGCCCTATCCCCTCCAACCTTATCTCACATTTCTCTTCTCATGCACTCTACATGCTATTTAAAATAGATTATTTGTTAATCTCCTACCTTGTTCTCTTCTCTCTCTTCCAATGACATGGACTTTGGCCATAGTTTCCCACACCTGCAATGCATTTTTCCCACATCTCTACTACTGATATTTCTTCCTTTCCTCCAGTCTGAGTTATGTTACCATTTCCTTTGTTAGCTTTCCCTAATAAATGTTTGTGGGGGTGCAGCTAGGTGGCACAGTGGATAAAGCACCGGCCCTGGATTCAGGAGAACCTGAGTTTAAAACTGGACTCAGACACTTGACACTAGCTGTGTGACCCTGGGCAAGTCACTTAACCCTCATTGCCCCAACAACAAAAACAAAAGCAAAAAAAGCCCTTAAACTTATTGAGGGTAGGGAATAGTTTTGCCTTTCTTCATAGCCCCAGAGCTTAACAGTGCCTAGCACAGAGATTATTTTATTTTCCACTCAGTGCAAGTATTTCAAGCCCTACCTTTCCCCATTTTATCTATCAAATCTAATTGGCCAAATAGAAAAAAATCTAATCTCTCTTTCATATGAAGGCTCTTCAAGCTCTTGGGGATATTTCGATCATGCCTTCTCTAAGTCTTCTCTCCTTTACGATAAATAGCTTCAGTTCCTGGAGTCAATCCTAGTATGGTATAGCCCATTACCATCCTGTGAGTGTACTTCACTTTGTCAGTCTCCTTTCTGAAACATGACATCCGGAACTGAGTATCAAAATGCATACATAATCTGACTAGGGTAGAGGAAAGTAAGATTAGCAAGTCCCTTTTTCTGGATAGTAGGCTTCGATTTATAAAGAATAACACTACAATTGTTTTTTTGGGTATTGTATTCACATTGTTGATTCGTATTGATCTTGCTTAGCAATGTACCTGGCACATGATGTTGTTGTTTAGTCATTTCCAATGCTGTGACTCTGTGGAACATAGCATACCAATACTGTCCACTGGGTTTTCTTGGCAAAGATTTTGGAGTAGTTCACTATTTCCTTCTGCAGTGTATTAAGAAGGAAGTTCAATGGGGCAGCTAGGTGGCCCAGTGGATAAACCACCGGCCCTGGATTCAGGAGGACTTGAGTTCAAATCTGGCCTCAGACACTTGACACTTGCTAGCTGTGTGACCTCGGGCAGTCACTTAACCCTCATTGCCCCACAAAAGAAAGAAGAAGAAAAAGAAAAAAGTTAAGTGATTTGTCCAGGGTCACAGAACTAGGAAGTGTCTGAGGCTAGATTTATACTCAAGTCTTCCTGATTCCAGGCCCAACACTCTATCCACCTCACTGCCTCCCATGCTGGGCACATAGTAGGTCCTTAATAAATGTTTATTGACTGACTTACTGACAGTTACCCAAACCCCCAGATTGTTTTCATATGAACCATTGTCTAGAGAGACATCCAACATCCTGTACTTGCATAATTGTATTTTTGAACCTCTTTGCAGAATTTGGTTTTGTGTTCTCTGGACACCAAATATAGACCTGGACTCACAGGAGGTGCTTGTTGAATGAAGTCACCCACACATGGTGGATAATTACCTCTGGGGTCATGAGAGGTAATAGATTGTATGAGATTAACTCTTCATTCCCTAGGAGTCTAAGGGTGGTTGATCTTTCTTATCAGTCTGGTGCCAAATCTCCATGTAATATAAATGAATTCCCAGCAAGAGGGAGACCCCTCAGGAGATGGACATTTTCTCTGCTGATTGATGGGAATGCAAGTTCCAGGAATCCAAGGTGAATAATCAACATAATCACGTGCCTTCACTGGAACCACTGACTGTGAGCCAGCCTCTTGTCTGGCTTTGAACTCAGTGTGAGTTCCGTTCTTACATCAGCTTGAGAAGCAGAGACTTTGCAATTAGCTGTATATTTGGTAACCTTTACCTACCTAGACTTCAGCAGTACATCTATAGCAAACCGAAGGTCATGGCCAAATGTTATCAGCAGAAGCCTGAGAGTCAGAAAACATGGGTTCCAGTATTGTCTCTGTCACAAGCTTGCTGTGGAACCTTGCTCAAGTAACTTTATCTCACTGGGCTGGGGAAAACATTAAAAATAAGAAGTTTGTTGGGAACAAAGCCCAGGATTAACAGTAGACAAATCAGGTTCTGGTTCTAGCTGTAAGCCTAAGTAGTTGTGTGTGTGTTGTGTGTGTGTATGTGTGTGTGTGATTTTCCTCTGCCTAAGCCTGGGTGTCATAGATTTCAGAGCTGGAAGGAATTTTATAGAGTGAGATTATACATAGATATTACATATTATATATAGATATTATGTTATCTATTCATATATCTATATGTTATAGATATATTATATGGAGATAATTATTAGGAGATGTGTGTGTGTATGTGTGTGTGTGTGTATGAGAGAGAGAGAGAGCGCGCAAAAGAGCAAGAGAGGGAGGGAGAATTATTTATTTAAAATAAATAACATTTTTGACTTGTGGAACCTGAGATTCAGAGGGCTTGCATGACACACCCAAAGTCACACAGGTAATACATTGCAGCGCTAGAATTTGAATCAGGATCCTCTTGCTGGATTCAATGCTCATTTAACTGCGCTATGATGCCTCTATATGTGTGTAAGAGCTAAGAGATTTTGCTTGAGACATTGATTGTAACTCCATAAAAATAGTGTGGATATGTCCATTTGACAACTTCCTGGAGAGGATTAGGGGATATCTGCTGGAACAAGTCCATTGACAGCTCATTGAAGATGAGTGATTAAGTTCCAAGATGTAGGAAAAGAATTGAATGTGCAAGTTGGAGCAACCTTATTGTGAAGTTGGCCTTTTTTTCCCATTGAGAGACTTGAGTACCAATTAAAAACAGAAACCAGACTATGGTCCCTTCAGAGGAAGGTCGGAGAATGTATAACACTAACCCCCATTCCTTGGGGACAGAGTGATCTCTCTGTCTCTGTATGTCTCTCTGTCTATGTCTCTCTGTCTTTCTGTCTCTCTTTGTCTGTCTCCATCTGTCTCTGTCTCTGTCTGTCTCTGGCTTTTGCTCTCTCTCTCTCTCTCTCTCTCTCTCTCTCTCTCTCTCTCTCTCTCTCTTTCTCTCTCTCTCCGCCCCCCCCCTCTCTCTCTCTCTCTCTCACACACACACACACACACACACACACACTCAGAAATATAGTGTGCAAATGCCAGTAAAGTTCCTAACAATGGTTCATCTCCCTGTAACCACATCATATTGATCACATTAACATCAATCAATCTCCCAAATGCAGATACAAATGGACTTGTACTAGATCACTTCTAGGTTCCCTTTGAGGTATAACATTTTAAGGTTCTAGGAGTTGTGAAGACCCTTAACAATCTAAAATTATCTCTTAAACATAATCTACCTGGAGATAAAAGAAGAAATGCTCAGGAGTCCCTTCAATTGAGATTTAAACTAGACATAAGAAAGGACTTCCTGATAGGGTAAATAATTTCTGGGATGATAAAAATGGTTTCCAGGATAGAATAGATACTCTACCATTTAGACAGATTTATATTCAGTCCAGGTTGGTGGAGTGGGATGGAATAAATGGCATTTGAAGTTTCCTTTGGATTTCAAGTAGCAGAAAATTTCAAATTTATAAATTCCTTTATGATTGTTCCTATGTGAAAAGTAATGAACTCCTACATAAAATGTCTATCATGAATTTAGGCATTACAAAAATCACGTGTAAAGAGAATGTTGACACTCATGTTTATGGCACACAAGTACTCATGATCATGCTCATGTCAAACAAGATGTCTCAGTTTCATGGATATCAGAGCTGAAATGAACCACAGATATCAACTAGCCAGATTGCCTCATTTTAAGCAGAACTGATGAGTGAAAAAGATGACCAGAGGCAAATAAACCATACAGATAAGAATAGAGGCAGAATTCAAACCTAGGTACTCTAATTTCTGAACAAGTGTCCCCTTTCCCCTACAACACTGTGCTTCTCTGTAAAATTAGGGGATTGTGTGTATGGCTCTCTAAGGTCACTTCTAATTAAGACATTCTCTAACACATGAGACATAAGAAGATGACCAATTTTTATGCCCACATTAAAAAGAACACTGTTTCCTTATGAAATCCTGTTTCTGCTTGATTAAAGTACCTCATATCTGCCCCTGGAGCTAAATGACAAAAAATGTATTCAGTTGAAAGCCTCCATCTTGCCACTAGGGGACTGTCCCATTTGCTAATAGGTGCAACTTTTTGCTAAGAATTCAGTTTTTGGCCTGAAGTGAATTTCTTTTAATCTTCAACAAAATTTGAAGCAGGTAAAAAGGATGGTGTATGTTTTATTTACTTGCCCTGGAAGGAAAATGGCTTGAGGAGAACTTAAGTCTTCTCTCCCACATCATTTAGGTTGCTCGAGGAACCTGTGATGTAATTGCTAATTTAAAAGAACTTTAAAACCAGAAGACAACTGAAACTATAGACCACAGTATGTCCACATTGGAAGAGAACTTAAAATAGAGAATATCAGAGTGAACATACAATACCGAATGAAAAACAACTTACAGGCTATTGCTTCATTTAAAAGGAACTTAAGGGGGGGCAGCTAGATAGCACAGTGGTAAAGCACCGGCCCTGGATTCAGGAGTACCTGAGTTCAAATCCGGCCTCAGACACTTGACACTTACTAGCTGTGTGACCCTGGGCAAGTCACTTAACCCTCATTGCCCTACAAAAAAATAAAAATAAAAAAAAAAAATAAAAGGAACTTAAGGACTGAGCCTCAGAATTGACGTGACTTGAAGTGAAATTTGTAAAGGAGGAAAGTGGAGGAAAAATTATTTATTATAGTGCTTGGGGAAATTTGTTATACAATTTAGATCCAATATTAAGTGATTAAAAATTGTTGAGTGATCCCAGTAAGTCTTTAGGAATGCCAGAGTTGAGTACTAGGTATTTTAATGTTCTCCAGATCCCAGATCCACCCAAATTATTTTTGTTTTGGATTACCACACCCAAGAACTCCTAAGGGGTCAACCCTAAGTTTCTCCTTTAGGTTACAGCTTCTTATATCTATCTCTTTCTCCCTTGCTTTCAGGCTGTAATTTTTTTTTTAGTGAGACAGTTGGGGTTAAGTGACTTGCCCAGGGTCACACAGCTAGTAAGTGTTAAGTGTTTGAGGCCGGATTTGAACTCAGGTATTCCTGATTCCAGGACCAGTACTCTATCCACTGAGCCACCTAGCTGCCCCCAGGCTGTAATTTTCAACAAACTTGCTTAACTGTGGGAGTAGGGTACATGGAGTTCCTATGTGAGAAACATTTGCCAAAATCCTATATGATATAAATCCTCCAGAACCTGGGTAGAGGAAGAGCCACTCCCCTTTTTGCTTCCTCTCCTCTACCAAATGACCTAATAAATTTCTTTCTAAAACTATTTCAGATTTTGGGATCTGTTCTTATGAACAGCAAAAGCTACTTTTCTAAGGTCACACAAACATTAAATGAACAAGATGGGACTAGAATCCAGAAGTAAGAGCACTATGTGAGGGTCAATAATCCTCCATTTTGGTCCTGCCTCTGTCATGCACGCAATATTTAACCTTGAGCAAGGTTACTTCTGTGAGGCTTCTATCTAACTCCTGATGATGGCAGTTAGGTAGCATAGTGGAGAGTTAGGGAGACCCGAGTTCAAATGAAGACTCAGACACATTTTAGCTGTGTGGCATTGGACAAGTCATTTAATCTCTGTCTGCCTCATTTTTCTCAACTATAAAATGGGAACAACAAAAGCTCTTCTCTCACAGAGTTGTTGGGGAGTTCATATGAGATAATATTGTAAAGTACTTTACAACGTAACTGACATATTATAGGCATTTGCAAATATTTATTCAATCCCCTTTGCATATTGAGAACTTGTAATCTTGGAACTGGAAGTGATCTCAAATGATATCAGGGCCAACCTATGCCTGAACTGCCATCTCTACTGTTTCTAACAAATGAACCTCCAGACTTTGCTTAAAGACTTCTCATTCATTGTCAGTATAAGGAATTAATTGTGATTTGGGGTTTCTGTCATCCCATCTTTGACTGGGATTGGAGGCCCTGGTACACACCCATGCACACTGGCCTCATGCTGGACACCTCCATGCCTGCATAGGCCTGGCCAAATTATAATGACTAGAAGCCTGGTGAGGACAGGTCAGGTGATCTTCCATGTCCAGAAGCTGGGGGGCTGGCATTTGTAGAGTTGCTTGTTAGTTTTGTCAATCAGGGCTGCCAGCCAATTAGCTTGGGGCTATGTGTGTGGTCAGCCCTGTTTTCTGTGGGAGAGAGGGCTTCTGGGAGAGAGAAGGGAGGAGAGTTTCACTTTTGGAGGCATGAGAGAGGAGGTGAAACACTGGAACACTGTGCAGGGTTCTCTTTGAAACTGTTGTTTCCAGGTGGTGGTGAGTTGTGGATTGTATTTTTTTCCTTCCCTATTCACTTTTTCATTATCCCTAGTTTTATTAACCTCACTTGTGTTTTAAATTTGTTCTCATTAATAAACCCTGTTTTGTTTTTTAAAGAGGCTCGTTAATCTCCTTTCTTACCACAATACTATGGTGAGCTGCCCAATTAACACTCCCCATATTACATTTGGCCCTTACAGCAGGTTTAACTAATTCTAATTGTTTCTGCTTGTGACAGTGTTTCCAGTAGACTATGACACTTTTTTCTTTCTTTAGAATTTTATTTTCTAAATTACATGTAAAAACACATTTTGACATCAATTTGTTAAAACTTTGTGTTCCAACTTCTCTTCCTCCCTCCCTCTCCACCACCCCTCCTTCCCTCCCCCCCCGGACTCAAGCAATTCAATATGTTATACAAGAGTAGTCAAGCAAAACATTTCCACATTAGCCAGGTTGTGAAAGAAAACAGACAAAAACAAAATTTCAGATTAAGGAACAATCAAAAAAGTATGTTCCAATCTGTTTTCAGATAATATCAGTTCTTTCTCTGTAAATGAACTGCAATTTTAATAAGTCCTTCAGAGTTATTTTGGATCATTGTATTGTTGAAAATAACCAATTCATTCACAGCAGATCATCTTACACTATGGCTCTTATTTTGTGTACAGTACATTTCACTCTGTATCAGTTCATGTAGGTCTTTCCAGGTTTTTCTGATAGCATCCTGCTCATAATTTTTTTTGTTTGTTTCTGATAAAGTAACTAACAAAAGAAATTATGTTTCAATCTGTATTCAAATACCATCAGATCTCCCTCTGTAGATGGATTTGGAGTTGTCTTGGATCATTGCATTGCTGAAAATAACTGAATCATTCACAGAAGATCATCTCACAATATTATTATTTTGTATACAATAGATTTCACTTTGCATCAGCTAATGCATGTCTCTCCAGGTCTTTCTGATAGTATACTGCTCATTATGTTTACATAGTAAATTACATTTATATAGTACTTTAAAGAGAGATTTCCTTACAATAAACCCATGAGATTGATTATTGCAACAACAATAACAGATAACTTTTATATAGTACCTTAAGCTTGACAAAGAATTTTCTTTACAATAGTCCATCAATGTGTAAAGTTGCTATGTTTAAGGTGGTTTTAGAATGTCTAAAAATCTAATGAGTGGTTGCCAATATATTAGAAGCTTTAGCAAGAGTTTAGACTTTTAAGCATTTATTAAGGAGCATAAGAATTTGGTGAGGAGAAAGAGGCCAAGATCCCTTCATCTATCTATCTCAGGGAGCCAGCATCTCAGTTCCACTCCAACAGAGGTCCCGAGGAAAAAAGAGCCCTCACCCCTTCTTCATCCCAGAAGCCTCTTGTGAAACAGGAAACAGGGCTGTCCACACACACACAGCTCCAAGCTAATTGGCTGGTAGCTTTGATTGACAGCACTCACAAGAAAACATCACTTCCTGAATGCCAAGGCCACATGTCTATGTACTCAGGCCAGAGCCCACAAAATGTTCCTCCCAGAAGTGGGTATTATTCCAACTCTCACAGTCCCCCCTGTGCTTCAGGTGAAGAAACATGGTTTCCTCACATGAAGCAATAACTTTACAGATGCTTATGACTAACTAAGTAGAGGGAATGAAAATAAAGAAAAAGAAATTGAGTGATGCATTGACAAAGGCTAAAGGGGGCATTCCCCTATTAGCAGGTGGACATCACAAACAAAATCTAAAGGGGGCACTCACCTTTAGTAAATAGATATTATAAACACTGTATACAATGTGGAAAATGAAAGCAGGGAAATGTCCATTTGAGTCTTTGGACGTCTTTTCTCTGATGATTCTTGGGATGTCCTCTGGGTGTAGGCATGGAATCAAAGTCTTTTCAGATGTTTCAGATGTATGGATGCTGGTAATCAGTCAGGAAAATTTCCTGCAAAATTGAGCTAAACACGACTTTAAAATAGCTTGGTCAATAATCAAATCAAACAATGAGAGTTCTCAAAAACATGTCTAAGGGAATTCAGAATCTTAGTTGTTACACATGAAACATATAATAAAAACAAAAATTGAAATATTCTCTAAAACTTAATATTACTACAGTCCCCCGTGAAAATGATAAATTGAGAAGACAATTGTGATATTAGTTTAGAAAATAAGTTTTGTCTTTGCTTTGTCACTTTTTGCATCATCTGCCTAATTATACTTATGAGAAATTAAAGAATCTAATACAATTGGTAGTAGATGTCAAGGCCAAATCCAACACTGTATTTATCATGACACCTGAGATAATTATGGGTGTTGCCATAAAAGAACAGAGAAATGATGGGAGATGAGCATTCCCACATTTGAGCAATATATACATCCCATGCAGTATGCCAGGTTTAAAATAGGAGCATACTGTAGAGTAATTACACAGCTGACTCTCATTGAAACTATGGACCCCAGATGGTGAGTTTGTGGAAGCAAAGCCAGCTCTTCAAACTAGCTGAACTGGAATCAAGTTTGTGGTTTGAGTTAGTCTTTGCTAGAGCCAGGGAGCTTATTTATTTTTCTTTTCCCCTATTCCCTTGTCCCTGGATTTATTAACTTGACCTTTGTTGTAAATTTTATTCCCATTAATAAAACCTGGTTTGTTTGTGGAAAAGAGGTTGTTAATCTTCTTTCTCATTGGCCTGGGAGAAATAACTAAACAAAAGGCAATTTGGAAGGGGGGAAACTTTGGACCTAGAGGTCGCTCATTATTTTCTGAACCCCAATATTATGGCAAGCCACCCAATTAACTGTCACCATAATAAATTTGTCCCTTATAGTACCTTAAACTTGACAAATAATTTTCTTCACAATAGCCCAGCAAAGTAAGTACCATAATTTTTGCCATCACCATCTATCAATCATTATCCATCCATCATCATCATCCTCAATCATCATCATTGTCAATTTAGTACACATCTTCATTTAATCCTCCTCATCATCAATCAGTCCTCAACATCAATCAATCCTCATCAACCAATCCTCATCTTCCTCCAATCATCATGAATCTATCAATCAATTAATCCATCATAATCATCATCATTCACCATCCTCTTACATTACTCTTGCCTCAGCTTCAAATTTTTTTTCATAATTACTATTGTTAACTCTTTCCCTCAATCCTATTCTCTTCCCATGATATTTACTCTATTTTCTATCTTCTTTTACCATATCCCTCCTCAAAAGTGTTTTGCTTCTGATGGTCTCCTCCACCACTCTGCCTTCCCTTCTTTCACCCCTCCCTCCTTATCCCCTTCTGCTCCTACTTTCCTGCAGAGTTAGATAGATTACTCCACCCAATTGAGTGTGTATGTTATTCCCTCCTTGAGCCAACTCTGATGAGATTAATTAAGGTCTTTCAGCTAATTCTGATCAGTATAAGGTTCAGTCACTTCCCTGCTCCTCCCCAATCTCTTCCCTGAATCAATAAGCCCTTTCCTTCTTCCTTCATGTGAGATTTCTCCACATTCTACCTCTCCCTTTTCCCCTCCCCCAGTGAATTTCTCACCACCCTCAATTTTACCCTAAAGATGTCATCATGGGGCAGCTAGGTGACACAGTGGACAAAGCACCCACCCTGGACCCAGGAGGACCCAAGCCCAAATCTGGCTTCAGACACAAGGCACTCACCAAACTCAACCTACCCCTTTTTATGCTTCTCTTTCACTTGAAAGACAAATTTTCTATTGAGTTCAGGTCTTTTCATCATGAATACCTGAAAGCCCTGTTTTTTACTGAAGTCCCATCTTTCCCCCTGAAAGATTATACTCAGTTTTTCTAGGTAGATGATTTTTGGTTGTAATCCCAAATCCTTTACCCTCTAGAATATCATATTCCATATCGTGCAAACCTTTAATGTACAAGCTGCTGGATCCTGTGTTATCCTTACCGTAGCTCCAAAGTATTTGAATTGTTTCTTTCTGGCTGTTCGCAATATTTTCTCCTTGACCTGGGAGCTCTGGAATTTGTCTATAATATTCCTGGAAAGTTTTACTTTTGGGATCTCTTTCTGGAGGTGATCAGTGGATTCTTTCAGTTTCTATTTTATCTTCTGCTTCTAGAATATCAGGGCAATTTTCCCTGACAATCTCTTGGAAGATGATGTCAAAGTTCTTATTTTAATCATGGTTTTTAGGTAATATAATAATTTTCAAATTATTTCTCCTTGATCCATTTTACAAGTCAGGAGTTTTCCAAGAAGATATTTCACATTGCCCTCCATTATTTATTCATTTTGATTTGTTTTATTGTGTCTTGGTTTCTCATAAAGTCACTAGCTTCCATTTGTTCAATCCTAATTCTTAGGCAATTATTTTCTTCTGAAAGCTTTTGTATCTCCTTTTTCATTTGGCTTTTCAAGCTGTTGACTTTTGTTTCATGACTTTCCTGCATCACTCTAATTTCTCTTTCCATTTTTTCTTCTATGTCTCTTACTTTATTTTCAAAGTCTTTTTTGAGCACTTCTATGGTATGGCATTCTTTTGTATTAAATACCCATTGTTTGCCTTTGCATTTTCTATTCAGCTTTTTAAAAAACTGAGTTGTTAGAGGAGTTCCTTGTGAATCCACATTTATCTCTACAAATAGCTTCCCTTTTTCTTTCTTGGTCAGTTGGGGGTGCTGTGGATAGAGCACCTTAAAGTCAAGGGGATCCTAGTTCAAATCTGCCCTCAGACACTTACTAGCTTTGTGACACCAGGCAAGTCACTTAATTCTGTTTGCCTTAGTTTTCTCATTTATAACGTGAGCTGGAGAAGGAACTTCTCCAGTATTTTTGCCAAGAAAATGCCCAATGGAATCATGGAGAATAAGACCTGACTGAGACAACTCAACAACATATTTTCTCCTCACTTGAATTGTTTTTGTTTGCATTTCCAGAAATTTCTGGTTTAGGTTTTCTCCTCAGTCTTTGTCTGGTTTTCCTTAGAGAAATGTAGTCCCTAGCATTATAACTATTCTTTCTCCGAATACTTTGCAATCTGCTTTTCCAATATATATGGTCTAACATAAACTAATTCTAATTTTTTTTCTCTTTATTCCAAATTCCAAGATGGAGTGGTAAATTCATTTCAAATTTCCAATTATTTCTACTTCAAAAGCCATTTTCTCCCTATCAGTTTGAGTCATATCTAGAAAAGCAAGTCCCCTGGTTCCCTTTATCTTTTGAAGAATAAATTATAATTAAAACAAAACATTTTCATTTGTTGTGCCTTATGTCCCCTAAACTTATTCTTTATCTTCATTGTCATCCTCACTTCCTCTATTACTAAGTCCTTTCCCAGACTATCACCCTTTCACTTCCTTCACTTTTCTCCATTCCCTATCAACTTGTTGATGAACTAATCCAGCTCTACTCTATCCTCTACCCCTGGCTCCCTTGCTCCCAAGTACTATTATTCCTTCCCAAGCCCCAACTCTTTATTATTCTCATCATTCTCTTTCTTTTCTCTCATTCATGTACAGATAAATGGAGTTGGAAAAAAATAATGAAACCATGATGAATAGATCAACTTTTAATTTTAAATAATCTAATCTGGAACTTCACTGAAAAAAGACAAATATTTTATTTTTCCCTAAGAATTTCACTATCCTATTCTTTTAAGAAGCTCTTCCAAAGCTTTTCATTTGTCCTTAAGCTTCCCACAGAACTCTTCCCTTACCTTCTGAACTCAAGACTTTGTCTCATATTTCACTGGAACTTGATGGGAAACAAATAAACTAATGGCCTTTTTTTACAAATCTGATCCTCCTTGAACTCTGTAGCTTTTGACACTATTGACTAAGCTCTCCTGTTTGATACTGTACCTTCTAGGTTTTCATGACTCTATTCTCTCCTGGATATGATGAGTTCTATCTGTCACACCATTCCTTCTTTATTGTTTTCTTTGCTGGTTCTTCATCTGAATCATGCCTACTAAAAAGCCATCCTGGACCCCCTTTCTTATATAATAAAGCTACTTCAGCCACTCTTCTATGAAATAAGGCATGCCTTTCCATAAACATATTCTAGACACAAGACCCATCACACCAATTCTTGGTAACACCTATATTTGCCTTTTTACATTAGGATCTCTAGTTCAGCTTATGGCCCACTCTTTGTGTGTTGGCATCTGAGAACATGAGTTTTCTTTCTTCTCTCTTATTTATTACTGGTCCCCTCTATCACCATTTTTTCTTCCTTCTTGTTGATAGTTCTTCCCTAGATAAATACTCTAAACTAGATACATTTTCTAGCTATATCTACACAATTTTCTCCCTCCCAATCCTTGTTAGTTAAAATACCTCTTGATCAGATTTACAGTGCTCCAGGAAAATACATTTTTACCATCCCTCATTAGTTTCTGGCCAAAGGCCTACAATTCTTATATTTTTAGGCCATAGTTTAGAACTCCAAATCTCATATACTATCTATCTTCTTAATTCCTTATTCATTTAACAAATATGCATTTTTTGTTTCTGAAACTCCTAGGTGCAGTTGATACCAGTAATACAAACATCACCTGTGACTTCAGGTCTTCATTTTCTATCTAGGACTTCATATTCCTTAGTAATTATAACTTTCTTCTAGCACTATAATGTGTTTTAACATGATGCTAAAGGAATAAATCATCAGTCACCAAACATTTTTAAGTGCTTGATATTTGCCAGGAACTATGCTAAGTGCAGGTGATACAAAAGAGACAAAAACACAGACTCTGCCCTCAGGCAGCTTATATTGAAATGGGGGAGACAACATAAAAATAATCATGTACCTATGTACAAGATATATACAACGTAATAGAAGGTAATCTCAGAGGGAAGTCATTTGGTTTTGACTCATTCAAGGAATGGTTATGAAGTCAGCCAAAGAAGGAAACAAAGCAACCTAGTTTTAATGAGTAGATTTTATTTAGCACAATGTCTCCCAAAAACCAGGGTCATCTGGAGGACATCTCTATCTTTAGGGAATCTATATTCCATGTCCTTCTGTGACAATGGGTCAAAACTTTAGTTAGAACATCTCCTTCCTTTATGTATCATTTGGTATGTTAATCAAAGAATGATTACAGAGCTATCTCTTTTGGTTTGTGTATTAAGGAATCCTATGTGTGTATGCATAAGAAATAGCTTTTTTTTTTTTTTTTGCGGGGCAATTGGAGTTAAGTGGCTTGCCTAGGGTCACACAGCTAGTAAGTGTTAAGTGTCTGAGGCCGGATTTGAACTCAGGTCCTCCTGAATCCAGAGCCAGTGCTCTATACACTGCACCACCTAGCTGCCCCAAGAAATAGCTTCTTAAAGGAGATCATTATGGATTGAATTTTGGTTCCAGTGAAGCAAATGCTTTTAAAATAGCTAATAAACAACCACAATGAAATCTTGTATTCTCTTTCTCTCTCTTTCTCTCTTTCTCCCTTTCCCTCTCTCTCTCTCTCTCTCTCTCTCTCTCTCTCTCTCTCTCTCTGTCTCTCAGTGAAGCAAAGAGGATTAAGTGACTTGCCCAAGGCCACACAGCTAGTAAGTGTCAAGTGTTTGAGTCCAGATTCAGGCCCTCCTGAATCAAGGGTCAGTTCTTTATCCACTAGGCCACCTAGCTGCTGCCCCCCTTTTTTTGTATTCTCTCTTTATTAAATCTAATGTATAACTATGAAGAATGGTTGACTATAGAATATAATTTATAAAAGTCTACTTGTTGCCTTCTCATTCTGTTATCAAAAATACTGTTAAGGGTAGGCAGAGCCAAGATAGTGGAGCAGTGGTAGTACTCAAACTCTTCCAAAATTTCCCTCCAAACAACTATAGAATAATCCTTTAAATTACTACAAAAGGTCAAGGTGAGATATTATTTCAGCCCATGAGAGCTTAGGAGGTTGGTAAGAAAAGTCTGTGATACTGCGGTAGCAGCCAGGAGAGAATTCATAAAGAGGAAACACCAGCAGTGGACCTTGAGGCAATTGTAACAGTTGGAGCCAAAGTTTTAGGTGTCTCAGCCTAGAGATAGTGAGGGAGTTGGACAAGTGGTCAGAAAGAGATTATAGAAGTCCTTTGTTAGCACAGAGTACAGGACCCTATTATATTACCCATACACAGTTCTGAATCTCATTTCCAAGGTACAGTTCTAGAATAAAGGGTACCAGGAGCTCTAGTCACAGTTCCAAGGCAGAGAGGAACATTAGCACTTGTAGATGCAGAGAATCAGGGGCCCTTCTTGGGTAAAGACAGGAGCAAGGAAAGACCAGAACAAAAAAGCAACAATCACAGATCTCCCAAGATCACAACTATCTTGAAGCACTAAAAACTCACAGATCCCACAAACCAACTCTGAAATCAGCAGCCCATAAAACGTGAAGCTTGGGACAATGACCACATTCCCCAACCTGGGATCAAAGCCCAAAGTTAACATAAAGTTAAATTTAAAACAAATAGGATAAAGAAGCAAAAAAGCTAAAAAAAAAAAAAAAGAACTTAACCACAAAAAGCTACAATGATAACAGGGAAGATCAGGACACAAATCCAGAAGAAGAAAGCTTTATCAAAAGTGGTACAAGCAAAGCCCCAAAGAAAAAAATGTAAATTGGACAGAAACTCAATAAGAATTTCTTGAAGAGCTCAAAAAGGAATTTAAATATCAAGTAAGAGAGGTAGAGGAACAAATGGGACGATAAATGAAAATTATAAAATAAGAATCAACAGCTTGGTAAAAGAAGCACAAAAAACACTGAAGAAAATAAGCCCTTAAAATCAGAAATGGCCAAATGGAAAAAGAGGCACAACAACTAATTGAAGAAAAGACCTTCTAAGAAACCAGAATTGACCAAATGGAAGGGATGGGGGTGTAATGAAAGGATGTTTAATTCCTTAAAAATTACCAAGTAGAAGTTAAAACATCAAGAAACAATAAAACTAAATCAAGAGAATGAAAAAATAAAACAAAATGTGAAATAGAGTTGTACCTTAGCACTCATCAGCTTTGAAACACATTGAATTTGGTATTCAATGGATTCTGATGAGAAAAACAAATGCTTTAGCAGTCAATACTTGCTTAGCATCTGTTGCACTTGCTAAAACCTGTATGAGTCAAGAGAGCACCCTGCATTCCATCTCTCTGGGTGAAACAAAGATTGATGCATTAGTGTCACAGTAGCTTGTGCTCACTGCAGAACCCCACATATTTCTACCATGTACTTTACTGTGCTTTTGTTTTTCATTTCAAGCTTATTTTTTGTTATTACAAATCATCATGACTATGTAGATGACTATGTAAAGACTGAGGGTTTTATTCCCCAACAAATCTTCAATTGTTATGAGACTGGTATATTTTGAAAGAAAATTCCTAACAACACATGTATAACATATTGAATAACTTGCCTTCTTAAGGTGGGGAGGTGGGGAGGAAGCAAGAGAATTTGGACCAAAAAGTTTTTTAAATGGACATCAAAATTGTTTATCTATGTAATTGGTGAAAATAAAATTCCAAAAAAATATTAAAGGGGCAGCTAGATGGCACAGTGGATAAAGCACTGGCCATGGATTCAGGCGGACCTGAGTTCAAATCCGGCCTTGATACTTGACACTTACTAGCTGTGTGACCCTGGGAAACTCAAATAACCCTCATTTCCTCATAAAAATATATTTAAAAAAGAATTATCAGACTACTGAAAGCCATGATAAAAAAAATAGAACTTAAACATCATCTTCTAAGACCATATCAAGGAACACTGCTCTGATATCCTAGAACAAGAGGATAAAATAAAAATAGAAAGAATTCACAAATAACCTCCTGAAAGAGATCATAAAATGAAATTTTCCAGGAATAGTTGGTCAAATTCTAGCACTCCCAGGTGAAGGAGAAAATTTTTCAAGCAGCCAGAAATATTGTGGAGTCACATTCAGGATAACCCAAGATTTAGCAGTTTCTACTTAAAAGTATCAAAGAACTTAGAATATGGTATTCTAAGGGTAAAGGAGCTTGGATCATAACCAAGAATCACCTACCCAGCAAGACTGGACATTCAGTGGAATAGAAGACTTTCAAGCATTGCTGGTGGAAACAAAAAACAGAACTGACATTTGACTTTTTTTTTAAGTGAGGCAATTGGGGTTAAGTGACTTGCCTAGGGTCACACAGCTACTAAGTGTTAAGTGTCTGAGACAGGATTTGAACTCAGGTACTCCTGACTCCTGGGCCTGTGCTCTATCCACTGCATCACCTAGCTGCCCAACATTTGACTTTCAAATAAAGGATTCAAGAAAAGCATAAAATGGTAATCAGGAAAGAGAAATCCAAAGGGATTCAATAAGGGATTCTTACATGGGAAGATAATAATTGTAAATTCCTAAGAACTTTATCATTATTAAGGCAGTTAACAGAAGTATATATAGAAGACAAAGATGTGAATTGTATGTAATGAGATGAAATCCAAGAAATAAAATTAAAGGGTGATAAAGTGGGATGTACTGGAAGAAGGGGGAAGGAAGAGGTAGAATGGGGCAAATTATCTCATATAAAAGTGGTGCAAAAAAGCTTTTACAGTGGAGGAGAAGACAGGGGGTGGCAGGCAATGCTTGAATTTGCTCTCATTATAATTGGCTCAAAGAGAGAATAACATGCACAGTTAGTTTCTTGCTCTGCAAGAAAATAGGAGGGGAGGAGATAAAATTGGGACCTGGTTAGGAGGGTGTAATGGGAAAGTTGGTAGATGGAAGCAAAAGACTTTTATGCAGAAATAAGATGAAAGAAGAGAGAAAAAACAAGGGGAAAGAGGATGGGATGAACTCACACATAATATGGAAAGAGAATAGATGAAAAACCAGAATCCTACAATATGTTGTTTACAAGAAACACACTTGAAGCAGAGAGACATACAGAGTAAAGGTAAGGGGCTAGAGCAGAATCAATTGTACTTTAGCTGATGGTAGCAATAATGATCTCAGTGAAAGCAGAAGCAAAAATAGATCTAATTACAAGAAAAAATCAGGGAAAATATATTTTACTAAGACTATGAAGTAATGTCAATATTAAACATATATGTACCAAATAGTATAGTATTCAAATTCCTAAAGGAAACATTAAATAAATTATAGGAGGGAATAATAAAACCATAGTAGTGGGGGACCTTAACTTTCTGCTCTTAGCACTAAATAAGTCTAATCACAAAATAAACAGGAAAAAAATTAAGAAGATGAATAGAATTTGGAAAAGTTACCTGTGATAGCCCTCTCGAAAAAAAAAAAGAATGGGAGAAAAAAGGAATATAGCTGGGGCAGCTAGGTGGCACAGTGGATAAAAAAACCAGCCCTAAATTCAGGAGGACCTGAGTTCAAATTCAGAATCAGACACTTTTGTGACCCTGGGCAAGTCACATAACCCTCATTGCCCCACCAAAAAAAAAAAAAAAAAGGAATATAGCTTTTCTCAGTGATACGTGTTACCTATCATAAAATTAAATGTGTAATATAGCATTAACACCTCACAACCAAATGCAGAAAGCACAAATATTAAATGCATCCTTTTCTGATCATAGTGCAATAAAAATTATCAGAAACAAAGGGCCTTGGAACCATAGATTAAAGACTAAATAATCCAGTCCTAAAGAATGAGTGGTTCAAAAAACAAATCATAGAAATGATAACTTCATTAAAGAAAATGACAACAATGAAAATACATACCAAAATTTATGGATACAGTCAAAGAAGTACTTAGGAGAAAATTTAAAATTCTATACATCAATTAAATAGAAAAAGAACAAATCAATTAATTGGGCATGCAACTAAAAAAAACATGAGAAAAAGAACAAATTAAATATTTCAAATTGAACCCTAATTGGAAATCTTGAAAAAATTAAAGGAGAGATTAATAAAATGAATGTAAGAAAACTATTAAATTAATAAACAAACCTAGGAATTGGTTTTAGGGGACAAATAACAAATAGTTCACTGGTTAATTTGATAAAAAAAGGCAAAAAACAAATTACCAATATAAAAAATGAAAAGAGTGAATTTAGCTCAAATGAAGATGAAATTACCATTCTGTCCAACAATATGCCAATAAATCTAACAATCTAAGCGAAATAGTTGTATAATTACAAAAATATAAATTGCCCAGATTAGAAGAGGAAATAGAATGTGTTAATAAGCATATCTTAGAAAAAAGAAATTAAAAATCCATCAATGAGCTCCTGGGGAGGGGAGAAGGGGGAGACAGGGGGCATGAGGACCACATGGATACAAAAGTGAATTCTACCAAACACTTAAAGAACAATTAATTCTAATATTATATAAACTTATTTTGAAAAATAGGCAAATAAAAGAATCCTAGCAAATTCTTTTTTTAATGATACAAATATGGTGCTGACCACTAAACCAGGAAGAGCAAAAACAGAGAAAGAAACTACAAACCAATTTCCCTAATGAATTTTGATGCAAAAAATTAAAACACACAAGGAGATTACAGCAATACATCTCAAAGATCATATACTATGAACAGGTAGAATTTATACCAGGAATGCAGGACTGGTTCAATATTATGAAAATTTTCAGGAAAAAAATCTGGTGCTGGCCAAGAAATAGAGGAGTGGATCAGTGGAATAAATTAATTACACAATACTCAGTAGTAAATGATCTTTGTAATCTAGTGTTTGATAAATTTAAATATGTAAGCTTTTGAGATAAGAACTCACTATTTGACAAAAATTGTGGGGAAAACTGGAAAGCAGTTTAGCAAGAAACTAAGTATGGAGCAACATTTCACACCATATGCCAAGATAAGATCAAAATGGATACATGATTTAGACATAAAAGGTGGTATCAGAAGCAAATTAGGGGAGGAAATAAATTTTTATCTTTTGGATCTTTACATAAAGGTAGAATTTATGATCAAACAAGAGTTAGGGAGCATTATGACATGTAAAATCTATGGTTTTGATTACATTAAATTTAAAAGATTTTACACTAACAAATATAGCCAAGACTAGAAGGAAAGCAAGAAATTGGGGGGGGGGGATTATAGTAAGTTTCTCTGATAAAGGCCTCATTTCTCCCATATATAGAGAACTGAGTCAAATTTATAAGAATGCAAATCATTTCCCAAATAATGAATGGCAGAAATATACAATCAGGCAGTTTTCAGAAGAAGAAATCAAAGCTATTGTCATATGAAAAAATACTCTAAATTACTGTTGATTAGAGAAAATCAAATTAAAACAATTCTGAGGCACCCCCCTCATATATCAGATTGGCTAATATGACAGAAAAGGAAAATGGCAAATGTGGAAAAATCAGAACACTAGTGCACTCTTTGTTGAGTTGTGAAATGGAAAAAACCACTACATCCAAAAGGCTATAAAACTGCATACCATTGGAACCAATAATACCACCACTGTATCTGTATCCCAAAGAGATCCAAGAAAAAGGAAAAGAATGTATATGTATAAAATATTTATACAGTTCTTTTCATGATGGCAAAGAATTGGAAACTGAGAACATTCCTATCACTTGGGGAATGGCTAAACAATTTTGATATACAATTGTGACCAGTTCCTATTGTACTATAAGAAATGTTTAGCAACATGTTTTCAAGAAAACCTGCAAAGACTCATATGAACTGATTTAAAGTGAAATGAGATGAACCAGGACAACATTTTACATAGTAACAGTCATATTGTATGATGATTAGCTGTGAATGTCTTGTCTATTTTGATCAACACAATGATCCAAGATAATTCCAAATGACAAATGATGAAAAATGCTATCTACCTCCAGAGAACTGTTAAAATCTTAGTGCAAATGGAAGCATAATTTTTTACTTTATTTTTCTTGCTTTTTTTTAAATATACCTAATATGGAACTGTATTTTGCACTTCAGATATATTATTGATATCACATTTATTGCCTTGTAAATTGGCAGTAGAGGGGCAGAAGGGAGAAAATTTGGAATTCAAAATTCTTAAAAAAAGAATGTTATAAATAAATTATACACACATGTATTTTACAAAGGATTCTCTTACGATACAATTTGCTCATTTTCATATAGATTTTATGGAGAAAGGAAAGTAGGAATAGAAGTCAGGAGTTATGAATGTACTTGTGACTACCTTTTTCAGTAGTAATATTCTATGACGTTTAAAAATCATTCACCATATTTCCCTCTTTCAGATATATTGAACATAAATGCCTGAACATCTGAAAAATTTTGTTGCTTCAAGTACAAATTTCTCTATGTATAGTGGGGACTGGCCCAGCTGCTCTTCTTCTTCTTGTCTTCTCTATTGCCATTTAGACTTCCACATTTAGCACATTAGCAACTGAGATATTAAAGTCCAAATGCAGTGGTTCCATTGCCATTGATGAAGAAAATAGTGTATTTTAAAAAATAGAAATGCTGACATCTGTTCCACTTCTGTTTGTTGTTGTCCTCCTTTTTTCAAATCTTCAAATGCTCTTGGGATGATATGATTTAATTGAGTTTCATGTCAAACTTTCTGTAATCTCTCATCATTGCCCCTCACTTCTTGCTCTTTTATGAGGCAATATTGCATATAATCTTTATCCATGTCCATCACAAGTTTGTTTGTTTGTTTAATGAAAATCTTTTAAAATATCTTTTGCTTTTGGGTGCCATGACAATTTGCTCAGTAAATAGATCAAGTTTCTGTTGACTAAGCATGTTTATGGGAGTATTTTGGATTCTTCTTTGTGGTGATTATTTTAGATCACTTTAGTTTCTGTAGGAAATGGTGGTAATTTGTATTGTTGTTTTTCCTTTGTCCCTGTTCCTATTGTCCCCCACCTTTTTTTGTTTCTACATCTTATTTGAATAGGTCAAATACAATCAATTCTAGTAGCTTTCTTTTGCCCCTAGAACCAAATATAAAATCTTTTATTAACTTCCCAAACCCTTTATAAGGTGGCCTCTCCGTGACTTTTTATTCTTGTTATATCTAATTCCCCTCCATGTACACTACAAGACTCTAACTCTGGTCTGTTTCTTGTCCCTCATACAAAATTCCATTTCTCAACTCTGTGTATTTTCCCTGACTGTTCCCCATCCATGGAATGTATTTCCTCCTCTTTTCCACTTTTTTGCCCCTCAGGCTCACATCAGGTATCAGCTAAAGCCCAAGCTTTTCCAAGAAACCTTTACTGGGCTTTGTTAATGTCAATTTCTTCCCTCTGAAATTAACTACAATTTATCTGATATTTATATCTTATTTGAACGAGGTCATTTGGATGTGATCTCCCCCATTAGATTGGAAGAATTTTGAGAGTAAGAGGCTATTTTATTTTTCAGTTTCAGAAATAAAGCCAATATCAACAACTAGTCTTTTCCTATCTTTTAATATATACTCAATTTCATTTTTGTGATATAGTTCAGTGTTCACTATGCCATCATCTTCTCTTATTTTAATTAATATTTTATTTGTAATTCTTAAACTTTAAAATTTTTTTAAAATTTATTTTAGTTTTCAACATTTGTTTAGAAAAGATTTCCAATTTCCAATTTTTCTCTCTCCCTCCCATCCCTCCCCCCCTCCCCTAGACAGCAGGCAATTTGATATAGGTTTTATATTCCACCATAGAGTCCATATTCCACCATTGCCCCTAAGCACTGCTTTGGCTGTATCCCATAAATTTTGGTATGTTGTCTCATTATTGTCATTCTCTTGGATAAAATGATTATTCTTATGATTTGTTTTTTTACCCACTCATTCTTCAGAATGAAATCATTTAGTTTCCAATTGATTTTCAGTCTACCTTTCCCTGGCTCTTTATTACATGTAATTTTTATTGCATCATGATCTGAGAAGGATGAATTTACTCTTTCTACATTTGACTGTGATGTTTTTGTGTCCTAATACATGGTCACTTTTTGAAAATGTGCCATGTACTGCTGAGAAAAAGTTATATACCTTTCTATCCCCATTCAGTTTTCTCCAGACATCTATCATGTCTAAATTTTCTAGTATTCTATTCACCTCTTTCAATTCTTTCTTATTTATTTTGGGGCTAGATTTATCTAATTCTGAGAGGGGAAGATTCAGATCCCCCACTAGTATAGTATTACTGTCTATTTCCTCTTGTAACTCATTTAACTTCTCCTCTAAGAATTTGGATGCTATACCACTTGGCGCATACATGTTTAATATTGATATCACTTCATTATCTATGGTACCTTTTAGCAAGATGTAATTTCCTTCCTTATCTCTTTTAATGAGATCTATTTTTGCCTGCGCTTTGTCTGAGATAAGGATTACTGCCCCTGCTTTTTTTTTTACTTTAGCTGAAGCAATTATATATTTTGCTCCAGCCTTTTACTTTTACTCTGTGTGTATCTCTCTGCTTCAAATGTGTTTCCTGTAAACAGCATATTCTAGGATTCTGCTTTTTAATCCACTCTGCAATTCACTTCTGTTTTATGGCAGAGTTCACCCATTCACATTCACAGTTATTATTACTAGATGTCTATTCCTCTCCATTCTATTTGCCCCCTTTCTACATTCCTCCTTTCTTTCACCCTGTTCCATCTCACCAACCTCTTGCTTCTTATCCCTGCCTCCCCCAATCTGCCTTCCCTTTTTATCACCCCCTCCCTGTTCTTTACCCTTTTCTCCCTTGCTTTTCCCTCCCTTCTATCAGTCCCCCCCTTTCCCCTTACCCTTTTACTTCCCTACAGAATAAGCTAAGTTTCTTTATCCAAATGAATGTATATGTTATTCCCTCTTTTAATCAAATCTAGTGAGAGTAGGGTTGAAACAATGTTCACTCCTCCCTTCTTTGCCTCTATTGTAATAGGTTTTTTTTCACCTCTTCATATGATGTAATTCACCTCATTCCACTTCCCCTTTACTCTTCTCCCCATCAATTCCCTTTTTAAGTCCTTAATTTTCTTCATATCATCACATCAAAGACAGTTTATATTTATACCCTCTTTGTATAATCCTTCTGTTTGCCCAAATACATAGAACCATCTCAAGAGTTATAAGTATTATCTTCCTGTGTAGGGATGTAAACAGTTTAACCTTATTGAGTACCTTCTCTCTCCCCCCCCCCATTTATCTTTTTAAACTTCTCTTGAGTCTTGTATGTTAAGATCAAATTTTCTATTGAGACCTGGTCTTTTCATCAGGAAACCTTGAAAGTCCCCAATGTCATTGAATGTCCATCTTTTCCCCTGAAATAGAATGCTCAGTTTTGCTGGGTAACAGATTCTTGGCTGCAATCTAAGCTCCTTTGCCTTCCAGAATATCATATTCCAAGCTTTGTGATCCTTTAGTGTTGAAACTGCCAGGTCCTGAGCAATCCTGACTGTGGCTCCATGATACTTAAAGTGCTTCTTTCTGGCTGCTTGGAGTATTTTCTCCTTCACCTGATGATTCTGGAATTTGGCTACAACATTTCTTGGAGTTTTCCTTTTGGGGTCTCTTTTGGAAAGTGATCGGTGGATTATTTCGATGATGATTTTATCCCCTGATTCTATAATATCAGGGTAGTTCTCCTTAATGATTCCCAGTAATATGGTGTCTAGACTCATTTTTCTGATCATGGCTTTCAGGCAGTCCAATGATTCTCAAATTGTCTCTCCTGTATCTGTTTTCCAGGTCAGTTGTCTTTCCAATGAATTATTTCACATTTTCTTCTTTTTTTCATTCTTTTGATTCTGCTTGACTGATTCCTGTTGTCTCATGGATTCATTACCTTCCAACTGTCCAATTTTAATTTTTAAGGCATTGTTTTCTTCAATGAGATTATGTACCTTTTTTCCCCCATTTGAATTTGTTAAGGAATTGTTTTCTTCAGTCAATCTTTGTGCTTCCTTTTCTAAGTTGCTGACTCTTTGTGCTTCCTTTTCCAAGCTGCTGATTCTTTTTTTCATAATTTTCTTGTGTTGCTTTCATTTCTCTCCCCATTTCTCTCAATTGATTTTTACAGTCCTTTTTGAGCTCTTCCAAGAAGACTTTTTGTTCTTGAGACCAATTCATCTTCCCTCTTTAGTCTTCACATGTACGTAATTTGCAAGTATTGTCCTCATCTGAATTTGTGTTTGCCTCTTCCCTGTTGATACAGAAACTCTCAATAGTGAGAGCTCTTTTTTGCTTCTTACTCATACTGCAGCTTTTTTTTCTTTTTAAAATTGAGGTCTGTTCCTGGGGAATGTGGTAATAAAATGAAAGTTTTTAACAGTCGGTTAGCGATAATGGAAAGACGCCAGTTTTTGTCCATGGTTTGCTTATGATGGTGACTATGTAGAGCACAATTACTAGGCACAGTCCAGTTTCATCCTCTCTCCCTTCTAATATAACCTAATTTAACCGAATGTGTTTTCTTTTTGTCTCACTTAGTTGAACTCACCTGTGGCCTAGCATAATCACTGGCTGTCTTGGAACCATAAGATATGGTATGATAATCTTTCCATAACATTTTCAGGTATCATGAATACATACTAAATTTGGCTTTGATCCAGACACATGGTGGTAAAAAGTGTTATAGATTGCATAACTACCTCAACCCTCTATTTGATAAAGGAGGGAATGTAATGGAATTTATTAATTTGATCGTTGACAATGCTGTTTACAAAAAACACATTTGAAGCAGAGAGATACACACAGAGTAAGGGTAAAAATCTGCTTCTATTGCCATAAACTGGGACATATTTTGCTGAAATGCAGAAGTAGACAGCAAGATATTAATATGAGATGTGGAGATTTTAGATATCAAAATAAAAAATGCTCTAGTATCCAATTTTAAATCTCACAGTTATCAGTGTCACTGTTTCAAGCTACTTGTGCTGGGGGATAGAGGCTGTGTCACTGGCTTTCTACTCTGAGATCTCTATGGCTTGTGGATTTCTCCCCGTCCTGGCCCTGCTAGCTGTGTGCTGGGATCGGTAGGCCTGGTCGTGACTGTCCTAAGGGTGGCTGTCCAGCTGGCAACCTGCCCTCCCAGCTGGTGCAGGTGGGTTTTGCCACTGTCCTGCTGCACCACCAGCTTGTTGAGCCAGGATGCAGGGGCCTCAGTTTTTTGACTGTGGCCCAAAGCTTCCTGCTGACTTGCCCCAACCCCCTCTGCACTGTGCTGTACCTCCCTTTTGCCCCAGTGAGACCCACCTTTCCTGAAGTCTTCTAAATTATCTCTGGTTGGAAGACTGTGTCTCTTTCTCTCTTTGCAGGTTCTGTAGTTTCAGAATCCATCTAGAGGCTTGATTTAATGTTCTTTTTTAGGAAAAAGAAGGGGAGCTTAAGGGATTTGCTGGCTACTCTCTGCCATCTTAGCTCTGCCCCCCCTTAAAATTTTTTTTTTAATTTTGAGTTCCAAATTCTCCCCCTCCTTCCCTCTCATCCTTCCTCATTACAAAGGCAAGCAATTTGATATAGATCATTCATGTATAGTCATGCATATTTCCATATGTCAAGTTGCAAAACAAAACAAACAAAAAAAGAAAAAAAAGATTTGTTTTTTTAAACATGCTTCATGCTGTATTTAGAGTCAATCAGTTCTTTCTCTGGTAATTTTTAATCATGACTCCTTTGCAATTGTCTTAGATTTTGTATTGCTAAGAATAGCTGAGCCATTCATATTGCTGTTATTGTGTACAATGTTCTCCTGCTTCTGCTCACTTCACTTGGCATCAGTTCATGTAAGTCTTTCCAGGTTTTTCTGAAAGCATCCTGCTTAACATTATAGCACAATAGTATTGTCTCATAATAATATACCACAGCTTGGTCAGCTGTTTCCCAATTGTTTGACATCCAATCAATTTTCCTTTCCTTTTTTTTTTTTTTGGCCACTACAAAAAGTGTTGCTATAAAAACTTTTATACATATAGGTCCTTTTCTTTAAAAAAAATCTCTTTTAGATACAGAACTAGAAGTAGTATTGCTGGGTCAAAGAGTATGCAAAGTTTTATAGCCTTTTGGGCATAGTTTCAAATTGCTCCCCAGAATGTTTGGATCAGTTGACAACTCCACCGTTAGTGCTTTGGTTGCTGTTGCTATTGTTCAATTGTTTCAGTCATGCCCAATCCTTCATGCCCCTATTTGGAGTTTTCTTGCTTGAGAAATGATTATTAATAACTGATATCTTGAGGGAGATTCAGATTTTCCTCCCTTTCTTTCAATAATTCCTACATTTTGTCCTGAAAGACTGATAAGATTTTACTGATAAGATTGCATTTAACTCTCTTCATCTTGGTCAGTCCCCACCCAACCATGCATTCTTTGAATTGATAGCCTAAAGCTATAGGTGATCTTGCATAACCCTTCATTTGAATATAGCCTGCCTTTGATTATATTATCCAATTATATTCCATTACTGTTTGATAAATCACCTACTGTTTTATGGGCATATAAGCTGTAAGTCAGCATTATGATTGTCTCTTGTCTTAGAGAGATGGTCAAACTATCATCCTTTTATTAATAACCTTCTGGCCTTACTAATAAAATGATTAAATTACCCAGAAATATCTCTCTCAACTTTTTAATCATCACACTTGGCAAATTTACTGGAGTGGTCTGTCATTTCCTCCTCCAGCTCATTTTACAGATGAGAAAACAGGTAATCAGGGTTACATGACTCCCTCAGAGTCACAAAACTAGTATCTGAGACCATATTTGAACTCAAAAAGATGAGCCTTCCTTACTCCAGATCCAACATTCTATCCATTGTACCATCTACCTGCCAACAGTGCATTAGTGTCCCCATTTTCTCACATCTCCTCCAAAATTTGTCATTTTCCTTTTCTGTTGTATTAGTTTATCTGGTAGGTTTGAGCTGAAAGCTCAGAGTTTTTCCAATCTGAATTTCTCTAATCAATAGGGATTTAGAGAATTTTTTTAATATGACTATAGATTGCTTTGATTTTTTATCTAAAAAATTGCCTCTTCATATCCTTTGGTCATTTATCAATTGGGGAATATTTGTATTCTTATAAATTTGAAGTAGTTCACTAAATTTTTGAGAAATTAGACCTTTATCATAGAAACTTTCTGTAAATCTCATCTTCCCCATGTACCTCCACCCATTTTCTGCTTCCTTTCTAATCTTGTCTGCATTGATTGTTTATTGTGCAGGTCAAATAAGACTGTATAAACAACACTTTGTAAACCTTAAAATGTTGTATATTACCAGGTATAACTACATAAAGGCCTGTGACGAGGAATAAGGATTGAACTTGCTTTGACTGGCCCCATGCAAAAGACTAGGACCAATAGGAAGAAACTATAAGAAGGGAGATTCCCCTGTTGTATGAAGAATTCTTTAACATTAGAAGTCATCCAGGGGGCAGCTAGGTGGCACAGTGGATAAATCACTGGCCCTTGATTCAGGAGGACCTGAGTTCAAATCTAGCCTCAGACACTTGACACTGACTAGCTGTGTGACCCTGGGCAAGTCACTTAACCATCATTGCCCCTCAACAAAACAAAACAAAATAAAATGTTAGAAGCCATCCAATGACAGGACAACCAAGGTGAAGTGTCCCTTGTCACTGGAGGATTCAAGTAGAATCTAGAGGGCCTTTTTCAGGGGTCCTTTGGAGAGGATTTCTGCAAATTGTTCTGGCTAGCCTTTTAGATCCTTCATGCATCCTATATGTCTTTAACCATTGTATATTCTTAGTACCACAAACTTCCCATGGCCATGTTTATTTTAATTTTTTAAAGGATTAAAATGTCAGCTGTGTGTCTTAACATTTTCCAAATGTTTACTAGTTATGTAAAATCCATTCAGAAAAGCAAAGTCACCACATTGTCTTTGAAGAGGGCTTTCAATTTTACAATGTCACCTGCCAGGAAAAATAGTTAGGTAAATAATGCGTCTCAAAGTAAATATAAATAGAGATTTAATTTATCTTTTTACTGGTCTGGGTCCATATGGCTGCCAAAGCTACTCAGCATAATCTCTAAAAACAGGAAAATAATTTATTTTTGAAAACAATTTGGAATTATGTAAGAGAAGTTAATAAGTAATTTTTACTTTTATCTAACCATCCCATGATGTGGTTTATACCATAAGGAAGTCAAGGGCATAAAGGTCTCATGTATCCTAATGTGGTGAGAGCAGCATTCTCTATGACAGCAAAAATGCCAGAAACAAATTATTTGTCCAGTGATTGGGGGATGGCTGAGTAAACTTTCATATATGAATTTGGTGGGATATTATAGCACCATAAGAAAAAATGAATAGGAAGGGTCAAGAGAAAAATGAAGGTGTTTGTGAACTGATTACAAAATTACAAAAATTATAAAAACAGAGCCACAAGAACAATGTATACAATGTCTAAAGTAATATAAATTATGACAATATGACTAATGCTTTAAAAAAGAATAAGAAGGGGGGCAGCTAGGTGGCACAGTGGATAGAGCACCGGCCCTGGATTCAGGAGTACCTGAGTTCAAATCTGGCCTCAGACACTTAACACTTACTAGCTGTGTGACTCTGGGCAAGTCACTTAACCCCAATTGCCTCACTAAAAAAAAAATTTAAAAAAAAAGAATAAGAAGGGGGCAGCTAGGTGGTGCAGTGGATAGAGCACTGGCCCTGGAGTCAGGAGTACCTGAGTTCAAATCCGACCTCAGACACTTAACACTTACTGGTTGTGTGACCCTGGGCAAGTCACTTAACCCCAATTGCCTCACCAAAGAAGAAGAAGAAGAAGAAGGAAACCTTCCTCCCTGTTAAGAAATGGTATGAAAGTAACATGTGATACCTGTCACAATCACTATATTAGATGCTTTTACTTAACTTTTTTTTTTTTTTTGCTGGACAATGAGGGTTAAGTGACTTGCCCAGGGTCACACAGCTAGTCAGTGTCAAGTGTCTGAGGCCAGATTTGAATTCTGGTCCTCCTGAATTCAGGGCCCATGCTTTATCCACTGCACCTCCTAGCTGCCCCCTACTTAACTATTTTTTATGGGAAGGTATTGTAAGGGATGTTTATTGGAAAGATATTGATGTGTCAGAACAAAATGTATCAATAAAAGTCTAGTCATACTAAAACAGAAAATGAGGTGGGGGGCAATGAAGGGATAACTGAGAGGACTTGGGTTTTAAAGGATGGGTAGGAATTTAACAGACAATGGAGGAGGTAGTTCAATGCTGGTACAGGAGACCATGTGAGGAATGGCACTAAGGTTAAGAGTGAAATATTGCTGATTTCATTTCTAGCTTTTAAAATTATGTATTCTGTATTCTACAGTCCTACTCACTTCCCTTCTAACTCTCTTCCAAGCATCTATGAATTTCGCCTTTAGAAACCTAAAAACAAGACCATGCCAATTGCAGTTTGTATATTTTGTTCTCTAGATGTCAGGACTGGTCTAGCATGGAATTTAGTGATATTTATTGAATTTAGTGGTAAAGGTCTGGCTGTTCAGCATAATATGGAATGCATTCTTTTTTTTTTTTTTTTAGTGAGGAAATTGGGGTTAAGTGACTTGCCCAGGGTCACACAGCTGGTAAGTGTTAAGTGTCTGAGGCTGGATTTAAACTCAGGTACTCCTGACTCCAGGGCCAGTGCTCTATTCACTGCGTCACCTAGCTGCCCTGATATGGAATGCATTCTAAGGAGGTACTTCATAGTGTAACCTACATGGTTAGACAGCTGAGCAACAGGATCCCATATACTGTAAGGAATTTTATGGGTTGTAGCTCAATACAAATTTGTCTACAAAGCCAACAAGATACCTTGACTGGTTCTTAGCTTTCACTGAAGGGTCACCTTTAAGATGCCAGGATAGATACTTCTTGTTCCCCATCAACTTGTTTTCTCTGTGGTTCAAATTCATGTACTTCTGGCCTTCAGATTTCTGGATTTCTGGTCTTAATTTCTCTTCCTTTGTGGTTAGACTCATTCTCCTGATAGTCATCTGGTTCTGTGATGTTCCATCTTGAGTTCTCTTCCTGGTTTCTTCCTTAAGCTTTAGCACTAACCTGCCCTTCCCTCTCCAAAAAACTATGTATTCTGTATATTGTAACCATTAGCCCTTCTTCCAGCTCTTGACTTGCTGATTTTTCATAAATTAAATCACATCACACTGTGGATTGATAATATCCTAATGTGCTACTATTGGAAAAAGGATTTGTATTTTTAAAAGAGTCTCTTGGAGATAATGCCTTAAGCCAAATTAATGAAATTTTGAATGGTGGAAAAATTGCTGGGGCTCTGTCAAGTCAGTGAAGAATTTTTAAAAAAATCTTCAGATTACTACATACATCATAATCTCCTCCATCTGTAACTTAGTGATGTGGGGACGGAGGCAATTTGATGTTGTGGGAAGAGTGCTAGTCCAGACTATCAGTAACAATGTATGAACTTGGGCAAGTTACTTTTCCTTTCTAAATGTCATTTTCTTCATCTATACTATGTAAAATAAGAAAAATAATGAGCACAGTTCCTAATACACAATAGACAAGTAATAAGTATTTGCTAACTGAGGATTTATTGATAAAAGACCAATATGTTTGACCAGAATTAAAAGGAATCTGTACAGACCCAGGAGAATGTTGAGCTATTTAGTTATAGTCTATTATTCTTACTCTGGTTCACCTCCAAACTGAATATCTCCAAAGTAGATATAGAGGTCAAATTACCCACCGATCAAATAAGAAACATTTTGTAAAACATGTTATAAAAATGTAAGGGATTCCTTTAAGTACAAACAGCCTCAGAACAAATAACATTTACCTTTCACCTAATGAAGAGTTACAATCTCAAGAGTGTTGTGTTGAATTCCTTCATTCCTTGTTCCCTTCATTTCTAGATCATTCCTCTAATCCCACAAGATCAGTTTTGATGGCATCCAATATGAAAAGCTGTGCACAGTGGGAAAAATAGAAATGGATAGTTATTCAGAATGTTCTTTTTAATATTCATGGCACACAGCTGTTGAACTAAGAATTTGATTATTATTCTATTGGAACAAAGACATTTTGGACAGCTAGATTGGTGCTTAAAAACATATATGGAAATCTTTCAAGTTGGAGAGCCAAAGAATAACTTTTACTTGGTCAGCATCAGTGAGTCACCTCAACTGACAGCATTTGGGCCAATGAATTGGATGAGTTCATCAAATAATATTGTTCTAAGAATTTTACTAAAGAGAGGTGGAAGGAACAATTTCCATAAACTCATGAGCTGCTTTGTTGCCAGTTAAATCCTATTGTGATTTAACACATTTGTTCAGGGTTGGAAGATTTTGCCAAACAAAATAGTTTTATTTCCAGAAAACAGCCTCCTGATTATATTTCAATCTCTCTGAGAATACCTTCTCAAGCATTGTTTATATCTCCTTCCTCTTCTTTTACCTTATTAGAATCATTATCTAAAGCTCTGCTCTTGGCTCACACCTCTACTGAGATTGCTCTCTCAAGGATCACCAATGACTTTAACACCAAATCCAATGATCTTTCTAAAAATATCCACTATGACCCTTGACAATGTTTTAATGTACTGCTTGAAAAAAGAGTTCACATTTATCATTTGACAATTGACAAATGTCAAAAATATTTGACATTGTTGACCAACTCTTCCTTCTGAATACTTTCTCCTCTCTGTGGTGCTATATATTTCTGGTGCTTCTCCTGATTCTTCCCTTCTCTGTTTCTTCTAGTAGTGCTTATTATTGCCTTTTCCTTAAAAAAGGTTCAAGACTCTTTTGGTCAATTTCTTTCTACACTGTTTCTCTTGAAAATTCCTTCAACTATCACTTTAGTGACTCCTATAAATACATTATATCTGATATCCAACCTGCATTTAAAACGCAATATGTCCTAAATTGTATCTTTCTTTGCTCTAAAGTTTACTACTCCTTCTGAAATCCCTATTTCTTAACACATAGTATACTCTATTTTGCTCTATCCAATTTATACTATTAACTCTCTTATGAACAAACCCTTTCTTTTTCACCTTCTTAACACTTTATACCATGCTCTATTGAATTCTCACCTCCCCCTTTCATGTTTACCTATCAGAATCATACTGATCCTTCTAATACATTCCAAATAGTCAACTCTTTATCAAGGTTTTTGAGTGACCAGTTGGCCCACCTCAAATACCATTAAACCTTACATTTCAGATATTATATTTTCATTCTTATAACTATTACCACTAGAATATTTTCTCTCTCCTATTATCTTAGGCTCTATTTTAATTATAGTTATTTAAATTATAAAATCATAAAAGGTTAGTGCATGAAGGGACCTCAGAGTTTGTAGGAAAACTAGGTCATAGAACATAAACTATCAGAGCTGTAAGAAACCTTAGAGATGATCTAATTCAATTTACTTATTTTTAAGAGAAGAAAACTTAAAACCAGAGACTATGTCAAGATTAGCAATATACAAGAAAACTACAAAAATGAAAGTGGAAAGAATGATTACAAAACTACCAAATCTGAATATCTAAAAGTATTTAAATATTTTAAAAGTATAAAGACAAAAAAAGATTTTCAAGAAGATGTGTCCTCCTATTCCTATACAAAGGGAGGGAGGTATAATATTAGTTTTTGTTGTTGATAATGATAAATATGATGATGATGATTAGGATGGAGATGATGTAACCATTTTTGCTACTTTTCCCCTTCTTCTTTAAAGTGCTTTTTATAAGAGCTGGCTCTCCAGAAATGAGGAAGCAGAGAAAAGATATAGGGGGAAATCTAGGCAATATTAAAAAAATCAATAAAAAATATTTTTAAAAAAGCAAATTATCAGCAGAACAAGAACTAGAACACAAATACTTTAATCCCATGAGTCCAGGGTTCCTTCCATAATTACATATTTTTACTAAAGTGGCTGAAGGATTGATTCATAATTCCTTGCTTGAAAATGAAATTCCACAAGTTGTGGTATATGAATGTAATGGAACACTATTGTGCTGTAAGAAATGATAAGCAGGCAAATTTCAGAAAAACCTTGGAAAGACTTAAGTGGACTGATGCTGAAGGAAGGGAACAGAACCAGGAGAATATTGTATGCAGTAACAGAAACATTGCATGATGATCAACTGTGATAGACTTGGCTCTCCTAAGCAATGTAATGATGCAAGACAATTCCAAATAACTCATGATAGAAAATGTTCTCCACATCCAGAAAAAAGAACTGTGGATTCTGAAGCCAGATTGAGCCATACTGTTTCTATTTTGGGGTTGATATTTTTTGTCTTTTTTGAGTTTTTTCCCTTGTGTTCTGATTCATCTTTCACAATATGATTAATACAGAAATGTGTTTAATGTGATTGTACATATATAACCTATATCAGATTGCTTTCTGTCTTGGGGAGGGGGGAGGGAAGAGAGGAAGAGAGAAAAATTTGGAACTAAAAATTTTACAAAAACAAATGTTGGAAACTATCTTTATATATAACTGAAAAATAACAAAATACTTTTATGATAAATAAAAGAAAATAAAGTTCCAGTATTATGTTCCGAAATGTATGGCTTTGTTTTATTCATTTGACAATAATTTATTAACTTATTGATGTGTTCAGAGTACTGTTATGGGCACTGGGGATGGCAAGAAAAACAAAACAGTCACTGACTGTCAAAGATTTTACATTATATAGAAGGAAAGAATGTGTTCACATATAAGTAAATTTCAAAAAAAAATAATAAAATAAATATAAAGCAATTTTGGAGAGAAGAGTAACTGGAGGCATGAGGAATAGCTTTATATGGATGGTGGTAGTAGAAGTGACCTTTGAAATTAGCTCAATATTCTCAAACTTGAAGTAAGGAGGTACTATTCTCCATGCATGGGGAATAGCCTGTAAAAATAGGAGATGGAAGAATGTGTGCCAATTTTGTTGGAAGGTTGAGTCATTAGGGTGAGTTATGTATAGTAAAACTAGAATGTTAGGATGGAGCCAAATTATAAGGACTTTAAAGAGCTAAGGGCTTTTGTTTGATATTGGAGACTACTGGGAATCACCAACTTATTTATTTATTTATCTATCTATCTGTTTGTTTATTTATTTATTTATTTGCCAAGGGAATGATATGGCCACCCCTGTGCTTTAGTAATATCATTTTGATAGGTATGTAGATGATGAGATAGAAACAGAAGAGAATTGGAATAAGGAAAACAATCTGGAGGCTATTGCAATAATCTAGATAAAACATCATTTAGCAGTTAAGAGATCACTGGCAACTTTAGAGAAAATAGGTTCAATTCAATAATTTCAGCATCCTGATTGCCAAAGATTGGGATGAAAATGAAAGGAAATAATGTGAAGTCAACAAATGTGGACACATTGTTCTAGAAAATTAGTTGTGAAAGACATGATATCTTAAAGGATAGTAGGATCCTTCAAGTTGGTATGATTTTTTTGTTTGTTTTTTGCGTGTTTTTGTGGTTGGGGTGGAAAAATTCCCAAAATGTTTAGCAATAACAGGGAAGGGACCAGGAGGTATGGGAAAATTGAATATTAGCAAGGTGGGGGGGATGATTATAAGGGCAATTTGTTGAAGGGCACAAGTTAAAGATGAGATAGGGTGAAGGAAGACAGAAAATAGAGTAAATATCAAGGGGAGGGAATAAGATGGAGGGTAATACAGTTAACCATAGTAATTGTTATAGAAATGATGAGCGGGATGCTATCAGAAGGATGTATGAAAAATGCAACAGAGATAGAACTGATGGTATCTGAATGCAGATTGAAGTATAATTTTATTTCTTAGCTCCTTTTTCTAAAGGTATTTTGTCTGTTTTCTTTCACAACCTGACTAATGAGAAGATATTTTGCATAACTGCACATGCATGACATACTGAATTGCTGAATTTCATAGGGAGGGATGAGGAAAGAGAAAATATTTCAAGCTGCCAAAAAATAAAGAATTCAAGTACTGTGGAGCCCCAGTCAGGATAGCACAAGATCTAGCAGCTTCTACTTTAAAGGACTAGAGGGCATGGAATATGATTTTCCAGAGGGCAAAGGAATTGGGATTAGAACTAAGAATCACATATCCAGCACAACTGAATATAATCTTTCAGAGGAAAAAAAATGGGACCTCAATGAAAAAGAGGGCTTTCAGGAATTTGTGATGAAAAGACCTGAACTGAATAGCAAATCTGACTTTCAAGTACAAGACCCTAGAGAACTATAAAAAATTGGAGTTGGGGGACATACGTGGGGTCGTGCAGTGAGTGACTGTTTTGGTTCTGAAGACAGGTTTTAGCTGGGGTCCCCCTGGGTCTGGGGTAGATGCTTTGTCCACTGTGTCACCTAGCTGCCCCATGATGACATCTTTAGGATTAAATTGAGGGATGAGGGGAATGCACTGGGGGAGAGGGGAGGGTAGAGGTAGCATGGGGTAAAATCCCACATGAAAGAAACAAGAAAGGGTTTATGGAGTGGGGGAAGAGATGAAGGATCAGCAGGGCAGTAAATGAACTTTACACTCATCAGAATAGGATCAAAGACCTTAACCTCATCAGAGTTGCCTCAAAGAGGGATTAACAGACACACCCAATTGGGTGGAGTAATCTATTTAATCTGGGCAGTAAATGATCCTAACACTCATCAGAATTGGCTCAAAGACCTCAATCTCATCAGAATTGGCTCAAGGAGGGAACAACATATACATTCAATTGGGTAGAGTAATCTATCTAACCCTGCAGGAAAATAAGAGGAGAAGGGGATAAAGAGAGAGGGGCAAAAGAAAGGAGGGCAGAGTGGAGGAGGGGACAGACAGAAGCAAATCCCTTTTGAAGAGGGATAGGGTGAAAGAAGATAGAATAATAGAGTAAATATCAGGGGGAAGGGAATAGGATGGAGGGAAACAGTTAACAATTGTAATTGTGAAAAAGAGAAAAGGTAGAAAAATTGTACAAAATAGTTATAGCAACTCCTTGTGGTGGCTAAGAATTGGGAATAAGGGAAATGAGAATCAATTGAGGAATGACTAAAGAAGCTGTGGTATATGATTGTAGTGGAATGGCATTGTGCTATAGGAAATGACAAACAGAATGATCCCAGAAAAACCTGGAAAGACTCATATGAACTGATGTATAGTGAAGTGAACAGAACTGGGAGGACATTGTGGATAGTGACAGCAGTATTGTTAGATGAGCAATTGTGAATGACTTAAGTACTTTCAGCAATACAATAATCCAAGACAATCCCAAGAGACTAATGATGAAGCATACTACCCACTCCCATAGGAAGAACTGATAGAAAGAACACTTGTGGATTGTACATATATAACCTATACTAAATTGGTTGCTGTCTTGTGGAGGGGGAAGGAAAGGGAGGGAGGAAGAAAAATTTGGGACTCTAAATCTTATGAAAATGAATATTGAAAACTACCCTTACATGTAACTGGAAAAAATAAAATAATTTTTTGTTGCAAAAAAAATAATCAATGTAAAAAGTAATGATGAGCTAGAGGAGATGAGAGAAACCTGGAAGGACTTACATTAACTGATGATGACTGAGAGGAGCAAAACCAGGCAAACATTGTATACAGAATAGCAACATGTGTGATGAACAATGGTGATACACTTGGCTCTTTTTAGCATGCAATGGTCCAAAACAATTTCAAGATCTTCATAATAGAAAATGTTCTCAACATCTAGAAAAAAGAGAAAAAAAAGATGGATCCAGCGGTACAAGTAAGGAGAGATTGGCTCAGTGAATTGGTGACCTACCAACTAGTTGAATTTGTTATCTGTACAAGACTTCAAGGGAATATAATGTCACCATGGGTCTGAAGAAACAAGTAAAGATAGTGTGCCTGGGGTTTAAGGAGGAGGAAAGAAAATAAGAAGCATGTGGCACTTGAAGAAATGTAAATATAGCAGGATATTATGAGAAAGAAGAATTTCAGAGTTCTTTGTGGAAGTGGAACATTTGTTGGTGGGGAAGGAAAGGAAAGGAAAAGTAACTTATAGCGCCCATTTTGTACCAGGCTGTGTGAAATGATTTTACAAATATTATCTTATTTGATCTTCAAAACAGTCCTGCAGTGTAAGGTATTACCTGTTGTATCCAGAGTTTACAGTTGAGGAATCAAGGCAATGAGCTTAAATGACTTACCAGGATCATGCAGTTATTAAGTGTTAGAGGCCAGATATGAACTCAGATCTTCCTGACTCTAGGCCCCAATGCTCTATTTCTCCTTCAGCTGTCTTTATAATGATTAAATCAAGGGTCCTATCATTCCTTTGTGTATCTGAAATTGAAAAGATCGATGATAGGGAGGTCAGGGGTATGAGAATAATATCTATACATATACTTAAAATGCCTAAGTTTTAGGGCACTTGGATAGAAGGCTGCGATTTCTGGTAGTTTACTCCTTGAAAAGGAGAAAAATAGCAGTATTTTGTTTGATAGACAAGTGCCAAAGTATTTCATAGATTATTATATTTAGATAGAATGATCTCAAGGAAAGAGAGTTTGCTAAATGATAGGACAGCAGAGGGAAGGTCTGGAAGTGAAACTGAGGAGCAAGAAATATGTTTACTCCTCCTGGCCTCTGGGTTGGGGAAACATGAGTGCACTCAGTACTGGAGTCAATGAGCAGGGATGCATTTTTTTCTGGCATCAGCCAAGCTAGATGATGGAAACAATATGAGAGAAAACAAGTTCTACGATAAAATGATGAAGGATGGGGACTCGATCCATTGATCTTATTGGTATAGGAACTTCCTCTCCCAATGAAGTTCTACAACTTATTTTCTTAGAGACCTGACAAGGGCCACACTACTACTATGTGTAATGACTGGAATGACGCCACCTGCTGGAGACTTACTGTAGAAAAGCTCCACCATGAGGTGAAGGTCTTTGAGGGACAGACCATGCGTCTTTTCTTTGGTGTCAGGAAGTGATATGTGCTTGTGGGAGGAAGAAGGGGAGCCTGGTGCTCTCGCTCAGGCTCTTTCATGTGGACTCTGGTGGAGAGTGGAGCTAGGAATGCTCTCTCCCTTTAATAGATAGATGAATGTAGGCCTTTCTTTCTCTCTTTACTGAATTCTTATCTCCTTACTAAATGCTTAATAAGCCTACACTCTTGCTAAAGTTTATAATTTTATTGGCGACCACTCATTAGATATTTTAGACAGACTAGCTAGAATTTTTAGCTTTAACTATGTGTCAAAGACAATCCTTAAATCTAGATCTTACCTGCTTTGAGGTTAGCTCTCTATCCACTATGCCTCTGCTAATTCTTCAGGATGAGATTGTCAATGACATAACAGGGTTCCAGAGTGCAGAAATGAAGTATAGGAAGATCTGTATTGGGACTTGGGAGTGGTAGAGTTAAGGTGAAGAGGGATGACAGAATGGGGAGTGAGAGCAGAGAAATGGGGTTCTTTTTATTTAGTGTGTCAGGGAATAAGCATCAGCAGGAATAGGAAAGAAAAAGTGGGAATTATTGTGCCAGGAGGAAAGAGGTTTCAGCAATTTTTGTCTGGACTCTCATCCATAAAATCATGTAAAATGGAAGAGACTGTCATTCATTCTCTTTGCAAGCACAACCACCCAGGAAAGACAAACCAGTGATCTCTTTCAAAGGGATCTGAGGCTTGGGCTACCACAACCAGTGATACATTGGGATGTGGTGCAAAATGCAGGTATTCTGGATAACTCAGAAACTACTACTCCCAGATGAGATGCCTCTCTCTAGCTTTCACCGAGAGCTTGGATCATACGTTTTAGCATCAAGTGAAGCTCTCTACAGCCAAGTCCTGACCTCCATGTCCAGCCTGAGGCTGAGCTAGGACTCATTCCTTCTAGTCCTTCAATGGAAAGATTCTGCCAAAAGGATAAAGACATAGCCAAACCCCGAGCCTGACCCTAGGTTCTATTCTCAAAATATTTTCTTCCATAGAAGATTGCAAGTTTTATCACTATTCTTTAAAATTCCTACCATAGGATAAAGCTCTGGTTAATATTTATCCTCCCCACATTGTGGTTGCAATATATGATTGGTCAGCATAAGAAAATAAATGGGAGGGGCAGCTAGGTGGTGCAGTAGAATAAAGCACCAGCCCTGGATTCAGGAGAAACTAAGTTCAATCCAGCTTCAGACACTTGACACTTACTGGCTGTGTGACCCTGGGCAAGTCACTTAACCCTTCCATTGCCCTGCAAAAAGAGGAAGAAATGAATGAATAAATAAAACAAACAAATAAATAATAGACAAACAAACAAATAAGTGAATGAAATAATGAATGAACAAATGAATGGGGAATGTTGAGGGAGTTTTGCCAAAAGCCTCATATGACATGCAAAAGCCAGAAGGCAACACAGAAAAAGCTTAGAAACTAAGATATGCATAAAACTATGTATATAGTATTGTATAATATCAACCCAAATTTTACAACAAACTAACGTAAATACCCCATAAAGAAAAAGAAAAAAAACTCAGACTTCTCTGGTATGAAGGGAGGGCTAAAAAATTTTACATGGATTTTCAAGATCCTGGGGGCACCATGTCCCCAACCCCCATAATGTGGAACGGATAACTACTTTACATAGTACTTTTAAGGTTTGGCAGCTCTTTAAAAATGGGAGAAGGGAGGGAGGAAGGAAGAAGGAAGGAAGGAAGGAAGGAAGGAAGGAAGGAAGGAAGGAAGGAAGGAAGGAAGGAAGGAAGGAAGGAAGGAAGGAAGGAAGGAAGGAAGGAAGGAAGGAAAGAAGGAAGGAAGGAAGGAAGGAAGGTTTTTAGTGCTTATTATGTGCAGGCACTATGCTAACACTTTACAATATTATTTCATTCTATCCTCCTAACAACCCTGGGTGGCAGGTGAAATTAAGATCTTTCATTTTTACCAAAAAGAAATCTGCAGCAGGCAGAGTTTGGGTGACTTGCTTTGGGTCACACATCTAGTAAAAGTTCAAGGCAGGATTTTAGCTCATGTCTTCCTGACACCTGGTCCATTCTTTTATCAATAAGCCACCTTAGCTGCCTCAGTGTACTACTTTGTTCCAGTTCTGCCCATGATTCTCTCCCTCTAGGTCTCTTACTTAAAGGCAGTATTATGTAAGGGAAAAAAACACTGTCCTGGGGGCTCAGAATTAGAACCACTAATACCATATAATATTGAGCAAATTTAACCCAGATTCTCATGGCCTCATTTTTCTCTCTTGCAAAATAAGGAAGTTTGACAAAATGATCTCCAATGTCTCTCTCAGTATAAACCATTTCAGCTTTCTAGTATATCCAGCTTGCTCTAAAGTAGGGGTATGCCAACAAATTGAAATTACTGACAAAAAATTCCTTGTACAGCAAATTAATTCCTGTTTGTTAATGATATCTCCCAAGAAGAAGGGACACATCCTCTAAATACTGTGTTTATTTTTCTAGTCACCACTAATCTCCTTATCTTTCCCCTTATTGAAAATGAATTACTAGTTTGCAAAAAATAGTATGCAAACCCTGACCAACTTCCACAATAGCAGATCAACTAGCTTATTTATTGTCTCTGTCTCTACCCACCCCACCAAAACAGCCCCTCCTTATTTGGTATTAGGTCTGTTAGAGCCACTGCCCCATCAAGGGCAGGTTTGGATTTAGTTCTTCAGTTAAGAAGTCTGTTCATTTAAATTTAAGTTATTAAATTTGGCTCTGAAGGGAATTCTGTCAAATTAAATTTTCACCACTCCACAATCTAAAGGATCCTTAGATTTTTTTATTTCTGTAGCCTCCCAGAGATAAAAATGCTGGTAGGGGTAAGACTGAAAAGGGAGGGCAGGTAGAATCTGAGGCCACAGTAAATCAGACCTGGAAGGTATCTTAGAACCCAAAATTTCAAATGTCTGAGGTAGATATAGATCACCAAATGTTAAGGAATCATCAAAGGCCAGCCTGAATGAGAAAGAGTATGGAATTTGGAGTCATTCTGGAGCCCGGAATTTGAATATGATTGCTCTCTCATTTAATATGTGTGAAACATCAAGGCAAATCAACTGACCTCTTTTGTAAAATGAAGGGTTAAGATTAGATGACTGCTAAGGTCTCTTCCAACTCTGAATTTGGGATTCTATGATAATCAGAAGACAAAATATCACAGCTAGAAGGGACCTTAGTGATCATCTGAGTTATTAGCGTAAAACGATTCTTTGGTACTTAAAATAAATCACCTCCTTTGGAGTCCAAGTCAGGAGGTGGATTCTCTCTAACTCACTACTTCCCCATTACTCAGCCTCTAAAACATCTATGTTACGAAACATCAAATTTGAAATGTTCAAAACCAACCATATAATATTTTCCCTCAAGCTTTGCCCTTCTAATTTCACTATTCTTGCCTAATGGCAACTTGGTGGCACCATCCTTCACCCTATCTCCCATATGTGAAACATTGAAATTATCAAACAATTGCCAAGCATTTACCAAACTCTTTTATCTCTTTTTTCTTCTTCATTTCTTCTATTCATTCAGTTTCCACTTGCTGTAGATTCTGTTTCTCTATAGCACCTCTTAAATTTAATAACTTTTTCTTTATTCTCATTGCATTCCCTTATTATAGACCTTCACTTGTTCTTTTCTAATAACCATCTAACAGTCTTCCATCTCTTACATCATGCCCCTATTTAATTTACATTCATATTGATGATTATATCAGACCATGCCACTCTTTAGAAAGTTGCAGCGTGCAGAGCCAAGATGGCAGAGAGAAGCCAGCACGTTGCCTGAGCTCTCCTTTGGTTCCCACAAAAAGAACATTAAATCAAGCCTCTAAAGAGATTATGAAACTACAGAACCTACAAAAAGACAGGGAGATACAATCTTCCAAACTGAGATAATTTAGAAGACTTCAGGAAAGGTCTGTCTCACTGAAGCAAAAGGTCTGTGCAGCACACCTCAGCTCAGCACAGCATGGAGGAGGCTGGGGCATGACAACAGGAAGCTCTAGGCCACAGCCGAGCAACTGAGGCCTCTTGATCCTGGCTCAGCAAGCTGATGGTGCAGCAGGCCATGGGTGAGATCCATCAGCACCAGCAGAGAGGGCAGGCTGCCACCTAGAAGGCCACCCACAGGACAGGCATGACCAGGCCTGGCCATTCCAGCATGCCAGGAGCAAGCAAAAGGAGCAAGCACAGGGAGTAGGCCCAGGGCAGTGAGAAATCCACAAGTCATAGAGGCCTCAGAGTAGAAAGCCAGTGGCACAGCTCCTATCCCCCAGCACAAGAAGCTTGAAACAGTGACACTGGTGCCCCAGGAGTAGAACTTAACTTTAAAAAGAAATAAGCTGCAATATGAGTAAGAAACTAAAATGGGCTCTTACCATTGAAAGCTTCTGTGTCAACAGGGAAGAGCTAAACACAAACTCAGATGAGGACAATACTCCCAAATTGCCTCAAGAGGGAAGATGAATTGGTCTCAAGAACAAAAAGCCTTCTTAGAAGAGTTCGAAAAGGATTTTTAAAAATCTACTGAGAGAGGAACAAGAAAAAATGGGGAAAGAAATGAAAGCTGCACAAGAAAATTATGAAAAAAGAATCAGCAGCTTGGAAAAGGAAGCATAAAGATTGATTGAAGAAAACAATTCCTTAAAAAATTCATTTGACCAAATGGAAAAGGAGGTACAAAAGCCTAATGAAGAAAACTATGTCTTAAAAATTAGAATTGAACAGTTGGAAGCTAATGACTCCATGAGACACCAGGAATCAGTCAAGCAGAATCGAAAGAATGAAAAATAGAAGAAAATGTGAAATACCTCACTGGAAAGACAACTGACCTGGAAAATAGATCCAGGAGAGACAATTTGAGAATTATAGACTGCCTGAAAGCCATGATCAGAAAAATGAGTCTAGACACAATATTACAGGAAATTATCCAGGAGAACTGGCCTGATATTACAGAATCAGAGGATAAAATCATCATTGAAAGAATCCACTGACCACCTCCTGAAAGAGACCCCAGAAGGAAAACTCCAAGGAATATTTTAGCCAAATCCCAGAATTATCAGGTGAAGGAGAAAATACTCCAAGCAGCCAGAAAGAAGAAATTTAAATATCATGGAGCCACAGTCAGTATTGCATAGGACCTGGCAGCTTCAATGTTAAAGGACCACAAAGCTTTGAATATGATATTCTGGAGGCAAAGGAGCTTAGATTGCAGTCAAGAATCTATTACCTAGGAAACTGATCATTTTCTTTCTGTGGAAAAGATGGAAATTCCAATGAATTAGGGGACCTTCAAGGTTTCCTGATGAAAAGACCAAAACTGAATAGAAAATTTGATCTTAACAAAGAAGATTCAAGGAAGTTTAAAAAGGTAAACAGGGGAAAAGAGTTATCCAATAAGGTTAAACTCATTACATCCCTACTTTGAAAACTAATCTTATAACTCTTGAAAACTGTATATAGATAATATATATATGTGTGTGTGTGTGTGTGTGTATGTGTGTGTATATATATATATACATATATGTATATATATATATATATACATATATGTGTATATATATATATACATATATATATGGGCAGACAGAAGGATTATACACAGAAGGTATAACTATAAATTGTCTTTGATGTGATGACATAAAGAAAATTAAGGGCTAAAGTATTTTATGGGGAGAAGAGGAAAGGGGAGGTGGAATGGGGTGAATTACATCATATGAAGAGGTGCAAAAAATCCTATTACAATAGAGGGAAAGAAGGGAGGGGTGAAACCTTGTTTTCAACCTTACTCTCACTAGATTTGATTCAAAGAGGGACTACATATAATATTCATTTGGATAAAGAAATTTAGCTTATTATTTAGGAAGTAAAAAGGTAAGGGGAAAAGGGGAGGACTGATAGAAGGGAGGGCAGAAGCAGGGGGAGAAAAGGATAAAGAAATGTAGGGGGGCTGATAAAATGGAGGACAGATTGTGGAAGGCAGGGTAAGAAGCAAAACATTGATGAGAGGAATAGGGTGAAAGAAGGGGTGAAAAATACAAAGGGGGTATAGACAGCTAGTAATAATAACTGTTAATGTGTATGTGATGAACTCTGACATAAAATGGAAGTGAATAGCAGAGTGGTTTAATAATCAGAAATCCTACTAATATGCTGTTTACAAGAAACCACATTTGAAAGGAGAGTGACACACACAGACTAAAGGTAAAAGGTTAGAGCAGAACATATTATGCTTCAGCGAGTGTCAAAAAAGCAGGGTTACCAATCTTTATCTCAGACAAAGCAAAGGCAAGAATAGATCTAATTAAAAGAATATAAAGGAGGAAACAACATCTTGCTAAAAGGTACTAATAAGATAAGAGTATATCAATACTAAACAAAGCATGTGCCAAATGGTATAGCATCCAAATTCTTAGAGGAGAAGTTAAATGAGTTACAAGAGGAAATAGCAAACTATACTAGTGGATTATGCATATTTCTAATGCATTTTTATTAATTTATGTGTAAGTACTTTGCTCTAAATGCATGTGCTCTACACATAGTAGGAAATTAATGTCATTGAATTAAATTGTGTTAAGGAGTACCTCTTATGACTTTTTTTCCTATATAGAACTATTTTTTGTTCTGTTCCACCTGCATTAGAACATGGTACCTTACTTGGCCTACTTACTTAGTAGAGAAATATTATGTACAAAATAAAAGTCTATAGGAGAGAAAGGCATCTGTACCTCTTTGGCTAATGATATTGGCATGGTGCCCAGACCTTTTTTTTTTTTTTTAACATATAAGATATTTTATTTTTTTCCGTTACTGTAAAGATAGTTCTCAACTTTTGTTTATACAAGCTTTACAATTTCAGATTTTTCTCCCTCCTCCCCTCCCTCCACCCTCCCCTAGATATAGTTATATCTATATTATCGATATCATAGTACATATAGATATATATATATCTACACCACACACACATATATATATAACACATAATAACATTAATCCTATTTCTGCATTAATCCTGTTATAAAGATAAAAATCAGAGCAGTAATGCAAAACCTCAAAACAGAAAAAAAAAACAACAGCAGCCAAAACAAAAGAAATAGTATGGTTCAATCAACATCTATACTCCACAGTTCTTTTTTTTTCTTTCTTGGATTTGGAGATCCTCTTCTATCACGAGTTCCCTGGAACTCTTCCGTGCCATTGCATTGGTGAGAAGAATATAGTCCATCACAGTAGGTCAACACTCAATGTTGATGATACTGTGTACAATGTTCTTCTGGTTCGCTCATCTCACTCATCATCAGCTCACGCAAGACCCTCCAGGTTTCTCTGAACTCCTCCTGCTCATCATTTCTTACAGCACAATAGTATTCCATTGTATTCATATACCACAACTTGTCCAGCCATTCCCCAATTGATGGGTACCCCCTCAACTTCCAATTCCTTACTACCACGTAAGAGCAGCTATAAATATTTTTGTACATGTGGGTCCCTTTCCCCTTTCCATGATTTCTTTGGCAAAAAGACCTAAAAGTGGAATTGCTGGGTCAAAGGGTATGCACAGCTTTATTGCCCTTTGGGCATAATTCCAAATTGCTCTCCAGAATGGTTGGATCAGCTCACAGCTCCATCAACAATGAATTAGTGTTCCAATTTTCCCACAGCTTCTCCAACATTTATTATCTTCCTTTTTTGTCATTTTAGCCAATCTGATAGGTGTCAGGTGGTACCTCAGAGTTGTTTTAATTTGCATCTCTCTAATCATTAGAGATTTCGAGCATTTTTTCATATGGGAATAGATTGATTTGGAATTGATTGAATTGGGTGAGACTGAGAAACTTACCTACTTAAGAATTATTAAATTAAGGGGGCAGCTAGGTGGCACAGTGGATAAAGCACTGGCCTTGGATTCAGGAGGATCTGAGTTCAAATCCAGCCTCAGACACTTGACATTAGCTGTGAAACCCTGGGCAAGTCACTTATCCCTCATTGCCCTAAAAAAAAAAAAAAGAATGATTAAATCAAGACCATGACTGGCTGGCCCTGAGTGGGGTGTTGTTTTCAGATGCCGTGGCCTATTGATGTCAGCAGGAGATGACCTTCAACTAATCAGCATGAAGGATCTCCCATTTTGGAGAGGGAGACAGGAACTAGGAAATTGAGGCTGGCTCGCTGGAACTCTCTCTCTTTTGATCCAGAACTGGCTTGGTGGCAGGAGATGGAGAACAGGAGGGCTCCCCTTTCCATCCAGGACTTTGGTGTGACTTCATGTAGACTGCTAAGAAAAGCAAGGGTTTCTCTCTTGCTATACTGACTCTCTCTTCACTAACTTCTAATACACTTTAATAAATCCTTAAAAACCTAAACTCTTGCTGAATTTATCAGTGATTTTAGCCAGCTTCCCCTCCCCAGTTTGGGGGGGGGGGCAAGTTAGGACTCACATTTAGATTTTAAACATCACAATAGAGGGGAAGATGGGGGGGTGCTGGGGAGTGAGTGAACCTTACTCTCATCAGAATTGTGTCAAAGAGGGAATAACATACACACTCAACTGGTTATAGTAACCTATCTTACCCTGCAGGAAAGTAGAAGGGAAGAGTATGGGGTGGTGGTGATAGAAGGGAGGGGAGATTGGAGTAGGGGGCAGTCAGAAGCAAAAAAACCTTTGAGGGAGAAAATGGTGAAAGGAAATAGAGAATATAATAAATGGCATGGGGACGGATATTCAGTTAGCAATATTAACTGCGAAAAATTTTGAAGGAAGTTTTTCTGATAAAGGCCTCATTTCTCAAGCACATAGAGAACTGAGTCAAAGTTGTTAACGTAAGATCCATTCCCCAACTAATAAATGAACAAAAGATATGAACAGTTTTCAAATGAAATAATCAAAGATATCTATAGCCATATAAAAAAATGATCTAACTCACTATTGATTAGAAAGATGCAAGTCAAAACAAATTGTGGGGTACTATCTCATACCTATTGGATTGGATAATAGGATAGCAGAGGAAAATGATGAATGTTGTAGGGGATATTGGGAAAATAAGACATTAATGCACTGATGGTGGAGTTGTAAATTGATTCAAACATTCTACAGAGCAATTTAGAACTATGGCCAAAGGCTATAAAGCCATGCGTACTTTTTGACCTAGTAATATGACTATGAGGTCAGTATCCAATAAAGAGGTAAAAAAACAGAGTTAAAGGACCTATATGTACAAAAATATTTATGGCAGCCCTTTTCTGGTGCAAATAATTTGAAATTGAGGAGATGCTCATCAATTGGGGAATGCCTGAACAAATTGTGGGATGAGATTATGATGGAACACTATTGTGCTATAAGAAATGATGGGCAGGATGCTCTCAGAAAAACCTGGAAAGATTTACATGAGCTGATACAGAGTGAAATGTACTGTATAAAAAGTAACAGCAATATTGGAGGATGATCAGCTATGAATGACATCTATTCTCAGCAAAACAAACATCCAAGACAACTCAGAAAAACTTATAAAATATGTGATCCATCTCCAAATAAAAAACTGACAGTGTCTGAATACAGATTGAAGCATACTTTTTAGATTCTTTTTCTTAATTTTTTGTCTGTTTTCTTTCAAAACCTGACTAATGTGGAAATGTTTTGCATAATTACACATGTATAACTTATATTGAATTGTTTGCATCCTTAATGAGGTTGGTAGGGATGGAGGGAGGAAGAGAATTTGGAATGCAAAGTTTTAAAAATGGACATGGGGGGCAACCAGGTGGCTCAGTGGATAGAGCACTGGCCCTGGATTCAGGAGGACCTGAGTTCAAATCCAGCCTCAGACACTTAACACTAGCTGTGTGACCCTGGGCAAGTCACTTAACCCCAATTGCCTTACCCCCCCAAAAAAAATGGACATCGAAATTGGTTTTTGCTTGTAATTGGGAAAAAATTAAATTCTAAGTAAATGGAAAAAAGAAAAAATTAACACCATTTTTTCTATTGATTTCATTACATAATATTATGTGGTAGTGTTAATGATGGACAATTTACTTAAAATAGAAAATCCAAGCACAATTGATAAAAATCCAAGAACAAGAGGCAATCTCAATGTTAATACCTCAAAACAAACCACTTCACAAAAACTCAGAATGGAAGGTTATGAGTTCAGTCTGGTCTTGGCCCTACAACTAGAACCTTTGTGATAGCAAATTGCCCATCGTTACCAAAATGTTATTACTTCCCTGCCTGAAGTCTAATCCATATCCCTACAAGAATTTGACAACTACCATGACTTGGCTCCATTGCTGCTCACTATAGGAATGCCATATATTTTGGATCTGGAAGCCATGGAAACCCCAGGAAGGTTGCCCCATTCTGGGAAAAAATAAATCAGTGCAAGGTAGGTAGAATATACACATCAGGTCGAAATTTCCTCAGCACAAATGTAGATAAAAATGAATATCTACATGTGGCTGTCAGCTCAATGATGTTGTGTATGTATGTATGTATGTATATATATATATATATATATATATATATATATATATATATATATTTGTGCATGTATATTTGTTTACATTTTAAAATATATGAAATAAATAGAAGACAATTTTTGGGTGTAGTGCAATAACAACTGAGTGAAGGGAGAGGAGATCAGGGAAAACTACTTACAGAAAATAACACTTGATTTGAGCTTTGATTGAAAGTAAGAATTCTAAGAGGCAGGGATAAGGAAGGAATACACTACAGAAACTTGGGACATCCAGTAAGGCACAGAGACAGGATATGAAATGCAATATGTAAGTAATGGCAAAATGACCAATTTTATGGGCCCTAATTGTACTTGAAAGGAAGATGAAGTATAAGAATAATGGGGGTGTAGATTGGAGTCAGGTTGTGAAACACTTTAAGTAACAGACTGATAGGAATCTGTATTTGGTCTCAGAGGCAACAGGTTGGAATTTACTGAGTAGAAGAGTAATGTGATTAGAGAAGTACTTCATGAGAATATGTATATAGATTTAGAACTCAAAGGGATCTTGGAGATTATCATTTCCAAAATCCTCATTTCACAAATGAGGAAACTGAACCTTCAAGAGGTTCAGCAACTTGCCCATGGCTACAAAGTGTCTGAGATAGATTCCATACTGCAAACTCCCTGACACTAAGTCCAATATACTATCCATTATGCTGTTTCTGGAAATTCACTTGGGTAATTATGTGGAGGATAGAACAAAAAGGGGGAAGATGAGGCAGGGATACTCATAAGGAGGCCACTGCAAGGGACCAGGTGAACTAATGAGATTATGAACTAGGGTAATGGTCTTATAAGTAGAGAAAAGTTATGAGAAATATTATGAAGGTCGAATCAACAAAAATGGCAACTTGATTAAAATATGATACAAGGCATAGTGAGGAGTAGAGGATAATTCTAAAACTATGAACCTGGGAGACCAAAAGGATGATGGTGCCCTCTATAGAAAAAGAAGTTGGAAGAAAAGGGAATTTAAAGGGAAAGATAATTTTTAGATAGCTAATTTTTAAATGGTTATGGAACACACAAATCAAAATGTTCAATCATTTAAATGATACATAGTATTTTAAGGTTTCCAGAGAAGTTTCCACATCTCTCCTTTGATCCCCATTTTACATATGGGGAAACTCAGACAAGCAAGGGTTCAGTGACTTGCCCACACTCACTCACACAGCTAGTAAGTTTCTGAGGCCATATTTGAAAGGAGGTCTTCCTGACTCCAACGCCAGAACTTATTCTAGTGTAGCATCTAACTAGTGACATAAGACTGGATTTCAGGAGAAAGACATGGGATGGAGATTAACTTGACTGTTTGAGGATATGATTAACTTCTTTTAAAAAATATCCAACATAAACTATGTGCAAAGTTCTATAAAATTGTGCATACCCTTTGACACAGCAATACCACTATTAGGTCTATATTAAAAACAGATCATAAAAAAGGGAAAAGGACCCAAATGTACAAAAATATTCATAGCTGCTCTTTTTTGTGGTGGAAAAGAATTAGAAATTGAGGGTATGCCCATCAGTTGGGGAATGGCCAAACAAGTTGTGGAATATTATTATGGTGTAAGAAATGATAAACAGGCAGATTTCAGAAAAGCCTAGAAAGACATGATTGATGTTGAGTGAAATGAGCAGAACCAGGAGAACATTGTACACAGTATCAACAACATTGTGTGATGATCAACTGTGATAGACAATTCTTCTCAGCAATGCAATGATCCATAATAATCCCAAAGGACTCATGATGTAAAATGCTCTCCACATCCAGAAAACAACAACAACAACAAGAAAAAAAAAAACAACTGTGGAAACTGAATGCAAATTGAACCATACTGTTCCCACTTTTTTTTCTTCTTTTTGTGGTTTTTCCCTTTTGTTCTGATTCTTCTTTCACAACATGACTAATGCAGAACTATGTTTAATGTGAATGTTCATATATAACCTATATCATTGCTTTCTGTCTTGCGAGGGGAGAGGAAAGAAAAGGAGGCAGAAAAATTTGTAACTAGAAACCTTATAAAAACAAATGTTGAAAATTATCTTTACATGTGACTGGAAAATAATAAAATACTTTTACGATAACAAATATCCAACTTAACCCAAATTATGAGAATCATTTACATAGATGATGATTAAAACATAGAAGCTAATGATGTTACCAAAAGAAAATGTGGAGGGATAAACTAGTCTCGTCTTTAATAACAGTGAAATTAAATCATTTGGATTCTCTTCCTGATTCTTCTTCCCACTGAGACATACCATATTGAAAAGTGTCAATGGCCTTTCAGTCAGTCAGTCAATAACTAAACATTTATCAAGCACCTACTATATGCCAGATATTGTGCTAAATGCTGAGGGTGCAAAGAAAGGCAAAATATAGTCCCTCCTATAGAGGAGCTCATAGACTTATACACAGAGAAAATTCAAACAAGCTATAGAAAGAATAAATAGGAAATGATCAACTGAAGGAAGGTATGCATCCCCTTAAGACTGACTCTTAGGATGAATTTGGGAAGAGAAACTAGAACTGACCAAAAACATATTTTAAAAATCCATGCTGGAGAAAAGTTATTTTAAAGACATGTGGGAAATAATTTTCAAATTTCTGAAAGAAGGGGAGATTCCAAAAGTATGAGGTAGGGAGAATCATGGTTGGCATTATTATTCCAAAAAAGGTGACTGATTGTTAGGAACATTACTCTCACAGTCATGCTGTTTTCACATATGTTATTCTTCTCACCTACTCAATCACTCTGACAGCAATGATAGCTCTCCATCAACACTTCTTTCACCAGGCTCAGTCTGTTTTTTCCCTCCAGTGCCTCTAACACCAGTAAAAAAGAGTACATCTCTCAAATTGGTTAAATCTATCCAGGGGTGTTTGCATGTCTCCATAACTTCAGGCATATAGTAACATCTTGCCCATAACCCTAGAATGTAACAACCCACTCCCCCAGCTCCACTGCATTCTTTTATGCTCCTACTTCCTTCTTTCCCTCCAGTGTGAAGGGTCAAGGGACCAAAGGGATCACAGATAACACCTGCCTCTACCTTCCATATATCTATGGTATTTTTCTTTGGCGTTATTTTCATACTTTTCCAATCCTATGACATTCTGGCTGAGTGTTTCCTCAGATTTACATAATTTATTGAATTCTTCTTGTTCTTCCATGACAACATGTACCTCTTTTCTCAAGTCTTTATCCTTATTCAGCCTTTTGGACTGGTTTTCTCCTCTATGAAGTTTTCTTCTCTTATTCCTGCTGCTATTACTTGTCCTGTTGCTTCTTTATTGTTACTATTTTGATTCATAATCATTTCCAGGGCATTTTATAACAGAGCATTTGCCATTTAGACCTCTTTGTCTTTATAATCTTCCATCTCTACCCCTCACCTACAGATTTTCTTGGTAGCTTTTTCTCTTACTTTCTTGTTACTAGTGCTTCCTGCTATCCTTTTGTCAAGGAGATGAAAGTTGCTGAAGACTGCTTCTGATTGAGAGAAGACCACCCATATCCCCCCACCCCCATGAAAGGATGCTTTCCAACCTTTAAAAGTTATTTTGGGTGTAGCCAAGATGGAAGGGGAAAGCCAGTGAGCTTTCAAACTCATGACATGATCACTTCAGAAAACATCCAAATAATGCCATAGGACAATGCCTGGAGCAGTAAAACCCACAGAAGAATGTGCTGAAATCATCTTCTAACCAAGAACAGCTTGGAAGGTCAGAATGAGGGAGCTGCTGTGCTGATATATGAGTGGAACCCAAACCCACAGTCACCCTAAGAAAGATCCAGTTCCAGGAAGGCCTCACCAGAGAAGGAGACCCGCAGAGCCTCTGAATCAGCTGAAGCACCAGTGTCATCTGGAACTAAGCTCACAGTCTGGTGAGAGGGCTGATTCCCTGGCAGGGGGGAGATTACAGGGGGCTCTGCTTCTGCTGAGGCAGAACTTGGGTTTTTCACCCCTCCTGGGAACCAGGAGGTAGGCTTAAGTAGAAGTGGCCCAAGTGGGGAAGGGGCACAAGCTATTCAGAGCCGACAACCACAACACACAAAGCTGGTTGCTTAGCAGTTGGTCTGGGGTCATCTATTGACCAGGGAACAGGCCAGGTAAGTGAAGAACCTTATCTTCCTTAAATCATACTACCTGGGACTTCTGAAGCTTGGGATACTGCAGCCTAGAAACAGTGCCCCACTTTAAGAAGCTAAAAGTCAAGTAAAAGAAAGGCAAGATGAATAGAGATAGAAAGGTGAGGACCATAGAAAGTTTCTTTAGTGAGAAGGACGATCGAGGTGCACCCTCAGAGGAAGATGTCAACTTCAGGTTCGCTAAATCTAAAGCTTCCAAGAAAAATATGAATTGGTCTCAGGCCATAGGGATGCTCAAAAAGGACTTTGAAGATAAAGTTAGAGAGGTAGAGGAAAAACTGGAAAGAGAAATGAGGGTGATGCAGGAAAGACATGAGAAAAAAGTCAATAGCTTGAAAAGTCAAATTGACCAAATGGAAAAGGATGTATAAAAGCTCTCTGATGAAAATAATTGCCTAAGAATTAGGATTGAACAAATGGAAGCTAGTGACTTTATGAGAAACCAAGACACAATAAAGCAAATCCAAATGAATAAAAAAAGAGAGGGCAATGTGAAATATCTTCTTGGATAAACTATTGACCTGGAAAATAGGTCCAGGAGAGAAAATTTGAAAATTGTTGGTCTACCTGAAAACCATGATCAAAGAAAGAGCTTAGACATCATCTTCCAAGAAATTGTCAGGGAAAATTGCCCTGATATTCTAGAAGCAGAAGGTAAAATAGAAATTCAAAGAATCCACCAATCACCTCCAGAAAGAGATCCTAAAAGAAAAACTATTGAGAATATTATAGCCCAGTTCCAGAGTTCTCAGGTCAAAGAGAAAATATTGCAAGCTGCCAAAAATAAAGAATTCAAGTATTGTGGAGCCCCAGTCAGGATAGCACAAGAGCTAGCAGCTTCTACATTAAAGGACCAGAGGACATTGAATATGCTATTCCAGAAGGCAAAGGAATTGGGATTACAAGCAAGAATCACCTACCCAGAAAAACTCAGCATAATCTTTCAGTGGAAAAAATGGGACTTAAATAAAAAGACTTTCAGATATTTGTGATGAAAAGACCTGAACTGAATGGCAAATTTGACTTTCAAATACAAGACCGTAGAGAACCATAAAAAATTGGAGTTGGGGGCCATACCTGGGGTCTTGCAGTCTTAGTTATGAGGACAGGTTTGGGCTGGGATACCCCTGAGTCCAGGGTGGATGAATTGTACACTGTGTCACCTAGCTGCCCCATGATGACATCTTTAGGGTTAAATTGAGGGGTGTGAGGAATGCACTGGGGGAAAGGGAAGGGTAGAGTTAGCATGAGGTGAAATCCTACATGAAAGAAACAAGGAAAGTGTTTATGGAGTTGGGGATGTGATGGGGGAGGAGCAGGACAGTAAATGAATTTTATGCTCATCAGAAAACGCTCAAAGACCTTAAAGTCATCAGAATTACCTCAAGGAGGGATTAACACCCACACCCAACTGGGTGAAGTAATCTATTTAATCTGGGTAATAAATGAGCCTAAAACTCATCAGAATTGGCTCAAGGAGGGAATAACATACAGACTCAATTGGGTGAAGTAATCTCTCTAGCCCTGCAGGAAAATAGGAGGGGAAGGGGATAAAGAGAGAGGGGCAAAAGAAGGAAGGGCAGATTGGGGGAGGTGACAGACAGAAGCAAATCCCTTTTGAAGAGGGATAGGATAAAAGAAGATGGATAATAGTTTAAATATCATGGGGAAGGGAATAGGATGGAAAGGAAAAAGTTAACAATAGTAATCATGAAAAAGAGAAAAGGGGGAATAATTGTACCAACAATATTTATAGCAACTCTTCATGGTGGTTGAGAATTGAGAATCAAGGGAATGTCCCATCAATTGAGGAATGACTGAAGAAGCTGTGGTATATGATTGTAGTGGAATGGTATTGTACTATCGGATATGACAAACAGGATGATCCCAGAGAAACCTGGAAAGACACATGAACTGATGTATAGTGAAGTGATCAGAGCTGGGAGAACTGGGAGGACACTGTGCATAGTGACAGTAGTAATGTTCAATGAGCAATTGTGAATGACTTAACTACTCTCAGCAATACAATGATTCAAGACATTCCCAAGAGACTGATGATGAAGCATACGATCCACACCAATAGAAAGAACTGATCAAAAGAACACTTGTGTATTGTACATATGTAACCTGCTTGCTGTCTTATGGATGAGGGAAGAAAGGAAGGGAGGGAGAAAAATTTGGAACTCTAAATCTCATGAAAATGAATGTTGAAAACTACCCTTACATGTAACTGGAAAAATAAAGTAAGTGTTTGTTGCAAAAGAACAAAACAACACAAAACAAAAACTTATTTTGGTTGACCCTTCTGCTGACCATGGACTTGCCCCCTATTGTTCTAAAGCATCATGGAAGACCTTTTTGCCTAGCACCTCCCATTCCAATCACATAGAGAGGTTCATATTTCTCATTAAAGTAGAGGTACCATAAAATGCACTGATGGGCATGGTGTCCAAAATACCAGTATCAAAAACTTGGGTCTAGTAGGCCCAATAGAGTTTTGTCCAAAGGTTTACAATATTCTTTCTAATCTCTGTTGGCTTCTCCTACTCCTACTTTCTTTTTCACTCAGCCTGATGCCAGCACCAGGAATAGTGGCAAGTTAAATGATCTGAGGTTTCACAACAAAAATACAGGCTATAACTTGCCCCATACTGCTGTATTGCTACCACTGCAACACCTGACAAGAAAACCACAACATTTCTATATTTCTATAGTGCATTAAAATTTGCAACATGCTTTTCTTAAGTTATCTAATTTAATCCTTAAAATAACCCTGTGGGGTTGGTACTATTAGTACCCCCATTTTACAAATGGGGAAACTAAGACTGAGAAAGGATAAGTGTCTTGTTCAAGGTCACACATGTTTTTCATAGAAGTTGGGATATCTTCTTACTCATGGGGAGGGGTATAGGGAAATATTTCCTTATAATTCAATTTCAAAATGTGGATAGTAATACCACTACGACTATTTTCTTCCAGTAAGATCTTCTATTGAAGATCTATCTGATGGGGAATTTTGTATAAGGGAATTGACCTTTAATATTCTTTTGTTTTTGCTGGGCAATGAGGGTTAAGTACTTGCCCAGGGTCCCACAGCTAGTGTCAAGTGTCTGAGGCTGGATTTGAACTCAGGTCCTCCTGAATTCAGGGCCAGTGCTTTATCCACTATACCACCTAGCTGCCTTTTTTATATTCTTTTTTTTTTAATTAAAGTATTTTATTTTTTTCCGTTACATGTAAAGATAGTTCTCAACTTTTGTTTATATAAGCTTTACAATTTCAGATTTTTCTCCCTCCCTCCCCTCCCTCCCCCCCTCCCCTAGACAGCAGGTAATCTGATATAGGTTATATATATATATATATATTGTGAGGGAAAAATTCACCCTCTTCTCAATAATTCTCAGGAACTCAGCAGCGAAGTGACAAAAGCTCTTTTATTCCCTTCTCTCAAAGAGGCACCCTAGTGTGCAGCTAAATGGGTGCCCCCAAAAGGGGGCTCACAGGCCCTGTTTTATACCCTAGTCCCTAATGCAAATGGACCTTCCCCTGTTTCATCACTGGTCAGGGTTACAATCTAAACACAAAAACTAGCTAATCGGAACGCAGTATTCCCACCCCTCTTCCTTGTATGGGCATAACTCAGTAGTGGACCTTATACTTCCTTATATGGACAGAACTCTGGAGAGGACCTAATTGAGACCAGGGCTCCTTGAACCATGTGACCTTGCTAACCTGAGGGGGAGGAGGGGATCTGAGACCTTTGTCCTACAAACAGGTCAGGGGAGTATGACTGACTGTTATATCCACATTGAGAGAAGACAACTACCCATTTCTCATAATCCCTCCTCTTTATTTTTGACTATTTGACTCCTCTCATTCCATTTATTGAATATTTCCTCTGCCTTTTGGTCTAAATCTGTGAATCCTATGCTATGTAGGCAGATTAGAACATCAGATGACCCTTTTTGCCCCTCTGGGCTGTGTTTCTTTCTTAATTTAGACTCAAGATTTGGAGAAATGCTCAGATGCCATGGTAAAGAGAGTGGCCAGCCACACCAACCCACGAGTCCCAGCCCAGTTAGGGGGTAAGGTTGATCTTCCACCACAATACCACCATAGGTCGGCTCAGGGGAGGATCAGGGATGAAAAATCTACCGAGTTGTTCTCGGTTACTTCCCATGTTTGGACACAACTCATATTACCCAAGACCAGAAAACCTCTCACCCATCTGGAGAGACAGGCAGGATGGTTTCCTGGGACTCCAACAAAAGTGGATATGATCTTTTCTGCTGTCCTTTTTATCACAGGGAAGAGTAGCTCCAAATCCCTGTGACTCTCACCCTTTGCCAACCCATTCTGGTATAATTGAAGGAGACACCAAAACCCCTCCAGGCTAATCTGGACTTAGAGTATGGGTAGCTGGTCTTCCCAAAGCACTGACCCATTCCATCCGAGCATTTCAATCTCCAAACCCAGTTTCTGTCTCCACTGTCTGTCTCACATCCTTAACTTCACTGGCCTGTTGGGTTTCCTAATTTCCCTTCTGGACTTGGAGAGATTATTTCTGGAGTCTTAAAAAGATAGGGGAATGTAGGATCCAAGGATATTTTCAAAGGATATTCCTATTCTTCCTACAGGATCAGTTCCTCCTTCAGATGCCCATATACCAAATCCTTTTTGCTCCTCCACTACTTATTTGCCTGAGCAGCTCCCACTACCCCAAAATGTTACCTCCCTTCCCCCTTTTTGTACCAGACTGGGTATATTGTACATTAAAGTCTTTTTAAACTTCACGTTCAGTCGATCAGATTCCTTATTAACAGTCCACTGCTCATGTTTTGGCTCTGGTTTTTCTTCTGGAAAAGGTGTCCCTTTTACTTGAGAGTAGTGAGTCCAGTTTTGCTCCTCAGTCCTCACTGCAATGTCAGTGAAAAGTAACACCAGGAACGGCCCTTCCCAATCAGGCTCCAACTTGTTGCTCTTCCAGGCTCTTATCAATACCCAGTCTCCAGGCTTAAATTGGTGAGCTGGAAACTCGAGGAGTCTGGGCCAGAAGTCCCTTCTGTCAGAGTAAAGAAACAGAGGCAGAGAGGCCAGAAATATCTGAGAAACATGCTTTTCATTTCTATTATTGGGAACTCTGTTTCCCTTCCCAAGTAAGGATCATATATATATACATTTAAGGCTTGGCATACCCAATTTTCATTAGACCCAAATTTAGGCAAAAGGACTGAACCTCCCTTGAGGGGAACCGCAGCCCATATTAGGCAACAATATAATATTTTATCATTCTCTTCTTGTATTTTCCTCTATACTTCTCAAGTTTATCCCAAATACTAATTTGTCTCCCAAAGGGCTGTCTTTGGGAATTTTAGGGAGGTGTACTTTCTTCCTTTTCTGTGTTACTAGACATGGCATTCCTCATCTTTCATGAACCCTTTGAATTCTTGGGGACCACCCTTGCCTGGCACACTACTTGGCATCTCCTGGCACATTGCTTGGCACACCTGGTGCTTACAGACTCCAATCGCCTGGCACACTGCTTGGCCTGGTTGGCACCCTAGGTACCTACAGACTTTAACCGCCTGGCACCCTGGTTGGCATGCCTGGCACCTCTGCACCCCAGGCACGTATGGACTTTAACCGCCTGGCACCCTGGTTGGCACGCCTGGCACCTCGGCACCCCAGGTACCTATGGACTTTAACCGCCTGGCACCCTGGTTGGCATGTCTGGCACCTTGGCACCCCAGGTACCTATGGACTTTAACCGCCTGGCACCCTGGTTGGCACGCCTGGCACCTCGGCACCCCAGGTACTTACGGACTTTAACCGCCTGGCACCCTGGTTGGCACGTCTGGCACCTTGGCACCCCAGGTACCTATGAACTTTAACCGCCTGGCACCCTGGTTGGCATGCCTGGAACCTTGGCACCCCAGGTACCTATGGACTTTAACCACCTGGCATCCTGGTTGGCATACCTGGCACCTTGGCACACACGGACTTTAACCACCTGGCACCATGGCACACCCAAAACCAAGAGAATCCAGGGACCCCAGGATCCTGCATCAGGAGTGAAAAGCTGTTCCAGTGAGAGATGCCAAGAATTCCCCATGCTGTTAAAAACTTCCCCAAGCCACCTGCAAAGGAGTCCATAAAGTGATCATCTTTACCCTTCTAATTTAATAAGACAATTAAAGAATCTAATACCATTGATACCAGTTGCCATGGCCAAATTCAACTTTGTGTTTATCATGCCACCTGGGATGATCTTGGGGGTTACCATAAAAGAACAGAAGTTGGCAAGCCTCATGGAATACAGTATAGGGGAAACCGGGCTTGTTTGCTCAGATCTGATAACTCAGAAGAAAGGCAATTAATATAAAAGAATGAATATCTAAAAGCTTCAAGGAAGGCTTTCAGTTAACCAATAAACTCAAACAGTATTTAACCCTTAGCAAAATCACAAAACCAATTTACAATAGCATGCAACAATTGCTAAATATTACCATAATTTTCATCTGTCAATAGTTTACCAATTAAAACATGGAATCAGTTTTCTCAGGATATTAAAGTAGAATTCTCAAACTTTTTTTTTTTTTAACTTTTTCTTTTCTAAGAAAAGGCACAGAATTCACACTCCCCTTTCCCAAGCAAATGAATTGCCTGGGGCTAACTGGTCTTTGTTAATCCTAGACTCTTGAAGGACCCATAGGCCTCCCCCACCTTTCCCAAGCAAACCCTTTTGTTTTTCTAATGGGCCTAGTTTACCAGAGAAGTTTCTTGGAGCAAATTAAAAAGAACCCCCTCCCCACAAAACCAAACCAAAGGATGGACACTCTCCAAGAGATACTGAGTAACTCCAGGACCACCACCCTTCACTCCAGTCTCCTCCACCCCCAGGGAAGACAAGATAAGGTGTGGCTGCTGTCCCTGAGGTGTGAGGGGGGGGAGTGAGATGACCTGAGGGATCTGGAGCTGCCCCTCACCCAAATTCCCTCAGCCACCACCAGTGGGGGATGGCCCTCCCCCAACAAGATACCCCTACAGTCAGATGATGACCCCATCAGACCAAGCCACGCCTCCTCACCATGCTCTCTTCTCATGAGATGAAGTTCAGGGACCTCCCTCCTGGCTTTCCCGCCCAAAGAAAACATTATACTAAACCCAGATAACATTTTGCTCTATCCTCACAATCCTGGGAGGTAAGCTTTCAAATTCACCCAATACCCCTGCAAAAGACCTATAGCAGTGACTCCCGACCATGAGCCTAACAAACCAGAGCGCTGGCTTTTCCTTCCTCCCCACTGCAATCCCTGTTTTGATAAATTCTTACCCCCTTGGTGAGCCTGCTCCACCCTGCGTTTGCGATGCCTCTGCTGAGTTCCTTGAACTCAGGAGGTGGGGGTGGCTCCCACTCCGGGGGTGGCCCCCTCTGGGCTCTCCGCTCACTATCACTGGTGAAGGGCACTGGGAGTGTTGGAACCCCGAGGGCCCTGCAGCTCCTTACATTTCAGTGGGACCTCCAATTGTGAGGGAAAAATTCATCCTCTTTTCAATAATTCTCAGGAACTCAGCAGCGAAGTGACAAAAGCTCTTTTATTCCCTTCTCTGGAAGAGGCACCCTAGTGTGCAGCTAAATGGGTGCCCCCCCCCCTTTTTATATTCTTAATCACAGAAAAGAGGACCATTTCTGGAAGGTTAAACTAAAGGTAAAAATTCAATTACTTTAGGCTATTCTTTCTTAAGGTTTGGATGAGTCCCTTAAGTGATCCAGGAAAAAAACACAACAACAACAACAAAATCAAGCAATGCCAAAAGATGAAAAATGATAGGTCATGCCCTGGGTGAATTGTAAAAGTCAAGTCAGTGACAACAAGAGAGAGACTTAAAGATGATCCTAGAGCCTGAGAAGAAAAGTAGAAAACACAAAGAAAAAGGAAGTTTTAAGAAGCCATTTGGAGCTGGCAAGGTAGAAGCATAAGCAGAGATAACTTCCACAAATAGAGGAAATGATAAGACCCTGGGAGTGGCCTGGGACAATCCCCTTCATTTAACCTCCCCCCCCCCCAACACACTACGGATCCCAAGGTGGTAATCCTGTATCTCTTTTCTCCCTTTGAACTCCATCCTATGAGAGTAAAGGTTTTTCTTCTGGGCCAGTGCAAATTTGCTTACCTTTATTTGATTTTAACATTTACTTTGTCTTTAAAAAACAATGTTAACCATTGATATTTGCTTGTCAGATTATGTCTTTTGGGGACTCCAACTGAGAGGAAACGGTTGGGGGTGGGGGGAACATTATCCTCTGATTAGATTTGGAGAAAAATCTAACCCTGTGGACTATTGCTAGAAGCACTATCTTTGGCTTTCTTACCATGCTGTTAGTGCTTCCATTTCTATGGCTTCCAGTTGAGGAATTCTTCCCTAGAAACTCCATTTGAGGAAGAACCAGAAACAGCTATCTATGCTTACTTGAAATCTGGCTAAGCCCAGGACTCTCCAGATGACTTCTCTACCTTGATCCTCACAGGACTCTCACCTCTTTTATTTTTCTTTTATGTATGGTCTTCCCTCTATTCAAATGTAAGCTACTTGAGGTTAGGTACTGTTTTTCTTTTTGCTTGTATTATTATTCCCAGGGTTTAGCATAGTGCCAGGTACATATCGCATAATGAATTCTGCATGTGTGTGTGCACACATGTTTGTATGCATGCATGTATGTACATAGCTATAAAGTGGTAATTATCAAAAAATCTGATACTGACTAAGAAATAGAGAGGTAGATCAGTGGAATAGAATAAATAGAAATTACATTATTGTAAATGACTATAGTAATCTAGTATAAGATAAACCCAAAGACCCAAGCTTTTGGAACAAAAACTCATTATTTGACAAAAACTGCTGAGAAAACTGGAAAACAGTATGACAGAAACTAGGTATAGACCAAAATCTCACACCGTATACTAAAATAAGGTCAAAATAGCTACATAATTTATACATAAAGGATGATACAATAAGTAAATTAAGGGCATATGGAATTGTTTATCTGTCAGATTTATGGACAGGGAAAGAATTTAGGACCAAAGAAGATATAGAGAATAAAATTAAATATAAAATAGATCATTTTGATTATATAAAATTAAAAAGTGTTTGCATAAACAAAACTAATGTAACCAAGATTACAGGGGAAATAGAAAACTGGGAAAGTATTTTTGAAACAAATATATCTGATAAAAGCCTCATTTCTCAAATATATATATATATATACATACACATATATATACATATATATATATATATAACTGCATCAAATTTATAAAAATACCAGTCATTCCCCAATTGATAAATGGTCAAAGGCTATGAATAGGAAGTTTTCAGACACAGAAAACAAAGCTATCTATAATCATAAGAAAAAGTGCTCTATATCATTATTGATCCAAGAAATGCAAATTAAAGCACCTTTGAGGTATCACCTCACACCTATCAGAATGGCAAATATAACAAAAATGGAAAATATTGGATGTTGGAGAGGATGTGGGAAAACTGGGACACTAATCCACTGAAGGTGGAGTTGTGAAAAGATCCAACTGTTCTGGAGAGCAATTTAGAACATGCACATTGGCTATAAAATTTTTCATACCCTTTGATCCAGCAATACCACTGCATCCCCCAAAAGAGAAAAATACCTATTTGTACAAAAATATTTATAATAGCTCTTTTTGTGGTGGCTATGAAATGGAAAGCAAAGGAATGCCCATCAATTGGGAAATGGCTAAACAAACAATGGTATATGATGGTGATGGAATATTATTGTGCTATAAGAAATGATAATCAGTTTGACTTTATAAAGGGTTGGAAAGACATGAATGAAATGATGTATTGTGAAATGAGCAGAACCCAGAGGACATTGTACACAGAGACAGTAATATTGTTTGATGAAGAACTGTGAATGACTTGAGTATTCACAACAAGACAAAAAATCCCAAAGTACTATTGCTGAAACATACTATTCACCTCCAAAGAAAGAACTGATATTGATGGAACAGACTGAAGCATTCTATTTTTCACTTTCTTTTTTTCCATTTAATCAAGTTTCCTTGTACAAAATGGCAAATATGGTAATGTTTTACATAATGATACATGTATAACCCATATCTGATTGTTTGCCACCTCAGGGAGGGAGGTGAGGGAGGGAAAGAAGGATAAAAATTGGGACCCTAAAATAAAAATAAAAATGTTAACTATTTAAAAAAAATTATGTACATATCTATCAAGCTAGTTAGGAGCTGGGGGCTTAGATCAAACAAAAGACTAAAAAGAATCGCTTATTGCTTTGATACTATTTCCTAGAGTAAAGGAAGAGTTATGCAGAAAAAGCACTGAGAAATTAGTAGGTAGCAATATGAGGAACAAATATGAGTTATTAAGCCACTCTGGTCACCACATTACTCCATTATTGCTACACTATGAAGATGTTCACAGTGGCCTGTTCTATTGCAAAATGTTCTAAATAGCAAATGGCACTGTCTCCCAAATGCCAGAGCCTCATCTGATTGGACCTAGAATGCAGAAGAAGAAATTATTAATTATTCTTTGGAGCCTCAGAAATTGGGGAAGCAAGGATGTGACCTAGTCCAGGGTCATTTTGTGGCTCTCAGAGAAATACCTAGTACAGTTGCTCATGCTGCCAGAACAGCCAACAATCCACCACAAGGGGAGTCACCAGATATAGAGAGAACACACTACCAGCACAAGGCCCAAGAATGAAAACCCCGAGTTCTGGAAGATGCCTAGTGTTCTGGAAACAGCCTGCCTCCCTTCAGGGAGCGTTCAATCTCCCCTCTCCCAAAAGGGGAGGTCCTTCAAAAGCTGCCTTTGGAGACTTCTCCTTCTGACCTCAGTAGCATATATAGCCTTGGTGTGGGCCAGGTGTGGCCCCTCCCAAATGATTCAGCTAAAACTGCGATATTAATCTTTACCACAAATAATTTTTACCACACCCTTTTGTTTCCCTTAAGAGTAAGCTAAGTTCCTTGACACAAATGGGAGTGTATCCTTTTTTTAGTGAGGCAATTGGGGTTAAGTGACTTGCCCAAGGTCACACAGCTAGTAAGTGTCAAGTGTCTGAGGCTGGATTTGAACTCAGGTACTTCTGACTCCAGGGCCAGTGCTCTATCCACTGTGCCACCTAGCTGCCCCCAGTGGAAGCGTATTTTATTCCCTCCCTGAACCAAATCTGATGAGAGTAAGGTTGCAACAATGCTCACCCCTTCCTTCTTTCCCTGTATTGTAATGGGTTATTTTTGTGTCTCTTCATATGATGTAATTAACCCCATTCCACCTGACCCTTCCTCTCCTCCCCTAGTCTTCTTTTATTCTGCCCCTTAAGTTTCTTTATAGCATCACATCAAAGTCAATTTAATAACAATGCCTTAATAGAGATACAGATCCCAAGAGTTAAAAGCATTATCCTCCCTCATAGGGATGCAAGCAGTTTAACCTCATTGAACAACCCTGCCCCCTTGTTTGTTCAGTTCTGGTCTTTTTCTCAGAAAGACTTGGAAGTCCCCTATTTCAATGAATGTCCATATTTTTCTTTGAAAGAGAATGATCAGTTTTGCTGGGTACTTGATTATGGGTTGTAATCCAAGCTCCTTTGTCTACCTGAATATCATATTCCAATCCCTGTGATCCTTTAGTGTTGAAGCTGCCAGGTCCTGTGCAATCCTGACTGTGGCTCCATGATACTTACATGAGTTCTTTCCGGAGTTTGTCTTCCTTGGAGTTTTTCTTTTGGGGTCTCTTTCAGGAGGTGATCAGTCGATTATTTCAATGATGATTTTATTCTCTGATTTTACAATTTCAGGGCTATTCTCCTTGATAATTTCCTGGAATATGGTGTTTAGACGCTTTTCTTGATCATGGCTTTCAGGTAGTCCAATAATTATCCAATAATTATCAGATTATCTCTCCTGGATCTGTTTTCCAGGTCAGTTCTTTTTCCAATGAGGTATTTCACATTTTCTTCTATTTTTTCAGTCTTTTGATGCTGATTAACAGATTCTTGGTGTCTCATGGAGTTATTAGCTTCCATCTGCCCAACTTTAATTTTTAAGGTCTTATTTTCTTCAGTAAGTTTTTGTACCTTTTTTCCATTTGGCCAATTTTTTCTCCCGTTTGGTCATTTTTCCTCTCATTTGGCCAATTGTATTTTTTAAGGAATTGTTTTCCTCAGTCAACTTTTGTGTGTTTCTTTTTGCAGTGTAACTCTCAGTTCTCTCTTTCCTTTTACCTCTCTCATTTTATTTTTAAAAGCCATTTTGAGCTCTTCAAAGAAGGCTTTTTGGTCTTGAGATAATATCATCTTCTCACTTGAGTCTTCACTTGTAGGCATTTTGACAAACTCATCTGAGTTTGAGTTTTGGTCTTCCCTTTCACCATAGAAACTGTCAATGATAAAGGTCCTCTTTTGTTTCTTGCTCATGTTGTAGCCTATTTTTAAACTTATAAAGTTGAAGTCTGCTCCTGGGGCACGGGGTTTACTGTTGCAAGCTTCTTACTGCTCTCAGCTGTATCGAGTTGCAACAGTGACGAGCTGACCGCTGAGCTAGCTGTGCTGAGCTGAGCTGCCAGCTGAGCCTAGCAGTGCTGAGCTGCCCTCCTCTTTCACCCAGGTGAGACAGACTTTTCCTGAAGTCTTCTAAATTATCTCAAGTAGGAGGATTGTGTCTCTCTTTTTGTAGGTTCTGTAGTTCCAGAATCTGTTTAGAGGCTGGATTTAATGTTGTTTTTGAGGGAAACATGGGAAAACTCAGTCAACTTCCTGGCTTCTCTCTGCCATATGGGCTCCACCCCTGGAAGTCCCACATGTAGGCATTTTGACAATATTATCCTTATCTGAATTTGTGTTTTGGTCTTCCCTCTCACCATAAAAGCTGTCAATCATAAGGTCCCTTTTCTGTTTCTTACTCATGTTGTAGCTTATTTTTTGACTTATAAAGTTGAGATCTGCTCCTTGGGCACAGGGACTACTGTTGCAAGCTTTTTGTGCTTGGGTATAGGGGTCTGGTCACTGGTTTTCTACTCTGAGGCCTCTGTGCTTGTGGATTCCTCACTACCCTGTGCTTGCTCCCTGGACTGGGATGGCTTGGCCTAGTCTCACCTGTCCTGTGGGTGGTTCTCTAGCTGACAGTTTGCCATCTCAGCCAGGGCTATCAGGTTGCACCACCAGCCTTCTGATCCAGGATCAAGGGGCCTCTGCTGCTGATCTTTTCTGTGGCCAAGAGCCTCCTGCTGGCTTGCCCAGACCTCCTCCTGTCCTGAGCTGCACTACATTCCCCTTTTACCCATGTGAGACTGACCTTTCCTGAAGTCTTCTAAATTATCTCAAATTGGAAGATTGTGTCTCTCTATCTTTTTGTAGGTTCTTTAGTTCCATAATCTGTTTAGTCTTGACTTCATGTTTTTGAGGGAAACTTGGGAGCACTCAGACAACTTATTGGCTTCTCTCAGCCATCTTGGCCTAGAGAGAGATAGAGATAGAGATAGTGAAATATCTTTTGCCCCAGATCCCAGGATCTACCACTGGTCAAAAAATCAATGAATCAATAAGAGTCTACTTGTTAAGTGATAGGCACTGAACAATGTACTGGTAATATAAAGAGAAATGTAAAATAATCCTTTCTTTAAACAATTTGCAGTCTAACTGGGGAAGACAACAGGTACATTATATATATATCAAAAAAGACACAAAGTAATTTGGGGGATGGATGATATACTTGCTGGTGGAATTTCAAGAAAGGCTTCATTTAGAAGGTATTTGTGTTGAGCCTTGAAAGAAACTAGTGATTTTCAGAGATGGATATGGAAGAAAGGCAGATATGCATCCCAAGTACAGAGAAGTCAATGAACAGAGTTGCAAAATGTAGTATTGTTCAGGAAGAATAGAGAGGGAAAAGGCCAGTTTGGCTTCACCATAGTGTGTATGAAGGGGATTAATGTGTAATAAGGCTAGAAAGGTTCATTGGAACCAGTTTCTGAAGGACTTTAAATGCCAAACAGAGAAGATAATAAATTCTAAGAAAAGGATGTCAGATTTAGTGTTAGAAAGGATCTTAGGGATCATTGAGTCCAATGCCTTCATTTTATAGATGAAGAACCTGGCCTGGTGCCTAAGGCATTATTCATTCTTTCCAGGTCTTAGACTTTAAGGGACTGACTAGGCTACATGGTATCAGTGATTTATAGCATATATGTTTCCCTTAGTCATGGAGTACTGGAATGGGAATGTGCCAAGTACATTAAACTATACTTCTTGATGAATGCTATATAAATTGGTATAGAGATGGAGGCATATCTCTTCAAACCCAATGGACTTTCTTATTCCTATTAGGCTATTGTTGTGATTGACCTAGGTGTATGTAACATGAATAGAGACTTTCAGAGCTATAACTGTCAACATTTATCCTTGATGAGACTTTGTTTAAACTTAAGTTAAAGAGGATTAAACATCAACCTTAAGTTTTTCTAAATCTTGACCTCACAATTGGAACCAGTATGCACCTGACATTTAGCACTTGAAGAGGTTAAATGACATTCATGAGGTCCTATAGGTTGGAAGTAGCAGAGATGGAGTTCATATTAGTAATTACTCATTTCTATGAAAATCTTAGTGAGGATAAGCTATACACATATCTAAGATGACCTTAAAAACATGGGAAGGAAATAGATAAGTTTTCACAGGTGATTTTCTACAATAGTCCCTGTCTTCAATCATGTAACTGATTGAGAGCTTTAATGAATATAGCATCTCACCCATTTAAAAATTATTACAAAATATCATTTGACTTGGTAGGGCAAAATGTGGTCTTAAAGTCTTTCTACAAAAAAGGTGTTTTCCATGCACATGCTAAGATCATCTAAAACTCAGTGGCAGATGGAACCATAGAGGTAATTTTTTCTTACAATCTGCTGACTATTCCATCATTTTTTCTTTCCATTGAGGAAAGCATAAAGTAGAAAGACAGATACTAACCAAAGGTGGTTACCAATGTTATAAAGGATGTTCTACACAATGGCCAAATAGAAGATTGATTTCCTTTGGAGGATGGTCTCCAAATGCTCCTTTTAGCAGATGGCAGTGTGCTGATTTCATGGAGGTCTGGAACACCAGTGGGTCTCCTTAGTGAGATCTATGGTCAATCAAAAGAGATTGGCATGGCCATCTGCACTGGAGAAAAAATAAAGCTGAAGAATGGATATTGCCCAGAGTATGGCATGTGGTTGGATAGGCAGCTCAATGAGTTGGTGCATCCGTAAATATCTTTTGGACAGACCCTGAAAATGAACAATGAGTTAGGCCTAAAATTGAACAGGAGGAGAAGAGCAGGTTGGATTATATTTGGGAAATTACATGGCCCTCTCAATGATTCCATGCTCCTCACTGCCATACAAAAACTCACTTTTTGAAACACTAAATTCTCTCAGTGGTATTTATATGTCTATTAATCATGGAACACCACAATTTCAGAAGAATTCAGGATCCAGGAAACCCAAGGGGAAATAAAAATGTGCATCATATATTGAAATAGAATGATGCATGGTATCAATATTTGAGAAGTGGCATGAATGATAAAACAAAGAAGACATATGACAGAATGAGAGGTGGGGTGACATGTATCAAGCATAGAGGACAACAGATGGATAGAGTGAATATTTCACTGGTATTCACAAAATAGAAAAAGACTCATATCAAGACTGCTAGGTTATTGAGTAGACCCTCCCCCCATTTAGGATTTATAAAAAGGCATAGATTAAAAAAAAAAACAATTAAAGTGAGAAGACATGGAAGAATGGAAACTGAAAATTTTGAGTTAAGATGTGCTATATCAAAATGTCAAAAATAATGTTAGAACTTACAGATAGAAGAAGGCAGTAGATGACACAGGAAACACATGAGAATATGGGTAAAGAGTTGTGAGTTTGAGAACCAATTCCTGACTTGGAGTCAAGAAGACATGTCTCTACTAGTGTGACTATGGATATGCCATTTAGCTTTCCTGAGTTCAGTTTCCTCATATGTAAAATGGTTATAATAATGCCTACAATAGCTACATTCCAAATGTTGTGAAGCTCAAATAAGATAATGTAAGTATAACTGGTGAGGGACGGGGTCACAGACCAATTGGGACCAGTCCTTGAAAAGGGCATAGCTATTTTCTACATGGTGTCATTCTTTATAGAATACATGAATACTCTCTGTATGATTTTGATTCAACCATGTCAAAACCTTCTGAGCCCTTTTCTGGCCATGAGTGATTCAGGTTTTGGCATGATATGATAACATATAGTCATATAATTAGCAAAGAAGTTAGAAGAACTGAGGAGTCAGGAGTTGCTGAGTCAAAATTGAGTGTGTAGGGGGCAGCTAAGTGGTACAATGGATAAATACTGGCCCTGGATTCAGGAGGACCTGAGCAAATCCATGAAAAATCCATAAAGGGACCAAAGAAATTGTAGGGCTAAGGATCAGTCAACTCTTTGTCATGTGTGTTTTGTATGTGTTCTTTACTACCATTTAACTTAAAATATGGATGTGCTCTCCTCAAGGACCTTAAACATGATTTGGGGGAGTATGCTTCTGGTGTGAGGTGTGGGAGTGATTTGTACCAAAATATCTTGCTATACATTTTCATTAAATCCAATTTCTTAAAACTACTGGTTGACTGATAATGGGGATCACATTTGTGGGGGCTCAGTAGCAATGGTAAATTTTTAAAAAACATGCAGCCTTTCAGGGATATACCTAGAATTATGATGTGTTAAGTCTTCCATTCTCTGAGGAGTCTAGGCAACTAGACCATATGGGTATTGGGGAAATGGATTAATATTTTATTTATTTTTTTTTTTACAAATTTTAGAATGCTACATAAATATTAGTTGTTATTATGGCCTCTGAACTTTGAGATTCTATGAAATAAGTGCTAGCTGTTTTTCTTATTTATCTTATCATCCAGAGTGCCTTATTTAACATGCTCTCTATTCCAAAGGTTTCCATACTAATCTCCACTCCCCTCCCTCTGATTAAACCACACATCAACATCATATATTCATTAATGCTTCCGTGCCTTTACATAGCAAGGTGGAATAATAGAGTGTCACCAATTGGGAATCAAGAGACTACCAGTCAAATCTCAATTATACCACTTAACTGCTATGGAACCCTGAACAAATCACTCTACCCCCTGTTATCCACTTTCCTCTTCAGTAAAATGAATAGGATTAACTGGATGATATATAAATATATTTCACCTTAAATAATCTGTGCTGTATAAGGTTCCCTCTTATTGAAATGCTTTCTCTACTCCTCTTTACTTGAATTAAACCCACACATCCTTCAAGGCCTAATTCAATTTCATTCAATAAATATTTATCAAGTGCCTATTCGTGTATGGGGTGTTAATAGAGGACTAGGAGCTCTGGTGTGAGGGCTTGTTGAGCCCTTTTCAGGACGGGTCATCCATGTTTGGTGTCCAACCAGTCACCCAACTCTCACCTCTGACTCCAAGAAGCTAATGTTATGTGCAGTAACTAGACCCAATAAAAGCATCTCAGGACACAGGTTAAACCAGGTTGAGGGTAACCAACAGGCCTCAAACCCAACAGTGAGGTAGGGGGTGTCTACCCCAAGCATTTGAAGACTTCCCCTGACAGAATGAGCAAATGAGGACAATTTGTTCCAAGAGCCATGAAGGTGGCCGAAGCAGGCACTGTGGCATACTTAGAGCTTGGTCAAACATCAGATACCAAGGTTTTTCACTGCATCCCAGACCATTACCAGTCATCCCAACCTGTGACTGTGGAAGAGAGAGTGAGCTGAAGATTTTGTGCAAATCTGCCTCACTTAAACCCAATTCATGTGCAAGTCACCACCCCATGATATCATTGGTAATCTTCAAAAATAAGGGACAAACAATAAATGCCTACCACATACAAGGTACTATGAAGTAGTCTCTGACCTCAAGGAACTTGTATTTCTTGGTCTGCTCCCAAAGCATCAGCCTGCATCAATCTCTCCTTCCTATGGACTACAATTAATCATATTGCTCATATCACCCATTTTAATACTTGATCATATACATTGTCATCAGTGAGATTTAAAGCTCTAAAAAGTCAATGGCCATCTCATTTCTTTCTTGCATTAATTGCTGTTTTTTCCTGAAACAGAACATATAACAGGAGTTCAAATAACATTCATTTATCTAGTTGGTAAGCATTCTGATTTTGTGTAAGTAGCATTGGATTGGCAATCTGGTCACCTGGATATTAGTCAACTGGTTATATGAACTGGAGCACATTTCACCTTCACGAGATCACTATGGGTCTGTTTCCTCATACGTAAAATGAGGGAGAAAGTAGACTTCATGATTTCTAATTTCCATTCCTGCTCTAATGCTCCTTCCAAATCCAGAATTTTGTAGTTGATGTTCTAAAATTCCATGTTCAAATGTCTCTTTCAGTTCTTGATACCATTTTCTAATGTCTCTCCTATCTGTAATATTCTATATTCTAGGGTTCTTTACAGATTTGATAATCTATGCCATATGGTTTATATTCCCTTCCAATTTTGACATTCTATGTATGAGGTGGTAGTGGTGTATGGAGTGGGTAACAAAAACTGCTGGTCTCTCATGGAAATTTTTTATTAGAAAACAAGGCCTTTGGCCTGTCTTCCTTTTGAGATGCAGTTACACCATAAGCAGCCTCCCTACCTGTCTAGTACTATCTATTGAATTCCCACGATGCTGTGGCCTAGACTGGAGTCATAGAGAGATAGAAAAGATTCAGAAAACCATAGGAAATACAGTGTTAAGAAACACCATGAATTCCCACAGATTTACTTTGGCTTAGAAAATAAAGTCCCCTTCTTCCCCTTAGCCTTGGCACCTGATTCAATGATTCTAGCAAGCCTTAATGGACTTGATAGATTCATGATGGACTTACATCTGAATATATTTAAGTTGAATTGGAAAAGAGACCAAGAGGGAGAAACAAATGCACTGCCTTCTGAGGCTTCTGTAATCTTGACAGCTATTTTATTTGTCTAGAAATTACGAAAAAAAGCACTTTGTCTCTTCATTAAAAATGTGTCTAGGGAAGGAGGAGAGGCAGTCAGGTGTCAGATATGTTAGGCCTCTCTATTGATGATTTGACATATCTCTCATATAGGGCTCTATCAGATAAATAGAATAATGGCTGGGGTGCGTGTGAAGAAGAACCCTGAGAAAGGCATTATCTCCGTTTCAGCTGGATAATTAGAAGCTTTTTCTTAAAAGTTAACCATTCTGAGGTCTTGATAAGATTCTACCAAGGCAGATATAGAACCTAAGCAAATGTGGGGAAGTGTCTCTGAGAACTAGAGTCTCCTCTCACTTTCTCAGTAATGTTAATCAACAGGGAAGGGAGAGGGGGGAGTAGATTAAATGGAAAGAGGGAAGAGCAAACCTCTAGACAAACATAAATCTAGTATTAATAATAATATTTGGCATTTATTTATATGCTTCTTTTCTTTGTCTGTTCATAAGTATCTCACTTGATCCATATAACAATCCTGGAAGGCAAGGCAAACATTGAGTAATATAATCAATGATTAAATAAGTAGATACTTAAAAGTATACTAGCATAGTGGAGGATAATATTAATGTTTTAAAATTACAATAATCAAGATACCAATTACTACATAATTATATATAGTTAACATTCTAGAATACTAATTCATTGTTTTCAATGAAAAGCTTGGGGTCATTGAAAATATTGCAAAATTTCCCAAATATATATGCATTAGTATATTTATCTTGGACAGACACTTCAAATGGTCAACAAACATCTTCCCTTTTTTCCCATTCTATTCTAGAACAAGTTTATAGACCATCCTATAGAGACTGAACAAGATATATGCACTGATAAACCAGGTCTGGCTATCCAGCCAACTGTATATCATAGTTGGGACAATAAGCATTCTTCATCCACTTGTTTTTTCATGTGTGGATCTGTCCTAGTCCATTACAACAATATAGGTACCTATAAGAATTTCACAAAGTAGTCAGATAGTTCATTAATGCTAAAAGCAATAGTCTTTTGTAACCCTGACTCACTTCTATGAGGTAAATTTACATAACATGACTCTAATTCATAGTGATTCTATGCTTAGAAGAGTAATTATGAGATGGGATGTGCTTATGTCCTGTGGGAGGGAACACAACATTCTAACAACCTGGGGTTGAAGTCCAAGCTCTGAGCTCAGAAAAGTCATCTCCTGTGCAGCTCCCACTATACTCTCATTCTGCAAAGGGACTCCAGTCAATATAAAGCAATGGTATACCACAGATGTTTAATGAAAAATAATAATAAATCTGCAACATGTGTTCTTCTACAGTACATTTAGGGAAAAAACACAAATTCAAGCAGTGCTGAGACAAGAGAGAACCCACCCCTTCCTTCCTATCTTGGCTAGCTTGTTTCTATGCTTTTTTTCCTGGGCCAAAATTAGTGCCAGAAACAAAACACCCACAATCACATGCACATCACAAATTGTCCATTTAGATAAATGTCATCTCTGATGGTCCTTAAAGAAGGGAACTGAAGATTTTTCAGACAAAAGCTGCCCTAGCTGGCACTTCTCCCTTCTTCTAGGCTAGTTCTTCTTTAGAGCCCTGCCCTCCTTGCCACACCATTACTGTGTTAGAAAAGTAAACAACAACAACAAGAACAAAAACCCATAACCCCAACCCCTTCCTCTCTGAGTCCTGATCCTGCAATTAGTTTCTTCACTTCCCAAACCAGGAAGAACTACAAATCCCAAGAGAGTTCATGGTGAAGCAGCCCTTTGGCAGAAGTTGCTACACCTTATGATGGATACATTTTAGCTCACACAAATGAAGACTAAATTCTCAAGTTGAAAACTTAAGGGCAAAGGGACAAAAAATAGTGGCAAAAAAAAAAAAGATAGCTCTGCTCAGGTCAAAGGCTACCATTAGGTCACCATTTTCTGAATGGAGAGGACAAAACCAAGTCAAACTCATTGTGCAGGGTGTAAAGACTATTCCTAGGCCTTATTTACAATTATCTGAAGGTGTACAGGTAATTAGAGAAAGGTCATGTAAGATTCTAAGAAAATGGATCCTCTGGACTTGACACTCCCTTTTTCTACCAAGTTTTGTTTGTTTGTCTGCTTATCTATGTTCTATCTATCTTCCTATCTATCTATCTATCTATCTATCTATCTATCTATCTATCTGTCTGTCTGTCTGTCTGTCTGTCTGTCTGTCTGTCTGTCTGTCTGTTTGTTTATTTGTTCCTTCTTTCCTTTCTTTATTTTATTCTATTCATTTTTTCTCCCTTATTTTTTCTCAATTACATGTAAAAAAATGTTCATTTTTTTTAAAGTTTTGAGTTCCAAATTCTCTCCCTCTCTGGCTCCCCTCACCTTTTTAAAAAAAAAAATTTTAATGAAGGCACGTGATGTGATATGGATTTTTGCTTATTTGATTGTTGGCAGTGAGCATATTATTAATTTATTAATATTATATAATTATATATTATATAATATTATATATTATATAATACTAGTAAAATTGACCATGAGTCTCCCTAACTTCTCATGGTATCAGGCTGCATGGTTGAGAAATGAGGGAGAGAGCTTCAGTGTGCCAGTTAGCGTGAGCCAGAGAAAAAGCCCCAGAATACCTACAAGACCTATAAGACACCCCCACGACAGAGCTCATGGCCCCTTCCAAGGGTTTTTATCCTCCTTTGATAGAGGCAGGTCATTGTATATTGATCAAAGCTAATTGGTTAGCATCATTCAATTCCATCGGTTGACATAATTTGAAGGTAGTCCACATTAAAATGAACTCAAGAGATGACATCAGGGAAAAGTATGCAAAAGACCCTTACTCAAGTTCCTTAACTCAAAGTCCATTATCTAGGTGTGGTTTGATCCTATCTGAGCTAGACAAGAGAATCCATCTCCATTTATTTTGTTCCCTTGGGTTTATCCCAGATCTAGGAAAACTGAACTTTCTGGATTGGCTATTGGGGGCGGGGGGTGGACAAAGGACTGAAAAACTGATCTCTGGGTCCCTGTAGAAATAAGAAATACATTATTAATAATTATTTTCTCACATGTTGTTTCATTTTTATCTCATTTCCAATGAGAGTAAGGTTCCAGCACTACCAGTGTCCCCCCACTTGCTTCTTCTGTATCAGTTCTTCTTTTCATACCTTATTTGTAGGAGACATTTAATCCTTTTTATCTTTTCCTTCACAGTTTTATTTTTTTAGAATCATCCCATCATACACAACTCAGCCTAAGCCTTTCAAACTACCCAAATGACGATCATTATCATGAGTACTGATAGCATTTTCATATATAAGAAGTAAAGTTTGACCTTTTTGTGTCACTTATAATTGCTATTTAATGTTTACCATATATTTCTCCTGCATCTTATATGTCAAATTTTCCATTGAGTTCTGTTTTTTTTGTCACAAATAACTGAAAGTCTTAATTCATTTTAAATGTCCATTTTTCCCCATTCAGGATCATACTTAATTTTGGGGGGTAAGCTACCCTTGGTCATAACCCCAGATCTTTTGTTCTGTGAAACATAGTGTTTCAAGACCTATGGTCTTTCAAGCTACTAGGTCTTGTGTAATCCTTATTGTGGCCTCACAATATTTAAATTGTTTTTGTTGTTGTTGTTGTTTGCAGTATTTTATCCTTAACCTGGGAGCTTTGAAACTTGGCTATGATATTACTGTATTTCTTTCTCCTGGGATCTCTTTTAGGTGGATTTTTTTTCTATTTCTACTTTACCTCATTGTTCTAGAACTTAAAGGTAATTTTCCTTAATAATTTCTTGTAACATTGTATCAAGATTCTTTTTTTATTGTAACTTTCAGGAAGTCCAACTATTCTTATATTTTATCAACTAGATCTGTTCTCTAGATGAGTTTTCTGATAAGATGTTTCACATTCTCTTCTATTATTTCATTCTTTTGCTTTTTAAAAAAGTATTTCTTGATGTCATATAATGTCATAAAGCTTTCCCTTGCCCAGTTCTAGTTTTCAAGGAATTATTTTCTTCCTTAAATGTGTGAATCTCGATATCTAGTTGGTTGACTTTCTTTTCATAATTTTCTTGATTTTCTTTGTTTGCTTTTTTTTCTTCTTCTAATTTTTCCTCTGTATCTTTTATTTGATTTCTAAAGTCATTTTAAATTTCTTCCAAGAACTTTTTGGACTTTTGACCATTTGCTTTTTCTCATTGAAAAAGAAGTGGCTTTTTTAGCTCCACTATCATCCTCTGAATATGACCCCAGATCTTCTCTATCCCCATAGTAGCTGTCTATGTTTGGATTCTTTCTCCTTTGCTTACTCATTTTTATTTGTTTTTAGCAGCTTATTATAATCAATTTCAAATATTGATGTATAGGGAATGATGCCCCAAGCCTCAGGTCCTTCTTAGAGTTACTTTCTGAACTCTGTCCTGGAGCTCAATCTTGGGCATTCCTACCTACCCCTAATCCATGGATTCACCCCTAATCCATAGATAGGGCCCCCAGTCATGCTCTTGATCTCTGTGGTTGCTCATATGGTTGCAAACTTCAGTTTTCCTCCCTCCCCAGGAACTAAAACCAGGGAATCTAATGTTCTGCACATGCCCATATCCAAGCAGGTTCTCTTCCCCCTGCTGCCACAATTACCAGGTGTGTGCCAGATCCTTCTCTCCCATAGCCATAGCCTGGGACTGTATCTGGTCAGCACGTCTGTGCTTGGTGTCTCTCCACAGTGGAAGATACTTCAATCATTTCCTACTTAGACCTCCAACCCCAACACTGTCCATGTGGTCACTGATATAGGTTTTGCATGTCCAGACATGCAAAACATATTCTATATTGGTCATGTTGCTAAAAAAAATGAAGAAAAATAAAGATAGTTTTAAAAATATGCATTGACTGCATTGATTTTGTTTGTGCAAAACCTTTTTTAAATGAATGTAATCAGTTATCCATTTTACATATCATAATGCTATCTTTTCTTCTGTCATAAATTCTTCCCTTATCCATGGATATGAGAAGTAAAATTTTCCATGCTCCCCTAATCTGCTTATGATATTGCCCTTTATATCTAAGTCATATGCCATTTTGACTTTTTCTTGCCTACCAAGCTTTTTTGTTTGTTTGTTTTGTTTTGTTTTGAATTAAATCTCATAGTTGATATAGGTGAAGCACAGGTTCCTTTTCATCTCTCACCAGGTCATGTTAGTAATACAGATGAGGCCCATGAGGTTTAGTGGGAAGGGACAGAGTCTCATTCAGGTCAATTGAATTGATTCTTATTTCTGATGTTATAGTAGAAAAATACTAAAGATAGGCCAGCATGGCCCTGTTCTAGAAACATGGGAAATAGAAGTTTCCCCACATGGAAGAGTTCAGTAAAGTACAGAATAAGGCTGTTGAGCCTGTTGTATCTTAGAAAGTCACTCTGCCTACCTTAAAAAACAAAAAACACCATAGAGTTTTTTCAGATTACAATAGGACTGTTATACCAAACTTTTTTGCATAATCATTACACTTATTTAGAAATTTTACAATGATGTCTACAAACAGGCACTTTATGTATTTTACTATCTATAAGAAATTCCTTTTTCATTTGAACTCTCAGCTGGATACCTTACCTAGAAGTGCCAAGTACTTTTTGGCAAGAATAAACTTCCCTGTTTTATCAATATTTTTAGCACCAGCATTCTTCCATCAATGCTTATGTTTACAAATCATGCATTACCACAGTCTCTGAAGAATCAAAATTGACAAGTCACTCAAAGGGAAATTAGAGAGATCCATGGCAAGTAAGGAAGACACACAAGGTGAATGCTGCTCTGATAATCTCATAATATTAAGAAACTTTGAAGACAGCCCTCAAAACACTGGATGAATGTATAGGAGATTATGGATAAAAGTTATAAAGAATGAGAAAATATGGATGGGTCCATAGTATCATATATCCAGAACTAGAAGGAACCTCAGCAGCCATTTTTTCCAAACTCTTCATTTTATAGTTGGGGAAACTAGTACAAAGATGTTAAGTGACTTGCCCAAGGCCACACAGATAGTAAGTAGAAAAATTGGGTTTCAAACCCAGATGCTCTGTTTCTGGATCCATTAGTCTTTCTATTATATGATACTGCTACTATCTCCACTGTTGGAGATTGTACTAATAGCAATTAAATCAGTGATCTGCTAAAGTACCAAAATGTAAATGATCGTTTCATTGTTAGAAGAGGAATTCATAGCCTAGGGAATAGAGCACTAACCTTGAAGCCACAAGGACTTGAGTTCAAGTCCTGTTTCTGACACATGCTAGGTATGTGATTCTGGGTAAGTCACGATAGCTCTTAAGTAGGTAACATTTTAACACCATTCCTTGCAGAGAAGATGCTGAGCTGTATTGATAGGGGGAGTTTCATAAACTCAAATAAATCTCCCAAAATTTTATGAGTATTCATAAAATCACAAGTCCAGTTTTTATATTTCTGTAAAAATTGTCACATCTGCTGTTACTTTCATCCTCCAGTATTATCAGAGATACTACTCCATAAGATCAAAGCCATGACCTTATCCAAGGTCACACAGTTAGTGGCAGAAGAGTGACTCAGTCTGGTGCTCTTTTGTTTCCTTTCCATTGTTTTTCATCCTCATTTACATTCCCTATACTTCTTTTGGCTTTGATTTCTCCACCCCTTCCAATCTTAGAATTCTATGAGTCTACAATTCTAGTTATATTTTAAAGTAAAGTAAACATTAAAGAATAAGATGTTTCCTATGCTCCCTCACTTTTCCTCCTGTGGAAACCTTAATCATTTTTCAAGAACCAGTTCAGATATTGCCTCTTCCAAGAAACTTTTCCTGAGCTTCCACTCAGAAACTATATTTCTTGTTTGCAAACTATATCATACCACTTGCTTATACTCCTCAGGCATTTTCATTCTTTACTTTCCAACAATTACCCGAGTCCATGGTTTATCTCTCCTACTGCACTCTAAACAATTTAGGGAGAGAAAAAACATCTTATTCTCATATTTGTGGATGGTGGATTTGTTTTCCCTTCTTAGGCTCTATTCCCTTTCAACTTAAAGATTTTGATTTAAAGATGTGAACCTACAATACCAACAATTAGAATTAGAGGTTGGTATAATTACTAAATCAGTTTTCAAGGTGGGGGAGAGTAATAATAATAACTCACATTTATGTAGCCCTTTAAGTTTGGCAAAGCATTTTGCATGTATTGTCTCATTTATTCCTATTTTTTTAAAGTGAGGCAATTGGGGTTAAGTGACTTGCCCAGGATCACACAGCTAGTAAGTGTTAAGTGTCTAAGGCTAGATTTGAACTCAGGTACTCCTGACTCCAGGGCCAGTGCTCTATCCACTGTGCCATCTAGCTGCCCCTCATTTATTCCTAACAACAACCCTGTAAGATGGATGCTATGATTATCTCCCTTTGCAAACAAGGAAACTGATGCTCAGAGACATTAAATGATTTACCTTGAGTCACAACTATGTGAGATTTGAACCAATCGAGATCTGAACCAATGTCTCTCTGAATCTAAGTCAAACACAATTCATTGTGTCAGGTGGCCTCTTGATACCTAGCACAGAGCCCCATATATTGCACTTGAGTGTGTGTGACCTTAAACAAATCAATCTCACCACCTGTATTTTCTGGTGATGTTTCCTTGTGTGTAAAATAAGGATTTTCCCAACATTTATAATTTTCTATGATCTTGAGGGGCCATCAAAAGTGAAGTGAATTCCAAAAGAAGTGGGAATCCCTGTTCTACTTTTTAATTTTGTAGCTCATTTATTCAAGATCTACTGTGGTTCTTGACTACATCAGAAAGTTACAGGGCTTTTGTGATCACTTGCTCTTGGGATTCTATAGTTCAAAAGCTGACCTTCAATGGAAGCAAAGTAGGGAAGCCCAGATTCAGAAATGCCAATCAGCAGGGGAAGTAGACTCCAGCAGGAGAGCTGAATGTTTCCCCTCTTTTTCTCTGTTTCTAACTCTAATCACCCCTCTCTCAGTAAAATTTTCCCCAATTATCTCGATCTAAGAGTATGAGCAGGAAAAGACTCTCTCATGAAAGAGAGAATCAGTGTGGTACAAGTGAAAAGTCAGAGAAAGGCATCATGGAGTAGTTGCCTTACTTAGGAAGCTCTCCCACTCTGTTTCCACCTATTGAAATCTTATCTGTCCTTCAAGGGCAGAATGAGGTTCAACTCCCATGCTCTGTAAGAGCAGGGGCTGTCTTACCTTTCTGTTTGTATCCACAGTGTTTAAGATAATGCTCTGCATGTAAAAAGGGCTTAAGAAATCAGTCTTCCCCATCCATTATCATTTAATGATGATAATAAGTGAAAAAGATTATGCTGCATAGGAGACAGAGTGCAGCTCACAGAGCCAGGAAGACTTGGTTCAAATCCACTTGTGACACTTTTTAGCTATGTGATCCTAAGCAAGCCATTGACACTCTGACATCTCCCTAGAATAATAGGTTTAGAGCTAGAAGCCATACAGTGCAACTACCTCATTCTATAAATAGGTAAACTGAGGTACATGTAGGGGCTTACCCAAGGCTATGTATGTGGTGAGCATTGTGGAAGAATTAAAATCACCTCTTCTGATTCTGTAGTCAATACTTTCCCTACTGTACCATATTGCTATAGGCTTGGTCGTAGACAGGTTGTAATCTGTAAGGGAAGAAGTTGGGGAAGAGATATTCCCACACAAGGGAAACCTGGAGTTTCCTTTGATGATAAAACCACAGAGCTTTTGCATATTATTTCACATACAATAGATGAAACCATTGACATTCTCCCAATATGTCCTGATATTGTTCTGTCTTCATACCAATTTTCATGTTATTTCCTACCCCTGGACTTTTCCCATCTCTGTTGAATAGTTTAAGACAAAAGTCAAATTCTACCCTCTCAGGGAAAGTTTATACTATCCCTCCAGTTGGAACAGTGTCTTTATTTTCAGTTGCCCAAACATTTATTTTACATCTCTCTGGGGAACACTTATTTTGTGTTAATTATTTGTAGATAGATTTTATTGTACCATGTATCAGAAGTAGGAACAATGGGTTGAAGTGGCAAAGAGGCAAATTTAGAAATCACTTTCTAACAGCTAGTTTTATCAAAAAGCAAAATGGTGGGGAGACAGCAGGATAAAGCACTGGCCCTGGATTCAGGAGGGCCTGAGTTCAAATCTGGCCTCAGACACTTGAGACTTATTAGCTGTGTGACCCTGGGCAAGTCACTTAACCCTCATTGCCCCAGCAAAAATTATTTTTAAAAAAGCAGAATGGGTTTTCTCAACCTGCTCCATGTCCCCCCTCCATGAAGATCTTCAAATAAGGTTTGGAAGATCATTTGCTAGGAATGATAGGGAGGAGAATCTCATTCATGTCTGGGTTGGATTAGATGGGCTTTAAGGTACTTCTTATCTTTGAAATTCTGAATATCCCACAAAATACAATGTAAGCTGCATGACGGCAGGAAACATTCTTAGTGCAGTATACATAGTAGGCACTTAATAAATGATTATTGAATTCAATGAACTAAATGTACATTCAGGTTGAAAGGAACAGATGTACACAATAAGGTACAACAGAAAATCTAGGGCTATTTTAGAGAAAGTAATTGCTCTGGAAGTTCAGAGAACACAATTTTATGATGGCAGTGTATTAAAAATTAAGAATAGGGAATTGACTTGTGATTTCATTGATATAGAGAACTTAGAGATTAGGAATCTCCTACTAATGAAGATTGGTACCTTCCCTGCAACTTATCTTACAGAGTTGTCTGAAGCACTGAGAAGTTGGGGGACCTTCCAGAGAAGCACATGCCAGAGATAAGACATGAATCCAGATATACCTAGTTCTCTGGCTAGCTTCCTAGTCATTGTGTCACATTTCCTCTCCTGCCAAAGCATCAAGTCTAAATATTTACTACTTTTCTTGTTACTTGAACAACAGATAACACTGTAGAGAAGTTACATAGTGCCAGAGAAAGAGCCCAGTTCCCACTTAGTTATCTATTAACTGTGTGACATTAGGAAGTACCAGTTAGTCTTCTAGACAGAGATTTCCATATATGATAAATAGGCAGGGGGTTGAGATTATACCTGTCTCCAAGTCTTTGATGGGCTGTCATGTGGAAGAGAGATTCAGCTTCTTGTGTTTGTTCCCACAGGGCAGAATTAGCACTATGCAGCAGTTAGAGTCAAACCTCAGTTTTCTGTAAATGAAACCTTCTGAACAATTAAAACTGTTCCAAAGGAAAGTAAGTAATCTGTCTCCTAAGGTGATTCACCTTATTCTAACCTCACTGGCAGTTTTGCAGCAGAAATTGGGCTTCACTTGTCTGTGATGTTGTAGAGGGACTCTGATATTACTTTTAACTCTTGAAATGCTATGATCCTATGATTATATGACCTCAAAGTTTCCTTCCTTCTATTGCAATTCATATATTTTGTTTTAAGATCCTTAGAACCCTGATAACGTGTAGTTTAAATCTGCCTTCTCACTTTGTAATTATATGGTTTCTTCAAACTCTAATCTTTATTAGTATATAGTTCTAAGCTGGATCTCCATATACAAAAGATACCTGAAAGGACCTGCACCTACTTTGGCCATAAAGCAGAATGGAAGATAGGGGAGGGGGATGAAATGAAGGGAAAAGTTACATGAAAGGAACATTCAAGTACTTGACTTCTCCTAAAAAGCATCATATAAGGGGCAGCTAGGTGGCACAGTGGATAAAGCATCAGCCCTGGATTCAAGAGGACCTGAGTTCAAATCCGGCCTCAGACACTTGACACTTACTAGCTGTGTGACCCTGGGCAAGTCACTTAACCCCAATTACCTCACCAAAAAACAAAAACAAAACCAAACCAAAAAAAAGTATCATATAATCAGTAAAGATTATTATCTAAAATAGCTTTATACTCCATTTTCAGTGTCTTTCCATTCTTCAATTCTTAACTGGACTGCCCTCCTTTTTCCCCCACCCTTTACATAAGTATTCTGTTTCCCATTACTCTAAGGTCTTGCTCTCCACTAGTTGTGACACTTGGAAGAAGCTGCTGACACCATGAGCTCCCTCTTCTCCCCTGTTCAACATTTCAAACACACATCCTCATCTCCAGTTTTCTTTTACTCCGGTCTGTTGAATTACTGGCCCTTCTCTTCAATAATTTTGGCCTTTCTACTTGTACTTTTGATCTGTCTCCTTTGTTGTGCCAATCATCAACTATGTCCCTCTAATCTTTTTATCTACTAGCACCTTCCTTGCTGAATAAAAACAGGCTCAAATCTCCATTATTAAAAAAAATAATAACAGTACTTCACTTGATCCTACTGTACCCTCAAACTGTCTTCCTTTTCAGAGAAAAATGCCTACTATCCTTGCCTTTCTTTCCTATCACTCTTCAATACATTCTAATTTGGCTTCTGAATTTATCCCTCAACTGAAATTGTTCTGTGATCTCTCAATTGCCATATACAATGGTCAGTCTTCATCTCTCTTGACCTCTTTGACGCATTTTACACTATTCATCACCCTTTATTCCTCACACTTACCTCTGGGTTACCATGACACCATTCCTTATTCATTCTTTTACCTGTCTAATCACTTTCCCACTAAGATTCCTTTGCTAGGTCATTATCCATATTCTTCCACTTATAAGTATAGTCCAAAGTTCTGACCTGGACCTTCTTCTCTTCTAGCTCTATACCTGAATACTTTAATGATTTCATCAGCTACTATAAGTTCAAGTATAATCTCTCTGTAGATGACTCTCAGCTATTTATATTTAACCCTAGTTTCATGAGCTCTGGCCCCAAATCGCCAACCTCCTGTTGGATATTTTGAATTTGATATCCCATAAACAGCTCAAACTTAGCATGTCTGAAACAAAACTCATTATCTTTCTTTCCAAACCTCTGGCTCTTGTAAACTTCCCTGTTTCTTCCATAGATACCACCAGCATCCCATTCAAACAGGTTGACAACTTCAGGTATGTACTTTACTTCTCATTTACCCTCATCACCAAGACTTGTCAATTCTTCCCCCACACCATTTCACAAACCATTACCTTCTGACTACTCACCAGATTACCACATTAGTTCAGGTTCTTATCACATTTCACCTGAGTTACCATAACAGCCTTCATATTTGAGTTACTAGCTCAATTTTCCCTTTTTTCTAATCCACTCAACATACAACTAACAAATTGTTAGTCTAAAAGTCCAAGTCTAAAGATATCCAGTCTCACCCCCAGCCAAAAAGCTTTGGTAGCTCCCTTTGGCTTTTAGGACAAAAACAAGTTCATCTGTTCAGTATTTAAAGCCCTTTACAGTGTGGCTCCAGCATATGCTTCCAGATTTATTACACAATCTCCCCCATACCTGGAATGTACTCCCTATTCTCACAACTGCTTCTTAGGATGCCTTGCTTCCTCCACAATTCAGACCAATCACAGTGCAGATTGAGACATATTTCTTGGAAATGTACATTGTGGGAAGCTGCTTTTCTTAATTGTGCATATTTGTAATGGGGGTTTTATTTCTCTTGCTTTCTTAATGGGGGGAGTGAATATATTTGAAGAGCCCCTTTGAAGTTTAGGTAAAGTGCCACCTGCTATATAAGGCCTTTCTTATCTCCCCATATTATACTATCTTCTGAAATTTTCTTGTATTTACTTGTATGTGTGCATGTCATTTCTTTAGATAAGACATAAGATCTTTGAAGGAAGAAACTGCTTTGTGTTTGTCCTTGTATCCCCAGAAGTGCCTAGAATAGTGTCTTCTATTTAATAGGGACTTAAAAGGTTCTTTATTGCTTGCTTGGAAAGCCATATGATAACTTCATCTCACCCAAGATATTAGCCAATGTGAGCTTTGGGTAGGATTCCTAACAGGAGTCACATCCATATAATCAGTTTAATAGAGAATTCCAGACTGGGTGCCAGGAAATCTCGTGTCTTTTCTTGATTCTTCCACTAAGCAATTGTTACTTTAGGCAAGACCCTTCTCATCTTTGACTTTTTCTTTTCCTATCCAAAAATAAATTAGAGGATTGAGCTAGATAATCACTAAACTCTCTTTCTAGTTCTATGACTCAACCATTATATGGGTGATCCTAATAATTCTCTTGAAGACATACATTCTCTACATTTTGTAGGTAAGAAAATTGAGACTTAAAAAGGTTTGTTAACATTCTCATAGTCATAGAAAAAAATAACACATGTACAGTTCATTTGCTTTGTGCAGAAAACTGTACTAGGGATATAATCAATTTTAGGTCACACAGCTAAGTAATATTACCAGAAAGTGAATAGGGTAAACATATAACTAGATCATAATTAGGGAATCAAAAGACCTGCCTTTGAATCCCCCCTCTGCTTCTTAACACCTATGTGACTTTGGTACTATCTTGCTTCATTTCTTTGGGCCTCATTTTCTTCTTTTGTGAAATGTGAATATTGGGCTTCATGCTTTTAAAAGTCCATTCTATCTTTAACTTCCTCTAATCTCTTACAAGAGATAAGTGACAGAGTACAGAATTAAGACACATCATCTGACTTCAAGTCAGAAAAAGCCCTGGGTTTGGAATCAGAGGATCTCTGCAGTTAGGGAGCACAGTAGATAGAGCTCTATGTCTGGAATTAGGAAGACCTGAGTTCAAGTCTCATGTCAGATATTTATTTCCTGTGTGACCATAAGCAAATCACTTAACCTCTGCCTGCCTCAGTTTCCTCAGCTGTATAATGGAAGTAATAATAGCACCTGCTTCCTAGGGTTGTGGTGAGGATCCAACAAGATAATACTTTTAAAGTACCTGAAGCATGGTGGTCTCATAAATGCTACCAATTTTTCTTACTACCTGCACAACCTTGTGCAAGTCATGTTATTTTACTTTGGACCTCAGCCTCTTCTATTAAATAAGGGAGTTGGATTTAGGGGCTTTAAGGTCCCTTCCAGCTCTATAGCCTATGAGTCTGTAGATTTTGGTGACAGAGTGGGAAATATATTTGAAGGTATCTCTGACACTTCTGAAATAATGTTTTGTGTAAACCCAATTTGGTCTATAAAAGGTATCTCACAAAGCTATTTGCAACATAAATGTAGAGCTGGGATAAACCCGAGGTGAAAATCCTTCTGACTGGTCTTTATCCATCTCCTACCCCTCCCTGCTCCATAGCCTTTGAATGCAGTGTGTTATCCATTATCCCTGGAGTGTATTCAATCATGTGCACTCTTCTGGGGCTGCTGCTGATGTGTTCAGGTGTACTTTTTAGAAATGATAATCATGGCTCATGGTTGATGCAGATTGCAACCTTTCTCTACCACCTGTGCTTCCTTTCCTGCCTGGCTGGCTAGGGGTGGAGAGGAGCACTGTCAGTAGGGGTAAAGAGGGTGGACTTTCTTACCCACTCTCTCTCCACACAGAGTCAGGGTTCCCGGCTACTCAACCTCTATACAACCTTGGGTTGGCATGTAAACAGCTCATTTTCATGAAGAGGCTGACAATTTAAATGTCCTCTAATTCTTCCCCCTTCCTGTCCTCAAATCCTTTTTTCATCTTAAGCAAGTCAAGGACAGAATAAGAAATTATAGCTCTGTATTAATTCATTGTGTTCTTTTGTAGTCTTGTATCCAAGAGAGGCAGTTATGGTGTGATAAAAGAACATTGAACTGGGATCCAGGAGACAAGGATGCCAGTCCTAGTGATGACACTAACTTGATGCATGCCTTGGTCAAATCAGTTAATTCTTCCAACCTTTAGTTCCACATCTGAAGATAAAAATGTTAGACTACATGTTCTCTAAGGTCCTGTCTATCCCCCAAAGTGTATATTCTTTGTTCTAGAAACCCTTATGACTTTAAAAATGTATATTCTATGGTCCCTTCCAGCTGTAACACTTAGCAAATATTTTTAAGATTTGCAGTTGACACAAAGAGAGGTGAGGAAGCAGAAACCTTGGATAACACAGTTCAGAGTCAGATAAATCTCAGTGGACTACACTTTTTAGCCTACTATAATAAAATAAAATTTAATAGGAAAAATATTAATTGCCCTGGGGTTAAAATGTGATCTATAACTTCATTCAAGTAATCGATTAAACTGTTAAACAGCATAGAAGCCAAACAGAGGGTTACATTCACTAGATACCTCCTTCCAAATTGGCATCAAACTTTTAATGACTACTTTTTGGATCAGGCTATTCAACCAGTTCCAAATTCACTAAACTGTACTATTGGCTAGTCCAGAAGAGTAGAATGAGACATGGGAAATATTCAGATAAAATTGAGGTAAAATTATGGACATAACATTCTCCTGATTTTTCAGTCCAATAGCCATGTTAAAAGAAAGAAAAGAGGGGCAGCTAGGTGGCACAGTGGATAGAGCACTGGCCCTGAAGTCAGGAGCACCTGAGTTCAAATCTGACCTCGGACACTTAACACTTACTAGCTGTGTGACCCTGGGCAAGTCACTTAACCCCAATTGCCTCACAAAATAAACAAATAAATAAACTTGCTTCATAAAAAACGGAAAGAAAAGAGATTAGTCTGGCATGATGCATTTTTGAGGAAGCCATACAGGCACTTTGTGATCATCCCTTCCTTTTCTACATATTTAATAACCTTATGTTTAATAGTATGCCAACATCTCATAGGACAGAATGATGTACTAGATATAGAGCTGACCTTGGAGTCAGGAAGACCTAAGTTAGGTCTTGTCTCTGAAGCAATAGGGCTGTATGAGTGTGGGTAATTTATTAACTGTTCAATGCCCCCAGGCAACTTTTTAATATTATAAATTGTGAAACATGCTGAGCTGCATTAGTGAAATACATTTATATACTGGAAGTACCTAATACTAAAAACAAAAACAAAAAACACATTTAGTACAAAAAAATTCTCAACCACCAAAAAAAATCAAAGTTTTTTTTGTTTTTTTGACCAGGCAATGAGGGTTAAATGACTTGCCCAGGGTCACACAGCTAGTAAGTGTCAAGTGTCTGAGGCTGGATTTGAACTCAGGTACTCCTGAATCCAGGGTCGATGCTTTATCCACTGTACCACCTAACTGCTTCCTAAAGTGCTAAGAATATATTCTTTCCCCTTTTAAAAAAAAGGGAAGGGGTATTTGTCCTTCCCCCCTTCCCTCTTCCTACAACATCTCTCATATTTCCCATATCTTACAAAGGTCACTGATAGTGACTCAGCGACTATATCTGACAGTTCCTTCATCCCCCCTGTGATGAAGTTCATCTGGACATAACTTGAGCTCATCAAACATATCTAGTGGAGCACCTACTAACTTTTTCTTAATATCCTGAGTTTCTACTTCTTAATGACCTTTTTATTTCTTGTCTTTCCATTCCAAAGATAATTCTCTTTGGCAGAAGAAAAAGAGATGCAAAATAAGAATTGAGTAATTCTGTCTTTTCTCTATATTTGTTGTTCCAGTCCCCTCAGAATCAGTCATACCTTTTTTGACCCCTCTCTTTTCCCAATCTACCCTCCCCAAATGCCCCCCTCAAAAAAACATCGTTTAATAATATGTTTAGCTTTCCTTACCAGCCTCAGATATTTCTCAATTTTAGCTGGACCATGACACTTTTTTTATGTATTCATACTCCATTACCTATCCTTGTTCCTATCTTCTGTATGACTTTTAAAAAAATCTACGTTGAGTCTCTGAATAACTGCTTCATTTCCTCCTCATTTTAAACTTTCATTTTTGAGAGTTTCTTATTCTTCCAGGGATAACTTCCCCTATAGAATTTTAATTTATGGTATCCTAGCTTTCTTTCCTTCAATCCTAAAAAATGCACTTTTTTCAAATCTAGTGTGTATATCAGGCAATGACAGGCTTTCATCTCTTCTCTCATAAATTCTATAATTCTGTGGTCACTGCCTCCCTAGCTTTCCCATAATTTTTTTCTTCATTGCTGCTTAGAAAAAGAGGTTGATAATAACTGTATGTTTATTTCCCTTATGAAGTTCCGCTACTTTTTAAAGTAAATTTCAAATTAATAAACACTTATTAAGCACCTACAATGTGTCAGGACTGTGCTAAGTACTGAGACAAAATAAAGGAAAAAGGAAGGAAGGAAGGAAGAAAGGAAGGAAGGAAGGAAGGAAGGAAGGAAGGAAGGAAGGAAGGAAGGAAGGAAGGAAGGAAGGAAGAGGAAAAGAAAAGAAAGAAGATAAGAAGAAAGAAGGAGAAGAAAGAAAGAAAGAAAGAAAGAAAAAAGTTACTTAGTTCCTGCTCTCAAGAAGCTTACAATCTAATGAGGGAAGACCACACTGAAAAGAAAGGTGAAAAGGGAGGGGGGGGGAGACAAATGGTGCCCAGAGAATGGGCCATGTTGATAAAATTCAGAGGAGTGCAGTCAGATGGGGAAAGGGCTCCATCCTTTAATAGGGGTTCTGTGAAGAATTGTCCATCTCTACCCTTTCCAATCAAAGGGAGGTGTCCCAGGGGAAGAGGGTATTAATGAGGTACGAGGTCCAGAATTGAAGTGATCATGCAGGTAGAAGTTCCTGAAGTATTATAACAGCTTTTAATGCATCAAAACAATGCCTCCTGTAAGCAGTGACCCATCAGTAACTATGAACTCAAAATATGAAACTCTAAAGTTCTTTTTGTCATGTATGACCTCATGTCTGTATGTAATCTTACAATATTCTCCTAACACGTATTTGCCTTAAAATGCTTTAGTTATAACTTTTAAAACTCCAAAACATGAAAATGAGCTGATGGACACACATGCCTATAGTTATACTCACTTCAATCTTTACTTTTCTTCAAATAATTCTCATTACATTAATCTGAAGGATTTTTGCTTGTTTTTTTGTGTTTTATTTTGAAGAGTAAGGAAACTTTTTATTTTAGGTAAAGAGTAAGGATTTCTGTCTATAAGCAAAGTAGACAGGTTTTTTAAATGTAGATCTCAAAGTCACAGCTGGAGTATTGTCTCATTTCATGTAACCAATTCCAACAAGGAAGATTTGCTCATCATAGAATTTTCAGCTCCTCTAAAAAGAAAGACAAACACTCACTTTTAGGTCCATTGGACAGTTTGTGCCTTTCCTCAACATTTTATCAATGGGACTGTGTTTCTTTTCAAGTTGATTTTTTTCTTTTTTTTCATTTCTTTAGAATTTTATTTTTCCTCAATTACATGTAAACATTTTAACATCAATTTTTAAAACTTTGTGCTACAAATTCCCTTCCTTCCTCCCTTCACCTTCCCCAGAAGGCAAACAATTTTTTATATTTATACATGTGTAGTAATGTAAAATGTTTCTATATTAGTCAGATTGTGAAAGAAAACAGACAAAAAACTCAAGAAATAATAAACTAAAAAATAAGCTTTAATCTGTATTCAGACACCATCAGTTCTTGTAAAGATGGATTACATTTTTCATCATAGTTCTTCAGAGTTGTCTTGATTCATTGTATGCTGAGAATAGCTGTCATTCAACAGCTGATCATCTTACTATAGTGCTGTTACTTTGTATATGGTACATTTCATCTCGATCAGCTCCTGTAAGTCTTTCCAGTTTTTTCCGAGAAGCATTACTGCTCTTCTTTCTTATAGCACAGTCGTGTTCCATCATAATCACATCCCACAGTTTGTTCAGGCATTCCCCAATTGATGGGCATCTTCTCAATTTTCAATTTTTTTTTGCACCAAAAAAGAGCTGCCATAAATAATTTCTGGATATGTAGGTTCTTTAGCTTTTTATTTTTTATCTGTTTTTGGATAATGACGTAGTGGAGGTATTACTAGGTTGAAGAGTATGCATGGTTTTATAGTACTTTGGCCACAGTTGCAAATTGCTATATACAATGTTTGAATCAGTTTACAATTCCACTAACAGTGCATTAATATCTCATTTTCTCCATATCCTATACAACATTTGAAATTTTCCTCTGCTGTACTATTATCCAATCCAAGTAGGTATGAGGTTAGTGCCCCAGAATGTTTTGATTGCATCTTCCTATTCAATAGTAAGAAGGTTTTTTTTTTTAATATTGGTATAGATAGCTTTGATTATTTCACTTGAAAACTTCAAATACTTTGATCATTTCTTAATTGGGGACTGACTTTTATTTTAATAAATTTGACTCGGTTCTCTATGTATTTGAGAAATGAGCCCTTTATCAGACACACTTGCTTCAAAAATTTTTCAGTTAATCTTCCCTAACTATATTTTCTCTCATCCTATTCCCTCATCACAAAATTTACTCTTTTCTCTATCTCTTTTCACCCTGTCCCTTCTCAAAAGTGGTTTTGCTTCTGACTTCCCCTCCCCCAACCTGCTCCCACTTCTATCACACACACACCCTTATCCCCTTCATCCCCCTACTTTCCTGAAGGGGGGATAGATTTCTATGCCCAATTAAGCATGAGTGAGTGTTACTCACTCCCCAACTATCCCCGATCTTCGCTTTTAAACATATAAGCTTTTTCTTGCTTCTTTTATATGAGACACTTTACCCCTTTCCCTTTCTCCCAGTGCATTCCTCTCTCATCCCTTAATTTTATTGTTAAAAGATATCATCCCTTCATATTCAACTCACACCTGTGCTCTCTGTCTAAATATAGTACATCCAAACCTAATAATGATAAAGTTCTTATGAGTTATAAGTATCATCTTCCCATGAAGGATTGTAAAAAGTTTAACCTTTTAATATCCCTTATGATTTCTTTTTCCTGTTTACCTTTTTATGCTTCTATTGAGTCTTGTATTTGAAATCAAATTTTCTATTCAGCTCTGGGCTTTTAATCAAAATTGACTAAAGTCTTCTCTTTCATTGAATTCCCATTCTGCCCCCCCCCCTCCCCAAATACTCAGTTTTTGCTGGGTTGCTGGGTAGGTGATTCTTGGTTGTAATCCCAGTTTCCTTTACCTTACGAATTTCATATTCTAAGCCCTCTTATCCTTTAATGTAGATACTGATAAAATCTTGTTTCTTTCCAGCGGCTTGAAATATTTTCTCCTTGACCTGGGAGCTCTGGCATTTGGCTATAATATTCCTGGGAGTTTTCATTTTGTGATCTCTTTTGGGAGGTGATCGATTTACTTCTTTCAATGTCTATTTTACCTTCTGGTTATAGAATATGTCTGGCAATTTTCCCTGAACACATTTCTTGGAAGATGATGTCCAGGCTCTTTTTTTGATCATGGCTTTTAGATAGTCCAATTAATTTTCAATTCTCTCTCTTAGATCTATTTTCCAGGTCAGTTAGTTTCCAATGAGATATTTCCCATTGCCTTCTATGTTTTCATTCTTTTGGTTTTGCTTTATTGTTTCTTGGTTTCTTATAAGTCATTAGCTTCCATTTGTTCAATCCTAATTTTTAAGAAGTTGTTTTATTCGAGGAGGTTTTATACCTCCTATGGCCATCTGGCCAATTGGTTTTTCAAGGCATTCTTTTCCTCACTGGCTTTTTGTAGCTTTTTTTACTATTTGGTCTAGTCTGTTTTTTAAGGTATTATTTCTTTAGTATTTTTCGTGTCTCATTTACCATGCTGTTAACTTATTTCATTATTTTCTTGCATCACTCTCATTTTTATTTCATTTTTTCATCTACCTCTCTACTTTATTCTCAAAATCTTTTTTGAGACGTTCTATGACCAGAGACCAATTCATACTTTTTTTGGAAGCTTTGGATATTAGGAGCTTTCACTTTGTTATCTTCTCTGAAGGTGTATTTTGATCTTCCTTGTCACCATAGAAACTTTATATGGTTAGAATTTTTTTCTGTTTGCTCATTTTTCCAGCCTATTCTTGACTTTATACTCTTATGTTAAAGTGGGACACTGCTTCTAGGGTGGAGGGTGCACTGCCTCCAAGCTTCAGGGCATTTGAACATCTGTTTTCAGAGATTTTTCTAGGAATTCATATGTCTTTAGTTCTTTCAAGGTGGTATGATTTAAGGAGAAGTATGTTTACTACTCTTCCTGTCCTGTGCTCTGGTCTGCAAGCAATCACAAGCTTGCATTTTCTTCTTTCTAACTATGAACAGAGTCCAGCTCCACTGTGGCTATAAGCTCTAGTGTGCTCGTGTTCCTCCCTGGCCTTCGCCAGTACCCAAGACTGACCTGGGTCTGAGTTAGGGCAAAACAATAGGAGTACTGCCTCAGTTCTAGCAGAGACCCCTTTAATCTCCTTCTGGACAACTGTTCAACCCCATTTCCATCTGTGGCCGTAAAAGTTCCAGAAGCAGTTGTAGCTGTTGATGATTAAGTGGCTCTCAAGGCCTGCTCCTGGTTTCCCTGGTCTTCTGGGTCTGAAATGGACTGCATCTCCACTCTCACTCTGGTACAGCTGACCCTTCCTGAAGACCTTCTAAATTGTCTGTGACTGGAAAAGTATTTCACCCTGTCCTTTTGTGGATTCTGCTGCTCCAAGAATTATATGATGGCATTATTTGAAGTTATTTGGAGGGGTCTGGGGAGAGCTCAGGAAGTCACTACCTTTCCTCCACCATCTTGGCTCTCAAGTTGATTTTATATCAGCTGTCCTTATGCAAATAATATTTTCCTGCTCCCCACCAACCAACAAAATACCCACTGATGAAAGTAGTACTTTCAAGGTTGCAAATGGCTCTTCAAATTGTTTTGAGCCAATTCATGACTCCACCCTTTTTAGTTGCCTGTGCATCCCCAAAGACTCTCCAATAATTGTGATTTTTCCTTTTTTTTTTTTTTTTTTTTTTTTTTTTTTTTTTTTTTTTTTATAGTGAGGCAATTGAGTTTAAGTGACTTGCCCAGGGTCACACAGCTAGTAAGCGTTAAGTGTCTGATGCCGGATTTGAACTCAGGTACTCCTGACTCCAGGGCTGGTGCTCTATCCCACTGTGGCCATCTAGCTGCCCCCTGTGATTTTCCCTTTTGATTATTATTTTTGCAAACCTGAGAAATTTGAAGTAAAATGCCGGTGTTACTGAAATTTTACAATTCTTATATCAGTGGCTTGCAGCATTTTTATGATTATTGGCAGGTCTCATTTCTTCTTTTGAAACATGTCAATTCATAACTTTTGATCATTTACTTACTGGGAGAATGGCTCTTGTTCTCATATATTTGTTTCAATTTTATTTATTTTTACTATCAGCCCTTTATCAGAGAAATTTATTGTAAAGATCTTCCTCAGTTAATGGTTTCCCTTCTAATTCTAACTACATTGATTTTGTTTGGGCAAAAGGTTTTCAATTTTGTCTAATCAAATCATCCATCTTATCTTTTATGGTCCTCTCTATCCCTTGCCTAATAAAATTAAGACAAAAAACCAAACAACTCTCCCTATAGCCATAATAGCAATATCTCCTTTCCTTCTCCTCTAATGTGTTTATGATTCAATCTTTTATATTCAGATCATTTATCATGGGGGTGATTATGATATAAGATGCAAAATGTTGTTCCATATCCATTAAATATCTGCCAAACTGCTTATAAATTTTCCTAGCAATATTTGTTGATTCTGTGATTCCTTATCCTAGGCACTAGAATTCTTGCATTATCAAATATTATTCCACTTTGTTTGAGAGCTTAATGGCCTTGTTTACCTAATCTTTTTGAGAGGGGCATTCATCTACTACATTTCTTTGTTTTAATAAGGATCAAATAGTTTTATGACAATTACTGCTTAGGTCATATATTTTGAGACCTAGTTCTATTAGGTCTCCCTCTTTGACACTGTTTCCCGCCCCCCAATAATTTCTTTAAGTTTGTTGAATTTTTATTTCTCCAGATGGATGTTATTATTTTGCCACTAAGCTTATAAAATTATTTTGGTAGTTTTTGTCATTTGTGTTTTATTAGCATGACCTTAATATTAGCGACCAATATCTATGGTCGACCTAAAATATAACATACAAAGTCCAATCAATTTGTGTGTCATTTTATATGTAAGTATCAATAGTAAGAATATGAAAAATTGGGGGTTTCATAAAAGTTGGCTTAATAAGTTCATCCTTGAATAGAACAGTAGATTTTTTAAACGCAAATTTATTGATTTATTTTTATCATATAAAATGCCTTTTGTTCTCAATTCCTTCACCTCCTTTCTGCCTGTCCCCTAACAATGAGAAGGCAAGTAGATAGGTAATATCAATTATATGTGTGAAATAATAGAATGTTTCTATACTATTCATGTTGCAAAAAAAGCAAGAAAAATAAACAGGGTAAAATTATGCTTCAATCTTCATGCAGACTTCAACAGTTCTTTCTCTGGAGGTGAATAGAATTTTTCATCATAAGTCTCAGAAGTTTTCTTGGATCATTGTGTTGACCCTTTTACTCGTACAATGTTCTCCTGGTTCTGCCAATTCACTTTGCATCTGTTCATATATCTTCCCAAGTTTTTGAAAACTGTTAGCCTTATCATTTCTTATAGCACAATAGTATACCATCACAATAGTATATGTACTACAACTTGTTTAGCAATTCCTCAATTGATAGACATCCCTTAATTTCCAATTCTTTGCTGCAAAATGAGCTGCAATAAATATTTTTATAAAATAGGTTATTTTACTTTTTTCTTTGACCTCTTTGGGGAACAGACCTTGTGGTTGGTATTATTAGGTCAAAGGGTATGTATGTATGTATGTATGATTTTATAATCCTTTGGACATAATTGCAAAATCATTCTCCAGAATGGTTGGACCAGTTCAGAACTCCACCAACAGTGTATCACTGTGCCAATTTTTCCATATCTCCTCCAGAATCTGCTGCTTTCCTTTTTTTGTCATATTAGCCAATGTGATACATATGAGGTGCTTCTTAGATTGGAATTTTCAGCTCTTAAATCAATAGTGATTTTGGTAATTTTATATGACTATAGATAGTTTTGATTTCTTCTTGTGAAAACTGTCTACTTATTTCCTTTGAACAAATTTATCAGTTGGGGAATGGATGAAAAGAGGATGTATTCCAGGCTTGGAGGGCCAGCCTGTGCAGAAAAATGGAAACATTATACAGGACTGTGAAGTTCAGGGTACACAAAATAGGGTTTTCTAAGGGATTTGTATCCTGTTAATTTCTGGGCATCTCTACTGCTAGTTTATTTTCTTTGTTATAGCTCCATTGTATGATATGCAGCTTAGGCTCAGTAGATATTACACTATGGTATCTAGTTTTGTAGATACTCAGAGACAATTTATTCTCTCCATCATTCTACTCAGTTAATTAGTTTAAATATTAGCAATCACTAACTTTGTTTTGATTAGAGTCACAAAATTTTAGGAAAATAAAATTTTACTACAACTTATTAGAAGCATTCCCTCTTTGGTCAATAGATCTTCATTCCTATATTTTAAGTCATAGACCAGAAATCTCAAATCCAATCTTGGATGTTGTGCTCTGTTAGCTATATGCTTTCCCAGATTTTTAAAATAATCTCTCTTAATTTTCTTTGAGAGGTAGTGAGAACAGTATGTCTTTAGTTTAAGGGGAGAAGCATGGTATTGTGGGAATGACTGGAAGGAAAACAATGGAATCTTGGATTCTAGTTCCAGGTCTCCTTTTAATTAGTATCATTCTCAGTCATTCTTGACTGCTGTCTCTCTCCCAGAAACTGAGATAACTGGAAAGATCTCTATTGACCTAATTTGCCCAGATCTCTCGCCCTAGCAGATAGGTTTTCACACAGGTTTGGGGACTTCACAATTTTTCACATTATCTATTTGTCTCCTGTCTCTCTGTCCATGTCTCTCTGTGTGTCTCTGTCTCTGTCTCTGCCTCTGTCTCTGTGTGTCTCTCTGTCTCTGTTTATCTCTGTCTGTCTCAGTGTCTGTGTCTGTGTCTCTCCCTCCCCCACCTCTTTCCCAATGCTACCATTTCTGCAAATTTTCTCCTGGCTGTGAAATGTTTGTCTCTCTCCCCCAGCCTACCACAGGTGGCTTAAACAAAATCAGGCTTAGGATGGTTTTTTATGAGAAATTTATTTTGATTTTTTTTTAACGATGAGGAGAGCAAACTACAAGAAAGGATCCAGAATTGGAGAGAGGATGGAGCATAGAAAAAAGAGAAAGCATTGGGTAATATAAAAATGAATAAATGAGTGAAGGTGGAAAGGATAATTACTTGAATCATCATCATCATAGAGCATTTTTACTGTGTGCAAAGTCTCTAGGGAAGATTATTTTTTCATTGAACCCTCAATGTCTATCACTGAGCAGAAACTTAATATCTCAGTTTATATTCAAGAAGATGAATGAGAAAAGAGGGGAAGGGTATGGTGAAAGAAGGAAAGGAAGAACAATTTGTGAAGAAGAATAGGAGAGAGAGACTGAAGAAGACTGAGATACAGGATGAGAATAAGAGAATCCTTTTGGTGTTCATAACAGTATTTTAATCTCCCACTGCTTATGCCTGATTGTTTTTGGGCAGTTTTTTCTAGGGACCTTGTTTAAGGAGCAAGGTATTTGTTGTATAGTTTGGTGAAGAAAAACAAGTTTAGTATTCATTTATCACAATGAGACTACAATTTCCATAGCTTCTGCTAAGATGATAAGCATAGTGAGAAGGATAATGCTTATTCTTTCTAGTTCCCCTCATCTACTTCTAGATGACACATTTATAAATATGGATTTTTTCAATATTCAAAAGATGAAATGTTTTTATAGTGTAGATGCTCTCTTAACTGACAGAACCATATCTCCATGACGTTAGTCAACGGGCTTCGTGGATTACTGTCACCAAAAATCAAAAAAGAAAAATTAGCCCATGGTGGTCAAAGTTCTGGTGATAAGCCTGCTACATTGGTCTGGAATAGCAAACAAAAGGTTTATTTTTTTTTCTTCTGTTCCTTGACTTGATGCCTTTCTAGTTTGCTAGAAAGTGCTAGATGTGATGTTGTATAAGTTCACCACTCCAGCTCAAAGACAGGCATCCAGAGGATTTTAGTGGAGAAGATTTCCTCACCCCCCCCCCCCACCTCTGCCCTGAAAAACAAACAAACAAACAAACCAACCCCACATTCCTTAAAAATAAATGTTGAATTTGAACGCCTGATATATCGTATATTAACAATGAGTAAGTGATTAGTGATGTAATTTTGGAATAATTCATCTACTCCATTTCAAACCAGATTATGTTTGTATCTGAACATAGCCTAAATGCTTAAATTGAGCTCTCATTCAATGAAGATGGTTAGATTTCCTTCTCTACACCACTCTTTAATCTCAGAAATTATAACAACAACAACAACAATGTTAACTCTTAAGAATTGTTTTCCAAGTATTCAGAGCCCTGGTTCTTTTCCTATTTCTCTTGCTTGATTTTTCCAATGAGGAAATGTGGCCTAAACAGTTGAAGTGACCTCATTATGGTCACACAGCTAATAAATGTATGAACAAGACTTATAAACTGAACCCCTCTATAGTGTATTCTTACACTCCACTCAGAGAAGAATCTCTACAACAGGGTCATTTGTACTGACTACACTCTATTTTCCTACTGAGGCAGGTATTTTGATAAATATTTTGCACTGGTTTCTCAGAGCCATATTTGAGCCTAAAGGAAGTACCAAAAACTATACCCGAAACAAGTAGCAAGTTGCATACCTTCAGTTGAGTTTGGAGAGAGGAGCAAGAAAAAGCAGGAAAAAAAGTTCCTTCAAGTACATATCTGATAACTCTTTATTTTAATTAATTATACTTGCAACTAAGTGCTAAAACTCTTCTATTTCTATTTTTGGAGTCACTATGAATCAGTTCCATTTATTTTTTTTTTGTCCTGGATTGAAGCCCTGGTCAAAGCTTCCTTGTCTTTGTAATTTTGTGTGCTCCTGTCATCCTTCTCTACCAACAGAACCATGGACTTGATTCCTGGTTAGTTTCAATCTCTCTTCTAGTTGATTATTACCAATGAATAGAAATAATAATAAAATAAGGAATTAATAATAGCAATAGCAGTGATAAGAAAAATAATTATTTGAATTTTTAACAGATATACCTGGGTCCTCCAGCTCTGCTAGGTTAGTTTGCCCTTATTTTGCTGTTGCTCAGTATTCTTGCTATTACTCACCATGTAATATTTCATGATCTGCTTTCTTCCTTCTCTCCACTTCCTATAATCTCCTTATATGTTGTCTTCCCCAATTAGGATGTAATCCTCTTGAGGGTAGGGGATTTTTTGGGTTTTGTATTTGTATTCTCAGCACTTAGCACAAAGGCCTGATGCATAGTAAACACTTAATAAATCATCTATCTGTATACGTATTTCTCTGCTGCTATATCTGTTGAATTCTTTGAATGAGAGGCTGTATCCTTCAAAACCAAATGCATTCTTGAAAACTACAGTTATGGTGCCCTGAAGTCTACTGCTTCCTGAAGATGAGTCTGAAAAGGAAAACCCTAAAGTGACATGAGCCAATGAAGCACACTTGAGCGTGTGTGCTTAGCTACAGGACCTTCTTTTTTTTTTTTTTGAGGCAATTGGGGTTAAGTGACTCACCCAGGGTCACACAAGCTAGTAAGTGGTCAAATGTCTGAGGCTGAATTTGAACTCAGGTACTCCTGACTCCAGGGCCGGTGCTCTATCTACTTCGCCTCCCTAGCTGCTCCACTACAGGTACTTCTTAACTCAGAGAACCAAGTATAAAAGTGATATTAAAGCTATTGATAATTTCTAATTAACATCATTTTCTATGTCCTGGGCTGATTATATCACAGCTATAGGGGAATGCGGCTTTAGGACAGGTCATCAATGCTTTCTTCTCACTGCATCTGTTGACAAAAGGAGCAAATGTATCATCCTAGCTTGAGGGCAAATGTTTGTCAAGAAAAAGAATAGTGTATTGCTCTTGTGGACCTCAGTCTGAAGAATTAGGAGCAATAAGTAAAAGCTGCAGGGAAGCAGATATCAGCTCCATACAAGGTTGCTTGGACTTGGAATTGGGAGGTTGCCAACATTCAAATTCCAGCTTTGGTAGTTATTAATCACAAAGTAGGCAAGTCATATGATTTAAACTTAAGAGACTTTAGAGCTCACAGTCCAATCCCTTCATTTTAAAGATAGCGAAATTGAAACTCCCCAAAAGTGATTTTCTCAAGGTTGAATAGGTAGTTTGTAGAAGAGTCAACACTGAATCATAATCATCTGACTCCAAATTTAGTGTTTTGTCATTACACATAACTATACTTCACAACTTGAACCATAGGGTTTTTTATCTCTAAGTGGGAAACATACTCCTTGGTCTTACATATCTCACAGAGTAGTTGTTGTCTTTAAGACACTGTTGAGATGTTGTTATAAATCCAAATAAGAGATGTCCAGCAGTGAAATGAACTGCCTTGAGATGTAATGAGCACCCCTCAACTTGATGTGTTCAAATGAAGGCTAGGTGACTTTGTCAGAGATACTAAATTTGGGGATCTCTACTGAGGGAGGGGTTCATAGTACAAAATAATAGAATCCCAGTTAGAAAGGACCACAGATGCCATCTAGTCCAATGCATGTCTCAATAGGAATCCCTGTACTACCTGACAACTGGTCAGTCAGGCTCTGCTTTAAGATCTATGGTTAGCAGAAAATGCCTTCCTGAAGCATCCTATTCTACTTGGTGTGATAATTAAAAAGTTTGAAATGAGGACAGGCTTGGTAATTTCGTTCTCTGAGTTTGCTAAGGATGGCCCCAAATATTAGCACTGTCCCATTAGTCCCCATTTACATCAAATGCAACCCTTCCCTTCAGTAATTTCCACTTATTGATCTTAGTTCTGTTATCTGGAAACAAGTAAAATAAGTCTAATACTTCTTATACATGTTGGTTTTTCAAATGGTTTAAGATAGCAAGCCTGTCACAACTAAGTTCTCACTTTTTAAACTATTACAAAGGAATGTTTCCAACACCTGTTGTCAAATTTCTTCTATACTACTTTGGTCTTGGGGAGAGTGGGCTCAAACTTAACAGTTTCTAGATAATATCCAGCCTACCAAATTCATTTCCAAATCCAGGATGGCCAATGGATGGGTGAAACTGCATCCACTACTGACGGATTAGGTCAAGCAAAGTTCTTAGTGCTTTGCTCTTCATTGTCTGACTTCTGACAAATCCCAACTTCAGCTCTCAGATTCTGATGGCTTGCTCTCCCTGACTTTCAAAACTCTAAAGGTCATAGCCAGCTTTAATCTCCTTTGCCCAAAATAGGAAAGAACAAATACAAAATGGAAAAGAGCAGAAGCCCAAGCTTAATAGGTTCAGATTGGCCTCAGAGGGTGAGAGTTTCAAGGATGTCTCTACTTACAACACTGTCTCTCTTACAGGAATGAATGCAGGCAGGAAATTGTCAGATAGAAGTATTCCTTTTTTCTAGACCAAACATCCCCAATTCTTTCAACTAGTCCTCAAATAGCAATGTCTTTCAGTTCTCTTACCATCTTGGTTGCCCTCCTTTTTAGTTTCTCATTGTCCTTCCTTAAATGTGGCTCCCAGAACTGAATAAAATAAACCATATGTGCTCTGATAAAGGCAGAATACAGTGGGCCATTAATTCTCTACTCCTTGATACTATGCTTCTTTTAAGGTAGCCTAATTAATTCATTAGCATTAGCATTTTTGGCATCCATATCACACTCTCGACTCATATTGAACTTGTGGTCCACTAAAATTCCCAAATATTTATCAAACTGCTACCCAGACACTTCTTCCCTCATCTTATACTTGTGAAGTTTTTGACCCTAAGTGTTAAAACTTTACATTTTCCCTATTAGATTGGACTAGATGAACTCTAATGTCTCCTCTAGCTCTGAAATTTTAGAATTCTATGAATACAAAGGGTCCACCATGTCCTAAGCTCATAAAACCCCCAACCCTCAAAATATCAACATATTCATTATATCCCAACCTTCAAAGTCAAGAAGGATTATATTCAAAGCCATTCCAACCATAAAGATACATGCACAAATGGTTTTTCCATAACATTTCAGATAGAGATTCAGGATCATGCAAAGTATTTCATTGTGATATTCATCATTTATAGAGGAGATTGCTTTTTCCCTAACTTAAATTCCTTTGCCTATTATGGAAGATATTTTCTCTTATTCTAGATCAGGGGTCAGCCAACTGTGACTAGGGGGCAGCCTGAGAATGTTTTGTGTTTTGTGTTTATTTTACATTTTCAAATAAAGTTTTATGGCATTTTTAAAATGCAAAAAATATTCTTAAGCTCACAGGCTATACAAAAAGAAATGGAGGTCCAGATTCACCATTGGGCATTAGTTTGACAGTCTATGTACTAGATATTGTTATCAATAATGATAAAATATTCTTTTAATAAACAACAGTAATAAGAAAAAAATCACTCCTTGCAGTTTTTATTTTGAACATCTATACGTGCTTGTTAAAAGTACAGAGGCCTGGCAGCTAGGTTGGCCCCATGGATAAAGCCCCAGCCCTGGGTTCAGGAGGACCTGAGTTCAAATCTGCCCTCAGACACTTAACACTTCCTAGCTGTGTGACCCTGGGCAAGTCACTTAACCCTCATTGCCCCACAAAAAAAAATTTTAAAGTACAGAGGCAGTAGAAAGAGCACTGCCTTGGATTCAGGAGGACCTGAGTTCAAATCTGCCCTCAGACACTTAACACTAGTTATGTCACCCTGGCAAGTCACTTAACCCCAATTGCCTCACCAAAAAAAAAAAAAAGTACAGAGGCAAAAAACTGTAGAACGAGGAGGTAAATACTGGACTAGGTGGCTTCTGGGTTCAGAATCCAAGATTTTATTACTGGACTTTGAGTCTAAATACTTGGATTCTAATTCCAGGCTTGCCACTAAATATCTGTCATGACCTTAGATAAAACTTTCTGAGGATCAGATAAACTATAAGGTATTCCAAATTCAAATACATTGTGATTCCATCTATCTCATAAGAGACAGTTTTATATAATTCAAAGATTGCTGAATTTTGATTCAGAAGATCTGGCTCCAGGACCAAACTCTTATACAAAGTCACTATATGACCATGAGGAAACTACTTCACCCTTCTGAGATCTAATTTTCTCCCCTAACATTTTACATGTTTATTCATGTACACATTATTGGTTTATTGTGAGGAAAGCTCTTAGTATATCTTAAACCGCTGTCTGTTTTGCCAGACATAAAAAATGAGTCTAAGAGAAATGAAGTGCCTTTGGCCAAGTCACATAGCCAATAAAAAGCTAATAAGATACATAGCCTTGAAATTGATTAACTCATTGCTCTTTCAGGAAGAGAGAGAGAGGAAAGAAGAGAGAGAGAGAGAGAACCCTAGTGATTTTTATGTTAAAAAATAAAGAATGATATATGTTATGGCCTAGTGGCTAGAGCCCTAGAAAAAATCAAGTTGCCAAAATTGACTGCAACTCATCTTTCAGTTAGCAAAGGGACAGGATTTTGTCTGGTCCGACTTATTTCTACAATGACGGCAAGGGACTGGAAAGAAACTACATTCATCAGAACAGTTGCTTAATGATAATGATAATGAGCTACACTTATACGTGCCTTTCATCAAAATAGTTTTACCAGGCTGAATCTGTGCTCAATGTTGCTTAAAAACAATACTTCATAGAGCCCCAGGAGAATTCTTGGGCAGCCCTCTAACCTCCACGTTTGTTAAGTGCTCTGTGCTTACCCATACAGCAAAGAAAAAAGGCTAATGAGAGGCAGTTGTTCTAGTGATTAAGGCAGCTGACAGAGAGGGGTAACTTGATCTACATTCATAGCTTCATAGAATATCAGAGCTCAGAGGAATCAGTGTATGGAAAAAAGAATACCAGAGCTAGGATGAGAATGGGGCTTTAAAACATAAAGTATTAGAGATGGAAGGGCCCTTAGACCACAGAACATAGACCATTGGGGCTAAGAGGATCCTCAGAACACAAAATGTCAGACCTGGAAAGTAACTTTGGGTTTAATGAGTCCAACCCCTCATTTAATGGAAAATGAAGCTGAGGCCCAGAGATTTAGAAATAATTATTCAAGGTCACACAGCTACTTCATGGTAGAGCCAGAACTTAATTCAAGGTCTTCTAAACCCTAATAGATTAAAAAAAAAACATTTCCCTATTATACTATAGATTTCTGTCTCTAAAATTCATTGATTAATTTTTCCCAGTCCTGACCATTTGACAGCAGAAAGAATCATATCTCAAAATCTAGATCCAATACATGTGCACTTGACTCTGAGACTCTTAAGGATAGTAACTGTCCCTCTTAGGGAATGGGAAAGGAGGAAACAAACATTTATTAAATACCCACTATGTACCAAGCACTGTACTAAGTGCCTTATAGAACTCTTATTTAATATTTCATCAGTATACATTATTGTTATTAATATTTTACAAATATTATCTTGTTTGACTTTATTTCATTTAAGCCTCAGGAATACTTAGTTTATATCCTCAGCGCCCACTTCTGATTTTCCTAGGCTAGGAAAACCCTTTGATGCTAGTCTTCCTTAATTTCCTACAGCTTTGCTAACTTGCTTGAAATCTGAAACACCCACCTCCCCATGTCTCTTTATGATTCTGTTACAAATTTCTTATTTCCAGAAAGCCTATCTATATTCATCCAACTAAAATATTTTAAAGTTTAGAGCAAATGACCATATAATATCAAATATCAGAATGATAAGAGATCTCAGGCTATTTATGTATGGAAGTTTTGTATTGAAAAAGACTTTACAACAGAGAACAACAGTTTAGAGCTCAAAGATATCTTATACCATTTACTATAATATTCTAGAGCAGGAAACAGAGGTCATCTAGTCTAATCTCCTTATTTTAAAGATGTAGCAATGGAAGTACGGCAGGAGGTGAGGAATGACTTCCTTAGTATTATATAGTTTGTCAGTTGTAGACCAAAGCCTGGAACCTTAATCTCCTGACTTTTTCTCTGTCCCTCTTTCCTGTATAGGCCATATAGATGGCCTATTTAATTAAACAATCACAATTCATTTAAATATTTGAAAGGCAGCTAGATGGTACAGTGGATAGAGTGCCAGGCCTGAAATCAAGAAGACATCTTCTTGAGTGCAAATCTGGCCTCAAACATTTACCAGTTGTCTGACCCTGGACAAGTCACTTAATCCTGTTTGCCTCAGTTGCTTCATCTGTAAAATGAGCTGGAGAAGAAAATGGCAAACCACTCCAGTATCTTTGCCAAGAAAATCCCAAATGGCATCAGGAAGACTCATAAATGACTGAACAAGAATGATTCAAAGATTTAATTTAGTAAAAGTCTAGTTTCTTGGTGGCAATAACATTTCTTCTCCTGAATTTGTAGTGAATTGTCACAGTGTGGATTGTTTGGCTAGCTGATGGACTTTACTGATATACACAGTATAAAAATGCAAGCAGGTCAAGAGAGCTGTAGCTGATGGTGATAACTAGAAATTGGGATAATAACACAAATGTTTTCAAAACTAGCATTTATTGGAGGAAATTGTAAAAATAAAATTATTTCCTTCTTTTCTTCTTTTTTTTTTTCTTCAACGTGAATGAGCATTATTTATTAAATGCTTATTATGTGCCTGACAATGTGACAAGCTCTAGGGATACAAAGAAAGGCAAAAATATAATCCTTGCCCTGAAGGAGATTACATTCTTTTGCTTTCTTTTTAAAATGTCTTTTTTCAATTAATAAGCATTTCTTTCTACTTCTACTAGTACTTTCTACTCTCCCAATGGGATTAAAGGAAAAAAGAAAAACAAACCTTTGCAACAAAATGTTCATGAAAAAGATGATATTCTGCTTTTCTGTTTCAAAGTGCCACAACTTATTATTCTCTCATTCTGAGCCAAGTATTCAGCCTTGATTAGAAATGTGAGCAGCCTGTTATAAAAACCAATTCCTCTGTAGCTCCCTGGAAAGGTGTGTTTTTTTAAATCCCTCTTCAGGTAGCACCTGCATTTGTTTACCCTGTACTTATTCCTTGTTTCTGCCTGGGCATGGAGCACTTCTTGAGACTATGACTTTGGGTTTTGAGGAAATTTCTGATAGGAAGGTGAGGGCAGGCAGAGACTGTAGGGCTCCAAACTGCATCTTCTCATCAGCAGGTGAAAATGTGATAGAAGAGGTGTGATGACAGTTTTGTAGCCATAACATGTCCCTTCCTTCCCTGGAGTCCCCATGTGCACCTGCTTCACTTTCAGATGTTTCTTCACAGAAACATCTCTCACAATATGTAAACATTAACTCTAAATACCTTAAGGTATTGACTATGGAAAGTGAATTAAATGGATAAACTAGGCAATGGACTCTTCAGGTGTACAGCTGTCCATTTGTTAACTCCATGATACCAGAATTGGTGAAGCTCTTAGAATGGTGAATGGTATGGTTGGAGAGGAACTTAGAACATGGAACACAGAGTATTAGAACTGGAAGATCATCTAATCCAACCCTCTCAGTTTACAGATTTGGCAACAGAATCCCAGAAAAGTTAAATGACTTCCTCGAAGATATGTAACCATTGAAGAAGAGGTACATGAGGTGTAGGTGAAAAAGACTGTAGGCTATAACTTCTCCAAAAAGCCAAATTCAGAGATCCCCAAAATAAACACTGTCCAAAAGTTGGCTATATTTATGTAGCATTGATGATGCAAAGTAAGTTTCAGACAACCAGTGTACTCTATAGAAGGCCAAACACCTAGATGAATCAAAATTTTGCTCAAATACATTGATTTTTTGAAAAAATTGACAAAACTGATTTATGCTTACAGACATAAAATGAATTGTTCACTATTGCTAAAGAATGCCTTGAATAGTGAGGGGGATTTGACCTCCAAGTACTGTGCTGTTTTATACAAATTCTTTTTCTCAACTCTCCTGTTCATTCAATCATTTATTCCATAAATGAATATCATCAATAATAGTAATAGGTAACTTTTCCTTAGCACCTTAAGGTTTAGAAAGCATTGACTTGGTCATCATTATAAGTGGGTGAGATAGGTAACATGGGTATGATTATCTTGATTTTTCAGATGGACAATCTTTCAGATGAAGTTGGGACTCAAGGAAGAGAAATTACTTGTCCAAGCTTACAAAGAGAATAAGGGGAAGAGCTTGGATAGAAAAACACACACACAGAGATACACAGAGACATTTTGTAATTTGAAATAGTGTCATGTGTATCAATGCATAGTTTGAGGTCAATTTGGCCTACTTTCCTTAGCTATTCAACTTTTAACTCTACTTACTGTCATTTTTGCATTGCTCACCCAAGATGTAGACAAATAAATGGAAAAATAAAGAGAGGATATAGAGAGACTTCTGGGGTGAAGCCAAGATGGTGGAGGAAAGGCAGTTTGCTCTCAAACTCATGACACAATCTCTACAAAAATAATCCAAATAATGCCATAGGACAATGCCTGGAGCAGTAAAACCCAGAGAAGAATGTGCTGAAATAATCTTCTAACCAAGAATGGCTTGGAAGGTCAGAAGGAGGGAGCTGCTGTGCTGAGACAGGATTGGACCCCAACCCCACAGTCACCCTGACAAGGAGCAAGTCCCAGGAAGGCCTTGCCAGGGAAGGAGAACCCCAGAGCCTCTGAATCATTTGGAAATAAGCTCACAATCTGGTGAGAGGGCTGATCCCTTGGCAGAGGGGATACTACAGGGGTCTCTGCTGGTGGGAAGGAAGAACTTGGGTTTTCCACCCCTGCTGGGAACCAGGAGGTAGGCTTGAGTAGCAGTGGCCCAGGTGGGGGAGAGACACAGGCTCATCAGAGCTGACAACCACAACACGCAAAGCTGGTTGATTAGCAAGTTGGTCTGGGGTCATCTATTGACCAGGAAATGGGCCAGACAAATGAAGAACCTGATCCTCCTTCAATCATATCACCTGGGACTTCTGAAGCTTGGGATAGTGCAGCTTGGAAACAGTGCCCCACTTTAAGGAGCTAACAGTCAAGTAAAAGAAAGGCAAGATGAGTAGGCAGAGAAAGGTGAGGACCATAGAAAGTTTCTTCAGTGACAAGGAAGATGGAGGTGCACACTAAGAGGAAGATGTCAACAATCAGGGCCCCTATATCTAAAGCTTCCAAGAAAAATATTAATTGGTCTCAGGCCATAGAGGCCCTCAAAAAGGACTTTGAAGATAAAGTTAGAGAGGTAGAGGGAAAAATGGAAGAGAAATGAGGGTGATGCAGGAAAGACATGAGAAAAAAAGTCAACAGCTTGAAAAGCCAAATGGAAAAGTTCTCTGATGAAAATAATTGCCTAAGAATTAAGATTGAAGAAATGGAAGCTAGCGACTTTATGAGAAATCAAGATACAATAAAGCAAATCGAAATGAATTTTAAAATAGAGGGCAATGTGAAATATCTTCTGGGAAAAACTGCTCGACCTGGAAAATAGGTCCAGGAGAGATAATTTGAAAAGTATTGGACTGCCTGGAAAACAGGATTAAGGAAAGAGCTTAGACATCATCTTCCAAGATATTCTCAGGGAAAATTGCCCTGAAATTCTAGAAGCAGAGACTAAAATAGAAATTGAAAGAATCCACCGATCAGATCCAGAACAAGATCCAAAAGGAAAACTCCTAGGAATATTATAGCCAAATTCCAGAACTCTCAGGTCAAGGAGAAAATATTGCAAGCTGTCAAAAAGAAAGAATTCAAGTACTGTGGAATCCCAGTCAGGATAGCACAAGATCTAGCAGCTTCTACATTAAAGGACTGGAGGGCATGGAATATGATATTCCAGAGGACAAAGGGATTGGGATTACAACCAAGAATCACCTACCCAGCAAAACTCAGCATAATCTTTCAGTGGAAAAAATGGGACTTTAATAAAAAAGAAGACTTTCATGTATTCATGATGAAAAGACCTGAAATGAATGGCAAATTTCACTTTAAAATACAAGACCCTAGAGAACCATAAAAAATTGTAGTAGGGGGACATACCAGGGGTTGTGCAGTGAGTGCCTGTCTTGTGTCTGAGGCAGGTTTGGCTGGGATCCCTCTGGGTCCAGGGGTGATGCTTTGTCAATTGTGTCACCTAGCTGCCCTATGATGACATCTTTAAGGTAAAATTGAGGGGTGAAGGGAATACACTGGGGGAGGGGGAAGGGCAGAGGTGAAATCCTACATGAAAGAAACAGGAAAAGGCTTATGGAGTGGGGGAAGAGATGGGGGAGAAGCAGGGCAGTAAATGAATTTTATACTCATCAGAAAAGGCTCAAAGACCTCAAACTCAACAGAGTTGCCTCAAAGAGGGATTAACATACACACCCAACTGGGTGGAATAATCTACTTAATCTGGGCTGTCAATGAGCCTAACACTCATCAGAATTGGCTCAAAGACCTCAATCTCATCAGAATTTGCTCAAGGAGGAAATAACATAAACATTCAATTGGGTGGAGTAATCTCTCTAACCCTGCAGGAAAATAGGAGGGGAAGGGGATAAAGAGAGAGGGGCAAAAAAAGGAAGGGCAGATTGGGGAAGGGGGCAGACAGAAGCAAATCCCTTTTGAAGAGGGATAGGATGAAAGAAGATGGACAATAAAATAAATATCATGGAGAAGGGAATAAGATGGAAGGGAAACAGTGAAAACAATAGTAATCATGAAAAAGAGAAAAAGGGGGAGCATTGCACAAAAAATATTTATAGCAACTCATTGAGGTGGTGAAGAATTGAGAATCAATGGAATGTCCATCAATTGAAGAAGCCATGGTATATGATTGTGGTGGAATAGTCTTGTGCTTTAGGAAATTACTAACAGGGTGATCCCAGAAAAACCTGGAAAGACTCATGAACTGATGTATAGTGAAGTGAGCAGAGCTGGGAGGACATTGTGCATAGTGATAGCAGTATTGTTCAATGAGCAATTGTGAATGACTTAACTACTCTCAGCAATGTAATGATCCAAGACAATCCCAAGGGACTAATGATGAAGCTTACTATCCACACTCATAGAAAGAACTAATAAAAAGAGAACTTGTGGATTGTACATCTATAACCTGCTTATGGTCTTGTGGAGGGGGGAGGAAATGAAGGGACAGAGGGAGGGAGAAAAATTTGGAACTCTAAATCTTATGATAATGAATGTTGGAAAACTACCCTTATATGTAACTGGAAAAATAAATGTTTGTTGGAAGAGAGGATATAGATATTAATATAGAAATAGATGTAGATGAGAGATAGAGATATAGATACATATGGAGGCCTGTGTATACTACTAAAGAGTATATTATTTAGTACCCACCCAGGTATATATAAATTAATGGGTAATATAAATTCATCATATGCTTATTTTATTATTTTTCTATATGGGTTCCTAAGTTGATTTCTTATCATTTGGGATATAATTTGAGAGATTTATAATATTTTAGAGTCTCATGTAACCAGCACATCACTTGCCAGCAGGACCATAGGCTCACAGATTTAGAGTTCAAATGGATGATAGATTTTATCTAATTCCAACACCCTCAGATAACAAAATGAAGTATAGTCCCAGAAAGGTTAAGTGATTACCCCAATATCATACAGTTAATAAGGGGGCAGAACCAGGATTCAAACCCAAACCTCCTGACATATGTATCAATACTTGTTCTCTTATACGGAATGATAATAAGTGTAACAAAGAATTTCATCATGATCTGATACTCACCTATACATCAAGTGACCTTGAAAAAGTAATTTCTTTGTGTCCCTCGCTTTGTGTAAAATGAAGTTATTGGACAAGATAATCTTAAAGGTCCCTTTAAGATTTAATTTCTATGAAAGAAAGAAAAAAAGAAAGAAAGAAAGAAAGAAAGAAAGAAAGAAAGAAAGAAAGAAAGAAAGAGGAAGAAAGGAAGGAAGGAAGGAAGGAAGGAAGGAAGGAAGGAAGGAAGGAAGGAAGGAAGGAAGGAAGGAAGGAAGGAAGGAAGGAAGGAAGGAAGGAAAGAGAGAAAAAAAAGAAAGATAAGGGAAGGAGGGAGGGGCAGAAAAAGACATTTACTAAGCATTTTCTATGTGCAAAGCACTCTGTTAAGCACTGAAGATACAATTAGGAGAGTGAGATAGTTCCTGCTCTAAATGAACTCTTCTCTAATAAAGCGAGAAGAGAGAGACAGAGGTACAGATATTCTTATAGATATGAGCATTCATTTGTGGAAAGATCCATGAAACCAGATGGCAAGAAATCCACTTAGGCTAGTATATCAAGGGAAAAAAATGTTAATACACAAACAGATATACTTCAGTGTCATTTCTATCAATTAAACAGTATCTCTGTCCTGATGCTAGCTATTTGATGACATCAAGGACTTCTGTGGTGAGAGTTTTCTTTTCCATGTTTATACTAACTGTGGCTGTTAAGAAGGTGAAGTCTGTAACACCTGGAAAAGTAGCTATCTTCTTCTTCACTGCTACTCTTGGAGTTCCTGAGCATAGGTCCTGGGCTGTCTGCAGTTATTTTGCTTGGCTGACTTGCATGCCTGAAAGTGGAAGTTGGTTGGTGGTGAGTATTGATGGTGGCAATCTGCACAGCAGCCTCCTCTCCCCTGGAATAGCTTTCTAATGATGGCAGTGGAACAGGCTGGAGGTAAGACCAGTGGCCTGGGAGATACAGATACTCATGTACCTCCACCATATTGAAAGGATATGGGGATATAATAGTTGTGGTAATAGTTTTGCCTATTTTATTCATGCTCTTCGGTGCATTTAGGTGTTTCAGCTCAAACTGCTTGCTTATGATGGGTGTGTGTGCATATCTGTGTATGTGTATACACATTGTGTGTATTCATTAGTCAATACTAACCTAGATTTCTTTAAGAAGGAAACAGAATTGATGCTTTCATGCTTTTTCACACATATAACCTCATTTATACAGTGCTTTGTCATTTTTGGAGGCTGTCGGGCTAATGTTCATATTCATCTACTAGGCTTGATGCTAAAAAGTTATGGTTTAATCAATCGACAACTTTTTGAATATATGTAGTAATAATTTATGCTTATATGGTCTTAACATCAAATGATTTATACCCACTGCCTCATTTGGCTGTAACAAAATCTCTGTGAAGTAGAAAAATTCAAATAGAATTATTTCCCCTTTTCAGATGAGGAACATGAAACTCAGAGTGGGAAACTGATTTTACTAAAGTCACATAGCTAATAAGTGATAGATACAGGTTTGAACCCAGATATCCTCATTCCAAATCCAATGTTCTTTCCACTACAGCCCACTGATGCTCTGAAAATAAATATTGTAATATCTCAGATTAGTTTTGCTGAGCTCTTATTCTTATCTAATCATCCACTTATGCTATTTTATTTGGAATCAATATGTTAGGTCAAGCTTACCAAAACATGTGGTAAGGAGGAAATTTGAATGGAGGCAACTTCAGTTCCCATATTAAACAGACCATCTTCTCTAATAGTAATAGAAAAGTCCCTAGGGAAACCCTGGAAGTCCAACCAATCTATCTTATATGTGAGGATATGCATGGACTGACCTTTCTGCCTCCATTCACACACAAAATGGGAATCTAATTCTCCTCTCTGTTTGCTAACCATTATTCCTATTGGGTCAGCAACTGTGGAAGTATATGGGTTTTATGGCCCAGCTGTGTATCAGAGTTGGGGGTATGACCAAGCTTGAATAATTGAATTATCTACAGAAAGTTTTTGTTGTGATGGGGTCAGGAGGTACAATGGGCTCTTATGTTCAAGATATGTCCAGTGAGACCTCCTCAGTCTCTTGCTGAATGTAATCTCTATGTCTCCTATGGTGCCATAGGTATTTCATTAAGCAAGATATTGCATATCTCATATTTTTTTCCTTTAATACTTATTCCAGTACCTAGTTCCCTGTAAATAGAACAGGAATTAGAAATGCAACTCCATTTCTTGATAGGTCAAAGGACACCAGGTTGGAAATATTGTGTTGGGAGGCTGAGACTTCAAAAGGTAATAACGAAGGGATGCCCTAGGTTATTGACTTAAATTCTTTCAATATACATGAACAAAACCTTATAATTCCAGGAATATTCAGTGATTTGAGAACTGGGTATGGTGAAAGACTGGGTGAAAAAGAAAAGTCTCAAATGTGTTAATAAATGGTGATTATATCAGTACTGTCTAAAGTTCTGAATATTCCAATGGCTTTTCACTGATATGGGAAGAAAGACTTTATTCTTGGAAGTGACTTTGAGAGGTCATCTAATTCATCCTTTTGTATTTGAATTAGGATTCATCAAAAAAAAAATTACAACTTAAAGCTATTATTTCCCTTATTGGAAAGAACAGCCAAAGTGGTACATTAGAAAGAACATTGGGCTTGGAATTACAAGACCTGGATTTGAGTTCTGGCTCTGTTGCTTGCTTGTTTTTCATAATATATAACACTCAGGGAGGTTGCTAGTTCCATCTCTAAGAATGTCATGCCTAGATTCTAATAGTGTAATATGCTGGCTCCAAGGTAAGGAGCTCCCTGTCACCAGAGATATTCAAACAAAGGTTTTACAAAAATTTCGCAGTGATTTTCTAGAGGAGATTTCTACTCCACATTGGCATTGAAATAGATTATGTTTTTATTCTCTGTTGTGATAGTTTATGATTCCACAGAAAGTAATATTATTATGTCACTTCCATTCTTTGAGCCTCAATTTCTTCATCTATAATAGGGGGATAATAATGGCATTATCTCCTTCATAGGGCTATTGTCAGGAAAACCCTTTGTAAACTGTCAGGCTCTATGGAAATACAAGCTATCCATATATAGAAAACATTTTAGACATATTATTTCCCCTTTTTCTTTGCTTCAACTATCCTTTCCTTCGGTGAGCACTCACACCACGAAAAAATAAGCCTTCTTGGCAGGGCCATTATTTTTCTTGATGAGATATGAGTGGATTAGAGTTGATTCTCATGAGAAATTACTGACAGTGTAGGTCTGAGACAAAGAGACAGTGAAAATGAATTCTCTTCAAACTAACTAGATATGGCATTAGAGATGTGGGAGATCTATGAATGTAAATCTTTCTTTTACTGCAGAAAGATAACATGCACACCTTTGGGGAAGTCTACAAAGTCCCTTGCACTCAGATGGAAAGAGAAAATGGAATCTTTTGGGAAACATATGCATCATTACTTAGAGTTTTCCATTATTTTCCCAAATATGGGGATTTTGGTGTTACTGTTGTGAAGAAAAAAAATCATCATCATCTTCCCCAAATCTGAGGCATGGTGTATATAGAAGGAGCACTGGATCTTAAGTAACTGGACCTGAGTGAAGATCCTGGTTCAGTCATTTCTTGTACAAACTTGGGCAGATATTTCACTTCCTTGGGTCTCAGTACATTCATGTGACAAATGAGTGAGTTTTACCAGGTGACTTCTTTTTATTTTTTATTTTTTCAGGACAAGAGGGTTAAGTAACTTGCCCAGGGTCACACAGCTAGTAAGTGTCAAGTGTCTGAGGCGGATTTGAACTCAGGTCCTTCTGAATCCAGGGCTGGTGCTTTATCCACTATGCCACCTAGCTGCCCCCATCCAGATGACTTCTAATGTCCCTTCTGGCTCTAAATATCATAATCAACGTGTTCCTCCTCTGAAATTCTCTTTTTCTATTGATAATATCAACATTCTCCCAGGCACACAAGCTAATAGCCCTGGGGTCATCTTTGACTCTTCCATTCTATCATCCAATCAGTCTTCAAGTATTATTGATTCTGTCTCCATATTCTCACTTGAATCCATGACATTTTGTTCACTTACAATGAGCTAGATGGTACAGTAGATAGAGTGCTGGGCCTAGGAAGGCTCATCTTTGTGAGTTCAAATCTGGTCTCAGACACTTATTAGCTGTGTGACCCTGGGTAAGTCACTCAAATCCTCAGTTTCCACAACTGTAAAATGAGCTCAAGAATAAAATGGCAAACCACTTCAATGTTTTTGCCAAGAAAGCTCCAAATGGGGTCACAAGGAGTCAGAAAACAATAACATAATTGATTCTTACTTTTTATGATTCAATGAGTTGTTAAGTGTTATTGAATCTGTCTCCATATTATCACTTGAATCCATTCCATCCTTTCCACTCACAATGCCATCACTGTAGTTCAGGAACTTATCACCTCTTACCTGGACTATTAAAGTTGTTTTCCAATTTGTACATTGCCCCTGCTTCTACTCTTAACCATTAACATCTGGATTAAGAGTTTGCAGACTGGGGGCAGATAGGTGGCATAGTGGATAGAGCACTGGCCCTGGATTCAGAAGGACCTGATTTCAAATCTGGCTTCAGACACTTGACACTTACTAGCTGTGTGACCTGGGCAAGTTACTTAACCCTCATTGCCCTGTGCAAAAACAAAAAAAATTTTAAAAAAATTTAAAAAGCAACAAACAAACAAACAAAAGAGTTAGTTGACTTCTGGGGGCAGCTAGGTGGTGCAGAGGATAAAAGCACCAGCCCTGGATTCAGGAGGACCTGAGTTCAAATCTGGTCTCAGACACTTGACACTTACTAGCTGTGTGAACCTGGCCAAGTCACTTAACCCTCGTTGCCCCCCCCCCACACACACACACAAAGTTAGTGGACTTCAGTCACACATAGAGTTTTACTCCCTTTGTGACTTTGGGCAAGTGGCATAACTTCTCTAGGCATCAACCTCTTCATCTGTAAATGAGGATGTTGGACCTGGTAATTTCTAAAGTTCTTTCCAACTCTAAATCTATTATGCTGTGATCCCCTTGAGCCTCTGACCCCTCTAAAATTTTTGTAGCAACACTTTTTCCAGAATAATTTTACTTAGTTATAAGTACCCTCTACTCAAAACTCTTAATGTCCCACTGTTACTTCTTCAACAGGGTTCTGAAGGTTTAACCTAACTTCAAAGCCTTCCAAAGTTAGGGATAATGCATCAGGTGATTTTGAGAAAAATCATTTCAGAATTAAGCATGCATGAAAGCCCTTAATATCAGCCAGTCAGTGGGACTCGTGATGAGATTAATGGAAACCTCTCTAACTTAAAAGGGTTAAATTTTCAATGTGCTACTAAGTGGGAGGAGCTACATACAAAAGGAATAAAGGTATTTCTTTTGAGTCTTTGTTTCTCTAGAATATGTTGGTGTGAACTATCGATGAACTCCAGGTTGGGTAAAAAAAAAGCTGGAAGGGAAGATGAAACTTCTCCAGAATTTCTAACAGCCTGAAGGCTGCCTGTAATTCCTTTTAATAGGAATTGTTACATCCCTTGTTTTATTGGTAACACTTTAAGATAATGACTTAATCATTATTGATTCTACTGATATGCATGTAATGACATTAAAAGAAATGAGCTTCTTGATTATTACTCTAGTAATACAATGGTATGAGGCAACCTTGCTTTGTGGAAAGAGGACTGAGTACTTTCAATATAAAGACTTGAAATCGAGTCCCAGCTTTTTAGACCACACAGCAGTAGTTAAATAATTTCACCTGTCCAGGCCTCAATTTCTTTCCCTGCAAAGGGAAAATTAAGTTAAATATCATGCATGCATATATATATATATATATATATATATATATATATATATATAGTGTGTATATCTCATATATTATATGTTTGTATATAATGTGTACATTAGATATAATATATACTAGATGATATATCTATATGGTAGATGGGAGTTTATTTGTATGGCTAGTAAGTAGAATATATATTCACATATATACATATGCTATGTTCTCTGATATTCTAAGTTCCCTTCAAATGATCAAGAGGCAGCTATATTTCTCAGTAGAAGGCTCACTTTGCCAGGAAGTCAGGAAAAGATAAGTTTAACTCAAGCTTTAGATATTTACTGTGTGACCCTTAATTTCTATTTGCCTTAATCCACTAGAGAGGGAAGTGGCAAACCGATACAGTATATATGGCAAGAAAATCTCATGAACAGTATTGGTGTGCTATGGTCTGTGGGGTGATAAAGAGATAGACACAACCGAACAACAATAAGACAGATTCTTTCACAAAGTAGCCATATGACTTTAGACAAGACTTACTAGTTATGGTTATTGTAAGAAATTTACTTAAACTGTCTGGATCTCTTTTTTCTTATCTATAAAATGGGAAAAATAATCTCCATCCTGCCTCTCATGGGACTGTTGTGAGGACCAATTAAAGAAAGTTCAACAAGTTGATTCTTGGGTCACTTCGATGTGAAAATTATATATTAGCCTTTATGATTTATCAGAATCTTTCCTCTAAATAGTGAGGTGAAGTATAAAATACACTGGATTTGCAATAAATAAATAGGGATAAGTACTGAACCTTTGATTTTATTCATGTAAGGAATTCCCAGATTAGGAATTTCCTCTATCAATACAAATGGTCTCTTTTATCATGTTAGAGAGTTGTTTATAAAACTAAAGATCATATAATTAAAATTAAAAGTTAAACTAAAAGGTTAAATGATTTACCCAGGGTCACACAACAAATATGAGTCAGAGCCAGAACTTTATAAAGCCAGGTCTCCATCTACTCAATTCCCAGTTCTGCTGCTTACTAGCTATGTGGTCCTTGGAACCTTTAGGAACTTCAATTTCCTCATCTGTAATGATATAACCTCTTTTGGGACTTCACTCTTTCACCTAATGCATACACTGCTATTTTTCCCCACTGTGACTTCCATTCTTTTCATTGTTCACCTCTTTCAAAAGTAATCAGTTCTACAGTGGCAGGAGTACCACTGCATTCTCCCATCTCTCCTCTTAAACTGTTGGTGAACCAATTCAATTCTACAGTATCCTATATCCTTCAATCACTCCCCCTTATTCTTTTATTGATTACACCTTCCCAAACCTCAGAATCATAGTGTATTCCCACCACTCTACTCCTTTGCTTCTATGTGATTGAAAAGAGGCAGAGAAAGTTACCTGATAGTACTAGTTGAGTTCACCGAAAATTTATATTATCTAATCTCAACTGGGCTCTCACTATAAGAAGGCAATCATTATACTTCTCTTGAATCAATTTTTCATCCTACTCTCCACAGTAACTATGTGAACCTCATCATCTCTCCTTAAACTTCCCATAGCATCATCTTTCAACTTCCTGTTATCTTAAGAACCTTGCTGCTTATTTCATCAAATACCTGAAGCCATTTGCCAAGAATTACCTCTTCTCCCCTTTTCCTCATTCCTCATCATTATGTACCTTTTCTCATTATCTTCTATTCTTTTACTCCAGTCTCTGATAAGGAGGTGACCCTTATCCTTTCCTAAGGCCAACCCTTCTACATCCTTTAAACTCATCCCTTCCTGTCTTCTCTAGGAGATTATCTTCACTATCATCTCAAATATCTCTCATTTTCAGTATCTCCCTATCTAATGGCTCCTTCCCTGCTGCCCCAAGAGACACCCATATCTGCTTTACCATTCTGAAAAAATTCTCACTTGAAGCTATCACCCTCACTAGTTATCATCCTATATATAACTTCCCTTTCTTAGCTATATTCCTTTAAAAAGTAATTTACACTCAATATCTCCACTTCCTTTTCTCCCACTCTCCTCTAAACTCTCTTCAGTCTGGCTTCTGACCTAATTATTTAACTGGAGTGTTAATGAAGTGACTCTCCAAAGAAAATGATGTCTTTATTGTTAAATTCAATGGCTTTTTCTTAATCCTCATTTCCTTGATTTCTTTCTGAGTTTTCATGACATTTCTGTCTTATGGTTCTATGTAAATATCTAAACAATCCTTCTCGGCTTCCCTTGTTGATTTTTCATTTATGTCACATCCATCAATGATAGTGTCCCCCAAGGCTGTTCTGGGACTTCTTTTTTTTTTCCCCTATACTGTCTCATTTGTTGACCCCATTTGTTATGATAGGTTCAATTATCATTTTTATCCAGATGATTCCCTGAGCTCTGGTCCTGAATTACTGTCTTTTGAACATTTCAAACTATATATTTCCAAAGCATCACAAAAACATGTCCAAAAGAGAATTCATTCCTTTCCCCGAAAACCATCCCTTTTTAGCCAACTTCCTTATTACTTTTGAGGGCACCAGCATCCTCCTAGTCACCCAGATTTGTCATATCAGTTTTATCCTCAACTCCTCACTCTAACCAGCTTTTATATCTAAATACTTGCCAGATGTTGTCACCTCTATCTTCACATATGTCTCCTTTCCATTCTTTAAGCCACCATGTTAGGTCAGACCCTCATGAGCCCTGACCTGGATGATTGCAATAGCTTCCTAAGTAGTTCCCCTAGCTTATATTACTTTACTCTTATCCACTTATATGCCAAAATAATTTTCCTAAAACATGTCACCCTCCTGGACTCAATAAACTCTAGTAGTTGCCTATAATATCCAGGATCAAATAAAAAGTCCTTGCTTTGTCATCTAAAGCCATTAATAAACTTGTCCCTTCATAGTTTTCTTTTCTCCCTTTGCACTCATCGATGCACTTTACAATCCAACTTCAATGACCTCCTTGTTTCTTATACACTATACTTCTTCCTCTAGATCTGAGCTCCTAGCTGTCACCCCTATCCAAAATACTTTCCCTCTTCATTGATGCTTCTTAGTATCCATGGCTTCATTCAAGACTTAGATCAAATCCCAATTTCTTCAGTAGTATTCTACCTACTACTCTTTCCTAGCTTTACTCTGAATATTGACTTTTAAGGGTAGGAACTGTTTTTGCCCTTCTTTGTATCCACAGGGCTTAGCAAAGTCTCTGGCACATAGCAAGTTCTTAATAAGTATTTTCAAACTAACAAACACACATATACTTCAACATTACATTCATCCCAGTTCTTTTTTTTTAATATTAAAGTGGAATATATCAGTAATAATTATCAATGACAAAACTACTAATTCTCCATTAAAGTGACATGGAAGTGGGGTGGAGCCAAGATGGCAGAGGAAAGATATTAAATGCACAGAGCTCCTGATATAATCACCCCCAAAGTAGCAATAAAAGAACCCTTGGAGCAGAAAAACACACAAAACACACAAAAATACCAGCTATAGATAGATTTCAGGGGGGCATGCTGGACCATGAATAAAGCCTAACTCCACAATCCAGCTGACACACCAGACACCCGCCCAAGGAATTGACCCCAGTGCCTCTGAGTCAACTGCAACACCAGCATCTTCTGGAACCAAGCACGGTCAGGTTGAACGGCTGGCAGGGAGGGTCGGGGGGGAGGGGGGAGAGAATAAGTGCATGGTTAACAGTGGACTGGGGGGGAAGGATTTAACTGTCCCACCCCAGCAGGGAACCAGGAAGAAATCCTGAGTGGCAGGAGACCAGGTGGGGGAGGGGAGCAGGGGAACAGGCTCACCAAAGCCATAAAACACACCACAGAAAGCTTTGCTGGTTGATTGTTTAGTAAGTAGGCATGAGATTCTCTCCAGACCAGAGAACAGGCCAAGTGAGATTAAAACCTGCCCCTCCTCAAACCAAAACACCTGGGACCCTCTGAAGCTGGGAAAAGGAACAGAGCCAAGAAGAAGCCCCACCTCCTCCCCCACGCCCCAGTGGAGAGTTTAAAATCAAATAAGAGTGAGGATAGGCAGGCTGAGAAGAAGCCCACTCAACCCCTGGGCCACGCTGTAGCTTGAACAGTGTGTCCTGGAAGCAGTGCCACACTTTAAGAAGGAGTTAAAAGCCAAGAAATAGTAAGCCAGGATGAGTATGCAGAGAAAGCAGAAGACCATCAAAAACTTCTTTGGGGGTAAGGTAGACCACAATACAACCTCAGAAGAAGAAGATAATAAAAGGGTCAAAGCTCCCACATCTAAAGCTTCCCAGAAAAATATGAACTGGTCTCAGGCCATGGAAGCTCTCAAGAGGGACTTTGAAGAGAAAGTAGGAGAAATAGAAAGAAGATGTAGAGAAAAGGAGGAAAGAATGGAAAGGTAAATGAAAGCAATGCAGGAGAGTTATGAGAAAAAAAGTCAACAGTTTGAAAAGCCAAATGGAAAAGGAGATTAAAAAACTGTCTGATGAAAATAACTGCCTAAGAATTAGGATTGAACAAATGGAAGCTAGTGACCTTATGAGAAACCAAGACACAGTAAAGCAAATCCAATTGAATGAAAAAATAGAAGGCAATGTGAAATATCTCCTTGGAAAAACAGCTGACCTGGAAAATAAATCTAGGAGAGATCATCTGAAAATCATTGGACTACCTAAAAACCATGACCAAAACAAAAGCTTAGACACCATCCTCCAAGACATTGTGAAGGAAAATTGCCCTGATATTCTAGAAGCAGAAGCTAAAATAGAAATTGAAAGAATCCACTGATCACCTCCTGAAAGAGATCCCAAAAGGAAAACCTCAAGGAATATTATAGCCAAATTCCAGAACTCCCAGGTCAAGGAGAAAATAGCTAGAAAAAAGGAATTCAAATACTATGGAGCTCCAAGAAGGATAAAGCAATATCTAGCAGCTTCTACATTAAAGGACCAAAGGGCATGGACTATACTATTCCAGAGGGCAAAGGGACTGGGACTACAGCCAAAAATCATGTACCCAGCAAAACTGAGTATAATCTTTCAGAGAAAAAATTGGGATTTCAATGAGAAAGAGGTCTTTCAGGCATTTGTGATGAAAAGACCTGAACTGAATAGAAAATTTGACTTTCAAAATACAAGACCCTGGAGAAGCATAAAAAGATAAACATGAAAAAGACTTCATGAGGGATATTAAAAGATCAAACTGTTTACATTCCTACATGGGAAGATAATACTTCAAACTCATAAGAACTATCTCAGTAAGGAATTCACAGAATACACAGGTCTGAACTGAATATGAAGGGATGATATCTGTAAAACATTTATGTCTTGTTCTTTGTGGGGCAGACAAGGTGGGGTGTCTTATGTCTGGGGCTGGATTTAGGCTTGGGGCCTCCTGGGTCCAGGGCTGGTGCTTTGTCCAATGTGCCATCTAACTAATCCATGATGACATCATTAAAATATGGTCGAGGTATAGGAAGAATAGACTGTGGGAGGGAGAAGGGAAGAGATAGTCTGGGGAGAGGTAGTTCACATGAAGGAAACAAGAAAAAAGCTTATGGAGGGGAAGAGAAGAGGAGGAAGGAGTTGGGGAGTGAGTGAACTTTAATATCATCATAATTGGCTCAAAGAAGGACTAGCATACATACTCAAGTAGGTATAGTAATATATTTTTGCCCTGAGGGAGGGAAGGGAGATTGGGGCGGGGGTGGGGGGGGGAGAAGGGAAGGAGGGAAGGGCAGATTGGGGAAGAGAGCAGTAAAAAAAGCAAAACACTTTCAAGGAAGATGAAGATGTTCTGCATTACTGCACAAATATGACATGTTGAATTGCTTGATCTTGTAGGGAGGGTTGAGGAGGGAGGGAGGAAGAAAAGTTTAGAACACAGTATTAGCTCAGGGGCCTCGATCTCATTGGAGTGGGCTCATGGAGGGAATAGCTTTCATACCCAATTGGGAGGAGTAATCTATTTAACCCTGCAGGAAAGTAGGAGGGGAAGAGGATAAGGAAGGAAGGGTGAAAAAAGGGAGTGCAGAGTAGGGGAGAGGATAGTCAGAAGTAAAACACTTTTGAGGAGGAATAGGTTAAAAGAAGATAGAAAATAAAGTAAATGTCATGGGAAGGAAGTGGGATGGAGGGAAATAGTTATGATGATTGATTATAATGGCAAAATGTATGGTACCTACTTTGCTGGGCTTTTATGAAGAAAATTCTCTGTCAAGCTTAAGGTTATGATGAACAGGATACTATAAGTAAAACCTGGAAAGAAGTACATGAACTGAAGCAGAGTGAAATGTACTGTATACAAAATAACAGCAATAGTGTAAGATGATCTGCTGGGAAGCATGTGGTTATTTTCAGCAAGACAGTGATCCAATATAACCCTGAAGGACTTATGAAGATTGCAGCCCATCTGCAGAGAAAGAAATGATAGTATCTAAAAACAGATGGAAACACATTAAAATTTTTTTTCCTCTTTGACAATTCCTTAATTTGAAGTTTTGGGGTTTTTGACTGTTTTCCCTCACAACTAGCTAATATGGAAATTTGTCCTTGACTACTCATGTATAACTTATTTTGAATTGCTTGAGTTCTTGTGGGATGGGGTTGGGAATGGAGGGAGGAAGAGAAATGGGAACACAATGTTTTAAAAAACTGATGTTAAAATTTGTTTTTACATATATTTTTGAAAATAAAATTCTATTCAAAGCAGGAAAAAAAAAGTGACATGGAAGTGATCCTAGGTTTTAAAAGGTTATGCTAATGGAACACAAACTTTGCTAGGTCCTCCCAAGCTGGAATAGTTTTTAACATAATCCTGGCATGAGCCTACTACATATCTGCTGCCTGAGTAATAGCTTATTTAAGTGAAGAGAGGGTCATCACCAGAACACTAGCCACATGTGAATGACTTTTGTTAGCCACAGTCACTCAAGCAATGAATGAATGAAATAATAAAATTAATGAAAAATATTGTATTGAGCACTTACTATATGCAGAGCACTGTACTCTGTCCAGGGAATACAATGGAAAAAGACGATCCATTTCCTCAAGCAACTCATATTCTAATAAGAGACAACATATATTAGAGGTTCCAACTACACATCATATGTAAAGGTCAAGTATTCCTTAGGATACAGAAGAAGGACATAAGAGTTTAGAAAACCATATCTGTCATTGATCTTGGACAATTTGACCATGCCTAGGAAGACTATTTGCTAAAAACAGAAAAGCTGCAATCTGCACCAATTCCAATGAACCACAGATCCCTGAAATATAGAATAAGTATAAGAAAAACTTAAGTGCCTTGGACGGATACTCAGTAGAGAATTAATGCGGAAAGTTGAAAAAGAATCAAATAGAATGGGAGTCATGATCATCCACCCAAATGAAATTAAAGATCTTTTAAACTTGAATAAAAAATGGCGACAAAAATGATGTAGAACAAAAAGTGAGGGGATAAATCCAACTTTCAGGAAACTCTTCCCATAGAGGCAAGATCTTTCATTGTCATGACCAAGGTAATCAAATGGTTCTCAAATGAAAATCTAAATCAATCTCTTGATCAGAAAATCACTTTATCATGTTCCAGCCCCTGCAATCAGTTCTATAATTGCCTCATCTGAAACTGCAAGGTTGGCACTAGAGAATCAAGGTCTGGAGACTTTTAAAAGCCTGATAATTTCAGAGAGAATTGCTCAGTGTAAAAGGGGGAGAACCTTCAAGTGCTCCCATAGGTTCTCATCATTCTTTTTTTTTTTTTTTTTGCAGGGCAATGAGGGTTAAGTGACTTGCCCAGGGTCACACAGCTAGTAAGTGTCAAGTGTCTGAGCCCGGATTTGAACTCAGGTACTCCTGAATCCAGGGCCGCTGCTTTACCACTGCACCATCTAGCTGCCCCCTGATCATTCATTTGAAGGCATGTGACATAGGGAAGTCAACTTCTTCATTTATGCATTAATCATAAATTAAGTTGGAAATGCTATTGGCAAAATGAAGTAAGTATATATATACAATATATTTATATACACATATATACGTGTGTATGTGTGTACATACACACACACACACACACTCACAAAAACACATGAATTTGTGTGTATGTATGTATGTGTATAGGGGCAATTAGGTAGCACAGAGGATAAAGTATAAAGCCTGGAGTAAGGAAGAACTGAGTTCAAATCCAGTCTCTCAGACACTATCTGTGTGACCTTAGGCAAGTCACATAACCCTGTTTGCTTTAGTTTTCTCATCTATAAAATGAGATGGAGAAGTCACTGTACACCACTCCATTATCTTTGGCAAGAAAACACCAAAATGGGGTCATGAAGGGTTATACATGAGTGAAAAATGACTGAACAGCAGTTGGAAATAAGCTCCCCCTCCTTAATGTATCATGACATCTTGAAAATGTTGTGAGATCAAATGAGGTAATTTTTGTAAAGCATTTAGCATAGTGCTTGGTGCATAAATGTTTGTTTTCTTCCTTTCTACTAGTCCAAAACTCTTTGCATTACCTTATAGAGAATTCCTCAAATAAATGCTATCAAGACAATATAAATCTGTTTGATGTTATATTCTTTTGTATAGCAAAAATTTATGACTATTACTGAAGAAATCTTGTAATTTGTTGGAAAGATGAAATTTCCTCTAGGTGACTTTTAGTATTAACAAAACACCCCCCCCCAAATAATTAAAGTCTTTGATTTTTATATTTTAAAAAAAAAGTGGCAGAAATACCTGTACTAAGTGCATAAGATAAATGCAAAGTGCTATTGATGTAGGAGGCAAAAAAGGGGTTAAAAGAAAAACCAAAGACCCAAACTCTAATTCAGATATGAGTTGTAAAAGGGATTTGGAACCCAGTTAAGGGATAGCTTAAGATTTGGGAAACAAATCAAGGCGCAGGTTCCATGAGATTTAGAGAGCTACCGATCTGTTGAGAATGGTATCGCAGGGAAGCTCTGCCATGAGGAGAAAGCATGTGACTTGGAAACTATGTGACTTTAGTGTCTGGAAGTTACTGCCTGTTAGTTGTGTCAATCAAACTTACTAGCCAATTAGCTTGGAGCTGTGTGTGTGGACGATCCTTTTTCCTGTTTCACAAGAGGTTCTGGGAGTAGCCGCTAAGGCGAGGCCTTTGGGTTTCCTGACCTCGGTTTGGTGGGTTGGATGCTGGGGTCTCTTAGAGATAATTAGATTTTTACCTTTCTCTCTACTCACCAACTTCTGATGCACTTTAATAAATACTTAAAAGTCTAAACTCTTGCTAAAGCTTCTAATTTAAGGCAACCAGTCATTAGATTTTAGACATCATAGCTATAATTTTAGGTACTTAGAGTTCTCTTACACATATTAATCACCATTCATAACAAGAACATGAAGAATCATTAAAATGATTAAGGTAAAAAAGATCTTAACTATAACAATGATACACTGACAGAGTATAGAAATTCTAATGAAAAATGAAGATGTTTTGAAACTTGCCATAGGAATCAGAAAGAAACATGTGCAGAAAAGGCAAAATTTGTCCCCAGATTCACGTTATGACATGTAATTCCCCAAAACACACCTCCACTGAAAAAGGTACTAGCTCAGGGGTTGGCTTAGGACTCTAGGAACTCCAAATTAGGATAAACCCTCCCCTGTACCTCCCTAAGTTGGAGATTATTATGATGAGACTGATAATCAATTTATCCATACTATAAATATAACTTTATATCTTTCCTTATTCAAGAGACACCTTTCCACTTTTCTGGTTCTCTCCCTGTGATCACTCATAGTATTGCAACAAAACTTGGGAAACTGATTCACTGAGTCTTGTAATACTTTTGGGATGACTCAAGATCAATTTGACCCCAATTCCATCCCACAACACTATGAGATCATTGGATTGTGAATTCCTCAAAGAAAGAAATTATTTTTGTCTTTTCTTTGTATCCTCGGTTCTTGGCCTATAGTAGGCATTTAATAAATGTTTATTGACAGTCTAAGATCTGAAAAGGAACAGATAATTTCCAGATGGAGGCCTCAAGGGAAACTTTCTGGAAAAGATGGCTCCTGACCTTGATTTTTAGGAATGGGTAAAATGACAGATTTTTATTGGAGAATAGTGGTAGCTTAATCTCCATGACTAAATTATAGGGGGAAAGAATGCCCCAGGAAATAAGCATAGTCCAAGAGAAAAAAATCCAAGATTTAGTTATTCAGTTCAATTCATGAAGTGTCATATTCACTGGAGATTATTCAAGATGCCAATGATATCTCAGTGATTCAAACAGTGCAAGGACTAGACAGCCTGGTACAACAGATTTCTGAGACTTAAAAGTCAGAAAGACCTACGTTCAAGTCTAGCCTCTGACACATATTCACATCCTATCTGGAAACCTGGAAAGTTACTTCATATCTGAGGTACCTAGAGTGTTATGGGGAAAATAGTGGGGGTTTGGGTAGGGGTCCTTAGGAATTCCTCTTTAAAGGATTATACCCTCTGTGGGGCAGCTAGGTGGCAAAGTGGATAAAGCACCAACTCTGGATTCAGGAAGACCTGAGTTCAAATCCCCCATCATACACTTGACACTTACTAGCTGTGTGACCCTGGGCAAGTCACTTAACCCTCATTGCCCCACCAAAAAAAAAATTATACTGTCTTGCACATAAATTCAATTAGAATAAACTAATAGTTTATTTAGGTGTTACAGAAAGGAAACCAAGAGAGAAATCCTTGGACTTCTTCTCATGGAGAGAAGGCATGGCACAGAGGCATGGCTCTCTGAGATACCTTTCTCCCTGAGCAAGAGACAGGCAGATACTTTTATATTGGACTGATGGTGGTGGTCAGATGGAGTGATCATCTGACTGGAAAGTCCCCTTAGGGTGGAGGATCAGATGGGTGAGGGGTTGCTCCAGATCTCTCAAGCCATATCTCTCCTCATTCCACAAAGGCAGCAGCCACACCTAATCTTATCTCCCTGAGGGGTGGGGGAGACTGGAATGAAGGGTGGTCGTCCTAGAGCTAACTCAGTCCTGATCCTGTGCCACTTATCTCTTTAGGCATGTGTGTCCTTTGGTTTTGTTTCTCAAGGAGAAGGTTCTTTGATTTACCCCAGAAAAATTCTGAGGTACTCAGAAACCCATAACAGAAAGAAAGAAGAAGGGAGCTAGGTACAGAAGGAAGGAAGGAGGGAAGGGTAAAAGGAAGGAGGAAAGGAAAGAGGGGAGAAGGGAGGAAGGAAGAAAGAAAAGAGGAAAGGACAAGGGAGGGAGTTCCCTAGAGCAATGAAATTGCAAACACAGACTTTAACCCTCTCCCTGTAACTTAGTAGACCTGAGTTTAAGACTAGACTATGAGTCAAGGACAAGTGTACAAATGGAGGTGTGACCAGTTGTTTGGGTATTCTGTTTCATGCATGAACTCTCTGAATTCCTTTCCTATTCTGAAATTTTGTGTGCTATTTAAGGGTAATGAATGAGGGAGTTAAATAAAGTGGGGGATAACAATACAAATCTCCTATTTCTAGAAACAAAAGAACAGTTCTTAGCAATGAGAGAAATCTAATTATAAATTGGATTGCTTAGGGGTGGGGTGTGGGACTGGATGATTATTAAGAAATACTAACAAGGGAATCCCTACTTCAAGTACAGGTTGGTTCACTTGTCCTCTGAGATTCCTTCTAGGTCTCTCAGGTCTTATGTTTCTCTGATTCCATGATTTTTAGCAAGTTTCAACCATTTGCCTAAACTTAACATAGTATTCCCTGGTGTCAAATGCAGTCCAATGAATACTAAACTATATTGTCATCAAGCATAGGAAATTAGGTTAGGCCAACTGCAAGTAGGGCTGGATTGACAGCTCTCTGAATTGGAACTCAAACATTTAGGAACAATACAGGACAAGCTTCCACCTCCCAAGTCCTCTAACTGGTTTTGCTTTATGGTGAACAAAGGATGTTAGCCAGGGGATTCAATGAACAAGTAACATAGTGTAATGTATTTTGAACTCAGTGTAGACGTGTCAGGCTTCCACCTAGTGATTTCTGGGTCAAGTTGGAGTTTTCCAAAGGTTAATCATTCTAACAATAATAGGAGTTTGTGGTCAAGTAGTATTTTCTCATCCATTATCTCATCTGATTCTCCCAGCAACTGTGTGACACAATGGGCAGGGATTATTATGCCCATTTTATTGACAAGGTAATGGAAATGCAACTAGGATAGGTCCCTTGTATGAAGTTGCAGAGCTAGTAAAAAGCAAATCTGAGACTTGGATCATTTCTACACTCATGGGATCATAGATTTAGAGTTGAAAGGGATTTTAGAGGGGATCTACTCAAACCCTGTCATTTAACAAATGAGAAGTGTTGAGGTCCAGAGAGGTCAAGCAACTTGCCTAAGGAGATATGAACATAGGGCTTCTGACACCAGAGTCAATATTCTTTCTGCTCTCCTTACTCCCTAGTTTGATGTTAACTTGAATGGACTCATTAATGCACCCAGGGATCCAGTCTTGATCTTAGGTTGCTTAACATTTTTATTGATTGACTTGAAGATGGTCAAAGATGAACTGGTTCTTAGATATCCTCAGTTAATGAATTAGAATTGCACATGTTCCAATCATAAATGAAGTAGGGGGACAACTAGGTGGCATAGTGGATAAAGCACCGGCCTTGGATTCAGGAGTACCTGAGTTCTAATCCAGCCTCAGAGACTTGACACTTACTAGCTGTGTGACCCTGGGCAAGTCACTTAACCCTCATTGCCCTGCAAGAAAAAAAAAAAGAAAAGAAAAGAAAAGAAAAAAGAAATGAAGTAGCTTTTATTCGGCACAAGAGAGTGTGGTTGGGAGGAAAAGTCTAAGACTTATCTTGGGTAGGAAAAGATTTAAGATATCTTCCTTCCTGAGCCAGAGGGAAGACAATGCATTTATTGGCGAAAGATGGGGCAAAGTTAAAAATAAAGAATTACTGTTTTGGGAGGGCAGGGGATGCTTGAAACAGTTGAGATCATATTCCTGAATTCTAGGGTTATCACCAGGAAGTGCATGTGGTTACCCTTTGACTTCCTGCTATTAACTTTTATGCCCCCAACTCCCTTAATACCCTTGATATGTCTGCCCCCTTATCAATTTATTTCATTTTTCACAGGAAGAGCATCCTCAGACTGATCTAGGCCCAGGACACAACAATTTAGGTGAATTTGGCTGAAGCATGCCTCTATTGTTTGGGCCTCATTTTCCCTTCATAAAACAAGTGGATTGAACTAGATTAATTCTAAGGTCCTTTATAAATCTACCTTTCTAAGGTCTATGCCCTAAAGGCACAGGTTGCTTCTTTGTAGAGAAAAGTACATTGTGCTTAACTGGTATGGATTTGGAATAAGAGGACTCCCAGCTGCGTGACATTAGACAAGTCAAGGCTCTCACTTTCCTCCTATATAAAATTGAGGTAATAATGCTTACACTGCCTGCCTTCTAGGGTTGTTGCAAAAAAAAAAAAAAAAGTAATGTAAACCTTAAAGCATAGTAGAGGGGCAGCTAGGTGGCACAGTGGATAGAGCACCGGCCCTGGAGTCAGGAGTACCTGGGTTCAAATCTGGCCTCAGACACTTAACACTTACTAGCTGTGTGACCCTGGGCAAGTCACTTAACCCCAATTGCCTCACTAAAAAAAAAAAAAGCATAGTAGAAATAGGAAATATTTAGAAGGCCTCTTTCATATCTGACATTCTTTTTTTAAAATAAATTTATCTTTATAAATATGTGTAATCCATCCTTTTCATTGAATATATATTAACTAAGCAAAAGCAAAATATAAAATATAAAATACTTATTGCATATATTCACAGTCCAGCAAAACAAATTCCCACATTAGTCATGCCTCCAAAAGCATATCTCTGTACTTTAAATTTATTCTTGTTTTATCTAGTTGCCATTGATATATTTTGTTTTGACATTGCTGAAATTTCTCTGAGTATACTTTCACATCTCGCTTCTCAGAGAGCCATTCCATATAACAAATAACATGTTGTTTTTTTTTTTTTAAAGGGGTGGGTGGGCATAGCTAATATGATGAAGAAAATTCAGGGACTCATCTGAGCACTTCCCAAAACCTCTCCAAAAATCTTTAAATAATACCTAAAACAAATCCTGGAGTGGCAGAATACACAAAAGGATGGAGTGAATCAATTCTTCAGTCCCAAACAATTTATAAGGTTGGCAGGAAAGGTCTGGTTCACCAGGGTGAGAGTGGAGGGAGTCAGATAATGGGTCAAAAGGATGTTACTGGAATCTCTTTGCTGGCACCAGGGGCAGGACTCTCTTGCACTGGCCATACTTGGATCTGAGCCTCAGTCTTGGGTCTCAGTCTAAGGCTGATAAGGAGCACTAATACAACAGATCTTGGGGTTGCAGGGGAACAGGGACCCTGGTTACAGTCACAGGGTGGAATAGAGTGTTTGGGATTACTCACAGATAACAGCAATGGCCAGGAGAATAGTAATGATAAAAGTTTGGAAGAATAAAAACTTTACAGGTGTCCAGAATTATTTCTGAAAACAACTACACAAAAAAATATGAAGCTTGGAACTGTGCTCCTGTACTCCTAAAGCAGAGATCCACTGTAGCATAGAGTTATAAGTCAAGAAATAGACTAGGAAAATTAACAAAGAGAAGAAAAGATTATGACTATGGAAGGTTACCACAGTGACAGGTAAGATCAGAAAACAAACTCAGAAGAAAACAGAAAAGTCAAAACTGCTATATTCAAAGTCTCAAATCAAAACATTAATTGGTCTCAGGCCATGGAAGAGCTCAAAAAGGATCATAAAAATCAAGTAAAAGAGGCAGAGGAAAAAATAGAAAGACAAATGAAAGGATGCAAGAAAATCATGAAGAGTCAACAGCTTGGTTAAGGAGCCACAAAAAATATTGAAGAAAATAAGAACTTAAAAAGGACAATTGGTCAAATGGTAAAAGAGGTACAAACATCTACTGAAGAAAAGAATTCCTTCAAAAATAGAATTGGCCAAATGGAAAAGGAAGCATAAAAGTTCATTGAAAAAAATAATTCCTTAAAAATTAGAATTGGGCAAGTGGAAGCTAATGACTTTGTGAGACATCAAGAAAGAAACAAACAAAATAAAACAAAATTTAAAAAGTATTTAAAAATAGAAGAAAATGTGAAATATCTCATTGGTAAAACAACTAACTTGGAAAATAGACCCAAAATAGATAAATTAAAAATTATTTTACTACCTGAAAGCCATGATAAAAAAGTGTTTAGTCTTTATCTTTCAAGAAGTTATCAAGAAAACTTCCCTTTTATTCTAGAACCATGGTGTAAAATAGAAATTGAAATAATTCACCCCATACCTCCTGAAAGAGAGCCCTAAATGAAAACTCCCAGGATTATTATACCCAAATTCCAGAAATCCCAGGTCAAGAAGAAAATATTGCAAACAGTCAAAATAAAACAACTTGAATACCATGAAGCCACAGTCAGGATATTACAAGATTTAATAGCTTCTACAATAAAATACAGGAAATCTTGGAATAGAATATTTAGGAAGGCAAAACAGCTAGGATTATAACCAAGAGTCACCAACCCAACAAAACTGAGTATAATCCTTCAGGAAAGAAAAGTATAGTCAATTAAATAGAGGACTTTTGAGCATTTTTGTTGAAACAATGAGAACTCAATACAAAATTTGACTTTAAAATACAAGATTCAAGAACAGCATAAAAAGGTAAGTAGGAAAGATAAGTAATAAAAGATTTAATAAGGTTAAACTGTTTACATTCCTACACAGGAAAATGCTACTTGTGATTCTTAACAACTTTCCCATTATTGGGGCAGTTAGGAAGAATATACATAGATAGAGGGCATGAGTATAAGTTCAATATGATGGATGATTATCAAAAAATGAAGGGGTGAGAAGGAAGAATAAAATGGGAGAAGGGGAAAGGAAAAAGTAGGATCATCTGACAAAAGAAGCATGAGATAGTTTTCACGGTGGAGAGGAAGATGGGAGGAGTGGAGAGTTGGGAAGCTTGTAAACCTTAATGTCATAGGAATTGACTCAAAATAAAAGGAATTGGATCAAAGAAGAAATAACACTCATTTGGGTAGAGAAATGTATCTTACTATACTGGAAAGTAGGAGGAAAAGGGGATAAGAGAAGGGAACAGGGCTGATAGATTGAAGGCAGTGAAAATCAGAAATAAAAGACTTTTGAGGATGGACAGGGTCAAAGGGAAGAAGAGAAAGAGGAAGAGAGACAGACAGACAGACAGAGGGGGAGAGAGAGAGCAAGAGAGCGAGAGAGCAAGAGAGAGAGAGAGAGAGAGAGAGAGAGAGAGAGAGAGAGAGAGAGAGAGAGAGAGAGAGATGATTAGGGGGAAATATGATGGAGGGAAATACATAGTAATCATAACTGAAAAAATTACAGCAAGTTTCTTTGATAAAAACCTCATTTCTCAAATATAACTGAGCCAAACAAAAATAAGGAACATTTCTCAATTGATAATGGTCAAATGTTACAAACAGGCAGTTTTTAGATGAAGTAACTAAAACTATATATATATATATATATATATATATATATATATATAGTCATATGAAAGAATTATCTAAATCAATATTGAATAGAGAAGTACATATTAAAACAACTCCATCATTGCTCTGATTTTTTCTCTTATAACATGACTAATGCAGAAATAGGATTAATGTTATTATGTGTATATATATATATATATATATATAACCTATATCAGATTACCTGCTATCTAGGGGAGGGGGGAGGGAGGGGAGGGAGGGAGAAAAATCTGAAATTGTAAAGCTTGTATAAACAATAGTTGAGAACTATCTTTACATGTAATGGAAAAAAATAAAATACTTTATTAATTAAAAAAAAAAACAACGCTGAGATTCTACCCCACATCTGTCAGATTGGCTAATATGACAGAAAAGAAAAATGACAAATGTTGGAGGGAATGTGGTAAAATTGAAACACTAATGTAGCTGTATACTGATTCAACCATTCTGTAAAACAATTTGGAATAATGCCCAAAGGGCTATAAAACCCTGCATACTCTTTGACCAGGCTGTACCACTACTAAGTTGGTATCCCAAAGAGATTTAAAAAAACCTAAATTGTACAAAAATATTCATAGCAGTCCTTTAATGTTGGCAAAGAATTGGAAATCCAGGGGAAGTCCATCAATTGGGGAATGGCTAAACAAGTTGTTCTATATGATTGTGATGGAATAAGCAATGACACAGAGAATGCTCTCAGAAAAATCTGGAAAGACTTACCTTAACTGATGCAAAGTGAAATGACCAGAACCAGGAGAACATCATACACAGTAAGAGCAATATCATATGATGATTAACATTGAATGGCTTAGTGATTCTCAACCAAAAAAAAAAAAACCCAAAACAAAAAACAAACAAACAAACAAAACCAGAAAAATTTCAGAAAGAATTATGTTAAAAAATGTTATGCATTTTCAGAGGAAGAACTGATGGAGTCTGAATGCAGTGGAAGCATACTTTTTCTTTTCATTATTTTTCTTGGGGGGTTTTGTCTGTTTTCTTTTGCAACATGGTTAATATGGAAATGTTTTCTATGACTTCACACATATAACATATCAAATTCCTTACCTTTTCAAAGAGGGAAGGAAGAGAAGGAAGGGGGAAGGGAGAGAATTTGGCACTCAATTTTTAAAAAAGAGTGTTAAAGTTATATTTACTTGTTATTGGGAAAAATAAAATATCAAACAAATTTTAATAAAGAAAAACAAAAAAGGTTAAAATTGGTTTTAGATGTAAAAAATAAAAAATAAATTAATAATAATAATAATAAAGAAAAAAGAAAAGGGGAAAAATCAATACATCAAAAAGGGATGAAAATATGTATAATGTTCCAGACCTATGGATCTCCTACCTCTGCAAATATGAGTAGAATGAAATTATTTGCTCCTATCTCTTCTTTAGACTCATGCTTGTTTGTAATTTTGCCACTTTCACTTTTGAATACTTGGTGGTAGTTGTTTTTTTCCCATTTACATTTTTGTTGCTATTGTGTATGTTCTTTTCTTGACTTTGCTTCCTTCACTATGTCAGTTCACATATGTCTTTCTATGTTTCTCTGTAGTCATCATACTTGTTATTTCTTACTCCATTCCATTTCCATATCATAATTTAAAAAAAAAAGCTATTCCCCAATCAATGAGCATCTACATTGTTTCCAGTACTTTATTACTTCATAAAGTTCTAGCACCCTTTGTTCTAAGGTCTCTTTCAGTTACAGCATTTGCTACTCAATATTTTAAGATCCTTTCTACTACTATGCAATTCATATATTCAAAACACATTCAAAAAGCCTGTATGGATCTCTGACAGGCATTGTGCCTTGTACTGAGGATACAAAGGTGAAAATGAAGCAATCCCTGTCCTCAAAAAGCTTACATTTATGACTTTTTGTTCCAAAGGTGGAGCTAATATGGCAGAGTAAAACCAGGAAGCTGCCCAAGCTCTTCCAAATTTCCCTCAGAAACATTAAGTTAAGCCTCTCAATAGATTCTGGAGCTACAAAACCTGAAAAAACAAAAAACAAAACAGAGTGAAACAATCTTCCAACTTAAGATAATCTAGAAGATCTTCAGGAAATATCTGTTTCATCTCAGTAAAAGGGGAGCACAGCTCAGTGCAAAGGGTGTCTGGGCAAGCCAGCAAAAGGCTCTTAGTCACAGCACATATCAGCAGCTGAGGACTCAGTCCTAGCTCATCAAGCTAGTGGCACAATATGCCAGTTGTGAGGCCTCCAGTCCTAACTCAGAAGGCAATCTGTCAGCTGGGATATTGTCTACCCAACAGGCCTAACCAGACTGGCCCTTTCCAGTGCAGTGTACAATATGCAAGCTACTGATGCCTCAGAGCAGAAAGCTGATGACTCAGCACTTGACCCCAGCAAAGAAGCTTGGGTCAATACATGCTGTACCCCAAGAGCAGAATTCAACCTTAAGAGGCACAAAAATGGGAAAAATATGAATAAGAAACAAAAATAACCCTCACCATTGACCATAGTAATGGTGACAGGGAGGATCTAAACAAACTCAGATGAGGACTATAATGATAAAATGCCTACATGTGAAACCTTAAAGGGGAAGAAGAATTGGTCTTGATACCAATAAACCCTCTTGGAAGAGCCCAAGAAGGATTTAATAAATCAAATAAGAGTGGTACAAGAAAATTGAGAAAAGAAATGAGTTATACAAGAGAAAATCAATAGCTTTAAAAAAGAAAATAATGCCTTAAAAATACAATTGGAAAAATGGAAAAGGAGGTGCAAAAGCTGACTGGGGGAAATAATTCCTTAAGAATCAGAATTGGGCAGGTGAAAGCTAATAACTCAATGAGACATGTAGTACTGTAGTAATATTAAGTTTTAGGGGACTGTAGTAATATTAAGTTTTAGAGGATGTTTTAATTTTTGTTTTATTATATATTTCATGTGCAACAACTAAGATTCTGAATTCCCTTAGACGTGTTTTTAAGAACTCTCATTGTTTGATTTGATTATTGACAAAGCTATTTTAAATTTGTGTTAAGCTCAATTTTGTAAGGAATTTCCCTGGATGATTACCAGCATCCACACATCAACCCCTGAAAAGACATCCCTTCCACAACTACACCCAGAGGACACCCCAAGAATCATCTGAGAAAAGACTTTCAAAGACTTTAAATGAGCAGTTTTGTTTTGCTGTTTTTCTTTTTCCCTTCTATTATTATATATACCATTTGTAACATGTATTTTCTTCAGAAGCTCTCCCTCTTCAGGCAGTGTTAAAGCACTGGTTCATGAGGGACTACCACCTGGACAAAATTTCCACTTTCTCCCTTTTCTATATTGATATTAACATATTGTTTGTTAGCATAGGGTATTATATTCTATTATTTTTGACTGTTTCATCAAGGAAACACTACATATTCCTCAAAGAAACAAAGGGGGGACTGTAACTATTGGAGTGACTCCACCTGCTGAAGAGTTACTGTATGAAAGGTCCGCCATGAGGAGAAGGTGTCTGAGGGCAAGCCGTGTGGCTTTTCTTTGGCATCAGGAAGTGATGTTTACTCGTGGGTTCTGTCTATCAAAGCTACCAGTCAATTAGCTTGGAGCTGTGTGTATGTGTGGATGGTGGATATTCCCAGTTTCACAGGAGGCTTCTGGGAGGAAAGAGAAACCTTTGGGTCCTTTTTGTTCTTGACCTCGCCATAGCAGGTCTGATGATGGGGTCTCTTAGAAATAGTTAGATTTTTACCCTTCTCTCTGATCCTAATGCTCTTTAATAAATACTTAAACACTTAAATACTCTTGCTAAAGCTTATAATTTATTGACAACCACTCATTAGATTTTAGATAGTATAGCTAGAATTTTAGCCTCTTACAGATAACAGGAAGAAGTAAAGCAGAATCAAAAGAATATAAAAGGGGGGCAGCTACATGGCACAGTGGATGGAGCACTGATCTTGGAGTCAGGGAGACCTGAGTTCAAATTCAGTCTCAGAGAGCTGAACTTTATGATCTATGTGACCCTGGGCAAGTCACTTAACCCCAATTTCCTCACTAAAAACCAAAAAAAGTAGAAGAAAATGTAAATTGCCTCCTCGGAAAAAACAACAGACCTGGAAAATATATCCATACATATAATTAACTACTTGAGGACTCTTGTGGGTATACAGTGGGACCCCCAAGAAACCTAAAGATCCCAACCCCCAAGGAATCCTTAAAATTTTTCCAAGGGAAAAGCATATCAGGAATAAGGTGTGGCAGAGCAGGACCTTGGCATGCTGATAAGCGATATCAAGATGTTCAAGATGATATATTAGAAATGGATGGGTGCTGTATATCTTACTGACACCCCATTATTCCAAAATCCCCTCACTGCATTACGCTCCCAGTTCTTTGTAATGCCCTTTGTTTTGTAAAGATACAAAAGACAGATCTTCTCTTATTCTAGTGGGACACTCACCAAGGTGATCTGTTCTCTGGGCATATATTCTTTTCCTAATAAATATCTTTTTATTTTACAAGATTTGTGATAAGCCTCCAATTATTTGGGTAAGTTAACCCCTGATACACATCACAAGTCTACCCAAAAAAGGCCAATGGTTAAAAAAAGAGCCTAGAAAGTATACTTCATGATATTATCAAGAAGAACTGCACAACCAGAGGAAAAATAAGTCATTGAAAGAATCCACCATTAACCTCCTGAAAGAGACCTCAAAAGGAAAACTCCAAGGAATATCATAGCTAAACTCTAGAACTATCAAGTAAAGGAGAAAATACTGCAAGAAGCCAGAAAAATAATTTAAATATCAAGGAACAATGGTCAGAATTGTACAGGACCTGGCAGCTTCAACATTCAAGGACCAAAGTACTTGGAATATGATATTCTGGAAAGCAAAGGAACTGGGATTATAAACAAGAATGTACTACCCAGCAAAATTAAGTATAATCTTGCAGGGGAAAAGGTGGGCATTAAATGAAATAAGGGATTTTAAAACTTTCCTAATGAAAAGCCTGGAACTGAACAGAAAATTCAGTCTACAAATACAAGACTCAAGAGACAATGAAATGGTAAAGGGGGAAAAAGCAAGTTACTCAATAATGTTAAAATGTTTGAATCCATACATGGAAAGAAGATATAACTCTTGGGAACTTTACCTTTATTTAGGCATATAGGAGAAGTACGCACGGACAGAAGGTATGGGTATAAGTTTATTCTGATGTGATGATATTAAAAAAATTAAGGGACAACAAAAAGGATTATATTGAGAGAAGAAGAAAGGGAAGGAAGAATGGGTAAATCACATCACATAGAGAGGCACAAAAGACCTATTACAATAGAGGGAAAGAAGGGAGGGGGTGAGCATTGTTTTGACCTACTTTCATCTTATTTGGCTCAAAGAGGATATAACATATGCACTCAATTGGGTATAAAATTTTATCTTACCCTATACAGAAGTAAAAGGGAAAAGGGGAAAGAAAGGGTTGGGATGCTGATAAAAGAGAGGATAAAACTAGTAGGGGAAAGGGGAAAAGACACAAAGGAGGCGGGGCTGATAGAAGGGAGGGTAGACTGAGGTGACCAAAAACAAAACATTAGTGAGAAAGGACAGGGAAAAAGAAGGAGAAAAGTACAAACAAGGGGAAAAATAGGCTTCAGGGAAATATGCAGTTGGTTATCATAACTCTGAATATGAATGGAATGTACTCTCCTATAAAACTGAAGCAGATAGCAGAGTAGATTAAAAACCACAATCCTAGAATACATGGTTTACAAGAAACACATTTGAAGCAGAGAGATACACATAGAGTAAAGGTAAAAGGCTGGAGCAGAATATATTATGCTTCAGCTGAAGTAAAAGAAAAAAAACAGGGATAGCAATCCTTATCTCAGACAAAGGAAAAGCAAAAATTGAACTAATTAAAAGAAATAAGGAAGGAAACTACATCTTGTTAAAAGGTACCATAGGGGCAGCTAGGTGGCACAGTGGATAAAGCACTAGCCCTGTATTTAGAAGGACTTGAGTTCAAATCCAGCCTCAGACACTTGACACTTACTAGCTGTGTGACCTGGGGAAGTCACTTAACCCTCATTGCTCCACAAAAAAGTAAAATAAAAAATAAATAAAAGTTACCATTGACAATGAAGTAATATCAATACTAAACATGTATGTACCAAGTGGTACAGCATCCAAATTCTTAAAGAAGTTAAATGAGTTACAAGAGGAAATAGACAAAAAAAAACTATACTATTGGGGGATGTTAACCTCTCCTTTTCAGAACTAGATAAATCTAACCACAAAATTAATCAGAAAGAAGTTAAGGAGATGAATAGAATTTTAGAAAAATTAAATATGATAGACCTCTGGAGAAAAATGAATGGGAATAGAAAAGAATATACCTTTTTCTTAGCAGTAGATGGCATGTTCACAAAACCTGACCATGTATTAGGGCATAAAAACCTCACAATCAAATGAAGAAAGGCAGAAATAGTTAAAGCATCCTTTTCATATCATGATGCAATAAAATATATGTGTAATAATGGACCATGGAAAGGTAGACCAAAAATTAATTAGAAACTAAATAATCTCATCCTAAAGAATGAGTAGGTCAAACAACAAATCATAGAAACAATCAATAACTTTTTCAAAGAGAATGACAATAATGAGACAACATACCAAATTTATGGAATGCATCCAAAGCACTTCTTAGGGGAAATGTTATATCTCTACATGGCTATATGAAGAAAATAGAGAAAGAGGAGATCAATAAATCAGGTATGCAACTAAAAAGATACAAAAAGAAAAAAATTTAAAATCCCCAATTAAACACCAAATTAGAAATTCTGAAAATTAAAGGAGAGATTAATAAAATTGAAGTAAGAAAACTATGGAATTAATTAATAAAACTAAGAGCTGGTTCTATGAAAAAACAATAAAATACATAAACTTTTGGTTTATTTGATTTTCAAAAAGAAAAAAGAAAACCAAATTACCAAAATCAAAAATGAAAAGGGTAAACTTACCACCAAGAAGAGGAAATTAAAATAATAAATAAGAATTATTTTGCCCAACTGTATGCAAATGAATTTGACAATCTAAATGAAATGGATGAATATCTACAAAAATAAACTGCCCAGATTAACATGAGATGAAATAAAATCCTTAAATAAGTCCATTTTAGAAAAAGCAATTAAACAAGTCATCAATGAACTCCCTAAGAAAAAAATCTCCAGAGCCAGATGGGTTTACAAGTAAATTCTACCAAACATTTAAAGAATAATTAATTATAATACTATACAAACTATCTGGAAAAACAGGTGAAGAAGGAATCCTAATGTAAAGAATTAATTGTTATTTGAGGTTTTTATGACCCCATCTTTTGTCTAGAATTTAAAAATCCCCAGCTCACACACTGGCCTGGGGCTCAGGTGCAGTGCCTCCACAACAGCACAGTTCTCCACCCACTGGGTATAACTGTCCCCATGGCACTGGCACCGCACATAATCACCACTCACCAACACCTACATGGACCTGGAAAATTATAATGACTGGAAGCCCGGTGAGGGCAGTCATGTGACTGTCATTCAGGGCTGCCAGCCAATTGGCTTGGAGCTGTATGTGGTCAGCCTAGCTTCTGCTGGGAAGGGGAAGGGAGGAGTTTTATATTCTAGCTTGAAGTTGGAAAGTGACAGGACACAGCCGTGTGTTCTCAGCCAATTCCTGGGCGGTGGTGTTATTCAGGTTGTATCATTTCCCTTCCCCCACTTTTTTTCTTTTCCCTTAATTCTGTTGATCTTGCTTGTGTTTTTAAGTTTGTTCTTGTTAATAAACCCTGTTCTGTTTTTGAGGGAGGCTGTTGGTCTCCTTCCTTGTCCCAATATTGTGGCGAGCCACCTAGCCAACACTCCCCATTTAAAATTTGGCCTGTAAACTACAAAATTCTGTTTATGATATCTAAACCAGTAAGATCAAAAATAGAAAAAGAAAATTATACAGCAATCTTCCTAATGAATTTTGATGCAAAAGCTCTAAATAGAACATTACTAAAGTGAATACAGCAATTTTTATGAGGTTAATACACTGTGACCAGGTGGGATTTATATCAGAAATTCAGGGCTGACTCAGTAGCTATCAATATAATCAACCACATCACCACAAAACTAACTAAAATCATATGATTATTTCAATAGATGCAGAGAAAGCTTTTGATAAAATACAGTCCCCATTCCTATTAAAAACACTAGAGAGGGTGGCAGAGCCAAGATGGTGGAAGAAAGACATTAAACGCATAGAGCTCCTGATACAATCACCCCCAAAACAGTAATAAAAGAACTCCTGGAGCAGAAAAACACACAAAAATATGTGCTGAGATTACATTTCAACTATAAATAGATTACAGGGGGACTGTGCTGGGCTACGAGTAAACTCCAACCCCGTGATCACACTGACAGAGACCCCAGGCAAGCCACTGAAGGAATTTACTCCAGAGCCTCTGAATCAGCTACAGCACCAACTTCTAGAACTGAGCATACAATCAGGTGAGAGGGCTGAACACCTGGCTGGTGGCGGTGGGAGGCAGGGGTATTAGCGGGACCTAGGGAGGAACGCGGCTGTCCCACCCCAGAGGGGAACCAGGAAGAAATTCTGAGTGGCAGGATGCCTAGGTGGGGGAGGGGCACAGGCTCGCTGAAGCTAAGAACCACACCACAGAAAGTTTTGCTGGTTGGTTGTTGAGTAAGTACGCCTGAGGTTATCTTCAGACCAAAGAACAGGCCAGAAAAGAGTAAAACCTGCCCTCCCTCAAAGGAAAACACCTGGGACCCTCTGAAACTGGGAACAGTAGAGGAACTGAAAAGCAGGGCCCCCAGTGGAGAGTTTAAAATCTAGGAAAAGATGAGCAAGCAAAGAAATTTCAGAGCAATAGAAAGCTTCTTGAGTGACAAAGAAGATCAAGTGGCAGAGAAGAGAGAATCAATCATAGGGCCCCTACATCCAAAGCTGCCAAGAAAAATATGAACTGGTCTCAGGCCATGGAAGCTCTTAAAAAGGGACTTTGAAGAGAAAGTAGGAGAGATAGAAGGAAGATGTAGAAACAGGGAAGAAAGAATGGAAAGAGAAATGTGAGTGATGCAGGAGTTATGAGAAAAAAAAAGTCAACAGTTTGAAAAGCCAAATAGAAAATGAGATTAAAAAACTGTCTGATGAAAATAACTGCCTAAGAATTAGGATTGAACAAATGGAAGCTAGTGACCTTATGAGAAACCAAGATACAGTAAAGTAAATCCAATTGAATGAAAAAATAGAGGGCAATGTGAAATATCTCCTTGTAAAAACAGATGACCTGGAAAATAAATCCAGGAGAGATCATCTGAAAATCATTGGACTACCTGAAAACCATGACCAAAACAAGAGTTTAGACACCATCTTCTAAGAGATTGTGAAGGAAAATTGCCCTGATATTCTAGAAGCAGAAGATAAAATAGAAATTGAAAGAATCCACTGATCACCTCCTGAAAGAGATCCCAAAAGAAAAACCTCCAGGAATATTATATCCAAATTCTAGAACTTCCAGGTCAAGCATAAAATATTGCAAGCAGCTAGAAAAAAGGAATTAAAAGGAATTAAAATACTGTGGAACCCCAATAAGGATAAAGCAAGATCTAGTAGCTTCTACATTAAAGGCCTGGAGGGCAGGGAATATGATATTCCAGAGGGCAAAGCAACTGGGACTACAGTCAAGGATCATGGACTCAGCAAAACTGACTATAATCTTTCAGAGGAAAAAATGGGATTTCAATAAAAAGAGGACTTTCAGGCATTTGTGATGAAAAGACCTGAACTTTCAAATAAAAGACCCTTGAGAATCATAAAAAGGTAAACAGGGAAAAGAAATCGCGAGGAACATCAAAAGGTTAAACTGTTTACAGCCATACATGAGAAAATAATACTTCCAACTGATAAGAACTTTTTCAGTAAGGAATATACAGGGGACATAGGTCTGAACTGAATATGAAGGGATGGTATTTGTAAAGCATTTATTTTTTGTGTATCCTTGTTCTTTGTGGAGCAAACAGGACAGTGTGTCTGGTGTCTGGGGACAGATTTGGGCTCTGGGCCTCCTGGGCCCAGGGCTGGTGCTTTGTCCACTGTGACACCTAGCTAAACCATGATGACATCTTTAAAATAGGGGTGAGGGGTAGGAGGAATAGACTGCGGGAGGGGGAGGAGAGAGGTGAAATGGGGAAAGGAAGCTCACATGAAGGAAACAAGAAAAAAGCTTATGAAGGAGAGGGGAAGAAAGGGAAGGAGTGGGGGGGGGTGAGTGAACTTTACTATCATCAGAATTGGCTCAATGAGGGAATAACATACATACTCAAGTGGGTATAGTAATATATTTTTGCCCTGAGGAAAAGTGGGAGAAGATGGGGAGGTGGGGAGAAGAGGGGAAAGAGGGAAAGGAAGTTGGGGGAGGGAGCTGTAAAAAGCAAAACACTTTAGAGGAAGGTGAAGATATTCTGCATAACACCACATGTATGACATATATTGAATTGCTTGATTTCATAGGGAGAGTGGAGGAAGGAGGGAGGAAGAAAAATTTAGAAAACAGAATTAGCTCAAAGACCTTAACCTCATCAGAGTGGGCTCAAGGAGGGAATCACGCACACACACACACACACACACACACACACACACAATTGAGAAGAATAATCTATTTAACCCTACAGGAAAGTAGAAGGGGAAGAAAATAAGGAGGGAAGGTTGAATGAAGGGAGGGTAGAGCCGAGAGGGGCAATCAGAAGCAAAACACTTTTGAGGAGGATTAGAATAAGATAGATAATAGAGTAAATATCATTGGAAAGGAATGGGATGGAGGGAAATAGTTATGATGATTGACTACAATGTCAAAACATATGGTACCTACTCTGCTGGGCTATTGTGAAGAAAATTCTCTGTCAAGTTCAAGGTACAATATAAAAATTATGATGAACAGGATGCTATCAGAAAAACCTGGAAAGACCCACATGAACTGAAGCAGAGAGAAATGTACTATATACAAAATAATAGCTTTAGTGTAAGATGATCTGCTGGGAAGCATGTGGTTATTTTCAGCAAGGCAATGATCCAATGTAACTCTGAAGAACTTATGAACATTGCAGTCCATCTATAGAGAAAGAACTGATGGTATCTGAAAACAGAATGAAACACATTTTTTTGACAATTACTTAATCTGAAGTTTTGTTTTTATCTGTTTTGTCTCACAACCTAGATAATGTAGAATTATTTTCCATGACTACTCACGTATAATTTATGTTGAATTATTTGAGTTCTTGGGGTGGGGGTAGGAGGGGAGGCAGGAAAAGAAGTTGGAACACAAAGTTTTTAAAAAATTGATGTCAACATTTTCTTTTATATGTAATTTGGAAAATGAAAGTCTTAAAAAACAATAAATAAAATGATTGAGCTCATAAAAACCCAAACACTAGAGAGCATAGGAAGAAATGGAGATTTCCTTAAGATGATAAAATGTATTTATCTTAAACCAACAGCAAGAATCATATATGATAGGGATAAGTTAGAGGAATTCCCAATGAGATTAGGGGTGAAAGAAGGATCTCCATTTTCACCACTATTATTCAATATTGTAGCAGAAATGTTAGCCTTAGCAATAAGAGAAGAAAATAGAAATTGAAGGAATTAGAATAGGCAAGGAGGAAACAAAACTATCACTCTTTGCAGATGATATGGTAGTATACTTAGAGAATCCTAAAGAATCAACAACAAAAAAAAAAAAACTACTTGAAACAACAACTTTAGGAAATTCAGGATATAAAATAGAACTACATAAGTCATCAGCATTTCTATATATGAACAACAAAGTCCAGCAGCAAGAGATTGAAAGAGAAATTCCATTTAAAATAACTGTAGGGCACAGCTAGGTGGCATGGTGGATAAAGCACTGGCCCTGGATTCAGGAGGACCTGAGTTAAAATCTTGCCACAGACACTTGACACATAATAGCTGTGTGATGCTGGACAAGTCACTTAGCCCTCATTGACCCACAAAACAAACAAACAAACAAACAAAAAACCTTGTAGATAACATAAAATACTTGGGAGTTTACCTACCAAGGCAAACCCAGGAACTATATGAACAAAATTACAAAACGCTATTCACACAAATAAAATCAGAATTAAACAAATGGAAAAATATAAACTGCTCATGGGTAGGTCTTGCTAATATAATAAAAATGACAATTCTACCTAAATTAATTTACTTCAGTGCCATATTAACCAAACTACCAAAAAAGTATTTCATAGAGCTAGAAAAATAATAACAAAATTCATGTGCAAGAACGAAAGGTCAAGAACATCAAGGAAATTAATGAAAAAATGCAAAGGAATGTGGCCTAGCTATACCAGATCTAAAGCTATATTATAAAGCAGCAATCATCAAAAATATTTGGTACAGAATAAGAAATATAGAGGTGGATCAGTGTAATAAGGTTAGGCACACAACACACAGCAGTAAATGAATATAGAAATCTCCTGTTTGATAAATTCAAAGACTCTAGCCTCCAGGATAAGAACTTACTATTTGAGAAAAACTACAGAGAAAAATGGAAAATAGTATGGCAGAAACTAGGCAAAGACCAATACCTTGCACCAAAATAAAGCCAAAATGGTAAAAGATCTAGACATAAAAGGTGATACCATAGGCAAATTAGAAAAGGAAGGAATGGTTTATTTGTCAGATCTATGAAGAGGACAAGAATTTATGACCAAAAATGAATCAGAAAACATTATGAAATGCAGAGTGGATCATTTTTATTATATTAAATTAAAATGTTTTTGCACAAATTAAAATGTTTTTGCAATATAAACAATAATAAAAGGAAAGCAAAAAGCTAGGAAACAATTTTTACAGACAGTGTTTATGATCAAGGTCTCATATCTAAAATAGGTAGAGAAATGAATCAAATATATAAGAATAAAAGGCATTCCCCAATTGAAAAATGGCCAAAGGATATGCAGGCAGTTTTCAAATGATGAAATTAAAGCTATCTATAGTCATATGAAAATATGTTCTCAGTCACTACTGATTAGAGAAATGCAAATTAAAACTTCACTGAGGTACCACCTCACACCTATCCAATTGGATAATATGACAAAAAAAAAGAAAATGATAAATAATGGAGAAGATGTGGGGAAATTGGAACACTAATGCACTGCTAGTGGAGCTATGAATTGATCCAACCACTATGGAGAGAAATTTGGAACCAAAAGGCTATAAACTGTGCATGCTGGGGGCGGCTAGGTGGCACAGTAGATAAAGCACCGTCCCTGGATTCAGGAGTACCTGAGTTCAAATCCGGCCTCAGACACTTGACACTTACTAGCTATGTGACCCTGGGCAAGTCACTTAACCCCCCATTGCCCCGTAAAAAAAAAATTAAACTGTGCATACCTTTGATGCAGCAATACCACTACTAGTTCTATATCCCAAAAAGATCATAAAAAAGTGGGAAAGGACCCACATGTACAAAAATATTTATAGCTGCTCTTTTTGGGATATAGAACTAGTAGTGATATTGCTGCGTCAAAGGTATGCACAGTTTAATTGATGCTGAGTGAAATGAGCAGAACCAAGAGAACATTGTGCACAGTATCAACAACATGGTGTGATGATCAATTGTGATAGACTTAACTCCTCTCAGCAATACAATGATCCAAGACAATTCTAAAAGACTCATGATGGAAAATGCTCTCCACATTCAGAAAAAGAACTATGGAGTCTGAATGCAGACTGAAGCATGCTATTTTCACTTTTGTTGTTACTTTTTTGTTATTGTTCTTGTTTATTCCTTCTTTTTTTTTCTTTTGTTCTACTTCTTTTAAAACATGACTGATGTGGAAATATGTTTAACATGATTGTAATGTATAACCTATATCAAATTTCTTGCTGGTCTTGGGAGTGGGGAGGGAAGTGAGGTGGGAGAAAAAATTTGGATCTCAAAAAATATCTTTACATATAATTGGAAAAATAAAATATAATGAGCAAAAAAAGTTTACATTTTGTGTATCGGGGAACATGTACAGCATATATACATACAATTATACATAAAATAGGGGCAGCTAGGTGGCACAGTGGATAGGGCACTGGTCCTGGATTCAGGAGGACTTGAGTTCAAATCCAGCCTCAGACACTAGACACTTACTAGCTGTGTGACCCTGGGCAAGTCACTTAACCGTCATTGCCCCGCAAAATAAGAATACATAAAATAATTATATATAGAATATGCATATATATATAAATGAATATGCAATAGACTTTTGGTTGGTCTCCCTGCCTCAAGTCAATCCCTATTTCAGCACATCCTCCTCTCAACTGCCAAAGCAATTTCCCAAAGTCCAGGTCTATCTATGTAATTTCCTTATTCAATAAGCTCTAATATAGTCCCTGTTTCCTCCCTGACTGAATATCAAATCCTGTTTGGCATTTAATTTCTTTAATACCCTAGTTCCTTCTTACATTTTCATTTTTCTTATAAGTTACTCACTTCTCTATACTTGATGAACCAGAGGCAATTGCCACCTTGCTGATCTTTAAACATGACACCATCAAACAACTCCATGCCTTTCCACCAATGGTGTCTCCTATGTCCCTATGTTCTTCCTTCCTACCTCAATGATTTGGCTTCCTTTAGGACATAGCTCAAATTTCATCTCTATAGAAGTCCTTTCTCAGTTTACCCAATAGCACCACCATTGCCAGTGGCTTCTCTTTGAGATTACTTTTTAGTTACAAGATTATATAGATAGATAACATAACTAATATATATGTGTGTATGTATGTATATGTATATATACATAAATATATATGTTCTATATGTACTATTTTTAGCATTGTTTCTTCAGTTAGAATGTAAGCTCTGCAAGGTAAGAACAGTGCTTTTTTTCTTTTCTTTTTTGCCCTTTTTTGTATCCCCAGTGTTTAGCACATTGCCTGATGGGAAGTAAATAGTTAGTAAATAAATGACTGATGACTGATTCAATACAAGGTAATTTTAGGAGGAGGCAGTAGTGGGGGATCAACAAAGGCTGAATGATGCCTTCTACTTTGAATATTCTTTGATTTATGTGTTTACCTTTAAATAGCACTCACTCTCCCATACAAATATGTAAACCTGAATAAATCATTGAATTCTATCCTCAAGGCAAAAATGAACTGCCTTACTAGACAATGAACTTCTCATCATGAAGATTGTTCAGTTAGAAGCTGGATGACTATTCATCAAATATTCTATAGAAAAGATTCACAAATTAAGTGGTGAGTTGAACACTTCTAAAGTCTGCTCTGCCTCTCTGATTTTAAAATCCAATTTTAAGAAGATTCTTTAGTATACGGATTCAAAGATATCATAATAGTAACAATAATATAATTAATATTTCTATAATTCATTAAGATTCACAAAATACTCCCCACCCTCACCCCCAAGGGATATTATCCTAATTTGAGAGAGGTAGAAGATTCCAAAGCACAGACTTCAGTATGAATTAGTTTCAGATCAGATTATCTCTAAGGTCCTTTCCTGCTCTCAGTTCTATAATCCTATGATATCTAAAAGGACAGCTAGATGGCTCAGTGGATAGAGTGCTGTGCCTGCAGTTAGGAAGACCTGAGTTAAAATCTGGCCTCAGACACTTACTCATTGTGTGACCCTGGCAAAGTCACTTAACCCTATTGTCATCAGTTTACTCATCTGTAAAATGAGCTGAAGAAGGAATTGACAAACCACTCCAATATCTTGGTCAAGAAAACTCTAAATGGGGTCATGAAGTGTCAGATATGGCTGAAAATGACTGAACTGAAGTCAATGTATCCTAAGAGGAGGTTTTAATAGGATTGTGAGAGAATGAGTAGAATGGCTCTGGTTGTCTTATAGTCTGTTGAGTGAACAGACGCAACTCACTAGAACTACTGCAATAACCTTCTGAGTCTTCCTGAATCTCCTCTCTCTCTAATTCATTCACTATATGATTACAGGTTGATGCTGTCCCTGGGAAAGTCACTTAACCCCAACTGCCTCAGACATCCTAAGCCACCTCCACTCATCCTGATATATATCTTACTACTAGACGCAGATGGCTCTGGAGGAGTGAGTGAAGTTCTGACCTTGCACAGCCCTCCCTCACTTAAATCTAATTTATTGCAAGTCATGATATCACCCCAATGTCATGGTCCTCTTCTAGAATAGGACAAACAACAACAAATTGCTGTTCCTAAAACATGTCTTACCATGCTCTCCTCTGTTTAAGAAGCTCCAATGGCAAGAATAAAGCTTCATTATTTGACATTTAGAATCTTTTACAGCCTGGTTCCAGCTTGCCTTTCTAGGATGATTGCACATTACTCCCCCTCACACACTCTACATTCCAATCCAACTAGCCTGCTTGTGATTTTCTGTAAACAATACAGACAGTTCCTACGTTCTGCAAATTCACTTTACATGAGGTAAAGAATTCTAAAAGAAATCCTCATTAAAAAACAAACAAATAAGCCACAGTACTCCTCCCCCCCCTCCCCCAACCCCTTATTCCTGCCCCTTGGCTCAGTGCTCTGTGGTCTCCCAATCCTTCAACAACAACAACAAAATCCTAAGGAAAAACAAAAACCTCCAAGTGAAAGCAGAAGAACCCATGCATAGTGAGACTACCATCACCACTTCCACCACCACCAGATCCAGGTCTTTTCTTGAGACTTCTGTTGCCAAAAGAGGAGACCTTTGCCTTACTTTGCCCACCTGCTAGCTTCTCTAGCCACTTAGTGTCTATCTTCCCTCTGTCTGCATTAGGGTACTGAGTGTCTGCTGTCCCCCGCCATGGCTCTGCCCTACACACACCTCCTAGGTTCTTCCTTTTGGTCCTGGCCAAGCCCACACTGGCTGGCCCCTGCCTCATCCTCCTCCTATTCTCACTTCTCTGTCCTTGGCCCCTAACTGTTCTTGAACTGTGTACTGGCCTACCTGACCTGTTTCCTGCTTCCTTTCCCCAAGTTTGTGGACAAAACCACATTTTATAAAAATCTCATTAAGTAGAGTTCTATGGAATGGTAAAGCAAGAATTGTCTGTATTCTATTTCTCACATAAGTGCCTTTGCACAGGCTGTCCTTAGGTGTATGAAATGCTCTTTTTCCTCATCTTTGTCTATTGGTAACTTTTCAAGGCTCATCTCAAATGTTGCATCCTAAGTAAGAAATCTAATCTGAAAGCTCTATCTAAAGCTAGGCCCTCCACCCCAGATATTATGGTACTTAGCTTATATTATGTATTTATTTGTCTATATATGCACTGTTTTCCCCAAAAGAGATTAAGCACCCTGGAGGCAAGGGCTGTTTCATTTTGACTTTGGTCTTCAGACCCTAGCATAGTGCTAAGCATATTATAGTTACTCAATGCTTTTTTGAATGGATAGGGGAATAATAAAAGCCAGCATTTATATAACCTTTGAATGAATGAGGCACCTCTGAAAGAAAGAATTAAAGGTAATTTGTAAGAGTATTCTCTTTTTAAAGGTCTACATGCACATTTTGGACAGATCTGTTAAGAGCAATGACCCTCTGAAGAGGGATTTGGGGCCCAAACTGACCAACGTCCATTTTTCCCCCTTTCAGACAATAACTTGGGCTCTTCTCTGCACCAGTCAGTAGCATGTTAGGAAGGTTCAAATACCATAATGAAACAGATAATTTTGCTGAGGTTGAGAGAAAAATCTTTGTAAATCTTAAAGCTCTATGGAAATATGAGCCATTGTTGTGATTCAGCCACAAATAAAAACAGTAACATTTAAGGCATTCAGACATTTTTGCTATATTTCCAAGTAGCTTGGCCTTGTCTATTTCATGGGGGGGGGGGATGTGGGAAGGGAGGGGAGGGCAGTATAAGGATGGAATGAGCTAACATAAAGGGGAGAAACAACCTCTCAAACTATAAAATTCTAGAAATGTGTGGATTGGGTGTGAGCATGTAAAAGCTTCTGTTGTCCTGGCTCCCCAAATCATCTGTGTTAAATACTCTCTACCTGATTATGAGCCTTTGTCTTAAATCAGCTGGTACCCTGTTGAAAATTAGGGAATCAGGGTATTTTAGAATGAGCTGTATGGGATGGTGAGGGGTGGAGAAAGGATACAGTATTCATTTCCTCTCTTTTTGATCACTAGAGATAATTTGCATCAAAATAGTTTCTTTATTCCATGATACCCAAGTTCTCTCCTCCTATTCTGAAACTGAAAACAATGACCCAATCCAACCAGCATTTCTTGAGTGACCTTTATGGCCCTACCATGGGAAAAATGTCATTGCCCTGACCTTTAAATAAAAACCAGATATTATGGCCATTCAAGATGATTGAAACAGAAATGCATGCCCCTGATATAATGGCAGGGGGATTTGAAAGAGTATGAAATACAACTTTATGAGCTCAGCATACATAAGGAAGCTACCAATATCATGGGATGGAAGCATTACATATTCCCAATTTTGGAGCAGAAGGGAAGCTGTGTGACTTCTTCCCCTCTCTGAGCCTCAACCATATCTACTCAAACAGCCAAGTTCCTAATGTTCCTCCTTCCTTGTGAATAAAGTAGCATGGAAGACTTAGTACCCATCCTAAAGCTATTAAATTGGAGAGCTTATGGAAGAATCTGAAGAACCATGATTCCATTTCACATGAGGATTGTTTGAAGACATTGAGGATATTTAGCTTGGAAAAGAGGAGAATCAGGGAGGATGTGAAAGCTGCAATTAAGTATTTGAAAGGCTATAATGTATAAGATGTGTATGGCAACTAGGTAGCATAGTAGATAGAGTCCTGGGACTAGAGTCAAGAAGACTTATCTTTTTGAGTTCAAATCTGGCCTGAGACAGTTATTAGCTGTGTGGCCCTGGGAAAGTCATAACCCTGTTTGCCTCAGTTTTCTCATCTATAAAATGATCTGGGGAAGGAAATGGCAAGCCACTCTAGTATCTTTACCAAAAAGTCCCCAAATGGGGTCACAAAGAGTTGGAAACAACTGAAAATGGCTGGACAGTAACAACAGTAATATGTAAAAAGATAATAGGATCATAGGTGTGAAGCTAGAAGGAGCCTCAAGAGTTAAAAAGTCTAGCCCCTCTATTTTATAGATGAAGAAACTAAAGAACAAAGAATTTTAGGGACTTGGCCAAAGTTTCAAAGGTAGAAAGTGTGTAAGGCACCATAGAATTTAATCAGGAACTTTGGATGCAAGTCCTATTAGGCACCATAGAATTTAATCAGGAACTTTGGATGCAAGTTTCTAAGAGGTATATTTGTGCTTGCTTGATGACAGGAAGAAAATATTGTCCCCAAAATTAGATCTTTCTGTAAGTAGAATAAGCTATTCTTGGTGGAGTTGAATTTCCCATCACTGGAAATCTTTAAGCAGAAACTGAATGAGCATTTGTAGGTATGATGTGGTAGGGATTCTATTTCAGCTAGTGGAGAAACTGGCCACTGGAGTCCTTTGTAAGTATAAGTTTCTATGTCCTGTGATAATCTGAACTTGTTCCTTCCCTCTTCCTAAGTGAGGTAGAATATTATGAAGGAAAAAGTTTGTTGAACTTCACTGCCCTTGTAGAATCATGTGTTTCTAGTCATCTCCTCAGTGACTATGTCCTTCCTCTCCCCACTACTAAATAAGTTACAATGGTTCCCTATCACTTTCAGAATCAAATAAAAAGAAAATTTTGTTTTGAGTTCAAAGAGTTTCATAATCCAGTCTTCTTTACCCTCAATCTTTACAATTTTCATATACCTTATATCCCTCATCCCTTCCAGCAAATTCTTTGACCCATTGGCACTGACTTCTTTATTTTTCCTTAAAACACTCCATCTCCTTAACCTTGGCATTTTTGGTGTCAGTCTTCCCTTCCTGAAATGCTCATTTTCCTCATCTCTATCTCTTTACTTCAAATTCCTGCTAAACCATCACCTTCTACAAGAATTCTTTCCCTGTTGCTTAATTATAGTATCTCTCTTCCATTGAGTGTTTCTAATTTATTACATAGTTGTTTGTACATGGAATAATATTTGAAAGCAGGAATTGTCTTTTGCCTTTCTTTATATCCCTGGAATTTAGTATGGTGTCTGACACATAGCACATCCTTAATAAATATATATTGACTTGGGGCAGTGATGGAACCATGACCAATGTGGAACTTCCTCATTCTTCCTTGGAACCTGCCCATTCAGACATGACTCTAATAGTGAGCATTTAGATGGCATATTGACTTATGAAACATTTATATATGTTATCTCAACTGATCCTCAAATAGGAAGCTGGGTCTTGTTAGGATGTTCTATCCCCTGAAAGAATAGGGATCCAGAAGGAAGGGACCCTTTGATCTATATCTTTCTTTGGGCAGCAAGAAAGGACTATGGAGGTGGCCTGATCTGATGAGGTAGAACTGCTGATGTTGATTTCTAGTTCTAGACAGAATTGAATTTGACTCTGGCATGCCCAGATTTCTATTCTTTATCCAAATAATGTGGAGTAGAACTCAGTACCCTCATATTCTACCAAGGAGTAAAGGCAGCTGCCAGGACAGGGAAACTAAACAAAGTTGTTGGGGTGTTGTTTTTTGTTTTTTGTGGGTTTTTTGGTTTTTGGTTTTTGGTTTTGTGTTCTGTTGTTATCATAATATTCAATGCTATTCAATGTTTAGCTTCTTTTCCTTAGAGTTGAATAGAAATTGACTATACAGGGCTCTCAGACAGAACTCAGGAATCAGAAGAGAAATTAAAGTTCAGAATGGCAGAAGGATGTGGTGAAAGTAACTTGGTATGATGTGTTGGAACTTAACCAGCAATCTCAGAAGGTTGAAATCCCTTGGGAATGGGATAGTTCATCCCAAATTTCAATTCATTCAGCACAAGCATAGACCTAGAAGGGACCTAGAGATCTTCCAGTTCAATACCATATTACAAATATAGAACATATATTCATTCATTCAGACTTGAAAGAGACCATAGATCATGAAAGAGGCCATAGAGGTCATTGAGTCAACCCTCTCATTTTACAGATGAGAAACTGAGGAAAAGATAATTTAAATAACTTGTCCAAGGTCATTTAACTAGCATTATCTGAAGTAGGATTTGAACCCAAATCTTCCTCACTCCAACTCCAATGCCTTCTTTATTACACCATATGAGGTCCTGAGAAAATGACCAGCCTGAAGTCTCACATATTGTTAAAGGCAGGCAAAAACTGAACCCAAAAGACTCTCAAATTCTAGGTCAGTTCTTTCTGCTGTGTCACACTACCTCTTCCTGTATACCCCAAAATTGAGTTGGTATAGAAACATTTAACCACTAAGAAATTTGCTTTTCCTTTGTTAATTGGAGGTCCCCATCATCTCACTGATATCTTGGTTTTTTCCCCACATTTCTGGAGTATTTAATTCAGAGGAATGTGACCAGGAAGTGAAAGAGTCTAGAAATTATGTTATTGGAGGATCCATTGATAAGACTAGATGCTTCAGAAGGTACATGAAACTTGAACTCTGCACCATGAATTTGAGATTCTGATAGGTGTGTTAATTAAATTGTTAGGGGACTAGGCTGAGTTTTCTAAAATATTACTAAATTATATATCAATGGCTTTTGCACAAATTTTGGCAATAAGTATTTATTGTTAATTACTATCACATATCATCACTCATGTGGGGACCAATTTTTTTTTTTTTTTTTAGTGAGGCAATTGGGGTTAAGTGACTTGCCCAGGGTCACACAGCTAGTAAGTGTTAAGTGTCTGAGGCCGGATTTGAACTCAGGTACTCCTGACTCCAGGGCCAGTGCTCTATCCACTGCACCACCTAGCTGCCCCAGGGACCAATTTTTAATTGGGGAGTGCTAGCTAAGCGGCTTGCCTCAATATTGAGGCAAGGAAGGAGACTGGCAGCCCCCCTCAAAACAGAACAAGATTTATTTTAACGAGAACGAACTTAAAAAAAAAAACACAAACAGGATCAGTAGGATCAAGGGAAAGGAAATAAAATGGGGAAAAGTAAATCATAAAACCTGAAAAAATACCACAGCCAAGGAATCAGCTGAAAATACATAGCAGAATGCCTGTTGCTTTACAGCTTCCACCTAGAATGCCCAATTCTCCTCCCCCAAACCTAGAAACACCCCACACAGCCCCAGCCAATGGGATGGCCACTCTGACAGTCACATGACTGCCCTCACTAGGCTTCCAATCAATATAATTTTGCCAGGCCCATGTAGGTGTTGGCGAATGGTGATGACCCGAGGTGCCAGAGCCCTGGCAATGGCTACAACCAGTGGGTGGAGCACCATGCGGTTTGCGGAGCCCCAGCCAGTGGGCACCCAGGCATAAAAACCTCAAATAACAATTAATTCTTTACACCCACTAGTCACAGGCTTTCAGGCATAAACAATTAAATACCCAGCATATTGAGCCAAGGGGAGAGGGTACATGGAGAGTAGAAGAGAGTTCAGGGGAAAATAGAGCAAGACCCTTGGTCCAGTCTTTTTCCTCTTTTTCAATAGAGGTGGCACCTTACACACAGAGCAAAGCTAACTGGCTAGCATCTTTCAATTCTATTGTTTCACATGACTTGAGGGTGGTCCATATTGAAATGAACAGTGCAGGAGGCGGCCGCAGGCGGGGAAGGGGGAGGGGTGTGAGGGGGAGGGGAGGGGTGGGAAGGGAAGGGGAGGGGGGTGGTTGGGGAATGGACCGGGCGCCGGCGGCGGCCGCAGCGGCATCAGTAGCAGCAGGAGCAGCAGCAGCAGCAGCTGGAGCCGGAGCGGCTGCGGCGGGGCCTCCTCCTCCTCCTTCTCCTCCTCCTCCTCGCCCTCACCCTCGCCCTCGCTCTCGGCCACGGCCACGGCCTCGTCGCCCCGCGGGAGGCCCCGCAGCCGCTTCCTGTCTTAAGAGGATCCTTACACATTGATTATGCTTAAGGAAAAATGATGGAGATAAGCATGAGATCTCCGTCGCACAGCTGCATGTGTAGGCACAGTTGAAGCAGTTGCCCACCTAATTGGTTGACAGTATTGATGTGTGTTAAACAAAAAACAATTTAAAGACAGGCAACATCTGTATTTATGAGTTTGCAAATAAGCCTAGTCAGAGTGTGCTGATGGAGCCTTCTAGCAATGAACAGTTATATGATGACCCTGATCCTGGAGGCAAACCCCAAGATCCAGAGGCCAGAAAGCCTCCTGAAGCAGAGCAGAAATTGTCTAAAATGACCCACAATGCTTTGGAGAACATTAATGTGATTGGCCAAGGCTTGAAGCACCTCTTCCAGCACCAGCGCAGGAGGTCTTCAGTGTCTCCTCAGGATGTGCAACAAGTCCAGGCTGAGGCGGAGCCTGAGATGGACCTGGAGAGCCAGAGCTCCTGTGCTGATATTGATGGTGTCTCCACCCACCCCACAGCTTTGAATCGAGTACTGCAGCAGATCCGCGTGCCCCCTAAGATGAAGAGAGGCACGAGCTTGCACAGCAGGCGGGGCAAGCCAGATGCCCCAAAGGGCAGCCCTCAGGTCAACCGGAAATCTGGCCAAGACATCGCTGCGGTGGTGCAGTCCGGCCGACCTCGGTCATCTTCTACCACTGATTCTCCCGCCAGCTCAGCTGCCCTCGAGATAGCGTGTGCTGCTTATCTTCCTGGGGAGGAGATAACTGCAGAGCGGATCGACCGGTTGGAAGTAAGCAGCCTTGCTCAGACCTCCAGTGCAGTGACCTCTAGCACCGACGGCAGCATCAACACTGACTCAGTGGATGGGACACCTGACCCACAGCGCACCAAAGCAGCGATCACCCACCTGCAGCAGAAGATCCTGAAGCTCACGGAACAGATCAAGATCGAGCAAACAGCCCGAGATGACAATGTGGCAGAGTACTTGAAGCTCGCCAACAACGCGGACAAGCAGCAGACCGCCCGCATCAAGCAGGTGTTTGAGAAGAAAAACCAGAAATCGGCCCAGACCATCCTGCAGCTGCAGAAGAAGCTAGAACACTACCATCGGAAGCTCCGAGAAGTGGAGCAGAATGGCATCCCCCGGCAGCCCAAGGACGTCTTCAGGGATATGCACCAGGGCCTAAAGGACGTAGGGGCCAAAGTGACCGGCTTCAGCGAGGGGGTAGTGGACAGCGTCAAAGGCGGGCTGTCCAGTTTCTCCCAGGCCACCCACTCGGCCGCAGGAGCCGTTGTCTCAAAGCCGAGAGAGATCGCCTCCTTAATTCGGAACAAGTTTGGCAGCGCAGACAACATCTCTAATCTGAAAGACTCTTTGGAGGAAGGGCAGCTGGAGGATGGGCCCGGGGGGAAGCCCCTGGGGGTGATTGCCAACTTTCAGTCGAGTCCAAAGTATGGTAGTGAGGAAGACTGTTCCAGCGCTACCTCGGGCTCAGTGGGAGCCAACAGTACCACGGGGGGCGGCCCTGTGGGGGCATCAAGCTCCAAAACAAACACTCTGGAGATGCAGAGCTCAGGGCTTGATGCAATACTTCACGAGATCCAGGAAATCCGAGAGACCCAGGCCAGGCTAGAGGAATCCTTTGAAAACCTCAAGGAACATTATCAGAGGGACTATTCCTTCATAATGCAGGCCTTACAGGAGGAGAGGTACAGATGTGAGCGATTAGAGGAACAGCTCAATGACCTTACTGAACTCCATCAGAACGAGATCTTGAACTTAAAGCAGGAGTTGGCCAGCATGGAGGAGAAAATCGCCTATCAGTCTTATGAGAGGGCTCGGGACATCCAGGAGGCGCTGGAGGCTTGCCAGACCCGGATCTCCAAGATGGAATTGCAGCAGCAGCAGCAACAGGTGGTGCAGTTGGAAGGGTTGGAGAACGCCACTGCCCGAAACCTCCTGGGCAAGTTCATCAATATCCTTCTGGCTGTGATGGCGGTTCTCTTGGTCTTCGTCTCCACCGTGGCCAACTGCGTGGTCCCTCTCATGAAGACACGCAGCAGGACGTTCAGCACTTTATTCCTTGTGGTTTTCATTGCCTTTCTCTGGAAGCATTGGGACGCCATCTTTGGCTATGTGGAACGGTTCTTTTCATCCCCAAGATGATGACACAGAGGCAGCTGCTCCCCAAACCCCTGGCGCGTGCATGCAGCAAAGATTTAGACAGCAACTTAACTCCTCTGAAGTTTTAAACAAGAGTCGAGTGAATCTGTTTACATTTAGAATAACGTTTTTTCTCTGAGAGACGCGATTGCAATAGTATTTTTTAGATTTTATCCAAGAAGTTTTTTGGGCAAAAATCCTGGATCATTTTTATGTAGCATGATTCTCCTGGGATGCAAATCTTAAAAAGATCCTTTAACACGAACCAACACAATCTGGAGCACAGTGATGGGCATTCTAAATTCTGGCTTGAACTACTGCACTAAAACCCATTAGAAAGATGAGTCAACTTCAACCAGTTAGGCCTAGCAACCTGCCTTGTCTGGGAGCATACCAGACCCCTTCTTCCCCAGGCTAACCTTTACTGTGAAATCCTAGCACATTCCATGTCTGAATTCACGGATTCAGGGTGGATTTTCCTTAGCTTCGGAAAACACACGGAGGAACACATGGATCTGCCCAACAACTTCCACACTCAAGGCGGCCAGTCACGCTGATCTCGAAGTGTGGTCATTTTTGTATCTGGGCCCTTAACCTTTGGCAAGGATACAAAGGGTCAAGCCCTACAGGATAACTGCAGTCCTACAGTATTTTGAAGTAACCCTCTAAATACTTAATCTTAAGCAAAAGCCCTTGGCCGCACTTTTAAGGTTTTTTTTTATATGTGTATAGTCACAGATTTAAAAAATAAAAAAATCCGAACAGCATACTTGAAGAATGTAAAAAAAAAAAAAAAAGAAATGAACAGTGCAGTGATGACATCAGGGTCTAATAGAAGCAACCTCCTGAGGGGCAAAGTCAAAGTCCAGATAGGGGCTGCTTAATCCTATCAGTTCACTGAACTAGTCAAAGAGTCTATTCTCCACCTCTATTGTACCCTTAGGCTGGTCCCAAAAAGAGATTAGCTAAAGTTCCTAAACTGAACCTTCCAAAGTAAGGGTGAAGAGAAAGGGTCCCCCCAAAACATTATTAACAATTATTTTCTCACATAGGTGAACATCTACCATATTCTGCCTGGAACCAGTGCTCCACACAAATTCCCATGATGTCCTCACAGCATGCCATCTTATTTATCCTTTTCTAGCTACACATTACGTTATCTACCCTACCCCAATTATACCTGAGGCTTCTTGAGGTCAAGAAACACCTTGTTTATCTCTATTTATATCCTTAACACAGTAAAAACCTGAATCATAGTATTTATCAAGCATTTTATAAATGTTATATCTACCTTCATCATGATCATCATCATTATGTTTCTATTTATCCATATATTTGTCTATCCATCCTTCTTTGTTTTTTGTTTCTATCTATCTGCCTATGTATCTTAAATATCCAATATACTGTCCAGCAAAAAGATTAGGCACATTGTGGCCTCACAGGGCAGAGCTAGGAGCAATGAATAGTTTAAAAATCAAATTTCAGCTAAATATGAAGAAATGTGGAGCACTGCAAAAGCAGAATGGACTGCTCAGGAGGTAGTGAACTCCAAATCATTGAATTGGAGGTTTTCAAGGAGATATTTGATGACCACTTGCTGGCCATACTTCAGAGGGGATCCTAAGTCACTTACAGTTTGGACTAAATGGCTTCAGAACTGTCTTCCAACTTAGGAATTCTGTGATTCTATATATTTTATTTGAAAAGTCATCTTACTCTCACAAAACCAGCATATATTAACAGGCTAGATCAGAGCCTTTCATTATAGAATGAATAATTTGAACTAAACTTTGTTAATCACTGCTCAGCCAACTTGTTGCACAGGCATGTGCTTGCAGACCAGCAAAGTACAGTATACTCTAACAAAGCCCCTTCATTTCCTGCTTCTTCAATTTTCTGAGTTTTTTACTTGGATCACAACTAAATCAGATCTTTACTTAATTACAACCGAAACCAACTAATTTTCTCAGTTGTCTTTTCAAACAGAAAGACATAATTTTCCTGTCTCCTTGGAGAGAAGAAAATCTATTCCAATAAAAGCTGAGTGAAATCTGCTTCAGTATTCTATCCCTACATCTTCTCCATCTTAAAGATACCTATCACCATAGAAAAACACTAAGTAGTTCTGGAAGCCAAGTTGGTGAGTCAGACATAGATGATTGGAAGGACCAAATCAAAGTTCTATTGTTGGGTAGCCTGGGGAGAGGTAATGTCAGTCATAGGAATGATTAGTTAAGGCATTAAAGTGTGTCAACTCATTCTCAAGCTCAGTAATAAGAATGACAACTGGAAGGAGTGGGTGATAGAGTATATTGGTAGGTGGATTAATAAGTAGATGGATAGATAAATGGCTCTGTAGTTGGACAAATAAATTGTTGATCAGTCATTCCAGTAGTCTCCAACTCCTCATGATTCCACTTGGGGTCTTCTTGGGAAAGATACTGGAATGGTTTGTCATTTTCTTCTCCATCTAATTTTACATATGAGAAAACTGAGACTACCTGGGTTAAATGACTTGTCCAGGGTCACATAGCTAAAATTAATGCATAGCTGAGAAAGCTAACACAATTAATTAGCTTATGTGAATAAGTCTACCTTCTAAAAATGGAGAATATTAGTTTTCTGATCATCCCACATCTGAGATAGTGTGTCCAATTCTAAGTGCCAAACACTAGGATGGATAACAGCAAGGTAAAAACTGACTAGAAAAGGGAAATAATGGTGGGAGGAGGAATGAAATAAATCATTTGGAGATAAAGTGGAAAAAAAAACACCAAACTAGGGACTATTTATCATGGAGAAAAGACCACTTGATGTGAGGGTAAGATATAGATGCTATCTTTAAATATATGAAGGGCATGTGCAATAGGACCTAGATTTATCCTGCTGATCCCAAGGAAGGCAAAATGATGAGAACCTGTTATGATTTGCATAGAAGCAGAAACTAACTGAAAGAGATGAGATGGAGTGGGGAGAACTTCCTAGCAAGCTAGTAGTAGAATGGGGTGTATTGGTCATTGTTGAATTCCTAATCACTCTAGATTTCCAACAAATGTTGGATGACTGCTTGTTAGGAATACCATAAAAGGAATTCATGGTTCAGGTGGGGGTTTGGCCCAGGATAGTCCCTTTCAAATCCAGAAGTATATTATTCAATGATGGTTCAATGCATAGATGACAATGGCAACTAATAGTGTATAATGACCAAGGGTCAGAAAATCTTAAGACCTTTTAAGATGAGAAGGTACACAAAGTCTAATGGATGGTGATGGGTGGAGTGGTTGAAGTTTATTTCTTAATAAATGGATAAATGACAAAGACAGCTAATGGGGAAACCTGAGTTTCTATGGAAACCTTCACCTAAAATGCTTCCCTCAGGCAAAACAGTCAACTTCCAAAATATCAGAGAGAAACAGAACAGGGTTAGAAGAAGGCAATTCTCATTTGGCTGTCATACCCTGAGTGGCAAGTGGGCTGCCACTCCAGCAGTCATGGATCCATCACCAGGTATTTCCTTTATGGAAGGACAATGAGAAAGGATGATGGGAGGTTTTCCTCTTCAAGGAACTGAGGGTTGTTGACCTGTTGAGGATTACATCAAAATACAACTGGTACTACATTTAAATGTTCATGAAGGAAATAAAGAAGAGTTGGATTCTTTTGGGGAATCAGAGGCTATGTTGGAAGGTGGGGTGGTAAAGAAGAAAGGGAAAAACCAACAAAAGATGTCTGCTCTCAAGGACCTCCTATGATGGTTATGGTGAAATAACGTGAGATGTTTTTTTAAAATTAGAGGAAAATTCAAGGCAGTGCAGAATTAAGTCTTAAATTATATAGATCTTAATATAAAAGAATCCAGAAAACAGAGAGATTGGTGTGGGTTAGGAGAGTCAGAGAAAGCTACATGGAGGAGGTTAGTTCTCAAAGATTAAAATGATAGCAGTGAATATAATTTATATATTAATAAAATGTTCTAAATTAATTCTCATTTGATGATCACAAATGAAGATAATTTATATAATGTTTATATAATCCTCTAAATATTTATAAGACCCTTAGTTGAATGCTTATTGACTGACTAATTCTGGTTCTGGTTCCAAATTCAGTGGGTTTCCCCCCATCATACAGTATGATTTCTACTGGAAAATTAAGAATGTCAGGGGCAGCTAGGTGGCACAGTGGATAGAACACCAGGCCTGTAGTCAGGAGGACCTGAGTTCAAATGGGGCCTCAGATGCTTGACACTTACTAGCTGTGTGATCCTGGACAAGTCACTTAATCTCAACTGCCTCACCAAAAAAAAAAATATATATATCTCACTTGCCCCAGAGATGGGTAACAGGAAATAGGATATTAAGTTCCTTTGAAAAGGGATCCCAGCTAGAGCTGAGGTTTCCTTGTAAGCCTATTACTCCAAAGGAATAATTTGTACCACCTGCTCCAGGATGCCTGTCAAGAGGATAGTCCCCATTCCCTTGCCAGGGCACAGCCAGAAGAAAGCATTTGTCCCTCTGCCTTGAAGACATAACTTGAGGAGAAAAATGATGTGGCTATTCCATGGAATGCAAAGCCAGACACTGACTCAGCAAAGAATGGTCTAATTAATTAAGAGCCAAAAGTTGCACCATTTCCTTCTCTGTACCTCCCCCTCTGTAGTTTATTGATCTCAGTGCTCTGAGCCTAAATTTTCTTTTCCAAAAGAAGAAAACAGCACTCATGCTTCCTTGTGCTTTCTGTAAAAAGTTCCTGGAGTTTTATTGATAGTCAGTTCGCTATTTCTTTAAACTTTAATTATCAATCAATGAATTAATCAGAGTCCTCAATGTGTACCTACTGTGTGATTACCTTGGTGTAAAGGATTACGGGGGATATATACAAAGAAATGGAAGCCATGGTCCCTACCCTCCATCATAGGAAGCAGTTTCTGCCACTAGGTTCCCATCTGTTCTATAGACTAAGTTCAGTTTAGTGCTACTCTGTCTCAGGTGGTTATCTGTGAGCCCAGACTCATCACAGGTAAAAACTTTCAATGGGTTTTAAGACTGATATCCAGGACTACTGACCCTCAAAGACTCAAATCAACTAGAAGGATACCGAAATAGGACTTCAGTTTTCAAGACCATGAATGTATAAGGCAGTATCATATAACAGAAAGAATACAAGGTTTGGAAATAGAGAATCTGGTTTAAAAATCCCATCTCTGCTGTTTATTCTAGTGTGACCTTGGGTAAATTATTTCACCTATAAATTGAGAGAGTTGGACTAGATCAGACATTATTAATTTGGGGGTTCATATCCACAAAGGGTCAATTGAAGGATTTTCAGGGGTCCACATACTTGAGTTCACTTCTTTCTGTGGTCCTAGAGGAGTAGGGGGTTTAGCATCTCTAAAAGCAAGCTGACAGGAGTTTATAACTGTTAACACCTTCCTTGTTCCTCTTCCTCATCTTACCAAGCATAAAGTCAAGGCATTTCCTCCTTAATATTCTCTCTTAAATCTAGAGGGCTTAAGAACCAGGATGGTTGAGTGAGGAAGCAACCTACTGCAGCTCTACCAGATTTCCCCTCTAAACCAACATAAAATTGCTTCGGGACTCTCTGAGGACCAGAGAAGCAATCTACCAGCCCAGGAAGGAAAGGTCTGTATCACCTGGGTGGGAGGAAGGAGAGGTCCAGGAGGAAGGAGCAGCAATAGCAATAGCTTCTTGGGCTCACAGCAGGGGCCTACAGCAGACCTCTTAGCCTGCTGAAAAGTAGTGAAACCCTGTGTAAGCAGGTCAACAACACATTCCCAACCCTGTGACCTCGCAGCAGAGAAACTATTTCCAGAGCAAACCAGCCCCAGGGATTTAGCAGATGACAATAAAATTACTATTCAAGGAACTGAAACCAGAGTGAATGGTTACCATAAAAATCCAGCAGCAGGTTACCACTCCTGGGTCACATGATCCTCCAGGGTCAACTGTCAACTTTAGCAATTCAGTAAGCAATTGACGCAAAAATGAGTAAAAAAAGAAGGGAAAAAAAGAAAAAAAGTTTGACTATTGACAACTATTTCAATAATAGGAGATATCAAGACACAAACATAGAGGAGGACAGTAACAAATTGACTATTGGTGAACCTTCAAAGAGAAGTACAAATTGGTCTCAAGCCCAAAATAAATTACTAGAAGAGATTAAAAAGGACTTTGAAAATCAAATTAGAGAGGTTGAAAAAAGTTGGAAAATCATGAAAAAATACAAAATAATAATATGATAATACAAAAAATTACCAAGGAAAATAACTCCCAAAAAATGAATTTAGCCAAATGGAAAAAGAATTACAAAAAGTCAAAGAGGAAAATAATTCTTTAAAAGTTAAAATTGATCAAATGAAAACTAGTGACTCTATAAGACACCAAACAAACAAAATCAGAAAAGTAAAAAATAGAAAAAAAAATGTAAAATTTCTCATTGAAAAAACAACTAACCTAGAGAATAGATCCAAGAGAGATAATATAAGAATTATTGGACTTCCTGAAAGCTATGACCAAAACAAACAAACAAAAAAGCCTGGACAATATTTCTCAAGAAATTATCAAGGAAAATTGCCCTGAAATATTAGAATCAGAGGGCAAAATAGATATTGAAAGAATATATCAATCACCACCTGAAAGACATCCCAAAATGAAAACTCTCCAGAACATCATAGCCAAATTTCAAAACTCACAAATCAAACAAAAGGAACCAAAAAGAAATAATTCATATGCCACGGAGCTACAGTCAGGATTATATAGGATTTGGTGGCTTTCATATTAAAGAATCACAGGGCTTGGTATATCATATATAGGAAGGCAAAGGAGTAAGGTTTACAACCAAGAATTACATACCGAGCAAAATTGAATATAATCTTTCAGGGGGGAAAATGGGCATTTAATAAAATAGAGGGATTTCAAGCAATTTTAATTAAAAGGCCAGAGTTGAATGAGAAATTTGACTTCCAAATACAAAGTTCAAGTGAAACATAAAACATAAAAAGGTAAAGAAGAAAAAAGAAAGAAAAACTGTAAGAAATTTAATGATTTAATAAGGTTACAATTTCTAGTTCTTTATGATAAGATAATATTTGTAATTCTCAATAACAATTATAAAAGTAATTATTAATGCAATTGAGAGTATATGTCAAGAGCTTGTGGTCATAAGATAATATCTAAGGTATGACAATATTTGTAAGTTTATTTGTATTTGTAAGCCAAGAAAATGTAATATAAGAATGATTAGAAAGAATATATGTAGACAGAGGGTGTGATCATAAGTTGACACTGATGATACAACACCATACAAAACAGAATAAGTGGCTTACAAGAAATTTCATGGAAGAAGTATGAGGGGAGAAACTGAATAGGGTGAACACACACATATACACAAAGAGACATAAAAAAACTTATTATAATAGAGGGGAAGATGGGTACACGGGCAAAGATTAAACTTTACTGTCACCAAAGTTGGCTCAAAGAGGGAACAAACACTCAGTTCAATATAGAAATCTCTCTTATCCTATAAGGAAGTTCAAAAAGGGATGGTAATAGTAGAAGGGGGTGGGAGACTGATGCAAGGGAGGAGATTTTGGGGAAGGCAGTGATTATAAGTAAAACAGTTGTGGGAAAGGAGAAGGGGGGGGCAGAGTGGAAAAGATTGACAGGTGAAAAATAGCATGGACAGAAATAAACAGTCATTATAACTATAAATGTGAATGGGATGAACTCACCCATTAAACGGAAGTGGATAGCAGAATGAATTAAAAACCAAAATCTTACAATATGTTGTTTACAAGAAACACATTTAAAGCCAAGTAATACACACAGGGTAAATGTAAAGGGCTGGAACGGAATCTATTATACTTAAGCTGAAGCAAAGAAAGCAGGGGTAGCAATTATGATTTCAGACAAAGCAAAAGCAAGAATAGATCTAGTTAAAAGAGATAAAGAAGGAAATTCTATTTTGCTGAAAGTTACCATAGACAATGAAGTCATATCAATACTTAAAATATATGCAGCAAATGGTATAGCATCTAAATTTTGAAGGAGAAGTTGAATGTGTTACAGGAGGAAATAGATATTAAAGCTATCCTAGTGGGGGACCTTAACATTCCCCTCTCAGAACTGCATAAATCTAACTGAAAAATAAGTAAGAAAGAAATTAAGGAAATGAATAAAATTCTTGAAAAACTGGAGAAAATTGAATGAGAATAGAGAGGAATATACCTTCTCAGCAGTACATGGGGCCTACACAAAAATTGACCATGAATTAGGACATAAAAATCTTACAACCAGATGCAGAAAAGGAAAAATGATAAACACATCCTTTTCAGATCATAATGCAATAAAAATTACATTCAGTAACAGACAATTGATGTCACTTAAATTTGTTTTTTGTTTTTGTTTTTGTTTTTTTTGGTGAGGCAATTGGAGTTAAATGACTTGCCCATGGTCACACAGCTAGTAAGTGTTAAGTGTCTGAGGCCAGATTTGAACTCGGGTCCTCCTGAATCCAGGGCCGGTGCTTTATCCACTGTGCCACCTAGCTGCCCCCATGTAATGCACAATTGGAAAGGAGATTAAAAACAAATTAGAAATTAAATAATCTGATGCTAAAAAATAAGTGAGTCAAAGAATGAATCTTAGAAACAATTAATGATTTCATTAAAGAAAATGACAATGATGAGACAACATATCAAAATTTGATGCAGTAAAAACAGTTTTAGGGGAAAAGATATCTCTAAACACTTGTATCAATAAAATAGAGAAAAAGCAGATCAATGATTTAGGCATACAACTGAAAAAACTAAAAATTTAGAATAACCTAAAAGCCCTTCCAATACAATCAGGGGTGAAGCAAGGATGCCCATTATCACCACTATAATTTAATATTATATTAGAAATGTTAGCTAGAGCAAATAAGAGAAGAAAAAGAAATTGAAGGAATTAGAATAGGAAAGAGGAAACAAAACTATTGCTCTTTGCTGATGATATGATGTTACACATAGAAAATCCTAGAGAATCAACTAAAAAGCTAATTGAAATTATTAACAACTTTAGCACAGTTGCAGGATACAAAATAAATACAAATAAATCATCAGCATATTAAATATATATATATATATTTTTTTTTCTTTGTTTTGGTTTCGTTTGGTTTTTTGATAGGGGTTTTTTGGCGGGGCAATGGGGGTTAAGTGACTTGCCCAGGGTCACACAGCTAGTAAGTGTCAAGTATCTGAGGCCAGATTTGAACTCAGGTACTCCTGAATCCAGGGCCGGTGCTTTATCCACTGTGCCACCTAGTTGCCCCCTATATATATATATTTCTAATAAAGTCCAACAACAACAGAAAGAAAGAGAAATTCCATTTAAAATAACTATAGCCAATATAAAATATTTGAGAGTCTACCTCCCAAGACAAACACAGCTACTATATAAACAGAACTACAAAACATTTTTCACAAAAATAAAATCAGATTAAATCATTGGAAAAATATTAATTGCTCATGGGTGGGCAGAGTCACTATAATAAAAAGGACAATCTTACCTAAGATAACTTATTTATTTAGTGCTATAATAATCAAACTATCAAAAAATATTTTATAGAGCTAGAAAAAATAATAACAACATCTAGAAAAACAAAATTTCAAGAATATCATGGGAATCAATGAAAAAATACAAAAGAAGGTGGTCTGGCAGTACCAGATCTCAAACTGTGCTATAAAGTGGTAATTATCAAAACAGTCTGGTACTTGCTAAGAAATAGAGAGGTAGATAAGTGGAATAGAATAGATAGTAAATTAATATATTAATCTAGTATATGATAAACCCAAAGATCCAAGCTTTTGGAACAAAAACTCATTATTTAACAAAAACAGCTGGGAAAACTGGAAAACAGTATGGCCAAAATTAGGTATAGACCAACATCTCACACCGTATGCTAAAATAAGGTCAAAATGGGTACGTGATTTACAAATAAAGGTTGATACCATAATAAAATTAAAGGAGTATGGAATTGTCTGTCAGATTTATGGACAGAGGAAGAATTTAGGACCAAAAAAGATACACAGAATAAAATTAAATGTAAAACAGATCATTTTGATTATATATTATTAAAAAGCTTTTGCACAAACAAAACTAATGTAACCAAGATTACAAGGCAAGTAGAAAATTGAGAAATAATTTTTGAAACAAATATCTCTGATAAAGTCCTCATTTCTCAAATATATAAAGAACTGAATCAAATTTTTAAAAATACAAGTCATTCCCCAATTAATAAATGTTCAAAGGATTTGAACAGGCAGTTTTCAGACAAAGAAATCAAAGTCCTCAATAATCATATGAAAAAATGCTCTAGATCATTGTTGATCAGAGAAATGCAAATTAAAACAACTTTGAGATATCACCTTACAACTAGAATGGCAAATAATATAACAAGAATGGAAAATATTGGTTGTTGGAGGGATTGTGGGAAAACTGGAAAACTGGGATGCTAGTCCCCTGTGGGTGGAGTTGTGAAAAGATTCAACCATTCTGGAGAGCAATTTGGAACTATGCCCAAAGGGCTATAGAATTGTGCACACCTTTTGATCCAGCAATACTACTACTTGGTTTATATCCCAAAGACATTACCCAACAGAAAAAAAAGATATATTTGTACAAAAATATTTATAGCAGCTCTTTTGGTGTTGGCTAAAAATGGGAAATCAAAGGAATTCCCATTAATTGAGGAATGGCTAAACAAACTGTGGTATATGATGGTGATGAAATATTACTGTGCAGTAAGAAATGACAAATAGGATGACTTCAAGAAAGCTTGGAAAGACATGTATGATATGATGTATTGGGAAGTGAGTAGAAACAAGAGAACACTGTACATAGAGATTGCAATATTGTTCAATGAAGAACTTGACTGTTCTCAGAAATACAATAATCCAAGACTATTCCAAAATAATATTGATGAAACATATTACCCACCTCCAAAGAAAGAACTGATATTTATGGAACAGACTGAAGAATGCTATTTTTCACATTATTTCATTAAATGGCAAATATGATGTTGTTTTGCATGATCATACACATACACATATATCTATATCTATATCCTATATCTGATTGTTGAATTGGGAACAGGGGAGGCGAGGGAGGGAAGGAGGGATAGAGATTGGAACAGAAAAATATAAACAGAAATATTTAAACTGAAAAAAAAAATTTTGAGAGTGAACAGGGGAGAGATACAATTAGATGTGGTCACATATACAAGATAATCTCTACTTTATCTTTTCTTCTGTCACCATCATATTATAGTTCCTAAATATTTATATTATCCTTCCATCTTTATTTTCACTTTACATCTTTATTGTAAAAAATACATTTTATTTCCATTAACTTCTAAATGAAATTCAGTATTTCTTGCAATTTTTTAAACATACTGTTTGGAGAAGGAGTCCATAGGCTTCACCAGACTACCACAGGGATTTACCTCTGTCTATCTCTGTCTCTCTCTGTCTCTCTTTATCTCTCTATCTCTGTCTCTGTGTCTCTGTCTCTGTCTCTGTCTCTCTCTCTCTCACACACACACCAAACACAAACACAAACACAAACAATTATTAACTTTTGGCTTAGATGATCTCTGTGGATATTTCCAGTACTAAATCAAATGACTATGATTTTATCCTGAGCAAGGAACTCTAACCCTTCACCCTGACACATAAAAGTCAAAAAGGAAGAGAATTCAGCATCCATTAAGACTTGTGTTCACTGGCTATTCTCAATGTCTGTAATCTGGATAACCTTTTGTAATTAAGGTTACTAGACACCCAGAGACAATAATCAGAAATGGGTGGGGCCAGGGGTGGCTAGGTGGCTCAGTGGATAAAGCACCAGCCTTGGATTCAGGAGTATCTGAGTTCAAATCCGGCCTCAGACACTTGACTTACTAGCTGTGTGACCCTAAACATCAGTTAATGTTTCTAATAAACTGCTTGCATTATTTTGTTCTGTTGCTGAAAAAACCTAAAAGGTTTTCTATTGCTTATGGGATAAAGTCCAAACTCCTTAGTCTATCTTCCAAGGCTCTCTTCAGTCTAATGCTCATCAATATCTACCATTTAACTCTTTCAGTAATATCACTCTCACAAAACTTGTCTCCTCATTCTTCTAAACATGTACCTCCTATTGTGTTCTTCCTCAAACCCTAGAAGTTTTCTAATCCAATTTCTATTTGAAGCTAGAATGTCTTCCATAGCATCCCTAACAAGAGGGTACCTATCATTTGCTTGAGCATCTCTATTTCTAGGAAGTTATGTGCCCTTGTTAAAAGAAATCTTGGTTCTAGCCTTACTCTGGTCAATAAGGCAAACTCAGAAAATGAAAGGTAAAGGGACTTTATTAGCACACAAAGGCAACAAGTAGTTGGATGTGGCCAGAGTGGATTTTAAACTACTTGCTATTTCTATAATCGGGAGTAAACAACTTCCACATAAGGGTACAAATATGCTGATTGGCAACCATATCAAAGAGGGGAAAGTTTTGTCCTACCTCAGCTCTTCCTCCATGTCTAAGTAAACACACACAAGGGTACTTCCAAATTGCCTTCTCCTGCAGGCTTCCTGTGAAGGTCTCCAAAGTTTATGCAAGGTTTAAACATGGAGTCACTTGGGCTGACTTTGCATACCTTCATTCACAATAGAATAGCTCTCCTTATTATGAATCCACATCTTCCCAGAACTTCAATCCATGTTGCTGGTTCTACCCTGTGGAGGCACATAAAATAAGAGTAATATATTTCTCCAGCCATGATATTATTTAAGCTATTTGAAGACAACTATGAGGGCAGCTAGGTGGTGCAGTGCATAAAGCAGCAGCCCTGGATTCAGGAAGACCTGAGTTCAAATCTGGCCTCAGACACTTGTCACCTAGTTGTGTGACCCTGGGCAAGTCACTTAACCCTCACTGCCCTGAAAAAAAAAGAAGACAACTACATGATAAACTCCCTATATTTCCCTATGCCTTCCATGCCATTTCTTTTATAGAATAAATATCAGCTCTGAATGTTATCTTTGACTTTCTCCCATGCCTGCAATGCTCTTCTTCATCTTTACCTCCTGATTTCCCTGGTTTCCTTTAAGTCCCAACTAAAATCGTAACAGGCATGGGAAGCTTTTCCCAAGGCCTCTTAATTTTAGAGCCTTTTCTCCATCAACTATTTCATATTTACCTTATACATAACTTGTTTGTGTGTGCTTATTTAGTTATTCTCTCCTCCATTAAATTGTTAGGACCTTGAGGTCAGGAACTGCCTTTTTTTTTTTTTTTTTTTTGTATTTTGTATCTTCAGTGCTTAACACAGAGCCAGGGACATAGTAAGTGCTTAATAAATGCTTATTGACTCACTGAAACCCACAATTCCTTCTGTTGACCAAAAAGTCTTGTTTTGTAGTCTGTGCCCCATCCTTGTCACTCTCCTCTACCTGTGTTCCAGCTTGTCAATGTCCCTCCTAAAATAGGATCTTTGAACACTACACAAACATCTAGATGGAGTGATAGAGTTTGCAGTGGGATATTTGTTGCTGCTATTCTGTACATAGTTAACAGGGGGCAAAGGAGGACTCAAACCCAATTCTTCCATCCCAAGTCCAAAACTTTTCTCTCTCTACTATTCTTCTTCCTCATTCTTTTCCTGGACATTTCTTTCTATTGATCTTTATAGTAGAAGACCCAAAGGGAGTTTATATGGAAACTTAAGCCAAACATTAGTCTTCTAGGGGTAATCTCATACTCTTTGTCTATGGATTTGGCTCTGGGAGGCTGGCTTTTCTCCTAACCTCTGCTCTTTCATCATATGTAGCTGCTAAGCTGAGAAGGTGGTGTGATTGTCTTTATAAATAGAAAGATATAAATACCCTGGAGAGAGAGCAGGCTCTCTCCTAACACCAGAGTCCCAGCCAGTGTACAATCCATCTTCCCATGGCTATCCATCATTCCTAGACCTTACTTTTTTCCCTAGGCACTAGAACCAATGACCCTATTTAGAAAGTTGGCAAATTAACTAAATACTCAGATTCCTTTTGCTCAGGTTTGGATAGAGTTTGGTAAAACGATTTTCTTGTTGCTCTGTTAAACACCCCCTCACTCTTTCAGCACAGTGCAATAAAACTTGATCAATTCAATTCAACACTCATTAAGTGCCTGGCACATTGTAAGTTCCTAATCAGTTCTTATTGGCCAAGTGCATATGTAGGCAAGGTCCTGGGCTAGGTCTAAGCATGATGTGGCTTTATGTGCACTCAGAACAAGGAATCTTAGAAATAACCTAATCCAATTCCAATTTTTTCTTTTTCATTTCACTTAATTTTATGTTATACTGATACCCTATTTTCCTGGTCATTTCTGAATATAATATTCTCTTCTACCTCTCATTGCCCCATGTACAATCCAACCTTCATTTGTAACCAAGAAAATACTAGTAAGCAAACATAAACAGTCTAGCAGCCACCTTTGACAATGTATGTCACATTCTGCCTTAAATGATTATGCTTCTGACTTTCTGGATTATGCCACCATGCCTCAGCTACATCATTGCCTAGAGGTTCATAATTCTGGAATATCCATCATCTTCTATGACCTTCTCACCCTGGGATATATCTCTGACATGTTGGTCCCTTTCTCCCTTTGATGAATTCCTCTTGGGGCCTCCATTTTGTGGAAGCAAGAACCCAGGCTGGTCAACCTTAATTCTCCTCTTGGTTTTGTTTTTTCCTTCCCAGACTATAACATTATATGCTGCAAGATTATCTCTCACTCTCCCCCTGCTTTTGATCTCCTTTTGGGGTGTTAGCTTCTTTTAATAGAGTGTTATTTGAAGGCAGGCACTGTTATTTTTTTCTTGTAACTCAGCACTATGACCCTAAAGTCAAAAATACTAGAAAAAAAGATACTTCCTGCCTTTGCAGAATTTATATTGTATTAGCATTTTCAGTAATTTTTTGGTCATGTCCAACTTTTCATGACACCCTTTGGAGTTTTCCTGGCAAATATGTTGGAGTTGCCTGTCATGTCCTTCTCCAGCTCATTTTACAGATGAGGCAACTGAGGCAAACAGGATTAAATGACTTACCCAAAGTCACACAACTAGTGTGTCTGATGCCAGATTTGACTCCAGACCCAGCACTCCATTCACTGAACCACACCTTTGATGTAGATTACTTTTATTTATTATTTTTTTTAATTTTTATTTTTTTACGGGGCAATGGGGGTTAAGTGACTTGCCCAGGGTCACACAGCTAGTAAGTGTCAAGTGTCTGAGGCCGGATTTGAACTCAGGTACTCCTGAATCCATGGCCGGTGCTTTATCCACTGTACCACCTACCCGCCCCTTAGATTACTTTTAAATCTATATATCCAGTCCCAGGCTCTACCCTAAACTCCATTATTGCATCGCTAACTGCCCTCTCCAAGTTTGGGCAGCTAGGTGGTACAGTGGATAAAGTGCCAGGCCTGGAGTCAGGAATACTCATCTTTGTGAGTTCAAATCTGGCCTCAGACACTTACCAGCTGTGTGACCTTGGGCAAGTCACTTAACCCCGTTTGCTTCTATAAGATGAACTGTAAAAGGAAATGGCAAACCACTCCAGTGTCTTTTCCAAGAAGACTCCAGATAGGGTCACAGAGAGTCAGAAATGAGTAAAAAAGGACTGAACAATTAAAAAATAGCATAGTTGGTGTTAAATAAAAGCCTGTTGATTTTCCTTGATTGTCACATAGCTTTCTACTTCTCTACTGAGAGAATCTTAGAATCATAGGCTCACACAATTTGGAGATAGAAGGGAGTTCAGCATCCACTCAGCATGATTTCACACAAAGTTTTCCATATCTCTCTGACTGTTATTCATCTTTTCTTACTTGGATAATAAAATTCCATTCTATTCCTATGCCATAGTATGTTTTTTCATTGATTGCCCAGTGAATAGACCATCACTTTTTTTTCCTAGGTCTTTGCTACTACAAAAAGTGCTGTTCTGAATATGTTTGTATAAATTAAACCTTTCTTTATGTTGTTGGCCTCTGCATGGCATATTCTGAGCAAGATTACTGAGTAAAAGGGTATGAATAATTTCTTCACTTTTCCCAGAGAACTCTAAAGTTTCTTGAACACTAACCTAATAATTTAGCAAAAGTGGAAACTGAGATGCACAAAGGGTGAATGACTTACTTAAAGTCATATAGTGACTAGTGGCAGAAACTAGATCAGAAACCAGTGATTACAGGAAGCTGTATCTGGAATGTACTTTAAGCCATCATATACATTCACTTTAGTCTAGAGTTAAGGAAACTGAAGCCTTAAATCTATAAAAGCACAATTAATAGTAGGAGTCAGGTTTCCTAGCACAGTTTAGTGCCTTTCTACTGACTATGACTATTTCTCATGGACCAAATAGTGATCCCTGGAACAAAACAGTTTCACAAAACAAAAGTTGATTGACCATGATGGTCACTTTGAGAACTAGGAGTCATCAGCCTTGTCACCCAAGTTCAGTGTTACAAAGAAGTTCAGTTGAATTTCTCCTTTACTTATTTTGGGAGTATTCTTAGAGTATTTGTTTTGATCAGAACAATGGAATAATGGGGGTTCAGAAACATGGTTTTCCTCTGAATACTAAGAATAGATGCTGACTTAATGGCAAGAAGAATGAACTTGGAGTTAGAAACCTAGGTTTAAGTCTTAGTTCTGACTCTCTTCAACTGTGTGAACTTGTACAAATCATTCAACCTATTTAAACCTCAGTTTCCTTGAAGTAGTTGTTCAATCTCCCTTACAGAGTTATTGTGCTAATCAAGTAAGAAAGGACAGGTAAAGGTTTTTGAACAATAAAAGCCATACAAATGTGGGTTATTATATAGTTTTCAAATACATTCTCACCCTCGAATAAATCTGCCCTCTCCAATGTTGTCAATGATCTATAATAATTAATAATTGTTAAGTCCAATGACATTTCCTTACTCCTTATTTTTCTTGACTTCTTGGGCACTTTGTTGAGGACCTCTTCCTCAGAGATGTTATTTTATTTATTTATGTTTTATTTGTTTTGTTTTGGGGTTTTTTGCAGGGCAATGAGAGTTAAGTGACTTGCCCAGGGTCACACAGCTAGTAAGTGTCAAGTGTCTGAGGCCAGATTTGAACTCAGGCCCTCCTGAATCCAGGGCTGGTGCTTTATCCACTGAGCCACCTAGCTTCCCCTGTAGATGTTATTTTCTCCCTTAAATTCTATGACACTATTCTCCCTTTTCTCTTCCCAGTGTGAATGTTATTTCACATCCTGTTTTGCCGGATGATTGTCCACAATATTCTATTTGGCCATCCTCAAGACTTTCTTCAGGATCTCTCTTCAGGATCTTAAAATTCTAAATGTGGGTTCTAATCTGTTCCTTCAGTTTTGGGGAAAACTGACTAAAATCACTGATAAAACGAGTTTAGGTTTTTAAGGGTTTATTGAAAGATAGAAAGAAAAATATTGAGAACAGAATTCCTACAGCCTGGCAATCCTATCTTTCCTCAATTTCCCTGTGAAGTCTTCTGGAGTCTCTCTCCTCCACCACGGTGAAGTCAGGAACCCAAAAAACAGAGCTCTCTGTGCAGACTCTCCATCCTCCTTCCTGTGCCCTCCCAGAAATGGGAGGTTCTTCAAGCTGGTTGGTTGACTGGGCCGGAAGTTCAAAGTTTGTTAGCTTCTGAGAACCATGCTTTCTTAAGTACTCTCAAGTGCCAGCCAGATGTGCTTAGAATCTAGTCAACTATAAATCAGCCAGTAATCCAGTCAAATCAGCCAGTAATCCACTCAGGTGGGCTCCTGAGTATCTGCCAAATCTCATCTATCACATTCCATTATCATGACATTTCTCTTGGTCCTCTTATTAAACATGGATTCAATGATCATTTCTATGTAGATCAGAAGTGTGAGACTCAGATAGAAGCGATGCATATTAACTTAGAAAACTACAAAGTAACGTTATCAATGTATTGTTTTGTTCAGAATAATTGGTATTTTGTTAAACATTTCCCAATTACATCTTTTTTTAAATTTTTTTTTAGTGAGGCAATTGGGGTTAAATGACTTCCCCAGGGTCACACAGCTAGTAAGTGTTAAGTGTCTGAGGCCGGATTTGAACTCAGGTACTTCTGACTCCAGGGCAAGTGTTTTATCCACTGCGCCATCTAGTTTCCCCCCAATTACGTCTTAAACTGGTTCAGATCTTATAGGAGCTTTCTAGGTGGGTCAGTGAGTTTGACACCTCTGATACAGATGACTTTGAAATCTATATCCAGTCCCTATCTCTACCCTAAACTCCAATCTTGTATCACTAACTGCCAGCTGGAAACCTCAACCTATGTTAATGGGTATATTAAAATCCAAGTGTCTATTGGTACTCAATATCCTCTTTCTTGACCTTAACTTCTCCTAATATTCCTATTTTTTGTGAGTACCACTATCTTTCCAGTAACCCTGGATTACAACTTCCATGTCATCCTTGACTATTTCCTCTCCTTCACCCAGTTCCAGATGCTAAGATGCAATTGGTTTTCATGTCTCCTCAATTCTACCTTCAGCTTATCTCTCACATCTGTCCATTTCTAGTTGGGGCCATTATTAACCTCTTGCCTGGATTCTTGCAGGAGCTTCTTAATTGTAATTTCTACTTCTGGTCTCTCTTCTCCCTCACTGATTCTCAACACATTTGTCAAAATCATCTCTAATCACAAGTCTGACTGTATTATTCCCCTCCTTAAGAATCTCAGAGTTTCCCCATTCCTTCAGGATAAAATGCAAATTCTTCCCTCTGGCTTTTAAAACCCTTCACAAATTTTTTTAAAGTGGGGCAATGAGGGTTAAGTGACTTGCTAAGGGTCACACAGCTAGTATGTGTGAAGTGTCTGAGGCTGGATTTGAACTCAGGTCCTCCTGAATCCAGGGCCAGTGCTTTGTCCACTGTACCACCTAGCTGCCCCAGTCGTTCACACTCTGATTCATGTTTATCTTTCTGGACTTATTTACTATTACTCTTCTTTAACCATTCTATGTTAAAGCCAAATTAACCCTTTCTTTAACTTAGACAATGAATTTCCTATCTGCATGTTTTTGCATAGGCTGTTTCCCTGCTTGGAATGTCTGTCTCTTAGAATCCTTAACTTCCTTTAAAGTTTTAGTATTTGGCTACCTTCTCTGTGAAGTCTCTCTCCTTTCTGATTCTGTTGGTTGTTAAAATTTGCTCCCTTTTCAAATTATTTTGCATTTACTTATCTGTCAAATATTCTATTCCCTAGTAGAATACAAACTCCTTGAAGGAACGAACTGATTTTATTTTTGTCTTTTTATCTTCAGTGCCCAGTACAATGCCTTAGATGTAGCAGGTACATTATAAGTGTTTACTGGATGAATGAAATGGGGAATTGGGAGATTTGAGATCTTGTCCCAATTCTACTGCCAAGTGGTTGTGTTATCCTGGTCAAGACACTTCCTCTCTGTGAGCTTCAAAGTCCTCCTTTATAAAAAATATGAAATTAGATTAGGGGATCTTCAAAGTACTTTGTTACTCTGACATCCTATTGGCTAGGGTAATTTGTAGCTCTTCCATTCTATGACTGTATTCTAAGATTCCTGCTAGATCTAACATACCATGATCCTATAAAATGAGTTGTGAACTTCAACCCAGGCTGTATTAAAATTAGCAAATCATCAAAAGGAAGACTGAAATTTGAATTCATGAGGTGTTACCATATATGGGGACTTCTCACTCTAATGTATTCCCATCCATCCTCCTGATTTAGTTCTGTGATTTCAGGCTGGGAGTCCTTCCCAGTCTTAGCCTGAGAAGGATGGGAAGTGGGCGAGAGGGCAGAGTAGGAACCTGTTATTCTGACCTTTCTTCCCTTCCCACATATTTCACTTCCTGGAGATGAAATGGGAACTTCTCCAGAAACCTAAGCAGCTTCATAACCTGTGACTCAGAAGAACATTCTCTTTTTCTGTAGTTCATTGTGCCCAGATCCAATTCATCTTAATACATTTATTAACGACCAAAGAAACTGACAACCTATTTTTATCTTGTGCTCTCTGACTCCTAAGAAATCCAGACATCTATTTGATAATCTTTTTTTCCTCATAAAAGTCAGACTCTTAGAAACAGCTCTAGAAGAAGCCTTAAGGGTCAGCTATTCAAACCCCTTACCCAATTAAAGAATCCCCTGAATACTCACCAAGTTGCCACCCTGTCTTACCTGGAAAATTTCCAGTGATTGAAGCTCAGTATAACACAAGGTAGGGCATTCCCACGGTATAAAAGCTCTATTGTAATTATTGATAAGAAACTCACATTTTTACAATGTTATTCAATTTAGAGACCTTTTTGTTCAAGCAACCCTGTGAGTCAAGCAGCACCACTTTTATTATTCCCATTTTATTGATAAGAAAAATGAAGCTCAAAGATAGTAATGAACTTGATTATAGCAACACTGATAGTTAAGTGCAAATCTAGGATTCATATCCATATCTCTTGATTCCAAGTCCCAGATTGGCCCCAATATGTCAAGCCTCTGCTTAGCAACCCAGTGTAGCAGATGAGGTAGAGAAGTGGCAAAAGAAAGGCTAATATACTTAGAACACTGAATTAGGAATTAGATGTTGTGGGGTCAAATCCATACCACTCTTTCTACACATGGGACTAAGTCATTTCACTCGTGGGAGTATCAGTTTCTTCCTGCATAAATTCAAAGAGTATACTAAGTAATGTTGATGGTCCTTTCCAGCTCAAAAATCCAATGTTCCTATGACCTCTTTTTTTTTTTTTTTTGCTTTCCTGCATTAATCTTAATGCATCACTCTGGAACTAAGCAAAATTATTCCAATGCCCTTTTCCATCATAACCTTTCCAATATATGAAGCAGTAATTATGTCATCCCAAGGCTTCACTTCTCAAAAATAACCATCTCTCAACCCCTGAAATGATCCTAATTTGCCCTAGTTTCAAGTTACTCCTTCCTTCTGGTTATCCCAATTTTGATATACTTTAGCTTGTCAGTTACTTTGGTGATCTGCCATTTCATTAGAATTAGCATTCCCTCCACCAATGTACAGACCAGCCTCTGAAGACCTTCTCATCCTGTGCAATTCTTGCTCTTATTTTCCAACAATCCACTATTTGTCAATGTCCTTTCTATGTATGATACTCAGAACTGAGCACATAACTCCATCTGTGGCCTAACTAGAGCAAAGGACATTTAAATTCTTATTTCCATTACTCATAGGAGAAGGAGGAGGAGGAAGAAGTGGTGAAGAAGGAAGTGGTGGAGGAAGGGAAGGAAGAAGAGAAAAAGGATGAAGAGGAGGAGGAAGTGGAGGATGAGAAAAAGGAAATGAAAGAGGAGGAGGATAAAAAGACTGGTGTTAGTAGTTGTAGTAGTAGTAATTAATTGGTGGTGGTGGGTGGTGGTGGTAGTAATCAGTAGGTAGTAAGTAGTAGATGATAGTAGGATTTTCTAACATTTCCATAGCACTTCCATAGTGCCTACATTTTTTAGCACTTTAAGTTGACAAAATGATTTCTCCATAAGAACCTAGTGAAGAAAGTTGTGCTAATATTACCATCTCTTTTTTTGTTTTGTTTTCTTTTGTTTTTTTGCGGGCAATGGGGGTTAAGTGACTTGCCCAGGGTCACACAGCTAGTAAGTGTGTAAAGTGTCTGAGGCTGGATTTGAACTCTGGTCCTCCTGAATACAGGACCATTGCTTTATCCACTGCACCAGCTAGCTGCCCAGTTACCATCTCTTTTGATATAGGAGTCTAAAATTCAACTTCAATATGAAGTAGCTATAGATACCACCCAAAGATTGGGTTTAAATATGGTGGGAGAGACTGAGTCTGAGTAGCACTGATAAGTATCCACTGAGTGACTAGACATCTTTCACCAAAATCATTTCCAGAGCCTCCTAACTGAAGATTAAGTTGGTGTTAATATCAAATTTTCTCTCTCCATGTATCTACATATACATACACATACTATATATACATATATGTGTGTGAGTGTGTGTATGTGTGTATGTATTCTTAATGGATGTGATTCATGACTCCACACATACACACAAATTCTTCATATTGCTGTTTTTAATCAGTAACCATTATATCTCTCTGTATTTGTATCTATCTCTCTGTCTCTGTTTTTCTCTGTATGTCTCTATCTCTTTTCCTCCCACTCAGCTTTTAAGTACCGGCATCATAGGCTAACAATGTAGAGAGCAGACTTTTTGTTCATATTGTTCCAGCCTTCAGAGAATGTGCCAGCAGTCTGTGCTCTTGAGAACCACTTGCTGGGTCAATCTTGAGCTTCAAAGTGACTTCATGAAAGTCAGTGGGTGTTAGAATTCTAGGTTCTTTGCTGCATGCAGATCCTTAGGGGCAATTCTTTTGAAACGCCCAGGAAGTACCCTTGTATTTTTTTAAGAATAAATCAAAATTTTAAAAATTGTTCTGTGGTTAACCATTATTTACTATGTTGACCTCCTGTATAATTCAGACTCATGCCTTCCTTAAAAAAAAATTCATTCTTCCCGGCTTGGGGAACTGAAGACCCCTGAATATACTTATATGTATACATATTTATTTTTCAGACACTTGGATGGTCTTAATAAGCCCTTAGAATGCTCACAACAAGTTGCTAAATGGGTTTAATAAGGACATGTGAAAGTATTATGAATGTCTGAGCTGAAAGGGACATTAGTGATCTTTTAGTCTTACTCTTTCATTTACAGGTAAGGAAACCAAGACACAAAAGGTGACAAAGTCACAAATCTAGTTGGCAGCAGAACTGGGTTGAGAAACCAGGCATTTTTACTTCTAATTCATTGGTCCTACTACCACAATGAACCACTTCTCCTTTCTTTGTAATGATAAAGTTTGAGTATATATGCGTTTTCCTAATGGGCATTGGTGAAAGTTTATTTCATAAACTCCTAAAATCTCAGAGATGTCAGCATCTTCAAATTTTATTTGGTCAAGTAGTAATCTCCTCTACAAAATCTCTAACAAGGAATTATCTGTCCTATAAATAGAGGTCACATTAATATGGGAAACATTACAAATCATGGTAGCCCATTCCATTTGTGGACAGCTCCAATTGCTAGGAAGTTTTTGCTTTATATCTGACTCCCTTTCATTCATTGTCTTGGTCTTAATTACCTACCTCTGGATTACATGGAATGAATACAACCCTCTCTTTCCATATTACAGTCTTTAAGCTATTTGAAGACAGCAATCATATCCCACAACTTCCTCCAAGCCTTACCTTCTCCAAAGCTAAATATCACTAGTTTTTTCAATCAATCCTTACATAACATAGTTTTTAATCCTATACATCCTCCACACAACCTCCAAAGTGATTTTCCTAAAAGCACTGGTCTCACTATTTCACCTCTCCACCAAAATCTAGTGGCTCTCCAAAATTTCTAGGATCAAATAAACACTCCTCAATTTGACAATAAGCGCTCTTCACATCATGGCCCATTCTTACATTTATAGTATTATTACATAGTGTTCCTCACCATTAATAATCCATCTTATATTTTAAAAAACCTTTTTGTATATGCTTTTTATGTACTTGTCTCCATATTAGGATGTAGGCTCCTTGAGAGCAGAAACTGTTGTATTTTGGATCCTTAGTGCCAAGCTCAGTGCCTGGCACATAGTAAGGATTTAATGAATGCTTGAATTCACTTGTTATACTCTAGTTTTTCAAATTCTTTCTTAAAATGTGCCAAACTTTGGGCACAAAATTCCATATGACTTCCCATAGAAGACAGCAGGACTATTGCTTCCTCATACTTCTTTTCCTTGCCCTCCTTATCTTGAGAATTGAGTGAAATGGCACTAAGTATATTTCTTAAATTGTGTTTGTTTTTTCCACTCAGGCTGGAAAAGCTTCAGATGATCCCTTTGCAGTAGCATCTAAGCAGATGGCAAATAGCATGACCTGCCATTTAAACTCTCAGTTTTCCAAGATGGGCTGAGAAAGATCTTGCAGGTCATCTTGACTTGATGCCAACTAATGATTGCTCCCCCTGGCACATCTGCTAATGTTGTTTTAGTCTAGATTTAAATGACTTGGGCAAATGAGGCCCTTATCATTTGTGCAGGGCAATGAAGCTCACTATGATGCCATCTCTCTAGATGTCCAGTCAAAATGTGACTGCTTCTGCACTGCTACGCTAATTTCAACTATCTAAAATAGCTGAAGAAACTTAAACTTGAAAGGGGAAACATTTTTTAAAATCAGTCTTATAGATCTCATAGACCATTGGCCAGATCCATCATATACATGCATGTATAATATTGAGATACTGTTAGTACATCTGTCTCCATTCATTAATTCATCTACTTAATTATTAATTAATTCTTGATCCTTTTACCCCACAGACAATGCACGGATATTCTCTGTCTAATTCCAGTGGATCATGTAGGTGCTCTAAAGGGTTCAGCTTCTAGCCAAAGATGGGTCAGTAATAAACAAGAAGACTCTCAGCTTATGACTTCTTTGTGGACAGAAGCTAGATCCCCAGAGGTGGTTCTATAGACAGAAATAATGTAACCAGAAGGAGGAGGAGCTTTGGGAAAAGATAATGAATCCCAAAATGTTGAGTTCCAAGTTCCAGTAGGAGAGACATGAAAATTTCCTATAGGAAGGAGGGATTGCCTGCTTATAGCTAGGGTGATGAGGGTAAAGTGATCAGGGAGAGCCAGTCATCAATTTAATAAATTCTTTATCCTCTATCTAGATGAACTTGATGAGATATGACTTGGACCTTTGTCAGAAGTACAACTACCACAGAGATAGAAATGTTCTCTAACCCTTTTCTAAGAGGACAGATAAAACTCTTTGAAATTGGTTCCCTATAGAATGGCTTTAGTCCCCCAAGTGCAGATCAATACTCTTCCTTTTCCAAATCACAATATGTTGATGAAATCTTCTTTCTTTATAAGGTTTGTGCCTGACTCTTGAATTCAGGGAAGTTGGGCACTATCAAACTTAGGACTAGAAACAAATGGAAAAGTCAGTTCAGGATCCCATTATCAGACTTCCCTGGGAAAGCACAGGGCTTGTGTTTCTCATACAAATTGACATTTTCTCTTCTTAGATAAAGGAAAGGAGGAATTCCTTCTCTCCTATCTTACTCTTAGTATGGTAATCTAAGGGAGAAGAAAAGAGACAAACCATTTCAGAACTTGTTCTTATGGGCTACAGGAAAAAGGAAAAATGTCCCTTCTAACCACCAATCCTCTGAGGGACATCCTTCTCACTGAGTGAAAACCAATCAGAAGGGGTCCCCTTTGTCTGTTTACATGGGGAAATACCCTTCTTGCAAAGGTTCATGTCTTGTCATTTCATTGAATAGATGGGAACAACTCATCAAAATAATCTCCCTCTTTCCTTTCCCTTCCCCTTCATATACACTTTATACTTAAAAAACAGGTAAGGCCCAGATACATAGATTTGGGAATAACCTTCCCAGAGATTTAAGTTGAAGACTTAGAATTGATAAGATGACCAGTTACCAGGCCTTCAATGTTTGCAAAAGTGTTCAGTTGAGTCCTGCTCAGGAATTGCTCATTTTTTTTTTCAGGAATTACATTCAATGGCAAATGTAGCCAGTGAGGAAGAATAGAATTTAGTGCATTTCTCTTCAAATGCAATGTTGGCAAGGGAAACTCAGGCATTCCAGTTGAGGAGGCAGACAACTAAGATTACCAAATTCAAGAAATGCATTTAACATGATAAGAAGTAATCATGGCATGTTGATAGATGAAAGGAAAAACAGGAACCAAAGATAACCCAGGGGAATCATCACAAACATGGTTGAAAACTGTGAGATAACTTGTCAAGAGTTAACAGTGACTTCTTAAGAAGTTCTTCTTAACCAGGAGCTCTGGGTTTCTGGACTAGCTCACTCCTGGGGCTTTAAAGAACTCATAGATCTAAAGCACTGGCTCTCAATTCAGGAGGACCTGAGTTGAAATCCTGCCTCAGACCCTTGACACTTACTAACTGTGTGACCCTCACTTAATCCTCATTGCCCCACCAAAAAACAAACAAAAAAGAACTCATAGATCTTTGAGCCCAGATCCTGAAAGGCTTAGGGGGAGCTAGAGTTACATGACTAGGAGAATGTTAAGAAGACATTTTAGAAACATAAGATATTAGAGCTGGAAGGGAACTTGGAACTCTTCTAGCATAACTTCATGTCATTTTATTAAAAAAAATAATTCAATGCCTACTATGTGAGAGACACAGACACAGTGATTTTTAAAATATTCCTGCCATCAGTCTAGCTGCCAAGACAAACCCAGGACTTATATGAACACAATTATAAAATACTTTTCACATAAAAAAGTCAGATATAAACAATTGGAAAAAGATTAATTGATCATTGGTTGGCTGAACCAATGTACTTAAAAATGACAATCCTACCTAATCTATTTATTCAGTGCTATACCAATCAAACAATCAAAAAATATTTTTAGATACAGAAAAAATAATAATAAAATTCTTATGGAAGAACAAAATCTCAAGAATATCAAGAAAATGGGGCAGCTAGGTGGTGCAGTGGATAAAGCACCAGCCCTGGATTCAGGAGGACCTGGAATTCAGGAATTCAAATCCGGCCTAAAACACTTAACACTTACTTGCTGTGTGACCCCGGGCAAGTCACTTAACCCTAATTGCCTCACCAGAAAAAAAAAAGAAAAAATCATGTGGAAAGAAGGTGGTCTAGCTGTACCAGATCTCAAACTGTATTATAAAGTGGTAATTACCAAAATAATTTGACACTGGAATAGAATAGGTATGAATTACACTATACTAAATGACTGTAGTAATCTAGTGTTTGATAAACCCAAATACCCAAGCTTTAGGAACAAAAACTCATTATTTGACAAAAAGTGCTGGGAAATCTGGAAAACAATATGACAGTAACTAGGTATAAATTCATATCTCATAGCATACACCAAAATAAGGTCAAAAAGGGCATATTATTTACACATAAAGGGTCATACCATAAGCAAATTAAGAGGGCTTGGAATAGTTTATCTGTCAGATTTATGGACAGGAATTTAGGACCAAAGAAGATATATACAGCATTGAAAATGTAAAATAGATAATTGTGATGATATAAAATTTAAAAGCTTTTGCACATACAAAAACAATATAACCAAAATTATAAAGAAAGCAGAAAACTGGGAAAGAGTTTTTGCAACAAGTATCTCTTATAAGGGCCTCATTTCTCAAATACATAGAGAAGTTAGTCAAATTTATAAAAATTCAAGTTATTTCCCAACTGATAAATGGTCAAAGTATATGAACAGGCAGTTTTTAGACCCCAAAAAAGCAAACCTATCTATAGTCATATGAAAAATATTCTAAATAACTACTGATCAGAGAACTGCAAATTAAAACAACTCTGAGGCACCTCCTCATACATATAAGAGTGGCTAATATGTCAAAAAAGGAAAATGTTGGATGCTGGAGGGGATGTGGGAAAACAGATACTAATTCACTGTTGGTGGGGTCGTGAAATGATCCAATCTTTCTGGAGAGCAATTTGGAACTATTCCCAAAGAGCTATAAAACTGTATACCCTTTGATCCAGGTATAACACTGCTAGGTTCATATCCCAGAAACATCCAAAAAGGAGAAAGGAACCTATTTGTACAAAACTATTTATAGCAACTCTTTTTGTGGTGGTTAAGAATTGGAAATCAAAGGGATGCCCATCAATTGGGGAATGGCTAAACAAGTTGTAGTATATGATTATAATTAAATATCATTGTACTATAAGAAATGACAATCAGGATGATTTCAGGAAAACTTAGACTTACATGAACTGATGTATAGTAAAGTGAACAGGAAAAAGAGAATTTTATACACAGTAACAACAGTAATGTTCCATGAAGAACTATGAATGAATTAGCTATTCTCAGCAATACAATGATCCAAGATAATCACAAAGAACTAATCTACCTCCAAAGAATGAACTGATATTGATTGAATACAGACTAAAGCATGCTATTTCTACTTACTTTCTTTAAAAAAAAATTCAAGACATACAAAATGACTAATATGGAAATTTTTTACATCATTGTGCATGTATAACCTATATCTGATTGCTTACCACCTCAGGAAGGGGGAAAGGAGGAGGTAAGGAAGGCTAGAATTTGAAGCTAAAAACTTTAAATGAAAATGTTTATTAAATAAACAACAAAAATACCCCTGAGCTCAAGGAGTTAATGTTTTGCTTGGAGTCATGACAACCAATAGATAAGTAAGTACAGTGTGTACACAAATAATATAAGGTAATTTATTTATTTTTCTTTCTTTCTTTTTTTTTTTTTTTGCAGGACAATGAGGGTTAAGTGAGTTGCCTAGGCTCACACAGCTAGTAAGTGTCAAGGGTCTGCGTCTGGATTTGAACCCAGTTCCTCCTGAATCCAGGGCCAGTGCTTTATCCACTGCTCCACCTGGCTGCCCTCAATATAAAGTAATTTCAAAAAAGAAAGAGAACTAATAACTGGGGTTAGATGTCAGGAGGGATCTGATATAGAAAGCAGTACCTGGGCTGTGCGTTGAAGAAAGCACATTGTAAGGAGGAAATGGAGGGAACCCTGTTACAAGGACTTGGAGATGGAAGGTTTAATGTAATGTACATGGAAAACCAGGCAGGCCAATTTTACTGGAAAAGAAAGTGAGCAATATGAATAAAAATATAAGATATAAATGATAGAACATTGGGAAGAGATAATTGGTAGCCATTTTGTGGAGGTTTTAAAATGTCAAGATAAGTGTTTTATATTTTATCTTAGAGGCAATAGGGAGCCATTGAAAATTGTAAATATGGGCTTATGTGGTCAGATCTGTGTCTTAGAAATATCAATTTAGCAGTTGTGTAGAGGATGGATTATAGAAATAAAAAAAATAGACACAGGTGATATGGGATGGACTTCTCTAAATTGTTCAGAACTCAGATCTAAATTAGGGCTGGGGTCTTGTGTTTCTCTGTTAACCCCTTCATTACCTCCTACATCAACATGTAGACCCAATTTAGAGAATTGGTGAAAACTTGAACCAGAGTAGGGGCTATGTGAGTTGAAAGAAAAAGGCAGATATATGAGATAAGGAGGTCAAATGGATAAGACTTTCCTTGTCAAAGTGGGAGGTATAGGAGAGCAAAGAGTCTAGAATGGCTCCAAGTTTACACAATTGTTTGAATGGAATGATGGTAGACCCATACAAAGAAAATGGGAAGGCTGAGTGTTTTCAAAAAGAAAGGATTTTAGGGGGTAGGGGAATATAATGAATTGTCTTTTGGAAATGTTGAGTTTAAGGTGACTGTAGGCCATGCAGGTGGAGATGCCCAAAAAGGTGAAATGACTTGGCCACACAGTTGGTAAGCAGCAGATGTGTGATTGAAACCCAGTTGCTCTGAGTCCAAGCCCAGTGCTCATTCCACTCCATCATGTGCTTTGCCAGAACTGTTCATTGATTGCTCCTTTAAAAAAAAAAAATATGGGAGAATTTTATTTGTTTAGATTATGCATAGATTTTATTACAGTGCAAGGAAAATGTGTCCTTCTAATAAGTCTTTAAGTGATTCCTTTGTGTGCATTTTCAATTCACTAAGACTTATTCAAGTAATAATCTCTACCACATAGTGAAATATGAGACAATAAACACATAGTGTCATTGATTAAACAGAAAGTAAGGGAATGTGTTCAGGGTGAATAATAAAGCCATTGAGGTTTATGGAGATTTTGTAACAAATTCTGATATTTTTCTTTCCTACTAGTAGTGCCCCATGGGCACAGAGGAAGTACATACTTGTACAAGCGCTAGCATTAACTTGCTGCTTGTCCTTGGGTAAAGAGTCACATTTTTATGGTGCTTAAAGCTTTATGAAGCATTTTCTTTAAACACTACTGTGAAGTAGATGGTGCAAGTGTTATTATTATCCCTTTTTATAGAAGTTCAGAGAGGTCAAATGACTTATAGGAGTCACACAGCTAGTAAGTAGCACAGTTAGAACTTTTTTTTTCAATAGGCTATCATGCCTCAATCAACTCATTTAGAACCATAGGATTTTAAAGTTGGAAAGAATTTTAGAGATTACCTAATTCAAGCTCCTCCTTTTATGTGGATCTGCTTGGTGGGATGTGCCTTGATCACCTTCCTACTCTTAATACACTCCTTTATCTCTGAGCTCATGCTTCAGATCTGCTCTTAAGAAAGAGATTAGGCTTCTCTTCCCATTTTCTGGCTTTTTACACCCCTACCTGAGAATAATAATAGTAATAATAGCTTGCATTTGCATGGCACTTACAATATGTCAGGCACTGTGCTAATCACTTTACAATTATGTCATTTGATCCCTACAACAATGCTGGAAGATAAGTGCTATTATTATCCCCATTTTATAGATGAAGAAACTCAGGGAAACAGATGTTTAATGATTTGTCCAGGATGACACAGCTATTTGAGGTCAGATTTGAACTCAGTTCTTCCTAACTTCAGGGTCACCAGTTCTAACACTGTACCACTTAGCTACCAAAGTAGAAAAACTTAGAATTTAGGTTTCACTTATGTGAAATGTCTCCTCTAATATTCAGAAAATATTCCATATGCAATGTAGAAACAGATATAGGACAGCTATTTATTTCTTCCACACACAATAAATATTAAAAAAACACCAAAGTCTTCCAACCACATATCAACAAATTCTTAAGCAAGCAGTAGTAATACGACATATAATCTCCCAAAGGTTGATGCCTAAAATATCAAACATGAAACCATTTGCAGGAATGTATACACAGCACCCTCAAGTAGATGCCTTTGGCAAACTAGATCAGAGACTGGTCTTTTTGTTTGGCAGTCAGACTTCCTCCAAGAAGCACTGTAGTAAATAAAAGTAGGCATGAAGTGAGGGACCCAGGAGTTTCCAACCTTTTAGCGTCGTTTGCCTCCAAGGCGGAAATTTCAGTTTCACAATCATCACTCAGTTGCCTATGTTCAGGAAAAGAAATATGGGAAGGGAAGAATAAATCATCTAACTCACTCTTCATAAAAAATTCAAGAAAGTGACAGTCCCATGTTTTACATCCAGAAAGGTGAAAATAAAAGATCCACCTGAGCAGTTTTTCTTAGTTCATAGTTGACAATCTTACCTGATGTATCCCCTCCCCCTGCTATATTATGGAGGAGACAAGGGATTTTTTCATCATCCTTAAGCACCAAGTCCTTCAGCACTAGGCAAGATGTGTTCCCAGAAGTTGCCAGGGGAGCTCAATACCTGTGTCATGAGTGTAATTTAGCCAGAGCCAATTGAATGGGTTTCCCTGAATACATCTATTACATTGGATCAGCAAACTGAACCCCAGAGTAAGAAACTGGCTTAAGGTCACAAAGATAGCAAAGAACAGAGCTAGAAATACAGACACAGGTTGGCTAACTCTGGGTCCAATGTGCTTTAAAAATAGAAACTTTAATTCAATCTTATTCTTATTTTCTGTTCCAAATTTTGTCCCTCCTTCCACTTCTCCTACCTATTGAAAAGGCAAAAGATACAATACCCATTTCTACATGTGAAGTCATACAAAACATATTTCCACATTAGCCATTTAATCCAATATTCTTTCTGTATGTTGCATTGAACCTCCTGGGGTTTCTTCCTCTGCAAAAGGATCAGGGTTTGTCTTGAATATATTATCTCTAAGGCACCTCCCACCTGTAGCATTTTGTGTTCTATATCCTAAGGCCTCTTCTAGCTCTGACATTTCTTTTCTATGTTCTAAGTTCTTGACAGTGCTGACATCCTATGTTCTATATTTTATAATCCCTGCCAACTCCAATATTCTGTGATTCCATGATTTTTTTGGCCAGAAATGGCATTTCCTAAGAGTCCATATGACTCGTGAACTCCAGGTTCAGCGTTTGCAGAAATATTTTGTTTTTTTCCCAAAGATATATCTGCCCTGCAGCCCCAATTGGGCTTCAAATGCCTATTTAATTAATAGAGTCAGCATTTAAAAATGGACCCCACCTTAGCTGCCATTTCTGAAAACAATTTATCATGGCTTTACAACCTTCAGTTCTCTAACCATAATACAATTATAATAAAAGACACCTGGACTTGGATGTGGGCTGAGGTTTATCTTTGACTGGAGGATTAATTAGAGACTGAGTTTAGCTTCCAGTGTTACTGTGGGTCAGCATGTGACCAGTACAGCATGAGCTGCCTTTCTTGATCAAAGGACCCTTTTACGGAAGATAAATCTCTCTTCCTTATAAGAAATAGTTCAGCTGGAAGTCTGTTTGCAAACATATGTAGGTGCAAGAAGACACAGAATTACACTGAATACTTGAACTTTTTCTTTTCCCTACATGTGGCAACTAGGGGAGTGCTTCCCACATCTCCTCCTACCTTAGAGAGCACCAGGAAGCAGCCTCAGCCAATTTGAATAGCTTCACCTAGTTGGGCCTCAGAGGGATTCTGGGTTCCTGGGGAAATAGTGCATTTTATTTTTTACCAAGCTTTCTGTACTGGTGGGAAGTGATGATGTGTGGGAGAAATATACTTTCTAGGAGCTGGAGAGGAAGTGGAAATCATATCAAGTTTCATATTCACCTAATCTAATAACAACTAAGGTCTTTTCAATGATGAATGGAGTCTATGTTCCTGTTAGCTGAGCTTAAGCCAGAGGTCTGTGGGAATCTAAAAGGATTAAAGTGTCACTGCTGAAGCACCGTAATCTGACCTTATACTTACTACTTCCACCACAGGGAACTCCAAAGCACCTTTTCTTTCCTACATATACAAGACCTAATAGGAGGACTTTTCTTTCCGGAAGAGGGGCTAATGGAAGCTCTTCTGGGAGCTCTTCTGAGCTGGAAGAGGAGTAGTAAATTATATCATCAGCACCTGGAGGAGATATTCAGAGGAGGATGGACACTGGCTTTTCAGACCTAAGAAGACACTAGGGTCTGATGAGCTATGAAACATAATACTTGCTGGGAGCCCCACCCAGTGCAGGCCTACCTGGGCACTGTTTCTGGCTCTCCATACTTTATCCATCATGTCACAGCAGTCTGTGGAGGTTCACTGTGCACCTACACCTTGGAAGCTTATTCCATCCATAGTACTCTCAATCTAGAAGTACAATGCCTCCTGTGGCCTTTTCCTCTGTTTGGTTCTCAAGAAACTTTATTTTAAGGGAGCTGCTCAGGCCAGCCATGTCTTTATTCCTTTCTAGGCTCTGCTTCTGACTCTTGGGATTTTCTCCATCATGACTCCATCTGGGTACATTTTCCTTCTCCTCCCTCTGTTACTTTTCAGCATCCTTTTATTTGTCTTCCCCCAATAGAATGTAAACTCTTTGAAGACAGGGACTGTCTTTCATTCTACTTGTATTTGAAATCCCAGGACTTAGGACAATGTTATGTATAAAGCAAATGCTTAATAAAAGCTTGTTGATTTGAGATCTCTGGGGAAGGTGGTCCATTGGTGGGTATTGATATTTTCCATGAGCTCTGCTATAATTGCTATTTGTTTTCTTCAATCTGTAAAGAGATACTTTCTCTTCTTTTTCTCAGAGCTTTGTGATTCATGTGTTTACAAGGGAATATCTTTTAACTATCCATCAATCATTCCCTACAATCTTGGAATGAGATAAAGAAACTAGTGCTGAATATAAGTTTTAGTCAGGCCCTTGGGATCCTGATCATTTACTGTATCAGATGTATGTTCTGACCACATTTATTCCTAGGGTTTCAGAAAGAATAAATGATACCATCTTGCATCATTATAGGATCCTCGTGGGTGGGGGCTTAAGGCAAATGGTGCTTCCTCTTCTTATGCCCAGCAAATTCCCTTGATTCTTCATCCCTTTGATTCAGAGAAAACTTCCTTCCTCACTCCTTGATCCCTCATCCCTATCTACATGAACTTTACACTTCCAAAACCCCTCTCTTCCTCTGCCTTACCCTTCCACTATGTTCCCAAGGAACTTCCTTTTATCATTAACAGAATTCCATTCATCTTCTACCTCTTTTTCTTACATTCTTTCTCTCTTCTTCATGGGGCAGTGTGATACAGTGAATCTGGACCCAGAGAAACTGTGTCTGCCTGTTACTTAACTGCATGCTATGGGCAAATTGTTGAACATCTCAGAGCCTCAGTTATAAGTTATAAATTGGGATGATTGGACTAGGAGACCTATCTCTGAGATCCCTCAGATCTATTCTAGCTTTAAAGCTATAACCTTAACTTACTCCCACTCCCCCAAAACATTGCAACCCTGCCAACACTTTCCTATTTTAGACACCTACTTTCTTTTATGCCTTTCAACATATTAGACCTGGAGAAAGGGTATGCCAACCCAGTAATCCTAGTTACTATTCCCAGACCCTGACTCAGCCACCATAACTTTTTTTTAGTGAGGCAATTGGGGTTAAGTGACTTGCCGAGGGTCACACAGCTAGTAAGTGTTATATGTCTGAAGCCAGATTTGAACTCAGGTACTCCTGACTCCAGGTCTGGTGCTCTATCCACTGTGCCACATAGCTGCCCCAGCCACCATAACTTAATAACATCTCCTTTGAGGTTCATGTCATCCAGATGTATTCCCCTTTATCTAGAACTTTGTTGCAATTTTCCAAAATGCACTCCCTCCTTTCTCAAGGATTTTAGAATCCAGATTATTTTACTTTTCTCCTCTTCATATCCTCTCTGTTCCAGCCAAGGCAGGTCTACTTGTAGTTTCCCAAACTCAACATTCTTTTTCAGTCATCGAATCAATTAGCATGTATAGGTATACCCAATGTGCCAGGCATTGTGCTAAGCAAGGGATAGAAAGAAAGAGAAAAGACAGTCTCTCAAGGAAACAACTAGCAAACAATAATCTAAATACAAACCATTCACAGAATAAATAGCAAATAATTAATGGAAGGGAGGCACTAAAATTAAGGGGGGCTGAAATTTTACTTGGAACTTGAAGGAATTCAAGGAAGCCAGTAGACAGAGATGAGGAGGAACATTCCAGGAATAGGAGACAGCCAGAAAAATTCCTGGAGACAAGAACAGGGTCTTGTTCATGGAACAGTCAGGAAATCATTGTTTTTAGATTGAAAAATTCATATATTCATATCGGAAGGTGTGTGTTGGGGTGGGGTAGGGGAGGTGGGGAATGTAGGTCATGAAAGGCTTTCAAAGCCAAACAACATTTTGTTTAGGTTAGTATTAGTATTAGTATTAGTATTAGTATTAGTATTAGTATTAGTATTAGTATTAGTATTAGTATTAGTATTAGTATTAGTATTAGTATTAGTATTAGTATTAGTATTAGTATTAGTATTAGTATTAGTATTAGTATTAGTATTAGTATTAGTATTAGTATTAGTATTAGTATTAGTATTAGTATTATGGAGGTGGGAGGGATTGATTGAAATTTATTGAATAGAGAGGAGGCAACATGGTGCAATCTGCCTCTGTACCTTGCATAAGCTGCCCTACACAAATGGAATACACCATCATGTTTGCTTCATTCCATATTCAGCTCAGGTGCCACCAAATAAGAGAAACTTCTCTTGATCTCCTACTTTTTAGCATCATTTCCTTCCTAAAATTATCATTTTATACATATGCTTAGTTGTTTATATTTATCTATGTACATGTTGAATCTCACAGTAGAATGTAAGCTCCATGAGAGCAGGAAATATTCTCCCTTTAATTTATTACAAGTACCTGGTAGAGTGCCTTTTACATACTTTATTAGGTCCCTAATAAATGCTTGCATCAGAGACTTGGTGACAGTATATTTTGTCATGTAATATAATCAATTTCCCAGATTTCTTGGCAGGGGCAAAGTACCAAAGAGGCAAGAAATCCCATAAAGCAAGGATTCTTTTTTATATTTTTTCCAATTGTATATAAAAATTTTTAACATTGTTTTTAAAATTTTGAGTTTCAAATTCTCTCCCTCTATCCCTCATTGAAAAGGTAGGTAAATTTATATAAGTTACATATGAAATCAGAGATTATTAAGTTAGAATCTGTGAACCTTTTTGTAATATCTTGAGGGATAGGTAGGTGGCACAATGGATAGAGCAATGGCCCTTAAATCAGGTAAGATCTGAGTTGAAATCTGGCCTCAAACACTAACTATATTACCTTGGGCAAGTCATTTAACCCCAGTTGCCTCCAAAAATATTTTGATAAATTTATCTCAATATAATAAGTTTCCCTTGTAATTTCATCTATATTTGATGTATTTTAAAATATTGTTATGAGAAGGGGTCCATAGGCTTCCCTAGACAATGAAAGGGATCTGTGACATGAAAATAGTTAAAAACTCAGGCTTTCTATTATGTAAAAGCCTCTGACACAAAGTTACAATATGAAACCTGCTCAAAAGAAAAGGAAGACCTATTACCAATATGACAATGACCTCAGGGTAGAGAAAATTCCCTAATGCATTGTTTCTGTCTGTTCTTTGTGGACAAGGACATTTAATCTCTGAATAATGATGCAAAGTTTCATGAAGAATAAGCTAAGGGAGTTTACTCAAGAATAGGTTGGCATTCTCACTCTCTTTCATCAGGACTCTGGTTGAGAGTGGAGCTAGGAATGCTCTCTCCCTTTAATAGATAGATGAATCTAGGCTACAAAACCTACAAAAAGACAGAGAGACACAATCTTCCTATTTGAGATAATTTAGAAGACTTCACAAAAGGTCAATCTCACTCAGGCAAAAGGGGAGCACAGCACAGCTCAGCACAGCACAGCATAGCACAGCGCAGATGGGGTATGGGTAAGTCAGCAGGAAACTCTTTGCCACAGCACAGCAACTGAGGTCCCTTGATCCTGGCTCAAAAAGCTGGTGGCTCAGTGGGCCAGTTGTGAGGTCTGCCAGCACGAGCTGATAGGGCAGGCTGCCAGGTGGAGGGCCATCCACAGGACAGGCATGACTGGGCCTGGCCATCCTACCACATGGAGAAAGCCCAGGGAGCAAGTTCAGAGCAATGAAGAATCCTCAAACCACAGAGGCCTCAGAGTAGAAAGCCAGTGACAGAACCCCTATCCCCTAGTGCAAGAAGCTTGAAATAGTGACCCTTGTGCCCCAGAAGCAGACCTCAATTAAAAAAAAATAAGCCACAATATGCATAAGAAACTGAAAAGGGCTCTTACCATTGAGAGCTTCTTTGTCAACAGGGAAGAACAAAACACAAACCCAGATGAAGACAATACTATCAAATAGCCTACATGTGAAGCCTCAAGAGGGAAGATGAATTGGTCTCAAGACCAAAAATCTATCTTGGAAAAGCTCAAAAAGGACTTAAAAAATCAATTGATGGGGCAGCTAGGTGGCACAGTGGGTAAAGCACCAGACATGGATTCAGGAGAACCTGAGTTCAAATCTGGCCTCAGATACTTGACACTTACTAGCCTTGTGACCCTGGGCAAGTCACTTAACCCTCATTGCCCTGCAAACAAAACAAAAGAAAAATAAATTTAGAGATGTAAAAGAAAAAATGGGGAGAGAAATGAAAGCAAGAAAAAAATTATTAAAAAAGAATCAACAGCTTGGAAAAGGAAGCACAAAGATTGACTGAAGAAAGCAATTCCTGAAAAAAATCATTTGATCAAAAGCTTACTGATGAAAACAATGCCTTAAAAATTTGAATTGGACAGATGGAAGGCAATGACTCCATTAGACACCAAGAATCAGTCAAATAGAATCAAAAGAATGAAAAAATGGAAGAAAATGTGAACTACCTCATTGGAAAGACAACTGATCTGGAAAATAGATCCAAGAGAGACAATTTGAGAATTATTGGACTGCCTGAAAGCCATAAATCAGAAAAAGAGTCTAAACACCTTATTCCATGAAATTATCAAGGAGAAGTGCCCTGATATCAGAGATTCAGAGGATAAAATCGTAATTGAAAGAATCCATTGATCACCTCCTGAAAGAGACCCCAAAAGAAAAACTCCAAGGAATATTGTAGCCAAATTCCAGAATTATCAGGTGCAGAAGAAAATACTCCAAGGAGCCAGAAAGAAGCAATTTAATATCATGGAGCCACAATCAGGATTACACAAGACCTGGCAGCTTCAACATTAAATGATCACATGGCTCAGAATATGATATTCTAGAAGGCAAAGGAGCTTGAATTGCAACCAAGAATCAACTACCCAGGAAAACTGATCATTCTCTTTCAGGGGAAAGATGGACATTCAATGAAATAGGGAACTTTCAAGGTTTCCTGATGAAAAGACCAGACTTAATAGAAAATATAAACTTAATATTCAAGACTAAAGGGAAGTATAAAAAGGTAAACAGGGGAAAAGTTATTCAATAAGGTTAAACTGTTTACATTGCTACATGGGAAGATAATACTAATAACTCTTGAAAACATTACCTCTATTTGGGCAGACAGAAGAAGTATACATAGAGGGTATAAATGTAAATTGTCTTTGATGTCATGAAATAAAGAAAATTAAGGTAGTGTGTTGGGAGAAGAGGAAAGGGGAGGTGGAATGGGGTTAATTACATCATATGAAGAGGTTCAAAAAACCTATTACAATAGAGGGAAAGAAGGGAGAGGTGAGCATTGTTTCAACCTTATTCTCATCAGATTTGGTTCAAAGACGGAATAACATTTACATTCCTTTGGATAAAGAAATTTAAGTTATTCTTTAGGGAAGAAAAATTATAAGAGGAAAGGGGGGACTGATAGAAGGGAGGGCAGAAGCAGGGGAGAAAAGGATAAAGAAAAGGGAGGGAGCTGATAAAATGGAGGACAGATTGGGGGAGACAGGGGTAAGAAGAAAAACATTGGTGAGGAGAAAGAAGGTAAAAGAAGAAGGGAAAGTAAAAAGGGGGTAAATAGAATGGAGGGAAATAGTTAGTAATTTGATAACTGTGAATGTGAATGGGATGAACTCTGCCATAAAACGGAAGTGAATGGCAGAGTGGACTAAAACCCACAATCCTATAATATGCTGTTTACAAGAAACACATGTGAAGCAGAGAGATACACACAGAGTAAAGGTAAAAGGTTGTAACAGAATATATTATGCTTCATCTGAAGTAAAAAAGGGAGGGATAGCAATCCTTATCTCAGACAAAGCAAATACAAAAATAGATCTAATTAAAAGAGACAAGTAAGGAAATTACATCTTGCTAAAAGGCATGATAAATACTAAATATCAATATTAAACATGTATGTGCCAATTTGTATAGCATGCAAATTCTTAGAGGAGGAGTTAAATGAGTTACAAGAGGAAATAGACAGCAAAACTATACTAGTGAGGGATCTTAATGTTCCCCTCTCAGAATTAGATAAATCTAGCCACAAAATAAACAAGAAAGAAGTTAAAGAGGTGAATAGAATGTTAGAAAAATTAGATATCATAGATGTTGGGAGAAAATTGAATGGGGATAGAAAGAAATATACATTTTTCTCAGCTGTACATGGCACATATTCAAGAACTGACCACGTATTAGGGCACAAAAACCTCATAGTGAAATGTAGAAAGGCAGAAATAGCAAATTCATCCTTCTCAGATCATGATGCAATAAAAATTACATGCAATAAAGAGCCATGGAAAGGTAGATTGATAATTAATTGGCAACTAAAGAATCTCATCCTAAAAGTCAAACAACAAATCATAGAAACAATCAATAACTTCATCCAAGAGAATGACAATAATGAGACAATATACCAAAACCTATGGGATGCAGCCAAAGCAGTGCTTAAGTGAAATTTTATATCTCTAAATGCTTACATAAATAAAAAAGAGAAAGAGGAGATCAATGAATTGGGCAAGCAACTTAAAAAGCTAGAAAAAGAACAAATTAAAAATCCCCAACTAATTACTAAATTAGAAATCCTTAAAATCAAGGAAGAAATTAATAAAATCAAAAGCAAGAAAACTATTGAACTAATCAATAAAGTTGAGTTTGTTTTATGAAAAAAACAATAAAATAGATAAACCTTTGTTTAATTTGATTTTTTAAAAAAAAGAAAGAAAAAACCAAATTACCAGTATCAAAAATGAAAGGGGTGAATTCACCACCAATGAAGTGGAAATTAACACAATAATTAGGAACTATTTTGTCCAAATGTATGCCAATAAATTTGATAATCTAAATGAAATGGATAAATATTTACAAAAATACAAATTGTCCAGATTAACTGAAGAGGAAATAAAATCCTTAAATAAGTCCATAGTAGAAAAAGAAATTGAACAAGCCATTAATGAACTCCCTAAGAAAAAAATTTCTAGGGCCAGATGGGTTTACAAATGAATTCTAGGGGCATCTAGGTGGCACAGTGGGAAGAGCACTGGCCCTGGATTCAGGAGGACCCGAGTTCAAATTTGGCCTCAGACACTTGACACTTACTAGCTGTGTGACTCTGGGCAAGTCGCTTAAGCCCAATTGCCTCCCACCCCCCCCCCAAAAAAGGTGAATTTTACCAAACATTTAAAGAACAATTAATTCCAATACTATAGCAATTATGTGGAAAAATAGGCGAAGAAGTAATTCTTCTAAATTCCTTTTATGAGACAAATATGGTGTTGATACCAAAACCAAGCAGAGCCAAAGCAGAGAAATATAAAATTATAGACCAATTTACCTAATGAATATTGATGCAAACATCTTTTGTTTTTGTTGTTTGTCCTTTATTCTTTTTTTAATTAATAAAGCATTTTATTTTTTTCCCATTACATGTAAAGATATTTCTCAACTTTTGTTTATACAAGCTTTCTAATTTCACATTGTTCTCCCTCCCTCCCCTCCTTTCCCCTTCCCCTAGACAGCAGGCAATCTGATATAGGTTATATATATACACACATAATAACATTAAACATATTTCTGCATTAGTCATGTTATAAGAGAAAAATCAGAGCAATGATAAAAAACCTCAAAATAGAAAAACAATAGCACCAAAAACAAAGGAAATAGTATGGTTCATTCAGCATCTGTACTCCGCAGTTCTTTTTTTTTCCCTGGATTTGGAGATCCTCTTCTATCATGAGTTCCCTGGAACTCTTCTGTACCATTGTATTGGTGAGAAGAATATAGTCCATCACAGTAGATCAATACTCAATGTTGATGATACTGTGTACAATATTCTTCTAGTTCTACTCATCTCACTCATCATCAGCCCACGCAAGATCCTCCAGGTTTTCTCTGAACTCCTCCTGCTCATCGTTTCTTATAGCACAATAGTATTCCATTACATTCATATACCACAATTTGTTCAACCATCCCCCAATTGATGGGCATCCCCTCAACTTCCAATTCCTTGCCACCACGTAAAGAGCAGCTATAAATATTTTTGTACATGTGGGTCCCTTTCCCCTTTCCATGATCTCTTTGGGAAAAAGACCCAAAAGTGGTATTGCTGGGTCAATAGGTATGCACAGCTTTATCGCCCTTTGGGCATAATTCCAAATTGCTCTCCAGAATGCTTGGATCAGTTCACAGCTCCACCTTAGAGAATCAACTAAAACCTACTTGAAACAATTAACAACTTTAGCAAAGTGGCAGGATATAAAATAAATCCACATAAATCATCAGCATTTCTATACATGACCAACAAAGTCCAGCAGCAAGAGATAGAAAGAGAAATTCCATTTAAAGTAATGGTAGACAATATAAAGTACTTGGGAGTCTACTTGACAAGACAAACCCAGGAACTCTATGAACACAATTATAAAACACTTTTCACATAATCAAATCAGATCTAAATAATTGGAAAAAATATCCATTGTTCATAGATAGGCCAAGCTAATATAATAAAGATAATTATGCCTAATTGTAAAAATATTTTTAACTGACTGACTAGCCTAATTTGGGGGGCTAATCTGACTGGAGTACTAATCTGGGGACTTTTGACTATTTGGCTATCTGACTTCGTTAATTTAATGTGGGCCGTTTATAAAGTTCCACCACACTGCTCCCAAACTGATAGACTAAAGATTAAGAAGCCTCTTAACCAAATAATCAAAGCAGAGTTTATTTATGAGATACTATTTCAAATTAGGAATACAGGGAAATAATGTACAACCTGACTGCTTTCCTGTGGTCTCTTTCCACTGCGTCTCTTTTGCACCTGCTGCACTTCGAACTTCTTGAATACAATAAGGGCCTTAGCTGCCTCCGGCCTCAGGGTACGTTACACTTTCCCTGGTTTGTATTAAGGCCTGTAACCTTGTCAGCCCCGTCTCTCCTTTTCCGAACCGAACTCTCCTCTATCCTTGTCCGTGCTCCCCTCTAGTCAGCCCCTCCTTCTTCTTGTCTCTCTATCTAGTCCATCCTCCTCTAGTAAGCCCCTCTCCTTAATCTCCCTTTGCTTCCTGTCTAACTCCCAGGTCTATATATACCTTTTCTTCTCTCCACTCAAATCTCAGGGCTTCCTTCGCCCCCACAGACCAAACTAATCTGCCAGCCAGGGCTGCGGCTGGTTTGGGTGGGGGGGTGCACTCCCACTTCACGTGCCTCAGCACAGGCTATCTTTCAGATAGCTCCGCTCAGGTCAGAGGGAGCTGCGGGCTTTTTTTTCCCCAGCTGTCTGACCTAGTGTCTTGTATAGCCCACAGGGCTTTTTCGCTCAGCTGAAGCTGAGGAGGAGGGGGAGAGACCCTGAGGGCCTAAGGCTTTCTAATCTCAGCCTAAAGGTAGGGTCCCCAAATCAAAATAAATTTCCACATAATTTAATTTACTTATTCAGTGCCAGACCAATCAGACTACCTAAAATTATTTTATAGAGCTAGAAAAAATGATAACAGTTTTCATCTGGAAGAACAAAAGGTCAAGATTATCAAGGAAACTAATGAAAAAAATACACAGGAAGGTGGGCTAGCTGTACCAAATCTGATGCTTTACTATATAAAACTATTTGGTACTGGCTAAGAAATAGAGTGATGAATCAATGGAATAGGTTAGGTACAGGATACACATTAGTAAATGAATTTAGTAATGTACTGTTTGATAAACCCAAAGACTCCAGCTTCTGGGATAAGATCTCAGGATTTGACAAAAAATTCTGGGAAAACTGCAAGATAATATGTCAGAATCTAGGCATAGACTAACCTTTTACACCTTACACTAAAATAAGGTCAAAATGGGCACATGATTTAGACATAAAAGGTGATACCATAGGTAAATTAGGAGAGGAATGAATAGTTTACCTCTCAGATTTATGGAAAGGAGAACAGTTTACGACCAGTCAAAAGATAGAGAATATTATGAAATGCAAAATGAATGATTTTGATTACATTAAATTAAAAAGATTTTTGTACAAACAGAAGCAATGCAGCCAAAATTAGAATAGAGGCAGAAAGCTAGGAAACAAATTTTATAGCCAGAATTTCTGATAAAGGCCTCATTTCTAACATGTATTGGGAACTAAATCAAATTTATAAGAATACAAATCATTCTCCAATTGAGAAATGGTCAAAGGATATGAACAGGCAGTTTTCTGATGAAGAAATCAAAGCTATCAATTGCCATATTAAAAATGCTCTAAACAGGGGGCAGCTAGGTGGCACAGTAGATAGAGCACCAGTCCTGGAGTCAGGAGTACCTGAGTTCAAATCTGGCCTCAGGCACTTAACACTTACTAGCTGGGTGGCCCTGGGTAAGTCACTTAACCCTAATTGCCTTACTAAAAAAAAAAAAAAAGCTCTAAATCACTATTGATTAGAGAAATGCAAATTAAAACAACTCTGAGGTACCACCTGACACCTATCAGATTGGCTAATATAACAAAAAAGGAAAATAATAAATGTTGGCGCAGCTGTGGAAAAATTGGAACACTAATGCATTGTTGGTGTAGAGCAATTTGGAATTATGCCCAAAGGGTTATAAAGCTGAGCATAACCTTTGACCCAGCAATACCACTATTAGGTCTTTTTCCCAAAGAGATCATAAAAAAAGGTAAAAGTACCCACAAGTACAAAAATATTTATAGCTGCTCTTTTGTGATGGCAAGGAGTTGGAAATTGAGGGATGCCATCAATTGGGGAATGGCTGAACATGTTGTGGTATATGAATGCAATGGAATACAATTGTGCTGTAAGAAACAAGAAGCAGGCAGGTATCAGAGCAAACTGGAAGGACTTACATGAACTGATGCTGAGTGAAATGAGTAGAACCAGAACATTGTACACAGTATCAACAACATTGTGTGTTGATCAACTGTGATAGACTTGACTCTCCTCAGCAATACAATGGTCCAAGATCATTCCAAAGGACTCATGATGGAAAATGTTCTCCAAATCTGGAAAAAAAAGAACTATGGAATCTAGATGCAGATTGAACCATACTGTTTCTACGTTTTTTGTTTTTCTTTTTTGAGGTTTTTCCCTTTTGCTCTCATTCTTCTTTCACAGCATGAATAATGCAGAAATATGTTTAATAACATGATTATACATATATAACATATCAGATTGCTTGCTGTCTTGGGGGAGGGAAAGTGAGGAGAGGAAGGGAGAAAAATTTGAAACTAGAAATCTTATAAAAACAAATGCTGAAAACTATCTCTACATGTAACTACAAAATAATAAAGTACTTTTGTGAGGGAAAAGAAGAGAAAGAATAGGGGAAATGGCTTGAGCTAAAAGTTTTTTCACAGAGGAAGCCAAGATTTTGGGAATTATAGATTTAGAGATAGAAGGGATCTCAAAGGTCATCTTGTCCATCCCTATCATTTTATATATGAAAAAACTGGGGTTCCAAGAGGTTGCCCAAAACTGCATAGACAGCAAGTGGCAGGACTGGGGTTTGAACCAGAATTGGCACAGGACTGGGAAGCAAGATGCCCCAATTCCAGCATTTTTTTCTCCTGCATCTTATTCGATCAAGGTGACAGAATCCAATGTCTTATCATGGTCAGGAAATTTAGTCAGAGATTGAGAGACTTTTAGAGAAAAAAATTCTATCTAGGGACAATTTCCTCCTTTCTACCACTGCATAATGACCATGTTTGCTCTGGATGGTAATAAGTGTGGTAGCATTATCAAGTAAAGGGAATTCATGGGAATCTAGAACTGAATATTTAATTTCCTTCCATAAGACAAGTAATTTGGCAATTGGAATTTTCCATAAATAAGACAAATTCAGTTTTTCACTTGATAAACAACTTTTAATTCCAAAGCTTTATATGTTATCCCCTGTTAGTATCTCAAATTTAACTGTGGTCCTGGTTTTGACAAGGCTATGTCTGTTAATTTCTATTACCTTGGGCAAATTGAGTTCCTTGCTCCATAAATCCATTTATTGACCTTGGCTTCTACTCTAATCAGTGCTACTAATGGTCCCTTTCCATTCTAAGTCATACATCTCTAGAAATGAAACTCTCTTTGCTTATTCTATGAAGCTCTGCCCTCTTACTCATGGAACACATTAGTTAAAACTTTTCTTTCTACGTTGTGTCTTCACCATGGAACAGAACTTGTTAGCACTAAGAAATGGCATTAACGTTTTTTTGGAGAAACAGCTAGTCTGAAGAATGATGCTGTCTCTTGGAAGTCACAGTTTTCTACAAGTTCTGATTCATCTTGCCCTATTTGGTTTGATGAGGGAAATATAACTTCTTAAGATCACAAGATTTGAGACAGAAGGACCCTAGAGGTGATTTATTCTAATCTCCTTAGCTTTCAGATGAAGAAACTGAGGCCCAAAGAGATGAAGAGACTTGCCCTTTGTCACACATCTAGTGCTAGAGCCAGGTCTTCTTGTTCCAAATCTACTATGCAGGGAGTTCTTAGCCTATTTTGTGTCATGTATCCCTTTTTTTTGGTTGGTGAGGCCTATGGACAATTTCTGAGAATATTTGTAAATGTATAAAATGAAATATATCAGATTATTAAAAAGCCAATCATAGTGAATTCTTACAAAAGTATTTTTAAAAATAAAGTTATGGACCACAGGATAACAACTCCTGCATTATAAATACCATGCCATGCTATTCTCCTAACTTTAGAGTTAGTCCAGAGTCATAAATTCTAAGGTAGTCCACATATAAAATCTAGTACCACTCAAACTCATACTAGAATATAATAATTTTTGTGATTATAATGATAATAATAAATAACTGATGTTCATATAACATAATAAGATTTGCAAATTGTTTTTCATACATTCTTTTGTTTGGAATTTTTAATAGCCCTTTAAGGTACATGCTATTACTATTGTTGTTTTACAGATGAGGAAACTGAGGCTCACAGGGGTTAAGTAAGGTGCCCAGGTTTCCAGAACCAGTAGGCATCTGAGAGAGGATTAGAATCCATGTCTTCCTAACTCTAGGTCTAGCAAGATATACACTATGCTACTTGGGAGTACTGGTTCCATCACCTGAGAAGGGAAGAGCAAGAGGAGTCTCCTTGGGTGTCAATTTCTTCATTTGACTTTTGACTCCCAATCACAGATGGAGCATTCCTCAAAGCAAGTCATATTTCCCACTCTACTACCTTGAGAGTCTCATATCCTCTGCCATTGGCTTTGTGATGCTTGAGTATGATTCTATTCAATTTGAGACAACACCAAAAGCTGATGACATTTTCCCCCTTCTAGGTGGAGTCTAATAATTACAAAACAATGTCCTCAGAAACTGAGCAAAGCTAACAAGGTGGTCTGGAGGTCAGGAGAGAATGTATTTGCATTTGAAAAGAAGAGAAAACAAACAAATAAATAAAACATTAACTAGATGATTTCAGGACAAGCAGTATATTTCCAAACAGAAGGTGCTAAATAGGGTGAAGGTACAGTCACTCTTTATAATATGATAGCTATGAGGTATTTGTTCTTCATTTTCCTTTACACCTTTTAGCTTCCTTGACATTAGGATTCATTATGAACAGTTGGACCAAAAAAGGACAGTATTTTGGCAGACACCTGGAAAGATAACCATGAGAGAGTCATCAGGAACTGATTGGCAGAACTTAGATCCCAAAATGTAAACATCTGTTTAAAAACCTGAAACTCTCCTCTTTCTACTCTCAGAATCACAGTATGTTAAATCAAGGGGGAGGGGACTTTAAAGATCATCTATTGCCCATTCTTCTCATTGTACAAGTGAAGAAAATGAGACTCTGAGAGGATAGATAAACCATTTTCCCAAAGTCACTTAAGCAAGTAAATGACAGAGTGAAAACAGACACTGTCTTTTTTTTTTCTTTTTGTGGGGGCAATGAGGGTTAAGTGACTTGCCCAAGGTGACACAACTAGAAAGTGTCAAGTGTCTGAGACCAGATTTGAACTCAGGTCCTCCTGAATCCAGAGCTGGTGCTTTATCCACTGCACCACCTAGCTGCCCCCAGACATTGTCTTTTGCCTTTATTAATTATCCCCAGAGTTTAACATAGCGTCTGCCACATAATAAGTGTTTAATTAGTGCTTGTTGACTTGACTGTATTTGATGTAGTCCCACACCCTCCCATCACCACACACACTTGAGGTGAACCTGTTCAGGTTCTATATTGGGATTAGGTAAGGAATAGCAGAGTGGTACCATGGAAAGAGTGGCCAAATAGATGTGGAGTCAGAGAATATGAGTTCAAATCATGCCTATGGCACTACCTATGTGATATAGTAGAAATCATTTAATCTCTCTGGTCCTCACTTTCCTTTTCTGTAAAATGATAGAGTTGGTCTAAATGGTCTCTGATGTCCTTTCCATTTCTAAATCTCTGATCTTATTGAACTATCTATCCTATGCCTAGATACCCGTGGAATCATCACTCTACCCCAAGGAGAAGAAGGGTCCCTGTTAACAGATTCATTTTTGCCCACTTTGGGGCCTATGATTGAATACTCCAACTCTGACTCCTGGCCTAGTCCTTTACACCTCCTTTCACACAACCATATTGAGGTAGGTGTCATCAGAACCTACATTATCTAGGGGGCAAATCAGGAAATAGGAAGAGAGCCCAGTGCAGACAGGCAAGGCATGCCCTTAAGAAGACCCATTCCCCTTCTGTTTTCTCTGGGCTGTTTCCAGGGATAACACACCATCTCTGTGTGTGTGTGTGTGTGTGTGTGTGTGTGTGTGTGTGTGTGTGTGTGCATGCACGCGCATGTGAGTGTGTGTGTTAAAGCCCTAGAACTGGGAGAAATCAGCAGGCGATTTGCTTCTTCAAAACAGGGCCTTGGGCAATGCCAAACCACAGGGTAATGTAACTGCTCCATTATCTTCCTGACAGCCTACTTAATGTGTGCTGTGGGGGAATGGCAGACTTCCTGACATGCAGCCCAGAGGAATGGGGCACCAGTGACTTTCCCCAGCCTCATATGAAAAGCTTTGTTTAAGAAATGAGTATTCTATTTTTAAGAGGCTGAAGGAGAGGGGCTGAAGTGAGAGGTGGGGGGGAGGGAGATGATGGTGCTATTATTATTGTAGACTAAGTGGTCTGGTGGGCATTTCACTTTGCCAGCTTGGTCCCTGTGGCCTGGGACTAATTGCATCTCTGTGCGGGGCTGTTCTTCACTTCCACTTACAGAGGCTTTGCCCATGATTTGCCTTCTGCTTTTGAACAGAACCCCCAGGGCCACCCAGGAGGAGGCTAAGAAAACATAAACAAAAGAGGACCTGGAGGAAGGAGGGAGAGCTGAGCTCAGGAAAACCAAAGGCCCAAGGAGCAGGAGACATCAAGTTAGAGGTAAGGACAGCAAAGACAGAGGCTTTGTAGCCTAGGTGCTTTTGTTCAAATTGTTCACTCATCTTGGAACTCCACTAACACCCCCCCCCAACCCCAACCCTACATATTTAAAAGCTTGATATTATATTAGACTCTGCCTCCCCTCTCCCCCTTACCTCTCATATGTATAATGGTGCTGTACATGAAGTTGAGAAGGGCTGGACTGGAATCCCCCATCAGATAATTAAGACCTGCGTGACCCTGAGCAAGTCATCTAACTTCTCCAGGGCCCAGTTTCCTCATCTGTAAAATGACAAGGGGTCATTTACCTTGAAAGTCCCTCCTAACTGGAAATCAATGGTCCTGTATGTAATGTTACCAAGTCTTCTACCATATCTTCTATCAAGCTTCTACCACTCTTCCTTCTAATATTCCCCTACCTACCGCCCTACAACATATTCTCATCACCCTTGATTCTTGCAATGGCCTCCTTACAGTACTTTCCTCAACTGTTCCTGTACATACTACCAGAATGATCTTTCTTTTCTTTTTTTTTTTTTTTTTTTTGCGGGGCAATGGGGGTGAAGTGACTTGCCCAGGGTCACACAGCTAGTAAGTGTCAAGTGTCTGAGGCCGGATTTGAACTCAGGTACTCCTGAATCCAGGGCCAGCGTTTTAACCACTGCGCCATCTAGCTGCCCCAGAATGATCTTTCTTATGCATATACATCTGACCATGGAATTCCTTTACACAAAATTCATTAGTGACTCCTTATTACTTACCAAGTTTAAACTCCTCTGAGTGTCACTCAAGGCCTTCTGCCTTACTTTTTAATATTAGTCATAGCTCAAGAGCTAAAAAGGGTCTTGAGAGACCAGCTAGTTTTATTCCTTTTGTTTTATACTTGAGGAAAATATATCCCCAGAGATGTTGATTAAAATGACTTTACCTAAGGAAAGATTTGAACCAGTGTTCTCCACACTCCCAAAATCAATGCCTTTTCCATAGCACCATGCTGCCTATGACCCTTTCTTGTGATTGTCTGCCCCCAAACTTTGATCATATTTTCCCCCAAATCTGGAATGCATCTCCTCCACCTGCTAAATTCCTCAAATGTTACCTCTTCTAGGAAGCCTTTCTTGATCTTTGATCAATAATTTTCTCATACACAATAGTATTTTATTTGTACCTCTAATGCCCTTCATACATTTTGTTTCTATTATAACTATTTATATCCCAATCTTAACCATTGTCCCCATTCCCCCCATGAAGTAACAACTCCATAAAGCCAGAGACTTTGTCCTAGTTAAACTAGAGTTAACACTAAGTGCTCAGCATCATGTTCTGAATGCAATAGGCCAATAACGAATGTTACTGAATTTGAAATCCTCCCTAAACTTTAAGCTCCAGAAGAAATGTTATCGCCTTTAAGGATTCCTCCTTGATTCTTCCAACTAGATGTAATATCTCCATCCAATAGTACCTTGTTTCTCCTTCTTTTATGTACTTATATTCTTCTAGCTTTTACTGTTACTTTCATTCATGTTGTCCTAGTAACAACATCTACATCACATAGGTTACGAAAGTTTCTCTCTATAAATGCAAGGAAAGTACCCTCAAGAATTAATTGGTCCAAGGGTCAAGGGTCTAATCCTTGATATAGCTAAGAAGATGAGCCCATCAATCTTGATGGACTCTTACTGCCATTCCAATCAATATACTCTGCCTCTGACTGTCTGGTTTCTCTCTTTGCAGGCAAGGGGAATTATGCCTATCTGAATCAATGATTTTTTTTTCTTTCTGAATATCTTTTCCCTACTATTTTAAAGTAAACTTCTTTTGTTAAATATTGTATGGTCTATCTAATACTGAGGCTGAACCACTAAAGCAGCCTGACTCCATACAAGCCCAGAACATATATCTTACCTCCCACTTCTAGACTATAAACTCCCTGAGATCATGGTTCACCTTTGATTAAATTAAGAAAAAAAAAAAAAAACTTTCCACGATGTTTAGTACAGGGACTTGGACATAGTAGACAATCAATAAATATTTACTGAACTAGATTGAATTTAAATTGCTGTCCTAGTCACACTTTTGCCACTTACTAACTGTGATCTCAGCTTTGTCACTTCTCCTCTGTGGGATTCCATTGCTTCATTTGCAAAACGAGTATAAAGAATTAGGTATTCTCAGGGGTGGCTAGGTGGTGCAGTGGATAAAGCACTGGCCCTGGATTCAGGAGTTCCTGAGTTCAAATCTGGCCTCAGACACTTGACACTTACTGGCTGTGTGACCCTGGGCAAGTCACTTAACCCCCATTGCCCTGCAAAACAACAACAAAAAAAGAATTAGGTATTCTCTAATATCAATTCCAGTTCAGCTACTCTCTAAGGCAGAGAGGTTCTAAATCTTTTTGGTGTTGCAGAACCCCTGTGCAGTATGTTAAGATCTATGTATTCCCCAGAATGTTATTCAATACATAAAATAAAATATATAGGATTGCAAAGAAAACTAAAGATTAGTGAAAACAAAGGTCAATTTTTTTCTAATCCAAGTTTACAGACACTTTAAAATCTACCTACAGATCTCTTAGGGGATTCCAGGATTAAGGACCCTTGTTCTAAGGCACCCCTGATAGGTAATCAACTAACCTCAGCTTGAAAAGCTCTAGTGCCAGGAAATTCACTAACTTCAAAAACATACCACCCTACATTTGGGTAGCTTTGAGTGTTAGGATTGTACCTATTTATATTTAGCCTAAACATTTTTCTCTGTGGTTTCCCTCAATTAGGTTTGGGTAAATCATAAACATTCTGCTCCTCCTACTTTACAAATCTTGGGGATGGATAAAGTAGGTTAACTATTAATTACTGGTTAAACTCTGTGACCAGGGGGTGGCTAGGTGGTGCAGTGGATAGAGCACCAGCCCTGGATTCAGGAGTGCCTGAGTTCGGATCCGGCCTCAGACACTTACTAGCTGTGTGACCCTGGGCAAGTCGCTTAACCCCCATTGCCCCGCAAAAACAAAACAAAACAAAACAAAACAAAACAAAACAAAAAACTCTGTGACCTACATAGAAATGGGAATTATTTCTTTTCACTGTGTTTCATACCTGCCTCCCTCCTTACTAGAGCATTTGGGCAAATGTGCTGTTGATTTCCCTTCTCTTTTTCTTTTTCACTTGGGACTTGGTAACTGAGAAAACACCTTGGGAGTGTTATGAGTCCAGATGATTGTGTGGTTTTCCTCAACATCAGCTGAAAAGGGAGTGAAGAACAAAGACTAAAAAAGCAGGAGGTAGATGCATCTAAGCAAAAAGAGGCCTTGATTGAGAATCAGGGGACCATAGTTCCTGGCTCTGCCACTACTTAATTATCTGACTTTGGACAAGTCACTTGCCTTCTATGGGTTCCCATTTTTATGCATCTTTAAAAGGTGTGTGTGTGTGTGTGTGTGTGTGTGTGTATCAGGCAAGATGAAGTCAATTCATTTAACTGCTCAGAGCCTCAGTTTCTTCATCCATAAAATGATGGAGTTGAAATAGATGTCCTCTAAAGACACTCACAATTTTAAATGTTTCCTCCAAGATTTCTTCTAGTGCTTGTAACAATTCCGTATCTTCTTCATAAATCAGTCTTTCTGGAGGCAAAAACTTTGGTACCCATCCACCTTTCATCTTATTCTTAAAGGGGGCAGCTAGGTGGCGCAGTGGATAAAGCACTGGGCCTGGATTCAGGAGTACCTGAGTTCAAATCCGGCCTCAGACACTTGACACTTAATAGCTGTGTGACCCTGGGCAAGTCACTTAACCCCCACTGCCCCGCAAAAAAAAAAAAAATATAAAAACATCTTATTCTTAAAGCCCTATCCTTCTCTGCCCTTACTTTCCATTATGCCCTTTGGAAAACTGGTACTGATAACAAAGTCCCCTTTTGTCCTTAATCTCTTCAAACTCTTTCCATCTTTCAGAACTTATGGAAAATGAGAAGCCTTTGAAAGATCTTGTATTCTGAATTACTTTCTCTAGTACTGGTTTCTCCAAATCTAATACCATACCCTCAGCACACTGGGATAGGAAGAAGACTTAGTGTATTCACTCCTGATTACCATTTCTAGAGCTTCTCTAGGCCATAATCACTCAACAGCTTCTCTTCTTTTGAAGTTAAGTCCTTCTATCTGCACCAAATAGTTCAAATCTTTGTGGCTATATCTCTACGTCACTCTTCTCTCTTTTCCTGTGCCTAAATCATACCTCTTTTTCATCCTCATTCTCTAGCCTCCTATTTAGAAATTTCAACATACACATTAATGTTCCTTTATGGGAAAAGACCCACACGTACAAAAATATTTATAGCTGCTCTTTTTGTGGTGGCAAGGAATTGGAAATTGAGGGGATGTCCATCAATTGGGGAATGGCTGAACAAGTTGTGGTATATGAATGTCATGGAATACTATTCTGCTGTAAGAAACAAGTAGCAGGCAGATTTCAGAGAAACCTAGAGGGACTTACATGAACTGATGCTGACTGAGAGATGCAGAACCAGGAGAACATCGTACACAGTATCAACATTGTGTGTTGATCAACTGTGATAGACTTGACTCTTCTCAGTAATACAATGGTCCAAGATCATTCCAAAGGACTCATGATGGAAAATGCTCTCCGAATCCAGAAAAAGAACTGTGGAATCTAGATGCAGAATGAACCATACTGTGTCAACATTTTTTGTTTTTCTTTTTTGAGGTTTTCCCTTTTGTTCTGATTCTTCTTTCACAGCATGACTAATGCAGAAATATTCTTAATGTGATTGTACATCTATAACCTATATCAGATTGCTTGCTATTTTGCAGAGGGGTGAGGGAAGGGAGGGAGGGAGAAAATTTTGGAATTAGAAATAATATAAAAATTAATGTTGAAAACTATCTCTACATGTAACTATAAAATAATAAAAATACTTTTATGATTAATTTTTTCCTTTGAACACTATTACCTCCCAATTTATTTTAAATTTCCATGATCTATATCTTTTTAGAAAATTATTTTTTCAGTTATCAATCATTATTTCTCCCTCTCATTTCCCCTACTCACTGAAGAAGAAAAAAATTAAAGGAAAGGACAAAAAGAAGGAAATGAAGGCACAATGGGATGGAGAAAGGAATCCCATATCACATAAGCACATTTGAAGGAAAACATTCTCACATTGGTCAAGTTCAAAAATGCATTTCTGTCTCTGCCTATTAGTCCATCACCTCATAATCATGAAATGGGCATCATTCTTTACTCCTCCTGTGAAACCATGGTTGATCGTTTGGTTGATGAGAGTTCTTAAGTCTTTCAAATTTCTTATTTTTATAATATTGATATTGGTCTTCTCTTAGTACTTGCCATCATTCATTACAGTCCTTACCTCCATTATTTTTAATTCTGAAATTCTTTCTCATTGTTATCTTCTGTTCTTCTACTTCTTTCTTTGTTACCCCCCCCCAAAAAAAAATCCTTATTTTTAGTCCTTACCATGATGTCCCATTCTACCATCCCTAATTGCTCTCCTAATCCATTACCTCTGGACTCACTTTCCTCATTTCATAGTGCAATGATTGGAATGATGCCACCTGCTGAAGAGTTACTGTAGGAAAGCTCCACCATGAGGAGAAGGCATCTGAGGGCAAGCCATGCAGCTTTCCTTGGTGTCAGGAAGTGACATTTGGTCATGGGTACTGTCTATCAAAACTACCAGCCAATCAACTTGAGGAGCCTCCCAAAGTAGGAAATGGATGCTGGCGGAGGGGTTCTTCCTCTTTTGGTTTTGTTAAGGGCTAAAATTCTAGCTAAACTGTCTAAAATATCTAATGAGTGGTTGCCAATAAATTATAAGCTTTAGCAAGAGTTAGACTTTTAAGCATTTATTAAGGAGAATAAGAATTTGGTAAAGAGAGAAGAAAGGCCTAGATTCCTCTATCTATTAAAGGGAGAGCGCATTTCTAGCTGCCTTCTCCACTAGCATCCTCAGGAAAAAGAGCGAGACTGAGCGCCAGTCTCTTCCTTCTTCCTCCCACTAGCTAGCATCACTTCCTGATGCCAAAGAAAAGACTCCTGGTCTTGCCCTCAAAGACCTTCACTTCTTGGGCGGAACTCTTCTACAGTAAATCTCCAGCAGGTGGCGTCATTCCAATCGTTACAGTTTGAGGTATCGACTTGGTGGCAGGACTTCAAGTGGGAGGTTAGGAAGACTAGGATTTCCATGGTATAAGAAATCTGTTTTCAATCTTTCTTCCTCTCTTCACCAAATTCTTATTTTCCTTAATAAATACTTAAAAGTCTAAACTCTTGCTAAAGCTTATAATTTATTGGTGACCACTCATATATTTTAGACAGACTAGCTAGAATTTTATCCCCTTACAACAGTGTCTACCCTATTAAGACATTCAATTTTACATTGCCATTCTCCCATAACTCTTGTTCTCCCATATTTCTTCCTTTAGTACTATAACTATGAACTTTTGATCAACCCTTGGATCATCCATTTATACTCCTTTACTGCCAAATGCCTATAGTAGGAGTCACATCAACTTTTAAAAATTTACATTGCACATTGCTCTTGGATTTTCTACCTCCTTGATTGTTGATCATTCCTATTCTGTCTCTTTTATTGAATCATCATCCATCTTCCTTATTATGTTTCCTCTAGATTTCTTTTCTGAACTATATTCCCTTCTTCCTCTATACTCTCTCCTTTGGTAATTGATTTTGCTTCGATGGTTTTAAATATCATCTCTCTGCAGAAGATTCCCACATCTATATATTTATCCCTTACCTATTTTCCTGTTTTTGAGCCTAAATCATCAATTCTTTCATGGATAGGATAAACAAGGTCCTGTAATCATCTAAAACTCAACAGTTCTGAAACAATTCAAATTTTCCCCAAATTCATGCTTCCTCCAAATTTCCCCTATTTATGTTGAAAGGACTATCAACTTGGTAGTCACCCAGTTTCCTAGAATTTTAATCATATTTGATTCCTCTCATTCTTCCCCCTCTACATCCAGTAAGTTTCAAAAGTGCCATAAATAGCTAAAGAAATAGGCATAATCCTTTCCATTCCTATTCAACATCCTCCAGAGATTCATCATATCTTACTTTTCTAAAATTTTATTTATTTCCTAAATGTATTTCTTATTTTTTTTATGGTTAGATTTATCTGGGTCTGAGAGGGGTCAATTGTAATTCTTCCCCCACCTCCATATACTTTTATTGTCTATTTCCTTCTATAACTCCTTTAACTATTCCTTCAAGAATGTGGATACAATGCCATTTGGTGGATATGTGTTCAGTATTGATATGAATTCACCATTTATAGTGCCTTTTAGCAAATTTTATTTTCCCTGATTACCTCTTTTAATTAGGCCAATTTTTGCTTTTTCGTTGTCTGAGATCATAATTTCTATCCTTGCCTTTTTTTTTCTTCAGTTGAGTCATAATAAATACTCCTCTAGCCCCTTATTTTAATTCTCTATTTTTTCTTGTTTTAAATGTCTTTTGTAAACAGCATAATATTGGATTCTGTTTTCTAACTCATTCTGCAATCCTTTTTCCATTGTATGGATGAGTTCATCCCATTCACATTCACAGTTACATTCACTAACTTGTGTATATCCCTCCATCATATTCTCTTCTATTTATCCTTCTCTCACCTCACTTCCTCCTCAAAAGTCTGTTTTATATCTGATTTCTGCCTCTCTTTCCCTTATTATCCCTCACTTTTCTCTTAGCTGCTTCTCTTTCTACTTATGTCTACTATTTATGTTTCTCTTGAATCTTGTGTTTAAATATTGAAATTTCCTATAAGATCTGGTCTTTTCATCAGAAATTATTGAAAGCCTTCTATTCATTAAATATTCATTTTTCCCTCTAAAGAATTATACCCAATTTTGTTGGGAAGATATTCCTGGTTGTACTCAAAGCTTATTTGCCTTCTGGAAAACCATGTTCCTAGCCCTTTGTTCCTTTAGAGTGGTAGCTGCTAAAACTTATGTGGGCCTTACTGTAACTCCATGATATTTGATTTATTTTTCTGACTGCTTGCAATATTTTCTCTTTTACCTGAGTGCTTTAGATTTCAGCTAAAATATTTTTTGGAGTTTTCATTTTGGGATTTCTTTTTAGGAGGTGATTAGTTGATTATTTCAATTTTAACTTTGCCCTCTGTTTCTAAAACATCTGTTTGCTTTTTCTTTATAATTTCTTGAAATATGATGTCTGACTCTTTTATCTCTTCTCAGTCTATCTTCCAGCTTAGTTGTTTTTCCTATACTTCATGTTTTCTCCTTTTTTTTCAGTTTTTTGACTTTGTTTTATTGTTTCTTTATGTCCCATGGAGCCATTAGGTTTCACTTGAACAATTCTAATTTTAAGGAGTTATTTTCTTCAGTGAACTTTTATCTATCATTTTTCCCATTTGCCTAATTCTGATTTTTATGGAATTCTTTTAACTGTGTTTCGGTGCCTTTTTTAATCAAGCTGTTAGTTCTCTTTTCATAATTTTCTTGCATAGTTTTCATTTCTTTTTCAAAAATTTCCCCTACTACTCTTACTTGATTTTTTAAATTATTTTTCCTCTTACTTTATCTTCTTTCTTTAGCTCTTCTAGGAATTATTGTTGTGTTTGTGTTCAATCTGCTTTTTGTTCCCCTTTGAGGCTTGCTTGTAAATGCTTTCAAGTTGTCTTCTGAGTTTCTGTCTTGAGCTTCCTTGTCATCATCAAAATTTGTTGTTTTAAAAAGGTATGGTTGCATTTTAATATCACCCTTTTAAATCACAAAACAATTTACAACCCTCTCTCAAATATCCTTTTTCAGAAACTTTCAACTAACTTCCTTTCCCAGGCATATAAGATTTTTTATGATTGGGTTTTGTTGTTATTTGCTCATTTCCCCAGCCTATTTCTTGACTTTGCACTGATCACTTCCAGAGAGTTTGGGACTGATAACTAGCCTGAGGTCCTGTAGCTAGGTCTTGAAAGTCTGTAGTTTTCCAAGGTGGTATGATCTGGGGAGAGGTTTCATCACTGCTTCTAGATAAAATACTATCTCCTTAGCCTAACCTTTAGGCTTTTCATAGTCTCATTATTGCATACCTTTCCAAAGTTATGTCATATTACTACTCCCTTTCTCCAACTCTACATTTCAAGTAAATGGAAGTACTAGCTATTTCCCAAACACAGCCCTTCATTCCCTACTTCCATACATTCATATGTACTTAGTGCCTGGTATGAACTCCCTCCTTAACCAGACAGCTTTTGTCATCCTGGGTTTCCTTCAAGACTCAGCTTAGGTGCTACCTCCTCTTAATTGTTAGCGTACTCTTTCCCCACTCAGATTACCTGATATTATACTTATTTGTCTATCTCCAAATGGAACTATCGTTCTTGGGTGCACAAAATCTTTTGCTTTTATCTTTGTCAATTATCTTTGGAAAGTCTGTTTCAATACATAATTCTGTGAGTCCATCACTATATGATTTTATACGTGCTTCTTTACCCTGCTGACATTTCCTTAACACTTCTACCCAATATCTAGTCCTGTCTTTTGGGAACCAAGCACAGAAATAGGTGTAACTCTCCAGTCATAGCTCCACATATAGTAGTCATCAGATTATTTTGAGCCTACTCTGACGAGGTGATCTTTGAGGTCCTTTCTCGCTTGAATATTATCTGCTAAGGTCCCTTCCAAGTTTAATAGTCCATGTGCTGATGTCCCTTCCAGGTCTGATATTCTATGATTCCCCCAAGTATAATATTCTAATTCCTTTGTGCTTTCCGAGAATGAGGGAGTCACTTTGGGCCAGAGAAAGGACTAGATGTACTTCCTATCACCATTCAGTTCCATTTACATAAAATGAATTACTAGAGTGCCTGGGGCTAAAGAAAGAAGTACATCTGATCCAGCTGTGTTGAATTTTCTGGTTGAACAGAAAAATCAAACTGGTAGATCTGTCTTCAAGTCATACTTTCAAGTAGTCTTCCAACTTCTAAAATTGCATGAGCTGGTTTTGGGGTGGCCAGGACAGTGGGACACAGAGCTCAGGGCAGAATGGTCCAGGGCTTTTTATTTTTTTTTCATTATGCTTGGACTGTTTCATCAACAGCTTAGACTGTTGGTACAGCTCCTGACTTCGAACAATGTATGAAACCTGATCACTATGGTATAATGTAGTTCTTTATACTCACTCAAGGACATAGAACACAGAACATCAGAATTGGAAAGGACATTAGGTTCAATTCAATAAATTTCAAATAGCTTTAATTATGTACAAAGCACTGTTAGATACTAGGGATATCTAGACAAAAACTAAAAAGTCCCTCTTCTCAAGGATTTTATAGTGCACTAGGAAAAAAGAAACATGTACACAGATGAATAAATATAAAATGAATACAAGATAAATGCAAACTATTTGTGAGAAGAGGATTTCTAGTGGCTAAAAAATGTGCAGGGCCAGAAGTGGTCTATTCAGAGGGAGCTAGGGATCCTTTTTTTTTTCTTTTTTTTTTTAGTGAGGCAATTGGGGTTAAGTGACTTGTGCAGGGTCACACAGCTAGTAAGTGTTAAGTATCTGAGGCCGGATTTGAACTCAGGTACTCCTGACTCCAGGGCTGGTGCTCTATCCACTGTGCCACCTAGCTGCCTGGAGTTAGGGATTCTTAAAGGTGGTGGTGAGTAGGGCAAACATTCTAGGCAGGGGGTTCAACTTGTGTAAAGGCATGGGGCAGGGATATTTTAGTAATCATCTAGTACAGTCTCATCACTTTAAAGACCAGGAAACAAAAGCCACAAAAAGTGAATCAATTCTTCCATTTATTTATTGATTTAGTCATGAAGCTAAGTCTAGACTGAAGATCTCCTGGTTCCTGGACTATGGCCCTTTACACTACAGCATGATACCTATTTTGCACTTGGCTTTCTCAAATCACATCTTAATCTGCAATAATCCTTTCTGCAAATCACCTGCAGATTAATATTGCCCCTTTCCTTAAAAATCCAATGGATCCCTGTTTAGTATATTTGGGAACAGAGGAAGTGGTTATGACATGTGGTTTCATCAGCATTGGGAAGTCCTTGTGTGAAAATTCGCACCCCCCCCCAACTAATTCAGGTCAGCAAGCCTTTGAAATTTGCAATTTCAGAGATTTGTCTGGAAGCCATAAAAGGTTGTGATTTTCCCAGTCATATTGCTAGTATATGCCAGCAACAGGATTCAAACTCAGGTCAAGAGACAGTTTCTAGAAAATTAATAATCAATTTGTTGATTAAGCTAACCCATAATTAATAAATACTTAATTAAACTTAATAAAAATTAACTTGTCAGTGGTTTCTCTCAGTAACCAAAGATGCCAAGGGAGACTCTGAAATGCCTTAAATCATGTATGTACCTTCTGGCTGGGAACTCTCTTGACCATTGATACTCAGCCCTGATGGGTGACATTTAAGAAGGAAGTGGGCTAAAAGTGTGACTTGATCATGAGACTCAGCAGCCTCCAGCAATCTGGGCAGGGGAAACCTTTTCATAGTCAGACCTCTCTGGCTAGTTTTCTCCTTCATGAGTTAAAGCACCTTAAACTCTAATTCAGGAGATTCAGGACTAGGGTTCCTTCCCCAGGGTAAAGGCTCACCCAGACTGGATTCTATTTATACTTTAAACAAATTTTAGGTTTCCTAGTTGGGGGGGGGGTTCTGCACAAACTAGTTAAAGAACATATACCCTACAGAGACTGACTGACCTTTTTCAGGAGTTGGGTCTTAACAGAAGTAGGAGGAAAAGAATGGATCACTATAAGAATATAAGATTAATTTCTCAGGGGCAGCTAAGTGGTGCAGTAGATAAGGCACTGGTCCTGGTTTCAGAAGGACCTGAGTTCAGATTCGAACTCAGACACTTGGCACTCACTAGCTGTGTGACCTGGGGAAAGTCACTTAACCCTAATTGCCCTGCAAAAAAAGATTAATTTCTTTCATTCTCTATCCACTGCCTCTTAGTGGAGAGAGATCTGCCTAATCGTATTGCTTCTTACTAGCTATTGTGATGAATTTGAATTCATAGGCTGATGGATCTAGTGCCTGAAGGACTCTCAGAGGCCATCTAGTCAGTCAAAGCTCCTAATTTTGCAGATGAGGTTAAGCTCTGCCATGGTCAGCCTACATGTAGAGGATTTTATCCAGTTCTGCACACCATATCTGAGTCCTAGGGAGCTTGTGATTTGTTAAAGGTCATACAGGTAGTAAGGGGCAGAGATGGTATTTTAATCCAGGTTTTCTGACAAGAGAGCTGATGTTCTTTCCATTATCTTTCTTCACCTTGAGAACATATATCCCTGTGTAATCATAATGGCCAAGGATGGCCCTAAAGAAGAGATGAGAAAGCATATTTCTGTCTCTTCTTCACAGAGTTGAGGAGGGACTTTTGGTGGAGAACATTGCATATAATCTACTATCTTAATTTGGTCTATGTGTTAGTGAATTTTACTAAACTGTTTTTTTCTGGGAAAAGGAGGCAGAAGGGATATATCTAGAAATGAAGGTGATGTAAAAACTAAAGATGTCATTTTAAAAATTATATGCTGAACAGCTGATATTCACCGGGTACTTTAAGATTCATGAAGCACTTAACATATATTATCTCATTCAGTCCTCAAGGAAACCCACAGATAGATATTATTTTGCCTATTTTACCACTGAAGAAACTGAAGATCACAAGAGTTTAAGCAACTTGTCAATTGTCACATCCCAGGAAGCATCAAAAGGAGAACTCAGCCTCAGGTCTTTCTGACGCAAAGTCCAGCACTCTTATCCACGCTGCATTGCTGTCCGTCTCCAACACAGAATTAGAAGGGATTGCAGTGGCCATTTGTTCTTGCCTAACGTATGAATATCTTCTTCAGATGAGTCATCAGGAAAGGTCTCTCTCCCATCCTGGTAGCTTCCTCTGCGCATGGTCCAGCTTCATAATTCCTTCACATACCCCAAATATATTTAATTCAGAATTGGACAAGATTCTATCAATGAATGTTCTCTTGATTAATGATTCTCAAGAAATCTGACCAAGGCAGAGCACAATTATTTCCTTTGTTTGGATACCATGCCTCTATTAATGAATCTTAAAATCACATGAAGGGGCAGCTAGGTGGCGCAGTGGATAGAGCACCGGCCCTGGAGTCAGGAGTACCTGAGTTCAAATCCGACCTCAGACACTTAACACTTACTAGCTGTGTGACCCTGGGCAAGTCACTTAACCCCAATTGCCTCACTAAAAATAAAAAATCACATGAAGCTGGATTTGGAAGCCAAATCATACTACTGAACACCACTGAACTTGTAATTCATTATAACCTCCCTATCCTTTTCATATAAATTGTTGCCCAACCATCTTCCCTGGCTTGTACTTACAGAGCTGATTTTCTGGTTAAATTCAAGAGTAGGCCTTTCCTTATTGAATTTCATCTTGTTAGCTTTAGCCTACCTTTCTAGTCTGCTGATGTTTTTGGAGTCCAATTCTGTCATTCAAGCTATTAGCTGTTATCCTAGCTTCATGTCATAGAGAAATGTGATAACCGCATGTTCTATGTTTTAATTCAAATCATTAATAATAACGTTGAACAGTTCAAGGACACAGAGGCAGCATGTCATAGTGAATAGAACTCTTGACCTGGAATCAGTAAGGCCTCAGACACATGCCAACTATATGACTCTGGACAAATCATATGATATTTCACGGCCTTAGTTTACTCATCTCTAATGGCTTGCATTCAATTATCTCTAAGGCCCTCTCAGCTCAAAATTTATGAGAAGAGAGCAGTTTGGTGGGCCCAGAGTCTCCTTAGAGGCAAGATGGTATAACAGAGAAAGCTGAATTAAGAGGCAGGAGAAATGGGTTTAAGTCCTGACTCTGATACTTAATAGGTATATGACCCTTGGCAAATCACTTAACCTCTGTAGTTAGTTTAAACTAACTTAACCTAGTTTCCCTCATCTGTAAAATGAGGACAATAATATGATCATACCTATTTAACATGGTTCTTGCAAGGAAGGCATATTTAAATTTAAAGTACAAGAAAATTTATTATTATTATTATTATTATTATTATTATTATTGGCTCAGAATGGAACAGGGGAACAGGATGAAGCTTCTGGACATGGCTTGAAGATGAAGAATGTAGACATTGTTTTTTGGGGGTTTTTCGTGGGGTTTTTTTGGTGAGGTAATTGGGGTTAAATGACTTGCCCAGGGTCACACAGCTAGTAAGTGTTAAGTGTTTGTGGCCAAATTTGAACTCAGGTCCTCCTGACTCCAGGGCCAGTGCTCTATCCACTATGCCACCTAGCTGCCCCAGAATGTAGACATTGGGAAAGCAGTGGCAACCCACAGGTACCCAAGTTCCTGGGATTATCTGGGCACACAAACCAGCTCCTCATCACGATATTAGGTCCTTCTTTAAGAAAGAGATCCTCTTATTAAAACCAATGTGCTAACTTTAAATCTCATAATCTCCACAGATCCTTTGTGGATAATTTAAATTGACGGTGTGGGAAGCTAGGTGGCACAGTGGATAGAGCACCGGCCCCTGGAGTCAGGAGAACCTGAGTTCAAATCTGGCCTCAGACACTTGAAACTTACTAGCTGTGTGACCCTGGGCAATTCACTTAACCCCATTGCCTCAGCAAAAAAAAAAAAGAAAGAAAGAAATTGAGGGTATGAGGGTGGAGAGAGGAGGTGCCTTGGAGGTGCCACAGTTATGTGGCAGGCCTGGGTTGGGACAAGATAAAGTGAATGCTTACCAGTCAGAGCCCAGAGTCCCTAGGTCAGTTTGGAGATGGAGACTAGAGCACAGTGGCATTGAATGGTAATGGCTGGTAAGTATTTTATTGATGATGTGTTATAATCCTACACTTAGACACTATGCACATTTCCTTTACCCTTTGGGTGATCCTCCACTTTAATTCTTCAGAGACCGTAGGGCATTATTCTTTGATTTCATGTCACATAACATCACAAGAATATTGATGTTTAAAAATGAACCTCTTTTTTAGGAAAATGCTTGGTTTAAAATTAGCTTAAAACAGAGAATGTTAAGATGGGAAAAGACTTTAGCTTATGGAACAGACTCTCAGACCTGAAAGGGAGGCCTATATGTTCACAAATTTTAGGTAACAGGTGGTATAGTCTAGCTCCCTCATTTTATAGAGCCTAGAAAGGAGAAATGAAAGCAAGTTATTAATAGAGATAGAAATAGGGGGCAGCTAGGTGGCGCAGTGGATAGAGCACCGGCCCTGGAGTCAGGAGTACCTGAGTTCAGGTCCGGCCTCAGACACTTAACACTTACTAGCTGTGTGACTCTGGGCAAGTCACTTAACCCCAATTTCCTCACTAAAAAAAAAAAAAAATAGAGATAGAAATAGATCTTAGGTGTCCCAGTGCCCTATTCTGTTTGGTTTGCACGATACCACAGTAGGCCTCATACTTGGAGGTTGCTCCTTTGTGTCAGAAATCCATGGGCTTTTAGGTGTCAGTGAGTGACTTCTAAATAACCCTGACCTTGGATTACTAAATTTCTCAGATATGAAAGTAGCCAATGCAGTCAAGCTGACTAGGGAAAGCAGAGGCAATTTAAAACTACCAATAATCTAAGAAATGCATTGGAACCCTTGATTTACCCTCTCTGCCTTCAAATAGAAACAGGTTAAAAGAGGTAAACATGATCAATCTCTGATCTTAAGCCAATCATATCTCCTCAGTTGTTTTCAGTCATATCCTACTCTTTATGACCCCATTTGGGGTTTTCTTGGCAAAGATAGTAGACTGGTTTGCCATTTCCTTCTCAAGCTCATTTAACAGTAGAGGAAACTAAATCAAACAGGGTGAAGTGACTTGCCTAGGGTCCCATAGCTAGTAAGTGTATGAGGCCAGGTTTGAACTCACAAAGATGAGTCTCCCTGACTCCAGGACTGTTGTGCCACCTAAATGCCCTTCCTCCCTGTGCCTCAATGTTTTAATGTGTAAATATGGGTAATAATACAGATATATGTACATACAAACACATGTGTATTTCCTTTTAAGGTTGCCATAAGACTTGAATGAGACAAGTGATGTGCTTTGTAAATTGTGCAGTTCCATATAAAATGAAAAGTTTATTATTGGTATTTAGCTAATGTTATTATTTTCAATTGGTATTATGCTTTTGATTTACATATTATGGTTGATATTGCTATTCCTATTCTAGAGTGAAAATATACTAATAGGGAAAAAAGAGGGAGTTGGAAAGTCCAAAATGTCTATCCCTTATTGAGTATATCCATTTTTTTCCCTCTCAATAAGTAATCATCTCGGGGCAGCTAGGTGGCGCAGTGGATAGAGCACCGGCCCTGGAGTCAGGAGTACCTGAGTTCAAATCTGGCCTCAGACACTTAACACACACTTACTAGCTGTGTGACCCTGGGCAAGTCACTTAACCCCAATTGCCTCACTAAAAAAAAAAAATAAAAAAAGTAATCATCTCAGCATATTTAACCAAACAGGCTCTTTTTGTGGTTACAAAAGGACATTTCTTTTCTACATTCTCCTATTTCTTGCTGGAACTGAATTGCATGGTGCTAAAGGACTTTAAACAGAATTTTAACCACCCACTGAGAGTCCTCGGTTTACAAATTTTCCTAGCACAAAGCAGGGCTGTCTGTTGTCTCCCCAGCATCAGATGTTTGGCTGGTTTCTGTGCTTAAAATAACAGATGGGTTCAATTTGTATGTGCAACGAGAACATGAGAGAAAAACTTTGTGTATGTGTGTGTGTGAGTGTCTCTTTCTGTGGATCTGTATATGTGCATGCATGCACGGTTATTTGTCTTTGTGTATGTGTGTATGATATGCAATTCTTGGCTTGCATATGTGCATCTTTTGGTACATGTGTATTTCCTTCCAGTCTGCTTCTATGCATAAAAAATGAACTCAAAGATATAGCAGAGCAGAGAGGAATCTCTGCTGATAACCTAAGAGAAAGGATACCACTACAGTATTTGAGGGCCACAGTTACCAAAACAGAAGTGTTCACAACCTGCAGAGCATAATCATTCACCTACGTTTTATGATGCCCAGAATTCAGATATTTTCTTTTCTCTGAAATGGAAATATGTGCTTTTTGTGTATGCAACTAAACAAATAATTCTCTAAGGCTAAACAGCTGTCATTTTTCTTCTACAAGACCTCCATGTCAAAGTTTCATATAAATGTGAGCACCCCCCCCCTTTTACCCATATCTCCCTGCAGAATCCTACACCGTCCGAACTGGATGCATCCTTTAAGAATGTTGATTCTTAACCTGGGGTTCAGAGACTCCCATGTCAAGGGATCCACAAAGTTGGAAGGGAAAAAATAGTTACATTTTTACTTTCACTGACTAAAGAAAATTTAACATTTCTTTCAATTATGAATGTAGGCAATACAATATTATTCTGAGAATGATGATAATTATGGCTAGCATTTATATAGTGATTACTATGTGTAAGGCCCCCTCCTGGTTCACTGTCTTGTCCTAGCAGAGAGACTTGAGTAGCTTAATGAGACTATAAGCTATGGTATGCAGTTACCCTAGATGGGTGGACCAGAGTGGAGAATTCTTACAAAAGGTGATGAATTGGAGAAGGAAATAGCAAACCACTCCACTGTTCTTGCCAAGAAAGCCTGAAGGATAGTACTTTGCGAGATAGAGTAGGACAGAAGGTCCTGTCATACTATGGTCTGTGTGGTCACAAAGAATTGGACATAACTGAATGACTCAACAATAACAAGTGTGCTAGGTACTGAGCTAAGTACTGTATACATTTTACCCCATTTGATCGTCACAAGTCTCCTAGGAGGTAATTGCTATTATTATCTCCATTTTATATTTGAAAGAACTGAAGCAAATAGAAGTTAAGTGACTTGCTTATTGACACATGGCTACTAACTATTTGAGCCTGGATTTGAACTCAGGTCTTCCTCACTCTAGGCCCATTGCACTGTCTAGCCATCTAATAAGGGTCTATAGACTTCATCAGATGCTAAAGGGATTCAAGAAAAGTTAAGAACCCCTGGGTTAGACCTGAGAGCATGCAAGATAAAATGCTTTTTTCCTTAATAGTATTTTCCCACAATTATATCTAAAGATAATTTTCAACATTGATTTTTGTAAGATTTTGAGTTCTAAATTTTTTCCCTTCCTCCCTTCCCCATCCCCAAGACTGCAAGCAATCTGATATAGATTATACAGCACAATCATGTTAAACATATTTCCATATTAGTCATATTGTGAAAGAGGAATCAGAACAAAAGGGAAAAAACAAACAAAAGAAATAAAACAACAAATGAAATGAAAATAGTATGCCGTGATCTGCATTCAGACTCCGTAGTTCTTTTTCTGGATGTAGAGAGCATTTTTCATCATGAATGTTTTGTAATTGTCTTGGATCATTGTATTGCTGAGAAGAGCCAAGTCTCACTATTGATTGTCGCACATTGTTGCTGTTACTGGGTAGTGTATGGAACATATAATGTTATAGCTGGAAAGGACTAAGGCCTAACAATAACTCTGTGACCTTAGGTTTTCTGGGCCACAGTTTCCTCATCTGTTATATGAGAGGGTTAAGCTAGATGACCTCCACGCTCCCTTCCAGCTCTAAGTCTGTGAGTCCTTCAGTCTTTTGCAAGGCAAACAAGGTTAGAGCTGTGTGCCTTTGAATCCATAGGGCAAAAAAGGACCTGGGAAAACAGCACATAATTTTGTAGATCTGTAAGGGAACTTAGATATTATTTAATAAAACCCCCTCATTTTTTCTAATCTTAATTGTATTTTCTTATTTTCCAGTTACATGCAAAGTTAGTTTTCAACATTTGTTTTTTTAATCATAAAAGTAGTATTTTCTAGTTACATGTAGAGATAGTTTTCAATATTTGTTTTTATAAGCTTTCTAGTTCCAAATTTTTCTCCCTCCTTCCCTTCCCTCCCCCTTCCCCAAGACATAAAACAATCTGATATAGGTTATATATGTACAATCATATCAAACATATTTCTGCATAAGTCATCTTGTGAAAGAAGAATCAGAACCAAAAGGAAAAACCTCAAAAAAGAAAACAAAAAACAAAAAAAACTAGAAACAGTATGATTCAATCTGCATCCAGATTCCACAGTTCTTTTTTTCTGGATGTGGAGAGCATTTTCTAGTATGATTCTTTTGGAATTGTCTTTGATCATTGCATTGCTGAGAAGAGCCAAGTTTATCACAGTTGATCATCACACAATGTTGTTGTTACTGTGTACAATGTTCTCCTGGTTCTGCTCCCCTCACTCAGAATCAGTCCACTTAAGTCTTTCCAGGTTTTTCTGAAATCCACCTGCTCATCATTTCTTAGAGCACAATATTATTCCATTACATTCATCTACCACACCTTGTTCAACCATTCCCCAATTGATGGGCATCCCCTCAATGTCCAATTCTCTTCCACCACAAAGAAAGCTGATATAAATATTTTTACATGTGGGTCCTTTTCCCCCTCATTTTATAGCTACAGCAACTAAAGAGAGGGAAGGAATTCTGCAAAGTCATGGAGTAAATTTCTATGACCCTGGTCCCTAAAGAGGGTGTGGCCAGTAGGGACTTTACCACACACTAGCTCTCAGTGTTTGAGGGTTTATAATATCATAGACATAGAACTGGAAGGGACCTTAGAGATTAATTACCCATTGGCTTGCATTTCATACATGAAGAAACTGAGTTCCACAATGGTTGTAACTCACCCAAGGTTACATGCGTTATAAGTGACAGAGCTGGGATTTAAATTCACAGCCTTTGACTCCAACTTCAGGGATCATTCCACCATTCCATACTGCCTCTAATATCATGATATCACAGAATCCATAGCTTCTAAGCCCAACTCAAGAGTCACCTGCTACAGGAATCCTTTCATGATCTACACCCCCACTAGATGCTGATGCCTTCTTCCTGGAAATTCCTGTGTGTGTGTGTGCATGTGTGTTTAATTTAATTTTCTTCTATGTTTCCCCCCAACAGAATATGAGCTCTGAGATGTGGGGAACTATTTCACTTCGTCTATGCATCCTCCTCGCCTAACATAGGGTCTGGGACATAATAGGTACTTAATAAATGCTTGTTGAATGGAAATGCAGTCCAGATCAGAGAGCTGGGATTTAGGTCCCTCTACTCCTAAAAATCTCTTGATCATTTCTGAATGTAATACCCCATCTATGTAGGCCTGTCTATCTCCTAAAGGTCAGCTCTGGAATACCAAGTGCAGCCTTAAGTAAATGTAAGAAGTCAGCATTCTGATTGGCTGAGAGAAGTCTGAATGGAATGCTGCTCACCAAGGCTGCCCTCTGTGGGCAGCCAATCCAGCCAGGCAAGGTATTATATTCCAATTTATTTTCCCATATTTTGCCATGCATTCCATGTGTATACCTCTCTAGTCTTAACGGCCAGATATAGTTTGTATTTCCTCATCAGTCCCATTTAAGATTTAATTTTTTTTTTGTGGGACAGTGGGGGTTAAGTGACTTGCCCAGGGTCACACAGCTAGTAAATGTCAAGTATCTGAGGCTGGATTTGAACTCAGGTCCTCTGGAATCCAGGGCCAGTGCTTTATCCACTGCACCACATAGCTGTCCCCAAGATTTTAAAGATTCTGATTTTACTCCCTGTCAAGCTCTCTCTTTCTAGACTCAAGATTCATTGCTGGGCTTCACTATCATAACCATGGACTTAGGATATGGTGAGCAACACCACTGTCACTTTAATTTCTTACAGTTTGTAATCAGTGTTTTTCAAATGTGATGAACAAGAAGGAGATTTTTAAAGACTCAGATTCTTTTGGCACCTTTCTCTTTAGAATCTTAAAAGTTGGAAGGAATATAACAATCCTTCTAATCTGAGCAGGAATCCATTCTTCCTTATCTCTGAAAAGTAGACATTTAGCCACTGCTTGAAGTTCTCCAAGAATGGGGAATAAACTACCTACTGGAATAAACAATTCAATGGCTGGAACACTTTGTTGTCAAAACGCTCCTCATGTTGAACTAAAGTCAGCCTTCTCAGTAGCATCCACTGGCTAACCTTGGTTCTGCATTCTGGAAGCATACACAGTAAGTCTGATACTTCTTTCATATGACAATCTTTCAAATTATTTGAATAGAGTTGTCATACCCCACTTATGTTTTCTCTCCTTGCAAATGTCATGTGAAATTCAAATATCATTACCCCTATTTTACAGATAATGAAACTGAGGTTCAGTGAGGTAAAGAGATTTGTGCAAGGTCACCCAGCAAATAAGAGGCAGAAGTGGGACCCAGACCCAGTTTGCCTTAGAAGACAGGTTGTGTGCAAAATGATAGAAGATGATCATCTTGGGAATGAAGCATTCTGTCCTTGAAAGGCACAATACCTGGACATCTTAGTTCTGTTTTCCTTAACGAGTTTTTCCTCATTCAAATTAAAAACTCATTTTAGTCTTATTTAAAATGTGCCTTGAGTCATTTTCTTGTATTTAAATCTTAATTCGTCTTCATCAAATGTGTGTGTGTTTTATCACTCAGTCTTTAGAATGAAAATGAATAAAATTAAATACACCAAACAGGAAATTGAGTTTTAATATTAAGCTTTTCGTTGGGACATTACAGCTTCCTAATTCATTGAATATTTAATTCTTAAGTTGCTTAGAGAGACTCCAGTCATTCCTTGTAACCCATTTGCCAGCTCAGAGACCATTTTAAATCCTAGTTATTGCACTAGAGATGAGGATTATAGTTTTATGATGTTAATGAGGTAGCTGAACATGGATTCTGCATTTAAATCACGTGGCTGTTGATTAAACATGCTTCCCCTATCAGAGAGGTACAGTATTCCTTGGATTATCATAACACCTTCTTAACTGTTCTCACTATCTCTGGTCTCCTTCCATTTCAATACATCTTACATGTACTACTAGATTCATGATCATGTCTTTTCCCTAGCCAGAAATCTCCAATGACTCTCCTATGCCTACCAAATGAGGTCCATAGTATTTAGCCTAGTATTCAAAGCCCTGTAGGTTTTGAGCACAAATTACATTTCTCCTTTCTCTATGAGTTATTCTATTGCATTAGTCAAACTGTACATTTCACCATCCTCTGATTATATCTCTTGATTTCTACTCTCTGTGCCTTTGCTTATGCCATTCTCTGCACCTGAATGCCTTCTCCTCCCTTATTTATAGTCATCTTACAAGGCCCAGCTCATTTGCCATTTTCTCCATGAAGATGATACACTGAGACAGAAATGATCTTTCCTTTTTCTGAATTCTAACCACATCTTTTTTTCCTATTTCTCTTTCACATTTGTATTCTAACTTGTTATTATATTGCTTTTTGTCTACCTGTTTTACCTCACCCACTTTCTTATAAGATCCTTGAGGGCAGGGCCTTTCTTTCATCTATCTTCACCTCTTCCCCAGTGACTTACACAGGACCTTGAACATAAAAGGTGTATAATAAATGTTTGTAGAGTAAATAAATGGGTGGGTGAAGGTCAGTATGTAATCTTAGACTGAACATTCCCAGATGTAACTCTATGAGACTATTTGATGTGTTGAACATGCTGCTTGTATATTTGATATTTCCCCAGCTATCCTGAAAAAGGACCTGAAATCCCTACATTAGCATAGTTCCTTAAGGATTCTGTCTTTTAATTGGGTTAAGGCATTATGTTACCCCAGAGGAGGAACACATTAGCAAACTAGCTCATTAGTAGAAATTCATTGGTCTGATTAACTCATTATCAGCCACTGCTGTGATAAGACAGGCAGATCCTGAAGTATATAATAGAGGTATGTTTGAAAGTTTCACAGACTCATGGAGCCAGGGCATGTCATACTTTGAGATTCCAGAGAATATTGTGAAGGTAATCAGGTTTGGGGATGGGGTTGGGTATAGGTTGGAGATAATCATGGATTAGGGAAAGTAGAGATGTCTAGAAAACTTTGTCTGTTTCCTACAGGAGACCATGTAGTATGATTGAAAGGTCTTTTTTCTAACACTTGCTAGCTGTATAAGTTGGAGTAAGCTATTTCACTGATCTGAATCTTAGTTACATTCTCTTATTAAAATTATTATAATCATAGTGACATAGGGAACATGAACTAGAAGAATATTCTCTAGGACTTCATTTCAAATCATTCTTAGGGAACAGAGTACATCTCAAATTAAGAGAAATTCCCAGGGATTCAGTTCCCAGGAGACAGATTGTTTTGCCACAGAATCATAGCATCATCAGCTAAGAATTCTGGGTGGTGGACAGTTTTCTGGGCATAGGTAGGATTTAAAAGCAGATCATCTGGAACATAATTATCAGTAGAGACAGAGGGAAACATGGTGATACCATAGTGTACCCCTCCCCCACAAATAACAACAAGTCCAAACATAATACTGATGGCCACAGAACTAAAACAAAAGGTTCCACAGATTTCCAGTCTGCCCAAATAGATCTCTACAGATCTTGATAAAGTAGATAGTACTAATTTCTAAGCTTTTTCTTTTCTTACCACTGAACTTATGAATTCTCCCCTAATATTCTGAGAGAATTAATAAGGATCAAGGAGAAAAAATAGATAATAGTGCCTCAAGACCCTCTAAGATGTTACACCTATTTGCATGTGGTGAATTGAGAATAGCTCTATATTTCATTATTTTTCCTTATTTATTTTGTTGCTATGTCTTAATTAAATACTTTGGTTTTTTTGATATTTTCATTTTGCCTGATATATAGTAGGATATAGACTGGTATAGAGATTCAAACCATAATTTATATACATAATATTGCCCAAACTACTTCACACCAAATTTGGGGTATCAGTGGGATTACAAAGCAAAGATGAATGTAAACCATGCTTACATTGCCCACCTTACAGGGAAGTTGTGAGGAAAGGGCTTTATAAATAGTATGTGAACATAGAAATGCTGGATATTATTTTCATTGTATACCTTGGGCAATTGGATTTATTGAATAGAATTAATCAGTTTTTGCCAGCTAATACCTGTAACTGTTATAGAGCACTAACTACACCTTTTAAAAATTCTTAACTACAATTATCCATTTATTCCTTTTATATTCAATGTACCTATCACATACATACTGTTAGGCACTAGAGTAGATACAAAGTTTTGATATTAAACAGTCCTTTGCATTGCTAAATTCAAAGTCTATAAAGAGAGTATCTCATATAGACACAGAAACACATTCACATATACACATGTGAGTATGTATGCATTTGATAATTTTGAAGAATAATGGTGTTTTAGCCCTTTGGAAAGAAAGAATGAGAACTCACATGAAAGCTAGACTCAATCAGTCAATACCCTTTATTTTACATGATGGGACAGTATGAGTTTTGCTATGATGACAGGAATTCAGGTTGAGGTCTCCAATTTTTAACCATTCCCTTTTTTCTTCCATTTTTGAAGTTATTTCAAGCAGTTTGCATATACTAGTTATGGGTATCAAGTGAGGTATGACATTATTGGACTTGGAAAAGCAAATAGAAAGGGGTTTGAATATTTATACCAGCATCAAAAAAGAATCAACAGGAGGTACCATATAGGAGGCACACTGTACCATGAGTCTGAGAAAGTAATTTAGAGTTTCTAACTTAGTTATTAGTAAATAATCTTCCATTTAAATTGGTCAGTCTGGACCAATATGCTACTTATATGTTATTTTTGTGTGTCATATATGGAGACTTTTGAGCGTTGATAATGAAAGAACTAAAAATGTGTTGACTAGTCCTGAGGTATGTTGGCCCAGGTGATCTCATTCAAAAAGAGTGATGACACTTCATCAAAAAAATTAGTAAAGAATGATTAGGAAGCAGTGATGGGGCAAAGTTTCAGTGAACAACTGCTATGGAGAGCAATAGGAGGAGCAGAGTTTCAACAGATGGCAGCTAGGGAGATGAAGTACAGTTGCAGTTGAAATAGAGTGGCAAGCTTCCAAGTCATGACAGGATCAGATGTTGGGGGTGGAGCAAAGGAATTCTTGGATCTCTCTCAGGAGTTGAGGGAGATGATGGATCGGATCATAGAATCAGTGAGGTTGTGTTGGTTTTCAGGAGACAGAGCAATGAGGTGTCAGGCTAAATTAATCTTCTAGTCCTGACAGAAGACTGATAGTATTGAAGCCCAATACTCCTTTACCCTTCTGGTATGCATCTTTACCCTTCTGCATGCATCTTTGGGAGATTGTTCCATTCACTTTGAGGTTTCCATTGGTTAATAAGACCATAGTAATGGTATTATTTACCTTAAGAGTGAATCTTGGGGCAGCTAGATGGTGCAGTGGATAGAACACTGACCCTGGATTCAGGAGGACCTGAGTTCAAATCTGGCCTCAGATACTTAACAATTACTAGCTGTGTGACCCTGGGCAAGTCACTTAACCCCAATTGCCTCACACACAAAATAAAAATAAAAAAGAGTGCATCTAGTCTTTGTTGACTTATAAACCAGTCATGAACTATGAACTAAAAAGCAAAGTATTTACTTGGGATAGGATAGCAAAGTTACGAAGAAGAGGAAGTCAAGCAATATAATCACAGCACTCTTACATAAAGATGAATACAATTGCCTATTGATTCAAATGTTGGTAGAAACATGCTTATGCCTTTCTTCCTGAGAAAATACCTGAAAAACATATATTCCAAGGTAAGGATGAACTTAGGCTTTAGTTTAGTCATTGTGGGAAGACTAGTACATTCCTATTGCCTGAATTTGCAATGATCTCATCCAGAAACAGCAAGTGGATACTGCATTGAATAGAGCACTGGACATCAAATATAAGATTTTAGTTCAATGTAGTCTCATACACTTACTAGCTGTGTGAACTCTAGGTAAGTCAATGTTGCTTCATTTTCCTCAACTGAAAAAGGGGATAATAATAGCACCTATATCCCAGGGTTATTATGAGGACAAAATGAGATTTTTTAAAGTGCTCTGAAAACTTTAAAACACTAAATAAATTATTTCTGTTGTTATTATCCTTAATTATTTTTGTTGCTGCTCATCTGCCTCTCCATCAACATCTACTTCTCTTAAGACTTGGTTAAGAAAATCAATTCTCTGTTTTCATTAGCTGCTATCTGCTGACTTAGCTTTGCCACTGCTGCTGCTGCAGATGAGATTGATGATAACTGATTGATTGATATCATGTAAGGCAAAGATCCATTCTCAGCTACTTCCCAACTCTGTTGCTTCAGTATAGGGTCATTCCTCTTTTATAGTAAGATGGCCTCAGTCAAGATGACTTGTGCCTTGTCACAATATTTTAAGCTTTGTATTTGGTGAATCTCCCAGCCTAACCTGGCTATGGCACAAAAGATCTGGTCAGGTAGCTCTATGGCCTCCAGATTCACTCTTCTGGGAAAATGGTCCCCAGCCCTTGTTCCTAATGAGTTAAGGTAGTTGACTTCTCTTCATTTCTCATAGTACAAGTAATGTGCTTCCCACACAGTCAGCATTGCTGTATGAATTTTCTTTTTTCCATAACCCCAAATTGTTATTATTTATTTTATATTTACTGATGGCATGAATTCATAGAGAACTGGTCCCAACAACTTGGTTCTCACAAAGTGTGCTTCTCTAGGTGGAGTAAAATGATATTTTATTTGAATCCAGCTTTCTTTTTCTTTTGATCATTTTCCTCTGTGCTCTTCAGGCAGTTCTCTTTGCTCATAGAGTGCTTAATATGCTCAATATACACACTAATTCTCTTCACTAGAATCTTACCCTTAACCTATTTGTTTACAATAATGCCTACAGGATGATGAGTAATGTTTTAGATGTTTCTAGTCTTGCCATGATAACACTTATGGGGTGTCCCTCCCAGAACTATACTCGTACCTTTGATCTCTACTAAATCACCCTTCTTGCAGATTTGTAAATATGTAGCCAAAGGCTCAACTTTATAACTCATCTCTCTCCTTTTCCCTTTTGCATGAGTCATTTTGGTAAGTCTGTAGACATATTGACATAAACTGCTTCTCCTTCTCCCTCACCCAAATCCTATTACATATATGCCATATTTTAAGTGCATCTGGTAAAAAGTAAAAATCTTCATCAACAACAACCCTGTTTAACCCTTTACACAGTTGAATTCATTTACAAAATATATATTTATAGGAGTATACTGCCTTCCCTAGAGTGGGAAAAGGATGGCTTGGATCTTTGGATACTTCTAGAATTTGAAGCATTTTTGCTTATCTCCTCAGGCAAAAAGATATCACATGATTTGGTACTGGAATAGGACTAAATGTAGATATCTTGAAAAAGGAAAGGAAAACACACACAGAAGAAGGAGATGGCTGGACTTTCTTTCAGATACACAAAGCAGCATTATGATCATATCTACAGTGGTGGTGAAATTAGTGATTGTCACTATGACAGATCCACACTTTGGGGATCTTTATTCCAACTCATACACACACACACACACACACACACACACAGATGGTTGAATGGCCCATGCAAAGTGAACTCTAACTCCTGAGTTCTTCTTCCAATACCATTGACTCAAATCTCTTTTCTGGTGTGTTTTGTTCCATATCACATACAAGTGATAAGGGCTCTTGTATCATTTAAACAAGTAGCATCATTTCACTTTAACAAAGACAGCTTACTGTGAAGCTTTTATAAGAACAGAAGTTAAATAATGACAGAAATAAAAAGATTAAATTGATCAATAGAAAGGGAGATAGATGATAGAAATGCAGATAAATTTTAAAATGCATACTATATGAAAGACACCATGTTAAACACTATGAACACTAATATGAGCAAAAAAACCCAAAAAACAAAACAACAACAGTCTGTCCCTGCTCTCAGAAAGCTTACATTCTAAGGGTAGATAACACACACAAGGGAACTGGAAAGTGAAAGAGGAAGCAGGGGAGGGAAGATCATTGTGAAGTGGCAATGAGGAATAGTCCTGAAAGTCATGAGTAGAACTGAGAGGTGAGCACCCATGGATTAGACCAAAACTTCTTAAACTGTGGGTCACAACCCTCTATGAGGTCATTTAACTGAATGTGGGGGTCACAGAAAGTTTGACAACAATAAAAGGTGATGTATACATATTTTATATGCCTATATACCCAGGGTCATGTAAAAATTTCTCAGGAGAAAAAAATGTTAAGAAAAGAGGGGGCAGCTAGGTGGTATAGTGGATAAAGCACTGGGCCTGGATTCAGAAGGAACTGAGTTCAAATCCAGCCTCAGACACTTGAAACTTAATAGCTGTGTGACCCTGGGCAAGTTTTTTAACCCTCATTGTCCTGCAAAAAAAAAAAAAAGAAAAGAAAAGAAAAAAAAAGAAAAAAGGGGCATGTAGGTAGTGCAGTAGATAAAGCACCAGCCCTGGATTCAGAAAGGCCTGAGTTCAAATCCAGCCTCAAACACTTGACACTCACAAACTGTGTGACCCTGAGCAAGTCACTTAACCCTCATTGCCTCACCAAAAAAAAAAAAAAAAGTTTAAAAAATGTTAAAAAATTTCTCAGGAGAAAAGTGGTCACAAGTGAAAAAAGTTTAAGAAGCCCTAGCTTAGACCCTTCTCAAAAGAATGGTGTTAGGAAGACACTCACCAATCAGAGGATGAGATGCAGAGTGAAGACATTTCAGAGCAAGAAGGCTATTGCTCCTGAGCAAGCATCAGCCCTCTCCCCCAATACCCAGGTATATGTTCTCCATATACAGCCTCAGTCTCTAGGTAGAGTGGGCCCAAGCTTAAACCAATTTCTGTAATGTATTCATTCAATCAAGTTCACTTCCAAAACATGTCAAAACCATTGCCTGAGCCCATGTTTTAGCTACCACTGGGATGCCTCAAGCAAATCATCCTTTGGGAACTCAGTAGATGACTTACCCATATTTACTCATCTGCAAATCTTGGGTGGTTCAGCTCCCTGTCTTCTGAACATAGATGTTTTTAATACTTTATTTAAAAACAAGAAGTACACACATAACAGAGACAAAAAATCAGGGACATTCACTCATGAGCCACATAACGGTAATGTCAGGGGGAGAGATAAAGGCCTGATGATGCTCTCCTCATGGAGGGCTTACAACACTTCTTGCTTCCCCATTCAAACACACTCAGGTAGGAATGGGTGCCTGTGCATCTTCTTTTTCTGGAAATAAATATTTTCCTCCATTTGCTTTTCTAACCACCAATCCCTATCCCAATCCCATTACAGTAAACATGTAGCTTGAGACCTCTTAAAGTTCTCATCAGCCTCAATAAGGCATTTGAAATATCTCAAAGGCAAGGACAAAAGTTAATGGCTTCTAATGTCCTACCTACCACCATGGCAAAAATCCATGTCTCCCTTATATACAAATGATGAAACTAAGGTACAGAGAGAGGAAGTGACTTATCTAAGGTCACATAGCAAGTTACAAGCCAAGTGATGACTAGAATGTAAGTTTTCTGATGCTTAGTTCAAGGCTCATTACCAAGCCAGTGTATTGTTCTCCTTACATTTCAATATAACCAAGGTGATAGTCTCAAATCTAAAAATCACACCAAATTTGAAGACCAGGTATAAATTATGAAGCCAAGGATATAAATTTCCCATATTCTCCATATAAACAGATGATAAGAAAAGGGCAGGGAGGTATACTAGAAAGACTACTGAACTGGCAAATAAAATGCTGAGCTTCTACTGTAGCAAGAGATTTGTCACTAAATTCCCATGTAACTTTAGACAAGTTATTTTTTTCTCAATGGGCTTCAATGTCCTTATCTATTAAATGGGGATTAAATGACCATTAAGGTCCCCTCCAGTGTGGTCATTTGATGTTCTACACTTTAAAGTTCCTACGATTATAGCTTATGATAACTTATAACAATATTACTTAATAAGCAATTATTAAGTTCTCTTTTGTGTTCAAGGCACCAATGCAGGCTACAAACCCCAAAACGGAACAGAGTGTAGAGAGAAACAACATATACAAGATAGGTAAAAATAAAAGAGATTGAAAACAAAAGCAAAGCAATTTCAAGGTGTCTACTTTGGGGATAGAAGGTAGGACACAAACAGCTGGGGGAGGTGACAGATCAGGAAAGTTTGGAATTTTTTTTAGTATGTTCCCTTCCAGGCTTTAATATTTTCTATATTCTTAGGGCCCTTCAAGCTCTGACATTCCATCTTCTACAGGCCTTCTCTATCTTTGGCTTCCTGTATTCTATATCCTAAGGGCCTTTCCTGATCTGACATTCTATGAAGTCAATGAAATCCCATGTAACAGGAGGCGAGGAATTGAAGAGAAGCCAGGCTTCCTTTCCTTTAGGTCTCTAGCTCCGAGTAAGTCTCTCTAGGGGCAGCACCCAGGCTAGGAGGATTGACTGCCCATGACAGGCCTCTCTTGTTTACTCCTGATTGCTCTGTCTTTAATGTAGCATACAGGGATTTTATGTGCCTCTATTTCATCAGCGTAACTTTTGTTACCATGGCAATCGGCTTCAATTTTCTTTCGTTCTGGAAATTGTGTTTTTATAGTCCCCTGCTCTCAAAGAGATAAGCTGCTGTATATTTATTTCACATGGACTCTGAAAGTTGCCCTCTCTCCAGATACAACCACCCTTTTCTCTGAGACTACATTACTGTTATTTGCGACTGCAATTTATTGTTGCTGATGTCATTTTGATTTCTGCTGGTGAGATCTGTCGCCAATAATATTTCCTTAGGCTTTTACCTATTTAGGCTATCCTGAGGCCAAAGCTATGCAAGGTTAGCAGATTAAATTTGAGGTGGGCTCCAGGGCCTGAGAGCAACATGGTTGATTTATAAATTCCCCAGAAAAGATCAGAATTCCCTGTTGATAAAACAAGGGCAGATTAGAACCATTCCTGACCATTCCAGCAGTTCCAACCTTGTCACAGAATCACAAAATCCTAGAGTTGGAAGAAGTATCAAGGGTCATCTAGTTCAGGACCCTGATAAATACAATAATTTCTATAGCATCTCTGACAAGTGATCACCCAACCTCAGCTTGAACACTCCCCTTTACAGACAACACACTACCTTTCAAGGCAGTCCATTTGATAGCTGGGCAACTCTAACTGTATTTACTATGCTTGAAATCTAGGTTCCGGAACTTTAATCAGGACTCTGAAAGTCGCCCTCTCTCCAGATACAACCACCCTTTTCTCTGAGACTACATTCCTGTTATTTGCAACTGCAATTTATTGTTGCTGATGTCATTTTGATTTCTGCTGGTGAGATCTGCCACCAATAAGATTTCCTTAGGCTTTTACCTATTTAGGCTATCCTGAGGCCAAAGCTATGCAAGGTTAGCAGATTAAATTTGAGGTGGGCTCCAGGGCCTGAGAGCAACAGTTTTGCCTTACCCCACTGTGGGAGGGGGTGGGGCAAGCAAAATATATCTACTTTTTCATCCTCAAGACAGTGCTTCAGATAATTTCTAGTTGAAACAATTCCCAAGAGGGGACTATCACTGCTCTTCTTCCTCACTAGACTTCTTCATTCACATAAAAGGTAGTAATCAAATAACATCTGAGTAGCTCTTGTTGTTGTTGTTTAATTGTTACAGCCATGTTCAACAACTTGTGCTCTATTTGGAATTTTCTTGGCAGATACTAGAATGATTTGCCATTTCCTTCTCCAGCTCATTTTTTTTTTTTTTTAGTGTGGCAATTGTGGTTAAGTGACTTGCCCAGGGTCACACAGCTAGTAAGTGTTAAGTGTCTGAGGCCAGATTTGAACTCAGGTACTCCTGACTCCAGGGTCAGTGCTCTATCTACTGCACCACCTAGCTGCCCCTCCTTCTCCAGCTCATTTTACAAAAGAGGAAATTGAGGCAAAACAGGGGTCAGTGACTTGTCCAGGGTAACACAGTTAATAAGTGTCTGAGGCCAAATTTGAATTCATTCAGATGAGTCTTCCTGACTCTAGGACTGGCACTCTATACGCCATGCCACCTAGCTGCCCCTGAGTAATGCTTACTTACAGAATTCTTGTCTACTTTTACAGATCTAAGAGAATGAACCATGACTTGTTTGTAGTTAAGAGGGACCTTGTGGTTGTGGTAAAAATAATGGAATTTGACATAGTCCAGGGGTCTGACTTGATTGATTTAGTAGTGTTTGAATTGGGTGTGAATAAGAAACTACTAAGTACCCACTTAGATTTCTAGCCACCTAGTTTAAACTTGGCCTGAAGAGTGTCCTCAGAGGCTGTGGACTGCGTCATCAACAGGGAACCAGTCTCAGCCACACTACTTGAAGGATCTCCCCTTTGGGGGAAGGAGAAAAAGGTAGAAAAGGGGACCCCAACAGGAAGTAGCAGACTTACACACTTTCTCTCTCTCTGGCCTTGGAGCGGACTAGAGCCTGGCTGTTGACTCTCATAGAAATTATAGACACCTGGTGGTGAGTTAAATCCAGCCCTTTGAATTAGCTGAGCTGGAAGCGAGTTTGGGGATTGTATAGTTTTTTGTTAGAGCCAAGGAGATTATCCATTTTCCTTTTTCCCTATTCCCTTGTCCTTGACTTTATTAATTTCACCTTTGCTGTGTGTTTTATTCACATTAAATAAAACCTGATTTGTTTGTGGAAAAGAGGCTGTTAAACTACTTTTTTATTGGCCTGGGAGAAATAACTAAAAAGGGCAGTTGGGAGGGGAGGAAGCTTTGGACCTAGAGGTCCCTCATTATTTTCTGAACCCTAATATTATAGCAAGGCACCCAATTAGCTCTTCCCATATTAAATTTGGCCCCAACATGGTTTAGTCTATGGGATGTTAGAAGCATCATTTCAAGCTATTTAACTGAATACCCGAAAATGCAGTAAAGCTCCCTTATCCTGCACACCTATACAAGTCCAGATTCGGGTATCTCCATGGTCACCTCGCTAGCTAGTCAGTCAGTCAGTCAACAAGCATTTATTAGAAGTTTACTATGTATGAGGCACTTAGCAAATCATTCAAGAAAGAAAGAATGACAAAACCTGTCCCTGACCTCAAAGAGCTCACATTTTAATGGGAAAGATGTAAATAACCATGTATACACATGCAAGATATATACATGTATAGATAAGACTATATATTATCTATTATTTTTGTCATTTTTCAGTCTTGTCTAACTCTTTGTGACCCTATTTTGGATTTTCTTGGCAAAAATACTTGATTGGTTTGCCATTTCCATCTCCAGCTCATTTTACATGTGAGGAAACAGTGACTTACCCAGGGTCACACAGTTAGTAAGGGTCTGAGGCTGAATTTGAACTCAGGAAAATGAGTCTCACCATCCAAATGTAAAGATGGTCCTCAGCCCTTGCTCCTAGTGAGTTAAGCTAGCTGACTTCCCTTCCTTGCTCATAGTACAAGTAATATACTTCCTTTTTTTTTTTTTGTGAGGCAATTGGGGTTAAGTGACTTGCCCAGGATCACACAGCTAGTAAGTGTTAAGTGTCTGAGGCCAGATTTGAACTCAGGTACTCCTGACTCCAGGGCCGGTGCTCTATCTACTGTGCCACATAGCAGCCCCCCAGTAATATACTTCCCACACAGTCAACATTGTCCTCTGAATTTTCTTTTTCCATAACCCCAAAACTTTGTTATTTATTTTACAGTTACTGATGGCATGAATTCATAGAGGACTGGTTTCAACAGCCTGGTTCTCACAAAGTGTGCTTCTCTGTATGGGGTAAAATGATATTTCATTTGAATCCAGCTTTCTTTTTTCTTTTGATCATTTTCCTCCATGCTCTATAGACATATATACACATGTATATATGTGTATGTGTGTTGTATGTATATATGGAGAAACTAGATAGTATAGTGGATAGAGTACCAAACCTCAAGTCAGGAAGACTCATCTTCCTGAATTCAAATCTGCCCTCAGATACTTACTAGCTATGTGACCCTAGGCAAGTCACTTTACCCTGTTTGCCTCAGTTTTTTCATCTGTAAAATGAGCTGGAGAAGGAAATGGCAACCAATCAAGTATCTTTGCCAAGAAAATCCAAAAAGAGGTTTCAAAGTGTTGAACGCAACTGAAAAATGACTGAACAACAAATGTATATCTACACATATATGTATATACAGACATATATGTAAATATTTATAGCATGTCTATTTATACCCATTATATATTTGCATATGTTATAATTATGTATACAATTAAATACATGTGTATACACTATATATGTATACAAATATGTGTGTATAAATGGATGAAGGGTAACCTGAAAGGGGAAGTCACTAGTAGCTGCAGGGGGCTTGGGGTGGGTTGGAAGTGTCTCTAGTGGAAAATGGGAGCTAAGTCTTGAAGGAAGCCTTAGGAACTAAGAAGTGGAGGTGAGGAGAGAGAGCCTTCCAGGCATGGGGAACAACCAATGCAAAGACTCAGACCTGGAAGAGGGACTATTATGTATGAATATAATAAAATAGGCTAGTTAAGCTGCATCATAGATTATGTGAAAAGTAGTAAAGTACATAGGTCAGTCTTTCCAACTTTTCAACTGACCTCTGGGTAATGAATCCAATACAGTTAATAGAGCAGTCACCAAAAGATGATTTTCCATCCTCCGATCCCATTCCCCCATAGGTTGATAATAGCTGACATGTCATATGACACTTTATCATTTACAATCAAGTTCACATACAGTAGCTCATTTCCATTGCTGTGAGATAAAGGATGTAAATATCACCATGCCCATTTTGCAAATAAGGAAACTGAGGACCAAAGAGGGGAAGTTAATTGCCCAAGGTAGAACCATCAGTGGGACCCAGGTCTTCCAGATTCCAAGCCTAATTCTTTTATCACCATACAAAATAAAAGAGGCAGAACTTCAATTTCAACTTTTAGGATGCTGATAGTTTGATCAAGAAAATTACTGATCACAAATTAGCTACCAGGCCTAATGCCATAGAAGATACAAAGATAAGGTGGTGCAGTGGATAAAGCACCAGCCCTGGATTCAGGAGGACCTGAGTTCAAATCCGGCCTCAGACACATGACACTTACTATCTGTGTGACCCTGGGAAAGTCACTTAAACGCCATAGCCCCACAAAAAAGAAAGAGAGAGAGAGAGAGAGAGAGAGAGAGAGAGAGAGAGAGAGAGAGAGAGAGAGAGAGAGAAGATACAAAGATAGAATTCAGATCCCCTAACCTGATCTTGTTTACTTTATAGTTGAAGAAACAAAACATGTGCTTAAAGCAATACCCAGTGATACAAAGCAATGTCTAGTGATACAAAACAGTATGTAGTAGAAGCCAAATCAGGAGCAAAGGTGGAAAGAGCCTCCTCAGCACAGAGGCAGAAGAGATCATGGGTAGCTTGAGCTGTTAGGGAATGCTTCCTGGAAGAGATAAGACAAGCCTGATCTTAAAGAACAGGTAAGATAGAGTGAAGTCAAGAAGGATGTTGGACAATGGTGGGTATGATATGAATGTGGGACCATCTATGGCATATTTAAGGAGCTGATGAGGACATCCACTAATAAGAAAGGGTCCCTGTATGGCAGTAATGGGAAATAAGGCTACAGAATTTGTTTGAGGTTAAATCGTTGAAGGCTTTTAATACCTGGCTAAATTGTTTCAAATTTATCCTATAGATAATGGAGAGTTACTGAAGGCTTGGGGCAGGTAATTTGAAAGAAACTACTTTTTCTGCCTGCGATTGTAAGTATAGATTGTCAGTACCATTTAATCATTCATTTAATTGTTTCGGGTTTCTAAAATTTTATCTCCTCTGACATAGCCTGAGGGCACAACTAATACAGGTTTAAAATAATAATAATAATAAATCCCCCAAACTAGAAGCATCACCTACTACATAACAGTGAAGAGTAAAAATGGTATCTTTTGGTCAACCCAATTTCAGGTGTTTGGTATTACATTGTGACTAAAGCTTAGTTTAAAAAAAAGACACACTGGTCGATGTCAAGGAAAGGACAGAGGAAACAAAGGTACTTTCACAGAAATACCACCTATAGGAAATTGCCACCAGGGTATCCCAGTGACCACCCAAATTCATATCTTCAAAACATTCTTGTCTTTCTGAGACCAGAAAGAGTAAAGGCACCAGTATTAACACTGTCTCCCAAGCTTGAGATCGTTAAGGTTAGCACTATAATGGATCTCAGAACAGGGTACCAGGACCCTAAAAATCATCTATTAAGCATTTGTAACCTTTGTGTGTGTGTTGAGGATCCCTTTTGACAGTCTGGTGAAGCTTCTCAGAATAATGTTGTTTTTCAAATTCATAAATAAAGAAAATGACAAATTTCAGTTAGAGGTTAATTCATAAATTCCTAGAACTCTATTCCCAACCCCTTTCAGGGGCCCCTAAGGTTAAGAATTCCTTGTCTAGTTCAACAACCTAAATGTTTAAATAAAGAGACTGAGGACAGAGGCCTACATCATTTATTTCTTCTTTCTCTTCTCTTCTCTTTTCCTTCTTCTTCTTCTTCTTCTTCTTCTTCTTCTTCTTCTTCTTCTTCTTCTTCTTCTTCTTCTTCTTCCTGTCTCTCTCTCTCACCCTCCCTCTGCTTTTCTGTCTCTTTCTGTCTGTCTGTCTCCTCTTGTTCTTTTTCTGTCTCTTCTTACTATCTCAATCTCTCTCTCTCTCTCTCTCTCTCTCTCTCTCTCTCTCTCTCTCTCTCTCTGTTTTAGAGGAGGAAACCTGCTCAAGATGACAGATTCTCTCCCTCACCTCTCAGATAAAATATTTCCAAGTCCTGTTATTCTTATCTGTACTATATCTCCTTCCTTTTTTCACTTCATCATCACCATTATTATGGAAATAATCTTACAGATCATCTAGTCCAACTGCTTCATTTTATCAATCGCAAAACTGTGGCCCAATGAGATGAGTTAACTTGCCCTACAAAGTAAATTGCAGGGGCAGCTAGGTGGCACAGTGGATAAAGCACAGGTCCTGGATTCAGGAGGACCTGAGTTCAAATCCAGCCTCAGACACTGGACACTTACTAGCTGTGTGATGCTGGGCAAGTCACTTAACCCTCATTGTCCCGCAAAAAAAAAAAAAAAGACACAAACACAGATATTTATAAATAAACAAATTAAAAAATAAATTACAGTCAGGATTTGAATTCATGTCCTCTGATTCCAAATCCAGAGATCTATGGATTGTGCCACTCTGATTTTTCAATTGCTGACGCCCTATTATGGACCTAAACCCTAGCCAACAGATTCCCATAATATTACTTAATGTGCCAGGCACTGTGCTAAGTGCTGGGATACAAGCAGATGGAAAGACAGCACCTGTCCTCAAGGAGCTTACAGTCTAATGGGAGAAAATAGTACATAAAAGGAGGGAAGAAAGAAAAAAAACCCAGGGTATTGTAGAGAGAGTCCAGGAGAGTCAGGAATGCATCTTGTAGAGGAATGAACACATTGTCAGGGCAAAGCCTGGCCATCCTTGGTGGCATAGAGAAACTGTAGGAACAGAGGACAATGTCACAAGTAGTCCAGGGGTGGGGTGAGCACCAAGGATAAAGCGTTTTAGATGGAAGGATTGTAAAGAAAACCTGGGAGAGCTAGGAGTACAACCTGGAGAGGAATGAAGTCATGGCTGGAGTTGGCTGGGGCGACTTCCTTAAACTGAGTGAAACAAGCCAGTCAGAAGGAGAGGCCCCAGAGGCAGTGGAAGAAGGAGAAAGAAGGGAAAAGATAGAAAGAGAGAGAAGAAGGAAGAGGAAGGAGAGAGAGGCACAGAGACAGACAGACTGAGAGAAATGGAGGGAATTTATAACATAACACATGTGACACTTTCATAATCAGTAATCTTAAATACTCTCTAAACTCTTTCAGCCCCTCCAGATTTTAGAATCATTCTGTTGGGGAACCAGCACAAATACCTACCACACAGTAAATATTATCAGATAGCATTATTATTATTAATTATTATTATTATTTGTTAATATAATTATTAATATTATCAAGCTGGAGGCACCTGCTTCTGGGTCCTCCTTTAATCCTCATTCTCTTCACAATTCCACAAAAGAAGACTAATCCTAGAGGTGAACCCAGACTTCTAGGGAGATATACCCGGGGCAGCTAGGGGGCGCAGTGGATAGAGCACTGACCTTTGATTCAGGAGGACCTGGGTTCAAATCCGACCTCAGATACTTGACACTAGATGTGTGACCCTGGGCAAGTCACTTAATCCTCATTGCCCCCGCAAAAAAAAAAAAAAAAAAAAAAAAAAGGCAGCTATTTCCAGAGAATGCAGAAACTTCTGGAGATCCACAATGACACAAATTCTACATAGCAACATTGCTCACTAATCGCTTTCATGTCACAGACTCAAGAGGGTGTAACCTTTAAAACACTTTCCCCACACCCATTACCCTCTGGAGATGGCCAGTCATCCCAGGTACAACCAACACCAACCACTGAACAATTGCTACCATGATTTCAGGTAAACCCAGGAATCTCAGGAAATACTGGGATGCCCCTTCCCAGCCCTCCCAACCACACGCTAGTTCTGTTTCCACTTCTCCCCACAACCATTATCCAGTGAAGCAAACCCTATGGAAAAGTGAGCAGGCCTATGCCCCTGCAGGTGCTGTTGTCACTGATTCCTCAGCAGCCATATCTGATGAAGACCCAGAAAAGAAAGTTCTTGGCCAGCAAAAAAAAAAATTAATACTGTGAAATGGTTCAACCATGAAAACATACAGGGTTTTATTAATGGAAATGACACTGCATTTCCCCTCTGCCTTGCTACTTGCTACTTTCTACTTATAATTGAAACCTCCTTTATGTGCTGTCTCCCCCTATTAGAATGTGAGCACCTTAAGAACAGGAACTGTCTTACTTTCCTAATTATATCAGAAGCACTTAATATAGTGAATTCTTTCACCAAGGGACAATTTTATCCACTCTGAAGATTACCAGCTTCAGAAGGATGCACTGATGATCCTTAGTAGAAAAGGGAATAAGCAACTACTACAAACAGAAACCCTTTCACCTCAGTCAAAAAAAACTTCAATATCTATTACAAGAGAAAGATTGAACATTTCAGGGAAATTTGCAACTCAATACAAATGTGTAAATTTATTGATAATAATGTTTATATAGCACTTTAAGGTTTGCTAAACACTTTACAAATAATATCTCTTTTCATCCGCAAAACAACTTAGGTAGGTAGGTGTTATTATTATCCTCATTTTGCAGTTGAAGAAACTGAGGCAGACAAAGGTTGACTCTTCCAAGATCACACAGTTAAGAAGAGATTGAGGCTGGATTTGAATTCATGTCTTCCTAACTCCAAGCCCAATTTATGTGCTGTGACACCTAACTGAAAATGCTTCGATAGAATTGTAATCTCAATAATGGTACTTCTTCCAACAGTGCAAAACAACCTATCCATGTCTTTTCTTCCTTATTTTTGTGCGTATTCTCCCATATATTATCTCTCTTTTGGGGGGAGGGCAACCAAGATTAAATGACTTACTCAGGGTCACATAACTAGTTTAGTGTCTGAGACTAGATTTGAATTCAGGTCCTTCTGACTCTAGGATTAATGAACTATTCACTGCATCACCTACCTACCCTCTCCTCCATAAATTGTTTAAAGAGATTCTATCCAAAACACTGGAGGTGTAACTAGACTTTTTTCATCTTTACGAGTTAACAGTCCTTTCCTGCTGCCACATCACTGGTCTTTGCTCTAGTCTGAGACTACACTTCGTATATATCTTTTATGCCACTCCTTGTTAACTAGTCAGTTGTTAAGCTTACCTCAGTAGCCTCCCTTGACTTGGTTTGTCCTGGGTCAAGTTCACTTCTTTTGTACATTCTCAGATCTGATCAAGGAATTCTATAAAGGGATTGTGTGACATAGCACAAAGAATACTCATTTTGCAATCAGAAGACACAAGTTCAAATCTTGCCTCTGATTATTATTCTGTGATCATTAGTAAATCACTTAATGTCTAAGTCTCAGTCTCCACATTTGTAGAATAAGGAAGACAATACCTACAATACCCACCCCATTGATCACAGTAAGGAATAAAATGAGATAATGTATGTAAGTGCTTTATAAGCTTTCAAATGCTATGTAAATGTCAGCTATTCTTGACATTCAAATGCAATGAACAAATTCTTATTTGCAAACAGTAGCAGCTGGAGCACAGGGCCATTTATGAGTATCTTCTATTTCACTTTGCATACGATTTCCTTCAGGACAGTATTGAATGCTTCTTGTTGGCAAATATCCCTATTTTATACCTCACTTGCTCTTGATAATCAGGATATTTTAAAAAATAATATCCACTGTGCATCTATCAAGGAAACTTATATGAACTTAAAATGAATGGGATTGTTGGAGGAGTCTTTAAGCCTACAGTTTTCTTCACTGGATCAAGTGATGTGTGTGTGCGTGTGTGTGTGTGTGTGTGTGTGTGTGTGTGTGTGTGTGTGTGTACACGCACACAGGCATTTTGTGAATGTGTGCACAACTGACCAAAAAAATGTAGGCTATGATGTCTTTTGCACATTTCAGTCAATTATGAGAGAGTGATGATGTAGTAGGTTTAGTCAGGCAGGCAGTCAATAAACATTTAGCAAGTGCTTACCATGAACCAGGCACTGTGCTTAGTGCTAGAAACACAAAGGCAAAAAAAAAAACAGTTCCTGATCCCAAGATGCTCACAATATAATGTGAAAGACAACTTGCAAACAACTATTTGTAAACAAGTCATATGCAGGATAAATTGGAAACAAACAATAAAAGTGTTGTGGACCCAAAGTCCCCCAGAAGTTCTCTGGGGCACATTGAGGAATCTTCTCCTTGAGAAACTAAACCAGAGGACAGATATGCCTAGAGAGATAAGGAGAACCAAATCAGACTGAGCTAGCTTCAGGACCTCCACCCTTCATTCTGATCTCCCTTACCCCTGGGGAGATAACTTTGGGTGTGGCTGGGGCCTTTGTGTCCTGAAGAGAGAGATGGCTTGAGAGATCCATAGCCACCCCTCACCCAATACCTCTAGTCACTACCAGTGGGGGATGGTCCTCCACTCCTCACCCAACTCCTCTAGCCACCACCAGTGGGGGATGGTCCTCCCTCACTAAAGGAACTATCCACAGGAAGATGGTCACACCGCCATCAGTCCCCTATAAAAGTACCTGCTGGTCTCCTGCTCAAGGAGATTGGTACCTCACAGCCGCGTGCTTTGTTCCATACCTATCTCCCCATGAGAAGTCCAAGGATTTCTTTCATGGTTTCCCTTCCCCCCCTTTCCCTTCCCTTGCCCCTAAATAAACTACCATCTTATTCTAACTACTTTTGTGTGCAAGAGGGTGTAATTCGTTAAAGAGGAATTCCTAAGAACCCCTACCCCAACCCCATACCCCATTTTCCCCCATAACAAAAGGAAAACACTAGAATTATTGGGGCTAGGGAAAAAGGCTTCCTATAGAAGGTGGGATTTTTTTTCTAGGAAGATAGGAGGCAAAGATGAGGAGAGAAAGAATTCCAGGTAAGGAGCCAGACAGTGAAAATTCTTAGAATGTCTTATTTGTTAAATTATTGTTATTCCCTACTCCTATTTTCATCAAAGATTCCCTCAGTCTACAAGTAGGCCATATTGGGATGAGAATCTTGAGTAATGAGTTGATAGTTGCTCTTCTCTGATCCACTGCCCTTTTTTGAGTAATTACACAAATCATGATTTTGGGGGGAGGGGTATCCTTCCATCACTTGAAAAGCCATCCTTCAGCACTTTCAGAATTGCATGTCTTCCATAATGGATTTCCCTGAAGTTATTTGGTCTTCATGAGATTCTAATCTGATGTCTTTATATAGCATGTAGGTGACTCAGGGTTCTTGAAGGCTACTTAAGAACAACATACTCTGATGGGTTCTAGTATTCTAGAAAGGCCTAAAGTATGGCCCAGCAACAAACTATATCGGAAGTCTGGCCTGACTAAGAACAGAGATGTTCATCACTAGTAGGCAGGTCACTAGGTGATGAATTCTTTAGTTATGGTAAATTGTGAAAAAATAAGAAAAATTCAAAATGGACATTAGCCAATTGTAGAACTCTTCTTCTGACATGAGAAGTATGGAGTATTGGAATTGCAGGTAATAGGTATAAGGAACTACATGGATCTACATGGATTTTTAGATTCTTTATTCACATAACTGCTGGTCCTTTAAATGTGAGAGCCTTGACCAGTGACCACCAAGTGGGTCTACCACCTAAAGGAATTGAACTCTGTAAATATTGTCATTCTTAGTATAAATGATACCAGAAGGCTAAAGGAAGGAATAATTAAGTGGAGAAATGGATCCCAGGATTTCTGAGAGGCAAATTAAAAAAAAATTATAAAATATTGTTTTATTACCCAAGAAAATCATTTTGTGGGACATTTAGTCATTTTATTATAGAGCTCACAATGAGTTTTTATTAAAAAAAAATACAACAAATACAATTCCAGCTTATGTACCAGCATCTGTTACAAGAGGTAAGTAGGCAGGTGCATTATATGAAGAACTTTACAGAACTCTCAAAATAAAGAAATCAAATTATACTTTAATTAGTATAAAGAACTTCTGGTAGAAGAAACTCTTACTACCAATATAGGTCAGCACTTTCTCCTCAACTTATAGTCCTAAAGAGTTCTTTAGAGTACTGAGAAGTAACCAAGCCTGATCCAAGTAATATATAGAATGAGTATGAGCCAGAGGCAAAATTCAAACCCAGATCTTTGTCCCTGCAGCTATCTATATGTCATGCTATCTCTTATTTATACATATATATATATATATATATACACACATATATATATACACATACACATATACATATACACGCACACATATATACATATATATCTTTATATCTATATCATCTACACCTATATAATCTATACACATATGTACATGCACATATCTATATTTGTCTCTATATGTATATGTATATATAAACATAAGCATACATGTATAATATATGTATATAAATCATACTCTGCACCAGGACAAGATAAGAGTGAGAGAGAAAGGGAGAGATAGACAGAGACAGAGAGAGACAGAGAGAGAGAGAATCTCATATCTCACCCAAGGAGAAATTTCCTAGTTTTTAGTGAAACAAGCTGAGGATAGGGACATTATGGAGACTACCAGCTCTTCTTCATGTCAAATTCTTCGAACTCTTTCTTCTTCCAGAGACCCAAAGAATCTCTGGCATAGCATCTCTTCTCTTTAGAACCTAGAAGGTGAAAAATCCAGGATCTCTATTTTCTGTAGTTTTTACCAATTCTGCCTATCGCTCATTCAGGCATAGTAACTCTTGAATACCAAGCGAGAACTCATTCTCATTGAGTAATCAGTCTCCACCACTGAGGAAAGAGTGTCATGCAATTGCCCCTTTCAGTCAAGGGTTACATACACACACACACACACACACACACATGCTAAATTTTGCTAATAAAATAGGATGTGTGTGTGTGTTGGATAACTAGGTGCAAATGAAACACTCTGGACCTAATTGTTTGTATGTTCTATCCCCCATTTGATCATGAGCTCCAGAAGAGCAAGGACTGTTTGTTTGTTTGTTTGTTTTTGCCTTAATTTTGTATCCCCAGTGCTTAGCACATGCCTAGAACATAATAAGTGCTTTATAAGGGAAGGGGAACAAGAAGAAGCATTTGTGTAGCACCTATGCCAGGCACTGTGCTAAATGCTTTTAAAATATATCTCATGTGATCTGCATAACAACCTTGCAAGGTAGGTGCTATTATTATCCCTATTACACAGTGGGGAAACTGAGATAAACATAGGTTAAGCGGCTTGCCCAGGATCACACAGATAGTATCTGAGGCTGAATCTGAACTCAAGTCTTCTTGACTCTAGGCCCACACATTGTACAACAAAAATGCTTATTGAATCTATCTATCATCTATCTCTATCTATCTATCTATCTATCTATCTATCTATCTATCTATCTATCTATCTATCTATCTATCTATCATCTATCTATCTGGCTAGCAGGCTAGCTATAAAACATACATGCATGTACATATATGTGTATACATACATACATCTTCTCTACATATACTGTGTAATGTATACATTTTTTTCTCCAAGAAATGTGTTGGAAGGTACTGGATACAGCAAACAACAAAAATAAAGTCACAAAAATAAATCAGTTCATCTGAGACAGTAAACAGCTACTTGAGAAAACTGATACCATTTATAAATCAGCTATCTTTGTGCAATCAGACCATTGACTTGTTAGAGCAAAACTCAAAATCAATATCAAATTAGAAGAAAGAATAAAAATGAGAGGGAGATAAGATGTGCAATGAAAACAATGCCAGAGTAAACTATTTAAACAAGCTATTGATGCAAAAAAATGGGAATACATGAAAGAGCAAACATCAGTATAGACAATCTCTGTTTCCTAAGGAAGCTTAATGGAGAAAATCAATTGAAAAAAGAAAATGACCAAAAGACCTAAAGACAACCTTAGCCAGCTATATTTGATTTCATTGCCATGTTAAGACATGTCAGCCAATGACAATATGAGTTTAGAATATAGACTCATTCATAAAATATCTTTGAGTAGAATATTGGGAAATTATGAGCAGTATCATCTCATAAAACAGTGTCAAGGTTGGGAAGGGATAAGTTTAAAAAAAGCTTTACAAGAGATCCAAATAATCCTGATCATTTCTTTGATTTTTTTTTGTAATAAACATTTTTATTTAAAGTTTTGAGTTCCAAATTCTATCACTACTTCCTCCTTCCCTTCCCCACTTCCTGAGGCAGTAAGCAATCAGATATAGGTTATACATCTGCAGTTATGTAAAGCCTTACCATATTAGTCATTTTATACAAGAAAACAAGAGGATTTAATGACAAAACTAGAAAAACAATAAACTGAAGAAAAATTGAATAATTAATTGTGTGTATGTATCTATGTATGTATACATATATACGTATGTGTGTATGTGTGTTTTGCTTATATGTCTGTATGATATGCATATGTGTGTATTTACAGCTAAAAACAGCTAGGTGGCTCAATGGATACAGCTCAGGGTCTGGAGTCAGGAAGACCTGAGTTCAAATGTGATATAAGACACTTAATAGCTATGGGACCATGGGCAAATCACTTACCCTTTGTTTGTCTTAATCCACTGGAGAAGGAAATGGCAAGTCATTCCAGTATCTTTGCCAAGAAAACTCAATGAACAATATTGACATACTATGGTCTAAGGAATCACAAATAGTCAGATACGACTAAACAATTGAACATCTATAACTATGTAATATATGTATATAATTATGTATATCTATGTAACTACACATAGTTATTCATATATGTATATGCACATATAAACATACATATATTTGTATAGCCATAAGTAGCATACCTGACACTCAGAGCAAGCACCACAAAATGTGCTTGTTGTAAGAAGCAAGAAAAATACCCCCAAACTAATCTTTTAATACAAATTTAGTTTTAAAAAGATGGGACTTCAAACCTCAGGATGACAGATATCATGAGAAGATAATTTAAAGAATCATGTAGCCCATCCTTGGACTCCTTTATTTTCCTTTCTACACACTCTTGATGGATTCATCAGTTTCTATAGATTTAACTGTGATATGTATAAAGATGACTCCCAAATCTATGTATCCAGCCCACATCTTTTCCCTAAAATCTAGTCCCAAATTTCCACCTAGCTGCTTAAAATCTCCACCTATATGTCCATTGTGATCTCAAATCCAACATGTTCAAAATGTCACCCTTCTCCTTACACCTACTATCACCTTCAAATTCCTTTTTTTTTTCTGACCAGGACAGCACTCTTTATAGAATAAACCAGGTTCCCAATCTTGTTGTCCTCAACAATACCTTCTCTCTCAAGCCCCAAGTACAATGACTTAGCCAAGCTATGTTGATTCCATCTTAGCATCTCTTGCACAATGGAAAAAGGAGTAAAAGATGTCACCACAAATTGTATGACAGAAAAAAGGTGGTGCAGTGATATGGTGTGAACAAGAGGGGATAGACATTGCCTTTTCAGTGTCAGGAGAAAGTGAAGAGGGGTTCTAACACATCGGGCAGACTTCTTATAGTGAACAAGGAGGCAGAGAAGGTGTGAAAGAGAGTTGCATGGGATAAAAAATCCTGGATAGACTATGATCTGTACCAATGGATGGCACTCAAGAATCCATGGGATCCTAGATCCATTTGATAAATATCTAGGTTGACCATGTCACTGTTTTGTTCAAGAAACATTTAATTAATTCATGACCATTCACTAAGGCCCTACTATGTGACAGGCAATATACTGGATGCTGATGATATAAATGCAAAAGTGAGTTCAAAAGATCTTACATTCTATTAGGGATACAAACAGGCTCATAAACTAGGAAATCCAAAATATGGGCGTTGTTGTTGTTTTGTTATTTTTTTATGGAGACACTAATCACTAGTAAAATCAGGAAAGGTTTCTTGAAGGAATTGGTACTAGAGCTCAGCCTTTCAGGATGTTAGGGTATCCAAGAACTGAAGATTAGAAAAGAGAACATGCCAAGTCCTGGGGATATCCTGTGGAAAAAAATGGATGTGGGAAATAGAATTTCTTGTGGGAGAAACAGTAAGCAGGTGAGTCTAGCTGGAGAATAGCACACTTGAAAGGAAACAATGTGAAACAAACCTGGAAAGGATTACTGGAACCAGTCTTGTGAAAAGTCTTAAACATCAATTATTTTATCCTAAAGGAAATGGGGAGCCACTGAAACTTCTTGAATGTAGGAGTGAAATGGTCATACATGCACTTTTAGAACATAAGGAAGCTCCCACAATTGTCTTTTACTTTCAGAATGAGGTGCAAAGTCCTCTATTGAATCCTCCTTTCCCAATTGGTTCCATCTTCTCTTTCTAAATTTTTACAGATTAGTCCCCCTCACCCATTAAACTTTAGATAGGCTACCTTGATTGCTGTTTTCCATATACAACAACATTCCATCTCTCAGCTCTCTGACTCTGTGCAAGCTACCAGTCCTCTGTCTGAAATGGTATACTCATCTTTACCTCTTGTAATCTCAAGTTAACTTCAAGTATCAGCTCATAATCTCTTCCAGAGTGAGTCCTTTCCTTATTCCTCAGTTGTTAGAGCCCCCTAGTCCCTCCAAATTGTTAATTTATTTTGCATTTATCCTGTATTATCTTATATGAGAACACACTGCCTTCTCTGAAAGAATATATGCTCTTCGAAGGAAGAAATGTTTTCACTTTCAGATTTATAACCTTAGCACTCAGCACAGTGACTGACACATCATAGGTATTTACTAAATGGTCATTGATTGATACATTGAGGCTGCTGCCAGATGAAGGGTTAAACTGGGCTAGACAACAGAGAAATTCACTTTGTATATAGCTACCTGGAGAAGGAATGTCATCATCTGGCAACTTTCTCTTCTTCCTAACTATTCTTACTCAATGGATGCCAAGTTTAGTGCCTTTACTACCTGAAAGAATAAAATGTTGTCAGCACACTGGGGTATCAGGTACCCTATCCAACTAGTTAACATGTTTTCCAAGGGCAAACACTTTTAGCTCCTTTGATCCTCACACACACTCTGTAATCCAAATTCAACTATTATTCCCATTTTACAGATGAGGGACCTGATACTGAGATAGATTAAATCAGAGCTTCTTAAATTTTTTCCACTCATGATCCCTTTTTACCTGAGGTATATAGGTATATAAAAAAGGTATACATAACCTTTTACTGCCTCCAGGTTTGGGTTGTTTTTTTTTTGTAACCCACACATTCAGTTTAACAACCCAGTTTAAGAAGTAAGGGATGAAATAACTTGGGTCCACAGCTAGTATATATCTGAGGTACAATTTGAACTCAGGTCTTCTTCACTCTGAGTCCAACACTCTATTCACTCTAACAAGCTTCCTCCATGAATAATTATAGTGGTGCCAACACTTTGAACTCTAATAGAGACTTCTATGTGATGCAGGAAGTAAATAAAATTGTATTAAAGTAAACAAAGATGGGAAGAGTAGTGGGAATAAATCAAGTCTACATGGAGGATATTTGTGTTAGAGATCTCACAACTTCTAATGTGTAGAGGGATTGAGCATCAAGGTATGTGGAACAGGAGAGAAGACCAAATGCTAGGAGAAATCAGAGAGGTTATTACTTCCCTCTCTCCCCTTACAAAAAAAAAAAAAGATCAAGAAAATATCAATCATTACCAACACAAATGCCTATTTTCACAGGTCTATTAAATATTTATGAGAATTATTTGCAGTTTCATTGAGGGCACCTTGATGACAGAATGAGAGATGAATAAGCAGGCTTTTATAGCATGCCACAGAAGACTACATCTCTACAGTTACATAATGTAATTAAAAGTGCAGTGAATACAATATCCCTTTATGCTTATTGTTTGTTGACCAGAGTGGGTAGGGACAAATGCTTGATCCATTCAAGCAAACTAGTTCCTTTAAGGCTCCATTCCAACAAGGTATTGACCATGCATACATTAAGATCATACAAGGTTATTTGAAAGATGAACAACAGGAAAAACATTGTTTAATGATCCTCTGATTATAAATGAAAAGTAAAGCATACATCAAGGAAACATATACTCACCAAAATTGCTTTCTGATTTCATTGAAGGAATCCAGTATAGAGTAAAAATGAAACAGGGATTCCTTAGAGATGGTGAAGTTCTTTCAGGTGCTACTGTTTCTGAATATCTTTATTCTGATTACATCTGATATGTGTTTATATACAGATATGTATGCATGTGTGTGTGTGTATATACACATACATATACACACATATATAAATGCATACATATATATGCACACACATAAAATGCACACATATCTACATAGATATAGATGTAAATATGCATACATATATATGTATACATGTGCATACACATGTATACAAAGCCTCCTAACCCAAGATCTGTAATCACTCAAAAGAGTTTAAGCTAGTCATACTAACCAAAAGGTAGTCTAGCAAGGCTGAAGTTGGTGTCAAGAAAACCTGGGTTCAAGCCCTATCTAGGATATATACTTATTATGTGAATCTGGGCAAATAATTTACCCTCTCTGTGCTCTGGACAGTGTTCTACAAAGATTAATCACAGAGAAGGTACTGGTCTGCATTGGTTGGGGAAATTCCTCACTGAGAGTTCCCATAAACAGTGATTTCCTGGTTCCTATGCAATCACGAGGTGAGCCATACTATCTAGCATATGAATGAAGGCCTATTCTCCAAACTATAATATGCAGTCAAATGGATGACCCATTGATCGGACAGACATTGCAAATGAACAATGAGATGGATCAGGGATTAAATAGGAGGAGAATGGGCAAAATAGAATTTGGAAGATTGAATAGTACTTTTGATGACCCCAAACTTCTCCTTGAAAGAAACTAATCTTTTTAATACTAATATTCCCCCAGGGATGCAATGCAGCCATACATCATATAATACCATAGGCACTGAAGAAAGAAGACCGGGGACGGCTAGTTGGCGCAGTGGATAAAGCACCAGCCCTGGATTCAGGAGGACCCGGGTTCAAATCCGGCCTCAGACACTTGACACTTACTAGCTGTGTGACCCTGGGCAAGTCACTTAACCCCCATTGCCCTGCAAAAAAAAAGAAAGAAAGAAGACCAATGAAGAAGTTGAACAGATACAAAAACCCATGAAAAAAATACCCTGAGAATTAGAACTATGTAAAATTAAAGTGGGATCTCTTACTTGGTTCTGGGTTCTGTCTCACTAAGTAACTTAATGCAAAGACTGGATGAGCACTTACTAGATATGTTTTAGAGAAGATTATTGTTCAGGTAGCCATTAAACCAGCTACTCTATAAGGTCCCTTTCAACTCTAACAATCTATAATTCTGTGAATAGTGTAAACCAAAGCTACCTATATCTTCTGATCTTTTATGACTCAGTCATCTCATAAAAACTCTACAGTCTTTCCATACAATATCCTGGGGGAATTCCCTGTATGTTAATTGGCATTGTGTATGTTCCAGTGAAGTGTTCAGAATATCCATGAGTTGTACTTCTCTCTGATAGTGAGTTTCAATTTCTCTGACAACTACCTTGTGACCTTGAGTAAGGCATTTGACCTCCCTAGACCTCAGTTTCTTAATCTGTAAAATTAAGGTGTTGGCCTAGGTGACTGCTGAGGTCCTTTCCTTCTTTAGAGCATGTTCTGACAATACATGTCTATGTCTATATCCACTTCCTACCTGGCTGCTCTACTGTACTTTGTGATCACCAGAAACTCATCCATCCTGCAAGATGAATTCAACTCTGAAATTTACACGTCCTCAAGCACCCTATTCCTATGGGTAGAGGGCCCCTTCCTCTCTCTAATTGAAGAAGATAGACTTAGACATTGGAGAACAGATGTTTAACCATTTAGGGAAGGTGCCAGGGAATTCATCTCATCGATTTCTGTCACTGCTTTCCTGGACTTCATCATCTCTGGAAACTCATCATTATGGAAAATAAAATCAATTTTATAACTTACACCTCCTCAGATAATTGTCTACCTTTGTTGTAGGTCTTCTCCACGCCCACTGTACTGGGTTCTCTCCCCTGCTTCAGTTTCTTTTTATTTGTTGTCTTCCCCTATTAGATTAGAAGTTCCTTGAGGGCAGAAAATAACATGCCTTTTACTGTAAATAGACACTTAATTAATGTTTGCTGACACTTGACTAGATCCTTTACAAAGCTTCACCTATGCAGGTGAATTCATTAATAATAATGCTATAGATTTTTTCATATCCATGATGACTTAAAAAAACTTATCCTTTTGGTGACTGCAGAATCAGAGAACTTTAAAACTGGAAGGGATCTTTGTTGGACATATAGTTCAAGACATACTCCAAAAGAAATATCAATTATAATAATATCATGTTGTTCAGTCATTCAGTCATGTTTTATTTTTGTGGTCCCATTTGGAGTTTTCTTGGCAAAAAAAACTGGAGTGATTTGCCATTTCCTTTTCCACTTCATTTTACAGATGAGGAAACTGAGGCAAACAGCATTTAAATGACTTGCCCTGGGTTACACAGCTAATGTCTGAGGACAGATTTGAACTTAGGAAGAGGAGTCTTCCTGACTTCAAACGCAGTATTCTATCCTCTCTACCACCTCACTGCCAAACAATACCATGCAAATGGTCATTTATCTTCTTTAATACTTTCAATAAGATGCAACCCATTGACTTCTGGGTTAGTCCTTCCCACTTTTGGACAGTTTTGATTGTTAGGAAGATTTTCCTGACATTAAGTGTAAATGTACTTCTTTGCAATTCCCATCAATTGTTTCTGTCAGATTTTTAAAGTTTTTTTTTTTTTGTAAATATTAAGGAGCTATGCAAATGCTAGCTAAGTAATAGTAATAATAATATACAATTATTATAAGCTTGATCTAACCTGTAAGAGCTTAGAGTTTATTGCCATAGATTTTGAGAAACTATTGTCACCTTAATGTTATATTGTCTCATTGAAGGAAATTTTTGAGAGGAAATTTCCAACTCAGTATAACTGTAAACCTAGTGAGAATTATCTTCTAAATTAATAATGTATTTTAAATTCTCTAAAAAATCAGGTCTACATATATTCATACACCTGAGTGATTGTTAGATTATTTTTAACAGAATTAAAATGCCAGATATCTCACCAAGAAATCTCAAATCATGAGGGTTGGAAGGGAATAAAACATTTTTCAAATGCCTCATCCTTTGACTACCAAATTCCTATGACCTCTAAAACAAGCATGCCCTAGAAAATAGAACACAGAAGTGTTGCCAAAGATGAAGGTATTACTGAAGTTGTAGCCCAGTATTATTGCTATCTAGCCCTTGTCTAATTAATTCAGTGCTTAAAATCTCAAATAATTTACAGTACATTATATGAAACTTTTCTAAAGGAATATACACAACAGGTGAACAAAAGTGTAGACACTCAAAGGAAGCCATCCCTATTAAGAAAGACTCCCCAGTATTAAGAAGGCTTCACCTGACTTTCTTCCTTTTCATGGGGACATTCATTGTTAACATATTCATCTCTACAGCCACAATATAAATTCTAGTTTGAGGATTACTAACCCAATGGATTGTGATCACTCTACCTTTTTGAGTTGCCTACAAGAAAATCCCAGAGTGGAAGAGAGACTAAATCCCTTATTCTGGCTGTGGGTATAGTTTCTGCTTCCTTGCTCTCACTGACCAACAGCCATAGGCTCCCATTGTGGTTAATAGGCATACACTAAGAGACTCATGGTCTTTTGTTCCTAATGAGAGAAGAGCATTGATGTGTGCATATCAGGAGCCAGCCACAGTCAGTCTCTGAGGACTGTGGGTACCTGGATTAAGTCCAAGGTAAAACCTATGTACATTTTTTTCTACTACTTGAGTTTGGTCAGAAAAAAATATTTCTTCCCTAGCTTCTTTTTAATCTGTTCCTATGATATTATTTTAGACTGGAGGCAGCAGTCATAATCTTTAATGTACAAACCTTATATTACTTAGTGAGCAGCTCCATTTTGGAAGTGCTGCCTTTTCTTAAGGGAAAGGCTATTCAGAAAAAAAGACAGTATGAACTGTTAATATAAACCCCATCCTCCATCCACTCACTCAGGCTATGGCTACCTAGTTCCCTGAGATATATTGTTCTGAAGAGAGCTAAAGGCAATTATTAAATGCCCATTCTAAAAATCTACCATAGGGTAAATTTATCATTAAAAAAATGGGATACAGGGGACAGCTAGGTGGCACAGTGGATAAAGCATCGTCCCTGGATTCAGGAGGACCTGAGTTCAAATCTGGCCTCAGACACTTGACACTTACTAACTGTGTGATCCTGAGCAAGTCACTTAACCCTCATTGCCCAGCCAAATAAAAAAAAAAAATTGGAGACACCTAGTTTTGCCTTGTTAGTGGCAGAGCTTATACTCAGAGTCAGGTTTCCTGCCTTGCAGTCCAATACTTTTTTTTTTTTTTTTTGGCGGGGCCATGGGGGTTAAGTGACTTGCCCAGGGTCACACAGCTAGTAAGTGTCAAGTGTCTGAGGGCGGATTTGAACTCAGGTACTCCTGAATCCAGGGCCGGTGCTTTATCCACTCTGCCACCTAGCTGCCCCTGCAGTCCAATACTTTTAATATACCATCCTATCTTTCCCCAAGAGGCAGTTTGAGTTCAATGTCATCCATTTCCCTGCTCCATAGATTTGAGGGTGGGGTGGTATGTAACCAATGACAATAAAGAACACAAAAGGGCATACCACACTGGCCTGTCTCAATGGAAGTCCATAGCTTGCAGAATAGTAGCTAACAAACTGGCACCCAGAGCTACATATACACTCATACCCAAGGAAAACCTGTATTGCTTCCTTCACAAAAGGCCTCTTTCAAGAACAGTTTCCCTCTATGAACTCCCAGAGAACTGAGATGAACTCAAAGTTTTCCTGTCAAAGCTAACAATCTAATTCTCCAGGCTGGCAGGGGGCAAAGAGAGGTCCATGGGAAGCACTTTCACTAAGTATCAGAAGAGAAAGAAGGGAAAGACGCTTAAGTACCAAGGACTAAGTACCTAAAATGTCCTAGGCCTTGATGTATAACCCCTGAAAAACTTCCAGAGATTTAAAGGTTTGCAGTATATGTTACAAGCCGGTTTGGTATTACAGAAGGAGAGAAGCTTTAGTCAGCTGATTATTATGAGTGTTTCATCCTCTCCTTGCCTGAGCTGTGTAGCCACAACCACTTCCATTTGAGTACATGTGGAGGTTGGGGAAGGGAGGAAGACTCTGGGTCAAAAAGCCAGTCCTGCTAAAGGGATTAAAACATTAGCTAATATGAAAAAGAATTCACAGGCCAAATGTGCAAGGAAAAATTGGATTCCTGAGAGCTAGGTCACTAAGGTTTCAGTCAAATAATTCCAGTCCAGGCCATCACATTCATATGCCAAAACTTGTTCCATATTTGTCCAGTTGATAGACAAATGCTCAATTTTCAATCACTTGACACTCCCATAAAGAACTGTTGTAAATATTTTTTGCATAGATGGGTCTTTTTCTTCTCTCTTGGATCTCTTTGGAGTATAGACCTAGAAGTAGCATTCTGGGCAGTTTCAAATTGCTTTCCAGAATGATTGGACCAGTTCACAGCTCTTCCAGTAGTGCTTTTATGTACCAATTTTCCCAATGCCCCTCCAGCATTTATCATTTCCTAATTTTGTCTACTTTTCTGGAATGAGGTGTAGCCTCAGAGTTATTTTAATTTGCATTTCTCTGATTATTAGTGATTTGGAGATTTTTTAATGTGCCTAATGATAGCTTGTGTTTTTTTCCTCTGAAAACTTTCCATTGATGTCCTTTGATCATTTTAAAATTGGGAATATTTTAGCTTTTAACATGGTTAATATGGTTGCTTGTTTTCCTGATACTGAGTCATCCATGTGTCCCTTGTATAAAGCACACTAGGTCATAATGAATGAATTTTTGGGTAAGTCACTGTAAACTCTTTGACAGGATTTTGTTAATTTTTTTTAAATCCATGTTTATTAATGTCTCCTATAGCTTTCCTTTTTTGTTTTATCTTTTTCTGATTTAAAAGTTAGAACCACTTTTGTCTGATAAAAGAATTGTAATAGGGTTTTTTCTCAATTTAAAAATTTTATTATGTATTTTTAACATTCATTAAAAAAAATCTTGAGTTCTAAAAACAACAACAACAACAACAAACTTTACTTCAATTTGAACTCAGAGTTCATCAGTTCTCTCTCTGGAGGTGGATAACATTTTCTATCAAAAATCCTTCAGAATGATATAACCTAGTGAGCTCCCAAACTTATGACTCGATTGCTCAAAAAAACATCCAAATAATGCCATAGGAAAATGCCCGGAACAGCAAAACTCACAGAAGAATGTACTGAAATCATCTTCTGACCAAAAACGTCTTGGAAGTCAGAAGGAGGGAGCTGCTGTGCTGATACAGGAGTCAAGCCCAACCACACAGTCACCCTGACACAGATCCAGTCCCAGGAAGGCCTCACCAGAGAAGGAGACCCCCAGAGCCTCTGAATCAGCTGAAGCACCAGTGTCATCTGGAACTAAGCTCACAGTCTGGTGAGTGGGCTGAACCCTGGGCAGGGGGGAGACTACAAGGGTCTATGCTGTTGCTAAGGCAGAACTTGGATTTTGTACCCTTGCTGAGAACCAGGAGGTAGGCTCGAGTAGTAGTGGCACAGGTTGGGGAGGGGCACAGTCTCGTCGAAGCTAACAACCACAACACACAAAGCTGGTTGATTAGCAGGTTGGTCTGGTGTCATCTAAGGACCAGGGAACACGCCAGGTGAGTGAAGAACCTTATCCTCCTTAAATCATACCACCTGGGACTTCTGAAGCTTGGGATACTGCAGCCTGGAAACAGTACCCCACTTTAAGGAGCTAAAAATCAAAGTAAAAGAAAGGCTAGATGAGCGGAGAGAGAAAGGTGAGGACCATAGAAAGTTTCTTCAGTAACAAGGAAGACTGAGGGGCACCCTCAAAGGAAGATGTCAACATCAGGACCCCTATAACTAAAGCTTCCAAGAAAAATATGAATTGGTCTCAGGCCATAGAGCTGCTCAAAAAGGACTTCGAAGATAAAATTAGAGAGGTAGAGGAAAAAATGGAAAGAGAAATGAGGGAGATGCAGGAAAGACATGAGAAAAATGTCAACAGCTTGAAAAGTCAAATTGGCCAAATGGAAAAGGAGGCACAAAAGCTCTCTGATGAAAATAATTGTCTAAGAATTAGGAATGGACAAATGGAAGCCAGTGAGAAACCAAGACACAATAAAGCAAATCCAAATGAATAAAAAAATAGAGGGCAATGTGAAATATCTTCTGGGAAAAACTGCTGAACTGGAAAATAGGTCCAGGAGAGATAATTTGAAAATTATTGGTCTACCTGAAAACCATGATCAAGGAAAGAGCTTAGACATCATCTTCCAAGATATTCTCAGGGAAAATTGCCCTGAAATTCTAGAAGAAGAAGCTAAAATAGAAATTGAAAGAATCCACCGATCACCTCCAGAAAGAGATCCCAAAAGGAAAACTCCTAGGAATATTATAGCCAAATTCCAGAGCTCTCAGGTCAAGGGGAAAATATTGCAAGCTGCCAAAAAAGAAAGAATTCAAGTACTGTGGAGCCCCAGTCAGGATAGCACAAGAGCTAGCAGCTTCTACATTAAAGGACTGGAGGGCATGGAATATGATATTCCAAAGGGCAAAGGAAATGGGATTACAACCAAGAATCACCTACCCAGCAAAACTCAGCATAATCTTTCAGTGGAAAAAATGGGACTGTAATGAAAAAGAAGACTTTCAGATATTTGTGATGAAAAGACCTGAACTGAATGGCAAATTTGACTTTCAAATACAAGACCCTAGAGAACCATAAAAATTGGAGCCTGGGGACATACCTGGGGTCATACAGTGGGCCACTGTCTTGTGTCTGAGCCCGGGTTTTGGCTGGGATCCCCCTGGGTCCAGGAGTGATGCTTTCTCCACTGTGTCACTTAGCTAGGTGATGACATCTTTAGGGTTAAATTGAGGGGTGAAGGGAATTCACTGGGGGAGGGGGAAGGGCAGAGGTGAAATCCTACATGAAAGAAACAGGAAAAGGCTCAGAGACCTTAAACTCATCAGAGCTGCCTCAAGGAGGGACTAACAGACACACCCAACTGGGTGGAGTAATCTATTTAATCTGGGCAGTAAATGAACCTAACACTCATCAAAATTGGCTCGAGGAGGGAATAATGTACACACTCAATTGGGTGGAGTAATCTCTATAACCCTGCAGGAAAATAGGAGGGGAAGGGGATAAAGAGAGAGGGGCAAAAGAAGGAAGGGCAGAGTGGGGGAGGGGACAGACAAAAGCAAATCTCTTTTGAAGAGTGATAGGATGAAAGAAGATGGATAACAGAATAAATATCATGGGGAAGAGAATAGGTTGGAAGGGAAACAGTTAACAAAGTAATTCTGAAAAGGAGAAAAGGGGGAAAAATTGTACAAGAAATATTTATAGCAACTCTTGGTGGAGGTTAAGAATTGAGAATCAAGGGAATGTCCATGAATTGAGGAATGATGGAAAAAGCTGTGTTGTATGATTGTAGTGGAATGGTCTTGTGCTACAGGAAATGACAAACAGGAAGATCCCTGAAAAACCTGGAAAGACTAATGAACATCGATGTATAGTAAAGTGAGCAGAGCTGAGAGGACATTGTGCATAGTGACAGCAGTATTGTTCAATGAACAATTGTGAATGACTTAACTACTCTCAGCAATGCAATGATCCAAGACAATCCCAAGGAACTAATGAGGAAGCTTACTATGCACCCCTATAGAAAGAACTGACAAAAAGAACACTTGTGGATTGTACATATATAACCAGGTTGCAATCTTGTGGAGGGGGGAGGAAAGGGAGGGAGAAAAATTTGGAACTCTAAATCTTATGAAAATGAATGTTGAGGGGCAGCTAGGTGGAGCAGTGGATAAAACACTGGCCTTGAATTCAGGAGTACCCGAGTTCAAATCCAGCCTCAGACACTTGACACTTAACTGGCTGTGTGACCCTGGGCAAGTCACTTAACCCTCACTGCCCTGCAAAAATTAAAAAAAACATAAAAACGAAAATGAATGTTGAAACTTACCCTTACATGTAACTGGAAAAATAAAATAAATGTTTGTTGCTGAACATAAAAAAAAAAATCCTTCAGAATTATCTTGGATCATTACATTGATCACAGTCCTAAGTCTTGCACCGTTGATCATTTTTACAATATTGCTGTTACTACGTACAATGATTTCCTGATTTTGCTCACTTCATTCTGCATCAGTTCATATGTCTTTCCAGGTTTTTCTGAAACGATCTTGCTCATCATTTCTTGCATAGCAATAGGCTCACCATTTTTTATGTCACAATAGATTTCCAGGAAAATCACATGCCACAACTAGTTCAGACATTCTTCAATTGATGGGCATTTGTTAATTTCTAATTCTTTGCCACCACCAAAAGAGCTGCTATAGTTTTGTACATGTAGGTCCTTTCTCCTTTTACTTTGATCTTGTTGGGATACAGACATTGTAGTGAAATTGTTGAATCAAAGGGTCTGCAGCTTTATAGCCCTTTGAGCATAGTTCCAAATTGTTCTCCAGAAGAGTTGGACCAGTTCACAACTCCACCAGCAGTGCATCAGTATCCTTATTTTTCCACATTCCCTCCAACATTTGTCAATTTATTTTCTATAATATTAATCAATCTGACAGGTATGAGACTGGGCCTCAGAGTTGTTTTAATTTGCATTTCTCTGATTAATAGTGATTTAGAGGACCTTTTCATATGAGTATAGATAACTTTGATTTTTTTTCCTTCTGAAAACTGCCTGTTCATATACATTAACCATTTATGAATTAAGGAACAGCTTTTATTTTTTTAGAAATTTGACCCAGTTCCCTATTATTTGAAAAATGAGGTCTTTATTAAAGAAACTTACTCTTTGTTATTTTTTATACTTATTCATTGTCTATTGTACTTTTAGCAAATCATAGTAGAACTTCTTTAGCTGCATCCCAGGAATTTTAGTGTGTTGATACATCTTTATAATTTTCTTTTACTTAACTCAGTTATTATTTAAGATTTCATTATTAAGTCTTTATTTGGATATGTATCTTTTATTTTTGATGCCTCAACCAACTACTATTTTTATTGAATTATGGTCTATAAGAGATTATTAAGTATTTTTGCCTTTTATATTTGTTTAAAATATCTCTGTGCCCTAGAACATGGTCAATTTTTTTTTTAAAGTTCCATGTGGTAAATAGAAATGTGCATATACTTTTATATATTTATAAGCTGTCACAATTCTTTTAACTCTTGTTTCTCCAGAAATTTGTTCAGTTCCATATGTCCCCTTTTGTCTATTTTCCATTAGGTTTATCCACAATGGATAGGGATATTGAAGTATCCTGTCACTTTTGTGTTGTGTCTTATTGAAACTCAGATAATATTTCTTTTATGAATTTTGATGCTAAGGCATTTGAAGTCTTTAAGCTTATTACTGTTATTGGTTTCTTTTCTATGGTTCCTTTCAGTATTATGTAGTTTCCTTATTTATACTTTTTAATATCTATTTTTGCTTTGCCTGATAGCATGATGGCAACTCCTGGGTTTTTTTAGATTCACTTGATACATAGTAGATTCTTTTCCACCCTCTCAATTTTATTTTGTGTATGTCTTTGTTTTTAAAAATGTTTCTTGTAAGCAACAGATTGTAGGGTTTGTTTTCATATCCAATCTGTCACTCTTTTTTGTTTTATTGGATTGTTTAATCCATTCTCATTTAAAGTCATGAGTTATATTTATATTTTCCTCTATATGCTTCTAGTATTTTTTAAATTATGATTTTCCTTTCTTCCTTTGTAAACACAGTACTTTGTTCCTTCAGTTATTATATCTTAATTTTTTTTAAGGTGGTCATATTCCCAACGGTTCTCTTCCCCTCACCTCAAACAACTCATATAATTTGTTAACCCCTTTCCCTTTGGGGTTTTGCTTATTAGTTCCTTTGTCTCTCCTGCTTTTATTTGGTTATATAATTTTCCTTCCCCTTTTTCCCCTGTTAGTTATCCAAATAGATTACTCCCTCCTTTTTTTCCTATTCAACAAGTCCTATTTGTTAGGGTTTTGTTTGTTTGTTTGTTTGTTTGGTTGGTTTCATTTTATATCCCTTTCCAGAAATGATTTATCTCACTGTTCATTATTCCTCTTCTCTTTCTGTCTACTCTGAATGATCATTCTCTGGTTTATGGTCCCAATAATCATCTTGTCTTTCCCCCCCCTCTGTATTCCTCATCAAAACTTCCAGGGTCTTCTCCAGGGCCTTCTAGGTTCTCTCCTCTAGGCATTATTTTCCAGTTACTTGTTTCCATTGTGGATTTCCCTTTTCCATTGTGCCTCATTCGCAGAACAAAGTCAAGTTTTTTAGATGTCAGAGAAGTTAATACCCCCTGGTAGGGCCCTTCACCACCACATTCCAGATTAAATAGGCCAGCACTGATCTATACCCTCCCTTAGTTACATTTTTTTTCCATTTATTTGTTTCAAAATCTTTTCCCTGGGTCCATATCCTCCCACTTTTCTAAACAAGAGTTGCCTTCCAGGAATTTCACTCCCTCTGCTACCAAATATCCCAGGCCATACCTAGTGCAAGGTCCCCAGCTCTCTTCACAAGACATTTCTCTTCATCCATAAAAGCATTCATTAGTGGAACACACTCTCACCCACCACCAAAGCAAGGCCTCCTCTATTTCTGCACCTTTTTAATAATCCTTCCACACCCCTTCCCCTGTACCTACTCCCTTGAAGGTTCTAATTTTATTGACAATACAGGGCTCACCTTACCCTCAATGATAGCATGTTTTGATCCATACACATCACAAATTCCCTATGATATTTTCTCCCCTTTTTCATGAACCCCCTATGTTGTCTTGTAGAGCCACACAAAGGATTGATTCCACCTGTAGGCAGGATGTCACCAAATTCTGTCCCTTAATGCCTCAGTCCTGAGTCTTCACTGTAACCTCCACTGGACTTCTACTTTCACCTCTGTGTTCCCATGGATATTTAGACAGAAGTCTCTTACTGTTCTCTCTGCTCTCACTCTCTTGCTATTGCTGTCCTTGGTTGCTGTACTTATTCATTCCTCCTGCATTCCTGTCTTCTGAGGTATTTAAGGAGCAAATAATCTTCAATTTTTGTTTTCTTTCTAAAAAATGTTTCAAATATCTCTATATTATTGAATGTCCTTTTTATGGTCAAGCTTAGACTTGCAGGGTAGGACATCCTGTACTTTACCAGGAGCTTCATTGAATTTTGGAACACATCATTCCATCCTTCCTGGATTTTCTGGTAATTACAGAATAGTCTTGTATTATTCAAATTTCTTTTCTGTTGTATTTGAAAGTTTATCTTCTGATGGTTTTTAGAACTTGCTGTTTCAGAATTTAATTTTTAAATTTAACCACAATTTGTCTCAGAGTTTGTAGACTTAATTTTTTTGTCTTCTTTTTCTATCTGTGAATTCTTTCCATTTGTTTTCCATTTTCTGTGTTCAAAAGTTCTGGAAAGATTTCTTGTATTATTTCTTGAATTACATTATTCAAGGTTTTCATCTCATCATGTTCTTCTGGGAGACCTATGATACTTAAGTTGTCTCTGTGCATACTATCTTGAAGATCAATATGTTTTATATGTATATTGAGAATATTTTCTTTTAACGTTATTGATTATTTTATTCTCTTCTTCTAAATTGTCCTTTACTTTAATATATTTGCAATCCAGATAGGTTGTTCTCTTTTTTTACTTATTTGTTGAGACTTGTCATCATGGAGCCTATTTTTGTACATTCTGGCTATTATTTTTGCTGTGGAGGCCAGAAAGTCTGCTTTCATAATTCCCATTTTTCTTTTGAATCACTCAGGTAGTGTGTGCTTTAGTTCCATGTTCTCTTCATATTCCACAGGGTCTTCTGTCTCAAAGTCTTGGATCGTGTATATTTATTTTGCAGTATTTATTCATAAATTGCAGAACTCATTTATTATATCTAGAAGCCATATTTCCTTATGCTTCTAAGGTTGTATCTGCTCATGTATATGCTTATGTTCAAGATTTTAAAATTTTGTTCTTCCTGAAAACTTTGATAATTTTAGTTTCCTCACATCCCTCATTTTCCACTATTGTTTACTTCTAGACTCTCTCCTCTCTCATGGTAGCATAGAGACTACGTCTCCAAGTTTCTCATTCTATTTCCACAGTGGGCAATTTATGCCACCCTAGGTGTCTGCCCCAAGTGACTTTGGGTGGACAGAACTGGCTCCAGATGGATTCTGAGTTCTTTACCTCAGGTTTGTGGACTGCTATATTGCAATCCAACATTGCCACATACGTGGTGTCCTGTCTCATACAGGCAGTTCAAGACTTTGCAGCACTTATGCTATGAGATTACCTCCTTGCCCCCAGCAATGGTTGAACTTTGCTGTGTTTGTCCTATATGGTTTATCTGTTACAGGCTGACCGTCCATTAAGACCTGCCTGAAGGGGAGCCTTGAAGTTTTTCTTTCAGAACAAATATCTGTGACCTGGAACCAAGGTTTCCAAGACAGTGGAAAGAGTGAGAAAAGATCAGAATGTGAAGCTATATTCTGTTAAAAGTTCATGTGCTGCATCCTTGGGTCATCAAGTGAATGTCTGCTGTAAATAGTATAGGATGTGGGGGAAAGTGGAGATTCTGAATGAATTCAACATAGGTGTCAGTTCATGTTTTTGTTTTGTTTTGTCTTGTTTTTCAAATCTTTTCTAGGTACCCAAATCATGGAGACAGCAGAAGGTGCTTTATATTCAATACTTAATTTATATTTTGGAGATGTTTGAGAGGTCATGGAAATCAGACAAAATGTCTAGTTCTCTAACTTTGCACATGTGACCTCAAAGCTATGTCAATATTTTATATAGAATTTCTCTTTTGATTTTTTCCTGCTAGATTTTGTTGATAAAATGCAGACACATTGTTGAAGTATGAGACTTTATGTTTTATTCTTCAACTTTGCTGAAATTGTTAATTGTTACATTTTTAAAGTTGATTCTCAAGGGCTAAGTAAGCTATCATATTATCTCTGAGAGATAATCTTACTTCCTCTATATATTTGCCTGTGTTACCTATGTCTTTTTTATTTTATTTCTATAGATAGCATTTCTAACACTATATTGAAAGAGTAATGTTGACTATTATACTGGATTTTATTGGAAAGGCCTAATTTATTCCCATTAGAAATAATGATGGTTCTTGGTTTTATAGATCCTACTGATATTAAGGAAGGATTTCTTTATTCTTAATCTTTCTGTTTTTTTTATTTTCATTTTAAGTTACAAATTCTCTCCCTTTGCGAAGGCAAGAGCTATGATAACCATTATACAGATGAAGTTCATGCAAAACATAATTCTGCATTAGCCATATTCTGAAGGAAAAAAAAAACAAGAAAAACAAAGGAAAAAATATTCTTCAATCTTCACTCTGAAATCATCAGTTTTCTATATGAAGATGGATAGCTATTTATATCATTAGAGATTTGGAGTTGTGGCAGATAGATCATTGTATTAATCAGAATTACTAAGTCTTTCATAGTTGATTATTTTTACAATATTCTTCTATATTTATGTACATTGTTCTGGTTCTGCTCACTTTTCTTTGCATCAGTTCACATAACAGTTCATATAAGAGTTCCCAGGTTTCTTTGAAACCATCCCCTTCATCATTTCTTAATGCAAAATACTATTCCATCACATACATGTACTGTACTTTGTTCAGCCTTTTCCCAACTAATGAGCATCCCCTTAGTTTCCTTCCTTTTTGCCACCACAGATATAAATATTGGTGTACATGTGGGTCCTTTTCTTTGGAGTACAGACCTAGTAGTAATTTTCTGGGTCAAATGAAACACATAGTCTTATAGCCCTTCAAGCATAGTTCCAAATTGTTTTACATCATGGTTAGAACTCCACCAAAAATATATTAGTGCACCCATTTTCCCATATCCCCTCCAATGTTTGTCATTTTCCTTTTCTGTCATCTAAGCCAATCTGATGAGTGTGATCTTATACCACAAAGTTCTCTAAATTTTAATTTCTGTAATTATTAGTGATTTAGAACATTTTATATGACTATTGGTAATTGTGATTTCTTCCTTTGAGAACTGTCTGTTCATACCCTTTGTCCACTTATCAATTGAGGAATGACTTCTATTTTTATAAATTTCATTCATTTCTCTATATATTTGAGAAATAAGATTTACCTTTATCATAAAAACTTGCTGCAGAAGAAAAAAAACAATTTCTTGCTTTCCTTCTAATTTTGACTACAATGGCTTTGTTTAAGCAAAAATGTTTTAGTTTTATATAATCAAAATTATCCATTTTACCTTCCATGAACCTTTCTATTCCATTTGGTCACAAAATCTTTCCCTATCCATAGAAATGTCAGGTCATTTCTTTTATCTTCCTCTAATTTGTTCATGATATCAACCTTTATGTCTAAATTATATACCCATTTTGAGTTTATCTTGGCAAACAGTGTGAGATGTTAGTCTGTAATTAATTTCTTCCAAACCACTTTCTGATCATTTTTGTCAAATAGTCAACTTTTATCCCAATAGCTGATATCTTTCATTTTATCAAAAACTAGACTACTTTACTCATTTGCTTCCATATACTGTGTACCTAATCTATTCCATTGATCAACCACTCTATTGCTTATCCAGTACCAAATTGTTTTGGTGATTATCATTTTGTAATACAGTTTGAGATCTGATACTATTAGTATCCCTTCCCTCGTGTTTTTTTTAATTGATTTCTTTGATAGTCTTGACTTTTTGTTCCTCTAGATGAATTTTGGTATTTTTTTCTAGCTCTTAAAAGTAATTTTTGGTAGTTTGGTATGGTACTGAATCAGTTAATTAATTTAGATAGTATTATCATTTTAATTATGTTGACAGCCATATATAAGAGCAATTAATATTTCCCAAATTATTTAGATCTTTTATTTGTGTAAGGAGTGTTTTGTAATTGTGTTCATATTGTTCCTGGGTTTGTTTTGGCAGGTAGAATCTCAAGAATTTTACATTGCTTGCAGTTATTTTTAATGGAATTTCTCTTTCTAGATCTTCCTGCTGTGTTTTCTTGGTAATATGTGGAAATGCTGATGATTTGTGTGAGTTTATTTTATATCCTGCAACTTTGCTAAAATTGTTAATTTTTTGACTAGCATTTTAGTTGACTCTAGGGTTTTCAAAGTATATCATCATATCTGCAAAAAGTGAGAGTTTTGTTTCCTCATTGCCTATATTTATTCCTGCAATTTCATCTTCTTGTCTTATTCCTTTGCCTAGCATTTCTAGTTCAATACTGAATAATAATGGTGATAACAAATCTCCTTGTTTCACCCCAGCTCTTATTGGTAAGGCTACTAGTTTGTGTGTCTTATAGAAAATGTTTTTTTTTAATATAATAAAAATTTTTAAAAAGAAAAAAAAAGAAAATGCTTGCTCTTAGTTTTAGATAGATACTATTTATCACATTAAGAAAACTTCCATTTATTACTATGTTTTCTGATATTTTAATTGGAGAGTTGTATTTTATTAAAAGCTTTTTCTGTAATATTGATTTAATCATATTGTTTTTATTATTGACATGGTCAAAATGACTTTGCTAATATAAAATCAGTGCTGTTTTCTAGGTGCAATATAGTCTGGTCATGGAGTGATTATTTGTGATATAACTCTGTGGTCCCCTTGCTAATATTTCATTTAGTTTTTTTCATCAATATTCAGTAGAGAAATTGATTGATCATTTTCTCTTTTTCTCCTTTCCCTGTTTTTTAAACAATTGAAACCTTATTTATAACAAAGAAGGAATTTTTATAGGATTTCTTTACCTACTTTTTTCCTGAAATACTTTATGTAATATTGGAATTAATTATTCTTTAAATGTTTGATATAATTTCTCTAGATCTATCTGCTTTGGGGATTCCTTTTCTTATGGAACTCATTTCTGACTTGCTCAATTTCTTTTTCTAAAATAGGGCTATTTATTCTACTTCCTCTTATTATTCTGGGCAATTTACATTTTTGTAAATATTCATCTATTTCACTTAGATTGTCAGTTTTATTAGGCATAAAATTGGTCAAAATATTAATAATTGCTTTGATTTCATTTTTACCATCTGTGCATTTATCCTTTCATTTTAGACATTTGGAACTTGGTTTTCTTTCTTTTTAAAAATCAAATTATCCAAGTGTTTATCTATTTTTCATAAAACCAGTTACTAATTTAATTTATTAATTCAGTTTTTTATTTTAAATTTTATTAATCTCTCCTTCACTTTCAGAAATTCTCTTTTGGTGTTTAATTGGGGTTTTTAAATTTGTTGTTATTCCAGAGGATTTTTTAATTGCATGTCCATTTCATTGATCTTCTCTTTCTTTTTTTTTTATTGATGTAAGTATGTAGAGATATACATTTTCCACAAAGTAATGCTTTGAATGTATCTCACAAATTTGGGTATGTTGTCTCATTGTTGGCATTATCTTTAATGAAATTATTTATTACTTTTGTTATTTGTTCTTTGGCCCACTAATTATTTTTATTAAATTATTTAGTTTCAATTCATTCTTTCTTTACTGGGGGCAGCTAGGTGGCACAGAGGATAGAGCACTGGCCCTGGAGTCAGGAGTACCTGAGTTCAAATCTGGCCTTAGACACTTAACACTTACTAGCTGTGTGACCCTGGGCAAGTCACTTAACCTAAATTGCCTCACTAAAAAAAAAATCAAAGGCTCTTTATTGAAAGTAATTAAAATCTAAAAAGGGTGCATTTAAGTTTTCTGCATTTATTTTTGAGGTTTTATGCCCTAATAAATGATCAGTTCAGGAAATAATTGTTATATTCTTTCAATTTTTAATGTGCATTTTGGTTCTAAGATGGCAGAGCAATCTTACTTTACATGTCTTTGAAATATTATGTCTAGGTTCTTGTTTTTCATCATGATTTTCAGGTAGGCCAATAATTCTCAAGTTATCTCTCCTCACTCTATTTTCCAGGTTACTTGTTTTTCCCTATGAAATGTTTCACATTTTCTTCTATTTTTTTTTCATTTTTTTGACTTTGTTTTATTGTTTCTTGGTGTCTTGTGGAGTCATTAGCTTCCACTTGACCAATTCTAATTTTATAGGATTTTTTAAATCTTCTGTGACTTTTTGAATCTCCTTTTCCATTTAGCCAATTCTGTTTTTTAAGAAGTTCTTTTCTTCAGTATTTTTTTTTGCTTCTTTTACCAAACTGTCATTTAACTTCTCATAATTTCCTTGTATTGCTTTCATTTCCCTGAATTTTTCCATGCCACTCATTAAAATTTTAAATCTTTTTTACTTTTAATATCTTTCCTTAGCTCTTCTAATAAATATTTGTTAGTTTTGTTTCCAATATTTTTTTTTTATTTGAAACTCTTCTTCTAGGTGTTTTCAAGTCATTGTCTTCTAAATTTGTGTCTTCACTTTCACTTTCACCATAGTAACTTTTTTTGTGGTCAGGTTCTTTGGCTGTTGTTGTTTGTTCATTTTTCTAGCCTATTTCTTGACTTTGGACTTCATATTGAAGTTTAGTTTTTCTAATCTTGGGGGAGAGGGTTATTGGCCTGAGCTTCATTTTTTATGTCCTACTTCTTTCACAGTTATTTCAGAATCTGCAGATCTATCTAGGGAGATACTTACTGGAACTGGAAAAAATATTCAATATGATTTGCTTTCTTATGTGTACTTATCAGACCTAGTTGTAGGGGAGAATTCAGCTGTGCTTCTTACTATTATTCTGCTATCTTGGCTGTTATGCAAAATCATGACATTTGAGATATTTGAGGACAATGATTATACTAGCCTATCATAGCAATTAAAGGCGATTTCACGATGATAAAAGCAGTAGGTGCTATACTTTAACTCAAATAAGAGAAGACTTAAGGACTAAAAGGAGGTACCCAGAAATGAGAACATGGTGGGGAACAGGTACAACAAAAGAATCAGTAAACAAGTATTTATTAAGTGTGTATCATATTCCAGGCACTGTGGCCAACAATGGGGTCACAACGACAAAAAGAGACAAGTGCCTTCCTCCAAGGAGTTTATATTCTATGGAGGGAAGATAGCATTTACAAAAAAATCATATACAAAATAAATAAAAATAAAAACACAAATTAAAAAGGGAATTTGTAGGAGAAAGCTATTGTACCCATGGCATAATGGGCTTTGGGCCATAGTAGGAAGTAGATATTTCAATACTGGTAATTTAAAAAGACTTTCTCCCAGGCCTTAAAGCACTTGACTTTTCTAGACCCCTCATTGCTCCTAATCAGGAAAGATTACTAGAATCCAGACTCTTTGATAATATGAAAAATTCTGAGACTTTTCACTGAGATATCAATCCAACATCTTAAAACTAATGTAGATTATGACCACAATAGCTCTACCCTAGGGTACTGAGACCACACTTATAAACTAAAACAGTGAACTTATGTCACACTAGTCTGCAAGCCCCTTCTCAGAATAATGTTTTATCATAGCTTTCTGATAGTCCAAAAATTCTTCAATTATCTCTCCTTAATCAATTTTTGAGGTCAGTTGTTTTTCCTATGAAATACAAAATTTCATTTTTTTTAGTCTTTTGATTTTGTTTTATTGTTTCTTTATGTGTCGTGGAATCATTAACTTCCACTTGACCACTTGTACCTTTTAAGGAGTTATTTTCTTGATTTGGGTTTTTGTACAATTTAGCCAATTCTGGTTTTAAGAAGTTATTTTCTTCCATATTTTTGTGCCTCTTTTAGCAAGCTGGTAATTCTCTTTTCATAATTGTCTTGCATTGCTCTCATTTTTTCTCCTTTTTAATTTTAATACTTTATTTTCCCCACTTACATGGAAAAATAATTTTAACCTTCATTTTATTTTTTTACACTTTTTAGTTCTAGATTTTCTCCCACTCTCCCTCCATTCCCTCCTTCATCATTGAGAAGGCAAACAATTGGGGGGCAGCTAGGTGGTACAGTGGATAGAGCACTGGCTCTGGATTCAGGAGTACCTGAGTTCAAATCCGGCTTCAGACACTTGACACTTACTAGCTGTGTGACCCTGGGCAAGTCACCTAACCCCCATTGCCCCGCAAAAAAAAAAAAAAGAGAGAGAAGGCAAACAATTAGAAAAATGAAGTCATTCAAAACATATTTCCATACTAGTCATGTTGTGAAAGAAAGCAGACAAAAAAATAAAGAGAATAAAATAAGAGTATGCTTCTATCCTCACTGAGACTCCATCAGTTCTTTTTCTGAAGCAGTTTTCATCATAAGTCTTTCAGAATTGTCTTGAATCTTTGTATTACTGGGAATAGCTAAGTCATTCACAGTTGATCATTGTGTAATATTGCTGTTACTGTGTACAGTGTTCTGTTGATTCTGCTCACATCATTCTGTACTAGTTCATGTAAGTTTTCCCAGGTTTTTCTGAAATTACCCTGCTCATTACTTTTTACAACACAATAGTATTCCATCACAACCATATACCACAACTTGTTCGGCCATTCTCCAATTGAAGAGTAGCATCCTCTCAATTTCTAATTCTTTGCAATGACAAAAAGAACTGCTATAAATATTTTTGCACAGATACAGCCTTTTCCTTTTTCTTAAATCTCTTTGGAATAAAGACATAATAATTATATTGCAAGGTCAATGGGTATGCATAATTTATAGCCCTTTGGGCATAGTTCCAAATTGTTCAGTTGGATCCACTCACATTTTTACCAACAGTGCTTTAGTGTCCCAATTTTCCCACATCCCTTCCAATATTTGTCATTTTCATATTCTGTCATTTTGCAATTTGACAGGTGTAAGGTAGCATCTCAGAGTTGTTGAATTTTCATTTCTCTGATTTACAGCAATTTTTCATATGACTATAGGTAGCTTTGATTCCTTCTTCTGCAAACTTCCTGTTCATATGTTTTGAGCATTCATCAATAGGGGAATAACACATATTCTTATTTTTTTTTATTTTTTTTTTAGTGAGGCAATTGGGGTTAAGTGACTTGCCCAGGGTCACACAGCTAGTAAGTATTAAGTGTCTGAGGCCGGATTTGAACTCAGGTACTCCTGACTCCAGGGCCGGTGCTCTATCCACTGTGCCACCTAGCTGCCCCTTATTCTTAAATTTTTAACACAGTTCTCTATATATTTGATAAATGAGGCCTTTATCAGAGAAACTTGCTATTTATATTTTCCCAGTTTCCTGCTTTCCTTCTAATCTTGGTTTATTTGATTTTGTTTATGCAAAATCTTTTACATTTAGTATAATCAAAATTATCCATTTCACATCCTATAATGCTCTCTATCTCTTATTTGGTCATAAATTCTTCCCTTATCCATAGATCTGGCATGTAAACTATTCTATCCTCCCATAATTTGCTTATGGTATCACCCTTTATGTCTAAATCATGCACCCATTTTTGACCTTATGTTGGTATATCTTGTGAGATGTTGGTCTATACCTAGTTTCCATCAAATTGCTTTCCAGCAGCAGGTTTTGTCAGATAGTGAGTTCTTGTCCCCAAAATCTGGATCTTTGCATTTATCAAACATAAGATTACTATGGTCATTTCCTATGTTTTGTAAATCTAATCCCTTCTACTGATTCACCACTCTGTTTCTTAATACCAGATTGTTTTCATGATTACTGCTTTATAATAATTGTTTGAGATCTGATATACATAGGTCACCTTCTTTCAAGTATTTTTTTTTATTAAATCCCTTGATATTCTTGATGTTTTATTCTTCCAGATGAATTTTGGTTTTATGCTTTTCAAGCTCTATAAAATATTTTTCATAGATTAGTATGACACTGAATAAGCACATTAAGTTAAATAGAATTGTTATTTTTATTACATGGGTTTGGCCCACCTAATGAACAATTAATATTTTCCAGTTGCTTAATTCTAAATTTGTGTGAAAATGTTTTGTAATTATGTTTACATAGTTCCTAGGTTTGTCTTAACAGGTAGACTCCCAATATTTTATATTGTCTGAAGTAATTTAGATGGAATTTCTATTTCTATTTCTTGCCACTGAATCTCATTTCTTTTCTTGTTTCCTTCTACCACTCTTCTTTGATTTAAAAAATCATTTTTGCTCTCTCATTTCTATCCTTCTTTAGTTCTTCTAAGAAATCTGGCTAGATGTGTGTCCAATTTGCATTTTTTCCTTTGAGGCTTTGATTGTAAATGTTTTAAAGTTATTTTCTTCTGAGTTCGCATTTTGAGCTTCCCTGATACCATAGTGGATTTTTATCATCAGGTTCTATTTTGTTGTTGTTGTTGTTTGTTGATTTTTACAGCTTTTATTCTTGGATAGAATGGGAAAAATATTCACTGCTACTTTTTGTTGGTTATCCTGCTTAGACTTTAGTTTGACACACTTTTTAAAGTTGTTTAGTGGGTTGGCTTGTGAGAGCTAGGCAAAATTGTTGACTTCACCATCATCAGAATAATTTTTCAAATACATAAAACAAAATACTTATAATAAGAAAGGAAACCAAAGATTAGTGAAAATAGATCCTTGAAATTCAGCCCCAGACTGCTATTTTAGAATTCCTGCTCAGGGGGCAGCTAGGTGGCACAGTGGATAGAGTACCAGCCCTGGAATTAGGAGGACCTGAATTCAAATGTGGCCTCAGACACTTGACACTAGCTGTGTGACCCTGGGCAAGTCACTTAACCCTCATTGCCCCACACAAAAAAAATTATATAGAATTCCTGTTTTACATTATTGTCAGACTCTAGCAAGAGACTCTATGACCCCTCCCGCAAAGAAAGAGTTGTTTATTTTCTCGGGTTCTTTTAACCTCACATACCTCCCAAATGTTCTTATCTTCTGGATAGATGATTTCCACTTCCTAATGATTTGCCCCAAAGTGTGAATGGTGAGATTTCCAGTTTTAGGAAATGAGGTACTGTGGATATCTGGGAGGTGAGTGGCAAGTAGAGGGTGAGATTTCTAGAAAACTTCCAATTTCATCACTTAGTGTAATAAGGTCAACCCTCAAAGAAAGCAAATCATTGCTCAAATTACATATTGTCCCTAGAGGACACAAAAAAAAGTAATGGGAAGAAGTTGCAATGAAGTTGGTTCAAGTCCCATCTTAGGAAATGTTAGTTAACAAAAAGAGATCCACTACTATTTTATTCCTCTATGTGAGGAATTGAACGGGGAAACCACCTTTATTTTTTATTTTATTTTATTTTTTTTAGTGAGGCAGTTGGGGTTAAGTGACTTGCCCAGGGTCACACAGCTAGTAAGTGTCAAGTGTCTGAGTCTGGATTTGAACTCAGGTCCTCCTGAATCCAGGGCCGGTGCTCTATCCACTGCGCCACCTAGCTGCCCCACCACCTTTATTTTTGAATAGTATGCTTTGAAAGTTTTTTGACAGCTTCCAGATCCTTTCCTTACCTCACTCCTTTTTTTTTTTTTTGGACTCAAATGAATGGTTATGTAAGAATTAGACTCCAGACTATCTGAGACTTCCTTCTTCCTAAATAGCAAGGACTAGTTCTTACCTTTCAAATCCCAGAACACTAGTTTAATTCTTTGCTTTGCTAACATAGACAAGGGCTTTCATAAAACTTAACTTGGTTTGAAGGTGACTTTGAGAAGAGTAGCAGCTAGGAGGAAAAGAATGAAGAGTCAGTTTGAATCTGACACTTGCTAGCCATGTAATCTCAGACAACTCTATCTGAGCCTCAATTTCCTTGTCTGTAAAAGTGGAATTAATAATGCCTCCATTAGGGGGTTGTGTAAAAAAAGGTAATTTGTAAACTGTAATATGCTCTAGAAATATGTCAATTATGTTTTTATTGTTATTGGTATTGTTTTATTGATATTTAATTCAAAAATAATTCATCCCTGTAGTTTAAATTTACAATTTGGAAAATTTCCAGACACTATTTCAATAGAGTTTCCTTGTTCATATACTAATCTCATTGGGGAGAGACATTCTGACAACATGTGCCAGCCCCTATTCTGTCTATTGAGCCATATGGCTTTTCTAGTGTCCCTAATGAATATCAGGTGCAACTAACGAACAACAATTTAGAGACAGAGATCACAGGCTAATTAATCCCAGTCTTGGGCACACAAAGCTTGCTATAGTGCCAGGTTTCTTTGGCTTCCAACTTCCAAGAATGACCTACAAACCACAACTGACAGGAGGATGTCCACCTCAGCTGGATGGGTTACCATTGCTGATGATTAATTACAGTAGACTTTGGGATTTATTCATATGGCTGTTTTGTATTATGCAAGAAGAGAAAAGTGATTGGAATATAAGTCATTTGCAAGACCCATTACCACATCTGGTGCATTGTGTTCATTCCTGAGTGCCACATTTTAACAGGACAGCCTGGAGCCCAGCCATAAAAGGACACATGATAGAGGGGACTAGAGATCGTGTTGTATGAGGATCCATCAGTGGAACTGGGGGGAATTAGCTTGAAGAAGTGAAAACTTAGGGACAGAATTATCATTTTCACATATTTGAAGGGTTGTCATTTGGAAGAGGGATTAGGCTTGCTCTATTTGGCCCTGGAGAATAGAGCTAGGGCCATTAGTTGAAAGGGTCAACTAGGTAATATTCAACCTAATATAAAGGAAGGAAGTTCTCCACTAAAATTTCCCATTATTTATGGCAACATGCAGCTGACTCTGGCTTCTTATGGGTGATGGCACTCTAGTGTAAGTTCTAGCAGGTCCTCGCAAGCTGTTGTCATTTGTCCTTCATTCTTTGAAAGGACCATGATATTGGGGTAATGTCATGAGTTGCAGTGAATTGGATTTAAATGAGGAAGGGCTGTGCAAAGTCAACAGCATCATTCTATTCTTCAGAGCTATCTGGGTCCAATGGCAAGATGCATGTATTTATGTTTGTATGCATATAGATATAGACAGAGACAGAGACATAGACATAGACATAGATATAGATATAGATACAGATATAGATGAGAATACACACACACACACACACACACACACACACACACACACATCAGGACAATTGGAGATGGCCTTGGATGTTTAAGGCAATTGGGTCACACAGCTAGTAAGTGTCTAAAGTCAGATTTGAACATGGGTCTTCTCAACTTCAAGGCCATTGCTCTATCCACTATACCACCTAGCTGCCTCTCCTAACAGGTTAAGAAGGCTTTGAATAGATTCCCTATGATAGGCTTCATTCTCCAAAGGTGACCCTCCCTGATTTCCAAGAACCTCAGTAGAGGGTGATGATTTTTTCAACTCTGGTAACTCTACCAGGACTAGTCACAGACCTATCTCAATATGTAGGAGAAGTACCCACATCAACACAATCACAGTTCCTTGAACTATTGCATTATGATGGTATAAATTCCTTTAAAAAATTGGAGCTTGCTCAAAGTAGAATGGACTGATCATGAAGAATAGAATACCAGGCTTGGAAGGGACCTGAGAGAGAATTTTGCAAATGCTAGATAAGTGAAGAGACTTTCCTGAGGGCATGTAGCACTTTAGTGACAGAGTGGGAATGAGAGTTCAGGTCCTCTGGTAACTTTGGCTTACTGCTCAGGTTCCAGTGCTTTGGGAAAACCTCTACATGGCTGGCATTGGAGCAATTCACCCCAGTAAGCAACTGATAGGGAAATACTAGAGAAGTTAACTCTTCTCTCTTTAACTGGTGCTAAAAATCCCCCCGAGACTCTTACTATTACCCTGTAGAGTCACCTGAGGCAAATGAGGTACAATTACTCATTGCCTCTTCCCTGTATACTCTCAAGGCTGTTGGTCTCTGATGACTTCTGTTCCTTTTCTGGGCTACTCTTATTAGGAATGCAAATAAAATTTGAGGGAAAGCACAATGTGTAGTTTGGCCCAAACTCCTGGACCCTCGGAGAATGACCCTGTCAGCTAAGTCCTGAAACAGCTTATCTTAACTTTTTCCCCAAACAAAACTTTGGGGAAAACTTTCATAAGGCTCTGATTGGCAGCTTTGTGTTATAGGAGAAATGATCATTTTTCTTCCCGGAGATTGATGAAACAGCTCACAGCTGTTCATCTGAAGCTATTTAACTTATCCGGAGAGCAGAGCCCTGGTGTTCTGGGTGTAGCCAAGTGGCTTTTCTTCATTTCACATATCCTGCTGCCTCCCAATGAGGACCTGCTGGTCCAGGCAACTGGATCAACAAGAAATACTGGGAACTGAGGACAAGAATTATCTCCCATGGGTCAGTAGTTCTAAGACTGAAAATCACATTTAGAGCTAGAAGGCAGTTTAGAAAACATCGAATCCAAGTCTTTCATTGTAGAGGAGAGAAAGCCAAGTCTTGAGTCCAAGATCATACTAGTAGTAAATGGAAGAGCCTGGATTTGCATCCATAACTTCAGACTCCAAATTCAGGTTTTATCATTCTACCATGCTGGGTTAAAAAAAAAAAACAGGCATAAGGATAGGAGTTTGAAGTATAAGAGGCATGATTTGTGAGCTTAGTTTGTCATAGTATGCTGCTAAAGAGAACAGTGTCATTGATTCCATCCTTTGGTAGATCAAAGTCTAACTTTGCTTGGCCTTAGACTTACTCAGCCATGGCTGTGGACCCAGACTGAACCCTAGCTTCTGCTCCAAACAGTTCTTTCTGGCTACAGTCCTATACTAAGTCTTTAGCCTTGTTTCCTACTGACCCTTAATTCTAAGCACTTACTTCTGTTTTAATCTGCTTTTGAGAGGCACAACAAAGGTAATAAAATAAGGGAGCATGTACCCCTGGAAACATAATCTGGGTAGTGGTCAAAGGTAAGAGGAACGACGGGCAGCATCAAGGGATGGACGCACAAAAGATAAACCACCTACTTCCCCTTTCCACAGATGGCTGGCCCTGAATTAGAGGACAGTGAACTGGCATAACTCTTTCTAGTAAACAGTGGCACATTAACAAATGTAGGCTAAGTTCCTTCCAGTTTAATGGGGTTTTCATGAAATATGACACAGCCCATACAAAAGTTTCTCAGAGCCATAAATTACCTGAAATAATTACAAGCGCAAACCAGAATGATTCTGAACCACCCCCCCCACCTCCCACCCCCCGCCAAGCGGCCTTGTTAAGATTTGCCATGCTTGTATAAAAAATGTCACCTTTATGTCTGCATTTAATATAAATGACAGGTAGATGGGAGGCAACAAAGCCTTAAAATCCAAAGCAAATCATGTCCAATGACCTTGGCTATAAATCTGGCAAAAGGTGTCTACAGGGTGGTCCTTGTTACCTGAAAATATTTCCTGTTTGGAAGTTTTATTTGAGCCCATAATTCACCTTCCTCACTCTTAAAATATAGGAGTTTTTTATGCTCCATTATCTTAAGGATATGCTCTTATGTAGGGATAATATGATAAAGTAATCTTGCATTAGCTGTTAAATGACTAGAATCTGAATCATAGATAAATAGAATGCTAGCCCTAAAAGGGACCTTAGAACATAAAATCTAAGATGCCTGAGCTGGAAGAAATCTCAGAATGTGGCATAGTATAACTAGAAGGGAAATCAGATGGTGGCAGCTATCAGAAGCCGTCCTGTGAGGCAGGGAAATGCATCCTCTTCCCCTACTTCAGCAGAGTTAATACCTTTCCCCTTCTGCCTTTACCCAGCCCAGTTACTATCCAGGGTTAATTAACCAGATAGCCTCTCTCCCCTTAGCATTTTGAGGTCTCACCTGTAATTACTCCACTGTTCAGAGATGTCAAGTGTGTTTACTCAGGATATTAAAAATGCATGTGGTCCCTCAGGATAGGGAAAGTAGCTCTGGAAAAAAAAAACAACTAGGAAAGCTTCCCTGAAGGAAATAATAATCTTTGGGAGGAAAATAGGAAAGCAGGAAGAGCATAATTTGATGTGGTGGTCAGGTCATTCAGCACAGTATTTTTTTTCCCCAAACACAGTCAACAATAAGAACTTTCTAACAATCAAAACCATACAGAAGCTAAATGGGTATCCTCAAAAGCCAGTACCTGAAGAATTCAAACAGAAACTAGATGATTGCTTGTTAAGAATGACCTTGGAGCTCATTTTCAGGCTTAAAATTTCATGTCATGATTCTATAATAGGATGACATGTAACATAAGCAGGGCGAATGAATCATTAAGAACTCATTGCTCCCCTCTGCAGGCTTGCGATCTGGTTAAGGAGTCAATATTTAACACATATAAAAACATTAGGGAATATTATGAGATAACATATAATTATAGGCTGATTGAGGTTCACATTATGAAAAGGTTGGGTATTTTCTCCTCTCAGGGCTTTGCCTTTCTTATCTATGAAAAGAGTGTGCTGCACTATTTTATCTCTAAAGTCTCTTCCAGTTTCAACAATTCTATGATTTTGTGATTTATTGATTGCCTCCTTATAGTTCTGTGCTAAGACTGTGGGAGACACAAAAGATGTAAGGTGTAATCCCTATGCTCAAGAAGCTTACAGTAACGAGGTAGGTATAGGAGCCATATACCTAAGAATAGATACACTAACAACATAAAACAAATGTCAAATGCCAACTGAGTATTATACTTTTACTCTTCAATGGTTACATGATCTCACTCATGGGCTGGAAAGGTGGGAGGAACTCCTTTTTTGTCAGTGCAGCTCACAACCTATACATGAGAAATTTTTCCCTCATTTTTCCTTTCTCTCAATTTGTTAGTTTTTATCCTATGTGATTGTTGTCTTTGTGCTTCTGCAAATGAATTTCCAAAGAAAATGTGTCCAGTGTGTAACAGGACTGCTCTGGGTCTTTTACTACTTTTAGGCTTTTTCTTCTTGGTACTTTGAGGCCCAGAGGACCTCCACAAGAGACTGGGATCAAATAAACCTGTTCAATCCTGAGGAGTTTTGATTTGGAAAGTTAAACTCTCCCTCTCCCTCCCCCTCCCCCTTTCCCTCTCCCTCTCTCTCCTCCCTCTTCTCCTTCCCTTCCCCCCCCCCCCATTCTCTCTCTCTTCTCTCTGCCAGATTCAATCCTGGAAGGTTAGGTTTAGGTTTCTTTATTGAATATGCTCCCTTCCTGGAGCAAAACTCCAGGGAAACCTCTAAAAGAAATCATGCCTACAGTTTTCCTAAATGTGGATAGCAGGGATCCATCCCACAAGTTTTCTCAATCTACAATTTGATTACTGAGTAAAAAATTGCTTTTTGTTCTTCCAAGATAGAAACAGTTCCAAGACTCACAGGACTCAAAGGCATATAGGAACAGATGCAAGAAGTAAAACCCAGCAGTCCAGCAGGAAGGCAAAAACCTTTTGTGGGGCTGATGACCAAATATTTCCCATTCCTCTCAGTTAAGAACTATCTGAACAACTCATATAATCCGGATCCCTTCATAACCTGGCTGCTTCCTAACTTTGTAGTCTTTTAGATATGACTTCCCAATGCACTTCTTGATGCAGTTGTACTAACCCACTTGTGGATTCTTACACATAACCCTCTCTCCACATACTGCCTCTGGGTATTTTGAATGGCAATTCTCCATGCCTGGGATAGTCTCCCTTCTCACCTCTCAGGGCTATCTTCTCTGGCTTCCTTTAAAATTTGATTCAAATCTTATCTTCTATAGAAGGTCTTTCCAGTTCTTCTCACTCACCTCACCTTACTAATTGATAGTCCATTTCTCCTTCCATAATTACTTTCCTTTCATTTGATCTATAAATAATATATATATATACATAAATACATATGTGTAACATAAGTTATATATACATAGATATTACAAAGTTATTTACATATTGCCTTCCCCATTAAAATGTGAGCTCCTTGAGGTAAGTGTTTGTGCTTTTTCCCCTTTCTTTATATCCTCAGTACTTAGCATAGTGCCTGACATAAAAATAAGCATGTCATAAAATCTTGTTTTTTGACTGCCTGGCAAGCCAGGGCCTAGCTTTCTTTAGTCTTTTAGGAACAAGGTAACCCTATTTTCTTTTATTCTGAGAAATTTCTTCCCTCTAATCATTGGTGTCAGAATTACAAACTTAGGAATTCCCAACTTGTAAGGTAACTACCAAGTCTAGAAATATCCATTTCTCAAAATTGTATATACTTGTGCTCAGAAAAGAAAATAAGCAGAAGGCAGTGAGGGACCAATGTCCAGTCTCAGCCTTGCCTAGGGAGGCATATGTCTCAAATATTCATGTGCTTCTTCCTCAAACCACAATTGCTGTTGGGTTGGAGGAGGGGATTCCTGTCCCCTCTCTCCTCTCAACCATAAGTCCAAGAGAGAAAATACTAGAAAGGAATCCTCAAAGTGGATGGAACCTTTTTGTCCTGATTCTCTTATAGACTATAGATAGATGAGATTCCTTAATGAGTCAATGAGTTAATTAACATTTATTAAGTACCCACTACCTAGGCAATTCCTACTCTCCAGGAGTTTAGAGTTTAATAAATGGAATACACAACATAAAAACAATGAAGTGCAAAGAAGATATATATATGGGATAGAGATAATCAATAGGGAAGGTACTAGCATTAAGGGAGAGAAGAAAAGTCTTCTTGTAGGAGATGAAATTATAACTGGGACTTGAAAATAGCCAGGAAGAAGAGATGAGGAGGGAGAGAATTTCAGGTATGTGGGACAGCCAGTGAAAATGCCTTCCTGGGAAATGGAGTAAAAGCAAGTAACAACAGAAAGGCCAATATCCTAGATCACAGAGTACAGGAAACAGTGTACAAAAACACAAACAAACAAAAAACTACTGGAAAGATGGATCTGGGGAAGGGTGGGTAAAGTTAACAAGGGACTTAATATGTTAGAAAGCTCATTTCCCCTGATTCTCAATAATCAATTATTTTTAAAACAACCCCAGTCACTGAGGGCCAACCAGGAGTTTCCTATGTCACCTCAGCAAGGTGGTAAGGCATATGTCTACCTCTATAAGGAGGTGGGCTTTTCTGACAAAAATCTACACACCCTATAATCTCAAGTAGAATGAGAGGATTCTCAGAACAAAGAATTCTATGATATATTTTCATTTTATTTTTAAAGGTGTCAGTGGGCATGGGAGAGCATAATTTCTTGATAGAAGGAAGTCCTGGTGAGTCAACAGCTTTCATCAGTATTAGTGAACAAGAGTCTTATAGAGTTATACTTAGAAAGAGGGCACTGAGGGACAGCTAGGTGGCACAGTGGATAAAGCACCAGCCCTGGATTCAGGAGGACCTGAGTTCAAATCTGGCCTAAGACACTTGACACTAGCTGTGTGACCCTGGGCAAGTCACTTAACCCTCATTTCCCCCCACACACACACACACAATGTTAAAAAGAAAAAGAAAGGGGGCACTGAGAGAGGTTAAGTGACTTGTCTAGGGTCACAAGGCCAGTATGTATTAGAGGCAAAAACTGAACCCAAATCTTACAGACACTGAGTGGCTATCTTTCATTCTGTATCTATTTGTTATCTCTAATTCATTGCATTATGTCCACTGTGTTTTCTGATTGCACTTATCTCTGATATTTGTTTGATTTTTAAAAATAGTTTTTCTGTTTTTAATGCCATTTCACTTGTTTAACCATCTATGAAGCTTTGCATTGCCTTTTGGGTCACTTGTTTAGATTCTTCTGAAATTATGGTCTTAGAACATCACTGGGAGATCTTGGTGTTCAAAAATATGGGTTTTTATGACAAGGAGCAGCCAAGAATAATTGATAATTCTGCACAATTCTCATATTTGATTTAGCTCAATCTTTATGGCTACTAATGATCTGTGTTCAAATCTTGAGTCAGACTTGCTAGTTGTGGGAGAACACTAAAATCTCTTAACCTCTATAAATCTCATTTATTCCATCTGTAGAATGGGGGAAATAGTAGCATCTACTTAAAAAGTTTGTTGTGTAAATAAAATGAAATAATGTATATAAGGAGCTTTGTGAGACTTAAATTACATCTAAACCATGTAATTTGACAGTGGTAAAATTTGCTATTTCCAATTATCTTACATGTCAGATTTCCATAGTGCTTAAATATGCACCATTAAAAATTGGGTCCTTTTAGATTATCCTTGTGGTTTAGAATGATCCTGTTAAAAGCTTTAAACAGAAAGGAACAGCTAGGTGGTGCAATGGATAGAGCCATGGTCCCAGATTCAGGAGGACCTGAGTTCAAATCCAGCCTCAGACACTTGACACTTAGTAGCTATGTGACCCTGGGCAAGTCACTTAACCCTCATTGCCCTGCAAAAAAAAAAAGCTCTATACAAATTAGTAGTGTTATTACAACCTTACAACAAGCCTTTTGTTTCTTAATCTGAAACCACAAGAGTTTTTACCATCTTTCCCTTGAAATCATAATTACTAAACACAATTATAAAACACTTTTCACAAAAATAGAGTAAATAGAGTCAGATCTAAGCACTGGAGAAATAATAATTGCTCATGGATGAGCCAAGCCAATATAATAAAAATGCCTATTCTACCTAAATTAATTCACTTATTTTATGCCATACCAAACTACCAAAAATATTTTATAGAGCTAAAAAATAATAATGGAATTCATCTGGAAGAACAAAAGGTCAAGAATATCAAAGGAATCAGTGAAAAAATGTGGAGGAAGTTGGATTAAGAGAACAAGATCTCAAAGTATATTATAAAGTGGTAATCACCAAAATAATCTGGTTTTGGCTAAAAAACAGAGTGAATTAGACATATAATACATAGTAGCAAATGACCAGAATAATCAAGAGTTTGATAAATGCAAAAACCCAAGCTTTTAGGACAAGAACTCACTTTTTGACCAAAATTTCTGGGAAAACTGGAAAGCAGTTTGGCAGAAACAAGATACAGACTAATATCTCACACCATATGCCAAGAAAAGGTCAAAATGGGTAAAAATGATTGAGACATAAAGGGTGATATCATAAGGAAATCAGGGAAGCATGGAAAATTTTACCTGTCAGATCTGTGCATAAGGGAAGAAATTATTACCAAAAGAGAGCTAAAGAGCATTATGGGATATAAAATGGATCGTTTGGATTATATTAAATTAAGGAGGTTTTATCCAAACAAAACCAATATAGCCAAGATTAGAAAAATAACAGGAAACTATGAGGGAAATTTTTATAGCCTCTCTGATAAAGGACTTATTTCTCAAATATATAAAGAAATGAGTTAAATTTATAAAAATACAAGTCATTCCCCAATTGATAAATGGTCAAAGGATATGAACAGGCAGTTTAAAGAAGAAATCAAAGCTATCTATAATCATATGTAAAAATGCTCAAAATTATTATTGATGAGAGAAATGCAAATTAAAACTCTGAAGCACTACCTCACACCTATAAGAGTGGTAAATATGACAGAAAAGGAAAATGACAAATGATAAATGTTGGAGGCACTAAGGGGGAAATGGAGACACTAAAGTAATGTTATTGGAGTTGTGAACTGATCCAACCATTCTGGAGAACAATTTGTTATTATGCCCAAAGGGCTACAAAATTGTGCATACTCTGTATTCCAAAGAGATTTTTAAAAAAGAAAAAGAACCTATATGTACAAAAAATACTTATAGCAGCTCTTTTTATGGTGGCAAAGAATTGGAAATTGAAGGGATGTCCATCAATTGGGGAATGGCTGAACAAGTCATGGTATATGATTATGAGGGAATACTATTGTGATATAAGAAATAATGAGTGAGATGGATGCAGAAAAATATCTGGGAAGACATATATGAACTGATGCAAAGTAAAACAAGCAGAACCAGAACATTGTACACAATAACCACAAAATCTTATACCAATCATCTGTAAATTACTTCACTATTCTGATGAATGCAATGATCAAAGACAATTCCATAAGGATGGATGCTACCCACTTCCAAAGAGAGAACTGATAGAGTCTGAATGCGGAGTGAAACATTTTTTAACTGTTTTTCTTGCTTTTTGCAACATGGCTAATATGGAAGGTTTTTTTGCAAGATTTCACATGTATTGCTGAGATCATAATTTTTGACTTCACAGTGGGTGGGGGAGGGGTGCAAGGGTGGAAAAAAAGTTAGAACTGAAAAAAAAATTAAAAGAATGTTAAAAATATTTTTTAGGGGTGGCTAGGTGGTGCAGTGGATAAAGCACCAGCCCTGGATTCAGGAGTACCTGAGTTCAAATCCGGCCTCAGACCCTTGACACTTACTAGCTGTGTGACCCTGAGCAAGTCACTTAACCCCCATTGCTCCACAAAAAATATATATACTTTAGAATTTTGTAATCACTAAGGATTGAGGTTTGATGCTACAAAAGAGCAAAGTAGACATTGATGTTGTTTGGAGGATCTTTTCAAGTTTTTTATAAAATTTTGTTTTCATTTGTTTTTGCTTAACTGGACTTATTTGATACAAGGGAGGGTTTTCATTTCAAGGTAGAGGGATTTAGTGGATAATGATGGAGATGAAAAAATAAAGTGTGAATAAAAATTTAAAATACACATTTTTAAAGTCAAAAAGAAAAACAAACCAAAAAAGATATTTCAGTTACTACCACAGTGTGAAATTGACTATAACACTTTAAAAGACCATACAAATGGAAGTTCATGGTTTCAATCCTCTTTTGTTCTTCTTTGTATATTTAAATGTTCATGTTTGTTGAATTCTTAATAAAAAAAAGAAAAATATCTTCTTCATCCTACCCAAGAGATCTTGTCATACATACTGTAATTATCTTCTTGGTGCTCTATTTGTTTAGGCTTACCATAAAACTCTGCAAGGTGAAAGTGCTCCAATAAGTGCCCCCCATAAAGTACAATTTCTTGTTCCCTTTAGGTGCATGATAAAATCAACCCTTTTATTTTCCTCTCTGAGTAGAACCTGTGGATCATTTTTCTATTTACTGTACTTACTTCAGTCTTGTAATTTCATTTATATTGTGAATACCAAAATGGATTCAAGTCAGCTAAATTGACATTACACACAAGGAATACCATTACATAAGAGTTCAATGGAGGTAAAGATATAAAGATCACAACAGACTGCAGGAGTCATTCAATTAAAAAGCATTTAATAAATGTGCCTAATATGTGTCAGGCACTGTGCTAACAACTATGGATAAAAAGAAAGACAAACGACAGTTCCTGTTCTTTAGCAGCTAATAATCTAGTGAAAGGAAAACACAGATAAAGAAGCTGAAGGTGGGGTGTAGCTGGGTGAGAAATAAAGACACAGCTGGCCTGAGCAGCCTCTTTAAATGGGGGATTTGGAAGTTCTCCGCTGTCTACCTTCCACCCTCTTCAATCAGAGAAAAGGACAGGTGCCAAGGACAGTGGGAAGGCTCCTGGATGAAGTCAGACTTGAGATAGGTCCTGTAAAATGCTTCTTATTTTGAGAGAGAGAATGTCAAGGTAATGAAGCTACCTGAAACAGTTTAACTTTTTCCAACTCTAAGATGCTTCTGAGAAGGGTCAGTCAAATCCTAAAAGTTATCAAAGATTCATTTTTCATGTTTGCTATGCAAATTTCATTTAAGTGCAAGGATAATAATTTTTGTCATTCTATCCACAAAATTAAAGAGGGATTTTAATTGCAATGTCCAGAGACAATACATGATTTCTACTTGGCATTACCTGGATTCATAGAGTTAAATAATCACAGAATTACAAGTCTGGAAAAGACCTCAGAACTTATATATTATTAACATTCTATATTAGAATGTTATTTTAGGCAGATCCTGAAAACATAGAACACAGAGTACTAAAGTTGGATGGGGTCTTAGGACAGGATAGAGAAAATATGACCCAATGAGTCAATTCACAAAAAGTAGAATGGAAAAAAGAACCTAATGAGTTAATGAGATAACCACATATCTAAGTCCAAACATCTCTAAATATATATTGAAAGAAAAGTGAAATGAAATGACCATCTGATGAGAGGAAGTATCCTGAGGATTCCCAAAAGATCATGGAACTGTTAAGGGCTAAAATTCTAGCTAAACTGTCTAAAATATCTAATGAGTGGTTGCCAATAAATTATAAGCTTTAGCAAGAGTTAGACTTTTAAGCATTTATTAAGGAGAATAAGAATTTGGTAAAGAGAGAGAAAGGCCTAGATTCCTATCTATTAAAGGGAGAGCACATTTCTAGCTCCGCTCTCCACCAGAGTCCAGAGGGAAAAGCGTAAGAGCGAGCGCCAGTCTCTTCCTTCTTCCTCTCACTAGCCCGCGTCACTTCCTGATGCCAAAGAAAAGACTCCTGGTCTTGCCCTCAAAGACCTTCGCTTCATGGGCGGAACTCTTCTACAGTAAGTCTCCAGCAGGTGGCGTCATTCCAATCGTTACAGAACCAAGCAAGATTTTCCATAAAGGTTCAAGAGAGAAACCAGAACCATAAAAGCATAAATTGGGTCATTCATAATAGAAATAATTGTCAGAAGAAAAATAAAACTTCAACACAATGGTGAATCTCCAAAAAAAGGAAAGAAAAAAAAGCTTATTGGTAATACAAATATAGAAGAGTAAAGGACAATGTGGAATAAGAGAAGCAAAGAAAGGAATAACTTTAAAAGAATACATTATCAGCAGGTGTTGTGGCACATAACTGCAATCCTTGCTACTGGAGTGGCTGAGACTGATAGATAACGTGACCTCAGGTACTCTGAGTATAATAGGTCTAAAGCCATTCTGAACTATGCTAATATGATGGAACTCCTGGGAGTGGGAGACTACTAGACTGCCTAAAGAGGGGTGAATTGGGCCAGGTTAGAAATGAAGCAAGTCAAATATACTGTGCTGATCAATGTGTTGTTGTTCAGTCTTTTCAGTTGTGTCTAAATTTTCATAACTGCAATTGGGGTTTTCTTGGCAAAGATACTGGAGTGGTTTGCCATTTCTTTTTTCAACTCATTTTACAGATGAGGAACTAGGCAAACAGGGTTAACTCACTTGCCCTGGATCAGATAGCTAGTAAGAGTTTGAGGTCAGATTTAAACTAAGAAAGATGAGTCTCTCTAACTTCAGGCCTGGTATTCTATCCACTGCACTAACTGTCTATGCTTATCAGTAGTAGGAACAGAACGAAGAGGAGTCACTGAATTTCCATCCAGGCTGAAAGAGGGAGACCCAGTCTCAAAAATAATTATCTCTTTACAAGCAAAACCCATTGATCTCCAAAACGGTATGTATCAAAACAAATTAAGGATCCATTAGAATATGACAAGTCAAAAAACCTAGTAATACAAGAAATAATACAAGAAAACTACCCAGGAACTTCAGAAAACGGGGGGGGGGGGGAGGGAGTAACAATAGGAAAAAAAACCTCATACATTGCATAGAGGAAAAAAAAACACCTTTGCTTTAAACACCAGCATAGAGTGGTTAAATTTACTAATTCTAATGACAACTAACAAATTCTGCAAATGACCAGAAGACCTTCATATATAAAATAAACAAGATTTGGATAACAGAAGACTATTCTGTTCCATCCTGAAATCACAGAAGGGGATGGAATACTTCTTTCCAAAGAGCAAAGGAAGTCAAAATGCCACCCAGTTAATATTTACCCTCAAGACTCAAAAAGATAAATGCTCAATGATATGAGATGAACATTCAAAAAGTATTTGAGAAGCAAATTCAATAAACTAAAAAAATCATTTAAAACATTCCTACAAGTAAAACAGACATATGCAAATTGTTTGCTTTGCAAATACTCTAGACAATAGAAACTCAAAATAGATAATTATAGCTACCTAGAAAAGTACAAGAAACAAAATGTTACCCCAGAAAAAGAGGGGAGGAACTAGAAAGAGAAAGACACTTATGGCATTAAAAACAACAGCTACAACAAAATGACATATGGATCCTTAAACAATTTCTACCTAAAAGTACACAGGGACAAAAGTGGAAAATAAAAAGCAGTGGAGGAACAAGACTGAAACAATAAGAATTAAACTCATATGACCCTGCTGACAAGTGAATCAATTTGTTGTTGTTGTTTTGTAGACTTAAACTGAAGAATTAGAGGATACATAAAAGAGAATATGGAAGGAAGAAAACAGAATGGAATATGTGATGTTTCTCAATCAAGTAAATGGTAATAAAGGAAGGGAAATTAACACCTGTAATTTCTGAGGAAGAAGAGGAGCTATTGGAAAATGGATGAGGTGTCAAAAGGAGGCAATGAAACAGGGAGGGGAGGGTGAAGGTTTCAATTTAATAATGGAAAGAGATACTAATGAGTAATACTCACAGGGAAGAGAGAAGAAGATCATGTAATTAGAGATAAGGACCTTACAATGAGTATAATTTCTAGGGATTTGATGCAGAAAGAGACCATTACCTTTGAATTTGTGTTGCATATCCATGTATTAGAGCACAGAGATATTACACATAAACTTAAAAAGAAAGAAATGGTAAACACATCCTTTATAGATCATAATTTTTTAAAAAGTAAGCAGTACAAGAAGCACAAACAAAAAATACAGACCAAAATATAAACTTTAAATGAAATTCTAAATAACAAATGGATGAAAGAAAAAATAATAGAAATTTATTAAATATAAAAATATAATGATTAAACACTATTTCATAATTTCTAGAATTCAGCTAAGGCAGTCAAGAAGTAAAAAGAAAATTGTAACCCTAAAAGCATACATTAACAAAATGGAAAATGAAAAGATTAATGTGGTGAATGTATATCTAAAAATTAGAAAGCCAACAAATAAGCTCTAAATAAGAAAAGGAGAAATGTGAGAAGATAGCCCCTCTCAACAGTTGAGAGACCCACAGTGAGGAATATTGCATATATTTTCATACTTTTTCAATGTATTGATCAATTTTGATGACATTTCATCTTCTTCATTGTCTTATGTTTTCTTAAAAAGGTTATTCATGATATGTAATGTCTCTATAGTAGGAAAGAGAAGGAGGCTAGTGGAAGAAATTTTGTCAGTCTCTAAGCAAAATTTATCAATGAAACTTTATTTAAAAAGAACAAGAGGGTAAAGCAGAAATAGAAAGAACACACTGGTCACTTCCACAAAGTAACCCCAAACTGAAAACATCCAGGAAATTTGTCATAGCCAAAATCCAAAGTTTTCAGGTAAAAAAAAAAAATACTTTAGGCAATCAGATAATTTCAAGTACCAAGGAACTACAATCAAGATTTTGCAAAATTCAGTCTTAAAGAGAGAAAATCTTTATAACCAAAATATATTTTGAAATAAATATAATATAAAAACAAAAGAAATGGACCTCTAATTTTAAAAGAAGACTTTCTATTATTCATGAGGAAAATATCAGAATGAGGTAGAATCTTTGAAATACAAAGATTGTCCAGGAAGCAAAAGAAAAATAGAAAGACATGCATTTAGTCAATCGGAAAGTGCTTAGTGCTGAATTTAAATATAGGGATGAGAAAAGTGTCAATTGAGAAGCAATCCAGCTGTTTTCAAGAGAGGGAGAAAAGAAAGGAAAACATAGACCATGGAATGGTTTTGCTTTGTAGCGTTGATGTTTAAAGAGTAAATGAAAAGGAGGTAAATAAGGAATTCACTAGGGAAGGAATGAGAAAGGAATGGGATACATTAATAATTTCTCATAATTAGTGTGCCAGAATACCATAAATATGGAGAAAGGTATGGGAATATCAGGCATCTCATGAACCTCACCCATCTGAATTCAAAGAAGAGTTGAACATACAGACATAGAACTTGAAATATAAATACATTAAATGCAACTTGAAAATAGGCAAAGATAGCAGAAAAGAAAGTGGGGGTCCAAGAAAGAGGGTATACAAATAGGGCAGGGAGAGAAGTATGAACTTAATTTTTTCAAATGAATGTTAAAATTATTTTTATATGTAAATAATTATTTAAAGAAAGAGGGTAAAGGGGCAGCTAGGTGGTACATTGGATAAAAGCACCAATGGGTGGGGGAGGGGTGCAAGGGTGGAAAAAAAGTTAGAACTGTAAAAAAATTAAAAGAATGTTAAAAAATATTTTAGGGGCCACTAGGTGGTGCAGTAAATAAAGCACCAGCCCTGGATTCAGGAGTACCTGAATTCAAATCCGACCTCAGACACTTGACACTTACTAGCTGTGTGACCCTGGGCAAGTCCCTTAACTCTCATTGCCCCACCAAAAAAAAGAAAGAAAGAAAGAAAGAAAGAAAGAAAGAAAGAAAGAAAGAAAGAAAGAAAGAAAGAAAGAAAGAAAGAAAGAAAGAAAGAAAGAGAAAGGAGGAAGGAAAGAAAGAAAGAAAGAAAGAAAGAAAGAAAGAAAGAAAGAAAGAAGAAGAAAGAAAGAAAGAAAGAAAGAAGAAAGAAAGAAAGAAAAGAAAGAAAGAAGAAGAAAGAAAGAAAGAAAGAAAGAAAGAAAGAGAAAGGAGGAAGGAAAGAAAGAAAGAAAGAAAGAAAGAAAGAAAGAAAGAAAGAAAGAAAGAAAGAAAGAAAGAAAGAAAGAAAGAAAGAAAGAAAGAAAGAAAAAGAAAGAGGGTATAGTGATAAATAAAACCAAATTTTAGCTTCATAGTGAAGATCATAAAGGGGGAAATAAGAGAAAAATTATAAAATCCAGTGATCAGGGTCTGGGTGAAAACAGAAGGGGTAGAGAAGTAAGGTCAGATCACTTCAATTTAATTTACTTGCATGAATAATATGCCTTTTTGTTCTCCTCTCTGTGTAAAGAGAGAGAGAGAGGGGAGTGGGAGAAGATTATCAAAAAGAAAAAAAATGAGTATATGCTAGAGGAAAAAATACAATTAACAATCATAACCATGAAGGTGAATGTGATGAACTCATCCATAAAACTAAGGAGTGTAGCAGAGTGGATAAGAAAGCAGGAGCCGACAATATGTTGTTTACAAGAAACACCCATGAAGCATAACGATTTACAAAGATTTAAAATGAAGGGTTGGAACAGAATTTACTGTACCTTAGGCAAATTCAGAAAAGCAGGGATGACAATCATGATTTCAGGCAAGGCAACAGTAAAAATAGACATGATTAAAAGAGATAAGTAGGGAAATTATGGTATGCCTAAAGACACCATAGATAATGAAATATAATAAAACTGGAATTTCATTTAAGTATTTAAAACTAAAGTAAATAAAATTATTAGGATAAATAGATAGCACACTATAATAGTTGGGAATCTCAATGTGCCCTTCTGTGATCTAGCTGAGTCTTACAAATGATAAAGAAATAAAGGAGCTGAATAGGATTTTTTAAAAATCAACACTTAATATGTTAGATATATAGTCATTAATGAAAAGAATAAATCATAAGGAAGGAGTATGTCTATATGTATGTATGCATATATGTGTGTATGCATACATATATATAATTTTCTTCGGCTTTGGAAAACATATTTATAAAAATTGACTATATGCTAGGATGTAAGATGCTTATAAACAAATGCAAAAAATTAAAAAATATATTATTTACTGACCATAACAATAAAAATATGCTTATCTAAGAACATTTGAAGAAAGGATTCAAACAGAGACTAAATAATATAATTCTAAAGAATATATAGGTAAACCAACAAATCCTTGGAGTAACATTATTTCATCAAAGAAAATGACAATAAGACAATACATGAAAAATTTTGGGAAACATCCAAAGCAGCCCTTAGGAGAAATTCTATATTTCTAAGCATTATCACAAGGAAAATAAATTTAGAACAGATTAGTGACGTAGACATGTAACTAAAATGAATTTTAAAACCTAGAAAAAACACATTTATAAACAACTGAACAAAAGTGAGGGGTAGGGAGATAAATCATAAGAAATAAATAAAATAAACAAATAATAGATAATCAAAATTGAAAACATAATCACCAAATTGATGAATAAAATGAGATCCTTTTTATAAAAAATAAAACAAACTGCTAGTTAATTTGATTTTCATTTTTTCTTCTATCGTTCGTTGTTTTTATCAATCATCAAAAATGTGCCTTTTCTCATTCTTATGTCCCCCTCCCACTGAAGGGGACGGAAAAAGAGGGGAAAGAGAATATACTGAAGGGGGTGGGGAATACATTAAAAATTTGTGTACTCAAGCAAAACAAATTTTACATTGACTATATCTTAGGAAAACAAACATTTCATTCTGCATTAAGTCCTTCACCTCTTTAAGAGGAGGTAGGTAGCATGTTTCATCATGAGTCCTCTAAAATCATGATTAACTATTACACTGTTCAGAGTTCCTAATCTTTCCAAAGTAGTTTGTTTTTATAACATTGTTATTACTATATAAATTATACTCACTTCACTTTGCAACAGTTCAAACAAGGCTTCCCAGGTTTGTCTGAAACCACTCCATTCATCATTAATATTAGCAGATTACTATTCCATCAAATGTTTATACTACAATTTGTTCAGGAAATCCACAATTGATTGGCATGCCCACAATTTCCAATTCCTTTCTGACACAAAAAGTGATGTTTTAAATACTTTTGTAATCCTTATGGTTTGTTTTGCTTAGAATTTATCCTTTCCTTAATATGCCCACCCTCTCAATCCCTCTCTTCCTTCTCCCCTGCCTCTTGTTCCCTGTGCTCAAGCATTTATACATATACATATGTGTATGTTTGTATGTATACTTACCTCCTTGGACCACTTTAGATAAGAGTGAGGTCCGTGTCACCCATTCTACCACATTTTCCTCCTTTGTTGTATAAATTTCTCCTTGAACACTCCAATTATATGAGATAATTTCCCCTAATCTTCCTCTGTCTTTTCCTCCTCCTAGTATATTCTCCTTCCCCTCTTTTTCCATTCTTCTTTTAGATCAGGACATAACAGAACTCCTCTAAAATCCTCCATCTATTTAGATTCCCTCCATTACTTCTGATGATAGGGTTCAGAAGACATACATCATCTCCTCATATTAGAATGCAAGTAACTAAATCTTGTATAGTCACTTAAAATTTTTTCTCATGGTTTATGTTTCTCTTGATGCTTGTTTTCAATTTCAAGTTTGTATGTCACTCTGGTGACATATGTCACCATTTCTGTCATCAGAAATGCTTATAAATCTATTTCATTAAAAATTAATTTCTTCCCCTGTGGAATTATACTTGGTTTTTTCTGGCTAAGTTATTTTTGGTTGTAAGTCTACATACTTTACTTTCTGAAAGACGATATTCTAAGTTCTCTACTCCTTTATAATTATCATTGCTAAATTGTGTATGATTCTTACTGTGGCTCACTGGCACTTGAATTATTTCTATCTGGCTGCTTGCAATATAACTTCCATCACCAGGAGCCTCTGGAATTTGGCTATAATGTTCCTGAAAGTTTTCATTTTATGATTTCTTTCAGTAGATGACCAGGGAATTCTTTCCATTTCCAGTTTGCCCTCTCATTCTAAGAGATCTAGGCAGCTTTCTCTTATGATTTCTTAGAATATATCTTTGGTCATGGACTTCAGGCAGAGCAGTGATTCTTAAATTATCCTTCCTTGATCTACTTTTCAGGTTATTTTTTTTTTCACTTTGAGATTTCTGCCATTTTCTTCTATGTCTTTTGACTTTGAATGTTTCATGTTAACTTGGAGCCAATAGCTTCTATTTGGTCAATTTAATTTTCAGGAAGTGGATTGCATGGAGTAAGGCTTTCTTCATCCTTCCTCCCTCCCTGCCTCCCTTCCTCCCTCCTTCCTCCATTCCTCCCTCCCTTCCTTCCTTCCTTTCTTCTTTCCTTTCTTTTTTTATTCCTCCCTCCCTCCCTCCCTTCCTTCCTTCCTCTATTTCTTTTCCTTCTTTTTCTCTTTTTACCTCTTCTGCCATGCCATTAATTCCCTTTCCAATTCTTTCTTCCATAATTCTCATTTTGTTTCTATTTCTTTTCCACTTGAGTCATTTCCTTTATAAAAACATTTTCTAACTCATTTCATTCTTCCAGGAATTTTATTCAAACTTATGTATAAGCTGTGTCTTTTTTGAAGCATAGCTTATGGATGTTTTGGAGTTATTTTCTCCTTCTTCTTCTGTGATTTGAATGTGCCGGTCACCATAATTGTATTTTGTTGGTGGTATTCTTTTTTTATGCCTATCCTCCAAGTCTACTTCCTAACTTTGAATTACATAGTAAGGCCAGTCTCTTTATACTTCTACAGGAAATACCTGGCTTGGCCCACCAGCTACATTTTAAAATACAGAGTACTGTGTTAGTTCAGGATCTCAGGGACAATCATACTGGATGCCTGCAAACTTTTAGTACTTCCAATTGCCCCCACCCCACCCCACTCTATACCTCAGCTCTACAAGTTGCTGACCTGGGTTTTAGTCTAAGCAATATTCCTCTGGTTTTACCTAGTTTATAGTTCTGGTAGACTGTTCCTAGATTCAGGCACTAATAGCCAACTGGAAAGTTCAGCTAGTCCAGAGTGACAGAACTATAGGCTTCCATCTTATCTGGGATTCCTATTCTAGTCATTTCTCTGTAGGCTTCAGACTGGGATAGAAGCTGGAACCAAGGCCCATGCTACTCTATGGGTCAGAGACAAATAACTGCTGCTTGCTAATGAATTTACTCCTTGCTAAGTACATAGCTGAGGGTCTAAAACTAATCCTTGGCCTGGAATACCACCTCTAAACAGAGATACCCTCTTCAGTCCATCTTGACTCTCTGTAGAACTGGGTAGCAAATAATAGAGCTGCCAGTTGGAACTTGTTCCTACAATCTATCAAAGTTCAAGTCCTTCTATTTCCTGGATCTGAGACCTCTTCTTATCCTGGTGTACATCCTGTCGTTGCTGTGAAATGTTCCTTATGGTCCACTCCAGATCAAACCCCACTCCAGGGTTCACTGTCTTATGCCAATGTCATCTGAAAAATGACCCATGAAGATTTTTTTTCTTGGATTTCCTTATATGGGTTCACTCTGGTGCATTTCTCACACTGTCTGCAGGAGTTGTGGAGGGTCAGGTAGGGAGGGAAGCTCACTACACTTCTTGCCTCCTAGATGCTCTTTCATTTTGGTTCTACCTTTGTTAATTTGATTTTAAAATAAAGAAATAGAAAAAAAGAATAATTCAAAACAACAAAATAATGGGAAAGAAGTGAAATTGTTAGAAATTGCTTTCCCAATTTTATGACATGATAAATAAAATATATGTATTTTTTAAAATATAAAATGCTAAAATGAATAGAACAAGAAAGGGGGAAATTCAACAACCTAATCGCAGAATGAGAAACTGAAGAAGCCATAAATGAATATCTAAAGAGGTGGGGGATTACTAGGTCTGGATAGATTTACAAATAGTGTTCATAGAACTATGTGAGATAAGGCTGAAAAGGTAGAGTATTGCTAGACTATGACATTCTTAAATATCAGATTTTGGAATTTAAACTTTATTTGGTAGGGAGCCATTGAAGAGTTTTGAGTATAACAGTGACACAACTAGTTCTTTATGTAAGGAAGATTAGTCAAACAAGAAGGATAGATGGAGAAGGGAAATTGTAATTGGGGGTTAATTAAATAGCCTGAGCAGATGGTAATAGGAACCTTAATTATTGTAATGAGCAGAAAGGAAAAGAGCTGGGACATACATGAGGAATTTTTTAAGGAAAAAACTTAACTCTTTTTTGGAATTGTTTGTGGTGAGGGTGTTAGGAAGAGAGATGCAGCAAATAGAACACCAAAACTTTCATCATACAAGACTGGTCAAATACTAATTTCCTAGAAGTTTGTGTCTAGAAAGTAGAATTGAACTAAATCCTAAATTTCTTTTTCCAGTAGTATACTTAGCAGGAAATCAGAAATTTTACTTCCTCCCCATTACACTTCATTCTGATGTCCCAAACCAAACCTGAGTTCGAGTTACCCTTAAAAGGTATGTGACCTTGGACAAATGATTTTACCTTGATGAATCTCCGTTTCCTCATTTCAGTATGGTCTTGGAGGTGATGGACATTTTCCTTGCACATTCCTCAGCATCTCACTAAGTAACCTGTATACTATAGGTGTTTAATAGGTGTTTGTTAAAGTGAATGATGCTGAAAATTCTATCAGTATGAACTAACTCAGCAGAACCAAAATCAATGGGGATGAAATTCCAAGAAGATAGATTTCAGCTCAATAGGAAAAAGAACTTTCTACTAATTTTCAGTTTGATGTAGTGCTAGCCTGGATACTACTGAAAAGCAAAATTAAGTCATCTCAGGGTGGATAACCCAGGCATCTATCACTCCATCCATCTGCCATCACTAAGATTCATTGCCATTTTCCCTGATCTCATTCCCTATGATCAGGGAACTCCTAACACCTCTTACCCTTTTTCTTATCACAACGCTAACTGAATCCCAGGTTGCCTAAAGACCAAACCACCCTATACCCAACTCACACTTCCAATTTTCTCATGCCCATTCATCGCAACATTACATCAGTCATGTCCCACTATAACTCTGCCCAACCTTTTTACTGTTCTCTCTGGAATTCTTATTCCATCATTAACAAGCTTTCCTTCATTTTAGAACTCCTCCTCTTAGGCTCCTTCCATCTTCTCTGAAGTCCAGTTTCCTCTGGGTGGCACTGTATCCTTTGTATCTTTTTCAATACCTATTGCACCATCTCTCACCAACTATTGCCAAGAGTGCCAGTATGTGCTCCCCATTCTCACTTCCAGACCCTGCTTCTAATGCAATTACTTGGAAAAATTTTTTTCTTTCTTTAAGTTGTACTCTATGTAAATACATCATGAACTCAGAACCCAGAGGCAGTTATCTATTAGCACCCAAGCTATTCTCCCTCCTTTCTCAAGTTCATTCTTTGGATCGCCATCTTTTTCTTCACCTCAAATTCTTCCCGTATACAGGGTGGACCAAAAGTCACAAAGGGGTTTCAATATTTAATAACTCCTTTATTTTTAGGTTTTAATTTATAATACCACAGCATCATGTATACATACATATATATATATAATGAATTTACCTTATTTGTGAAAAATTAAATCTCATAAATGGTGAAAAATAAAAAATAATTTTCAAAAAGGTATTAAAACATTGTGACTTTTGGTCCAACCTGTACTAGGGCACTTCTGCATAGATGTGGATGTTCCTTCAAATGCCCTTACCTCCCAGTTTTTCAATCTCCTCAACTTCCATAACTTAGTCTTTCCACTTCTCCTCAGCCATACACATTTGATCCATCCATCAGCAAAAAGCATTTCATTTACAAGATCAGGCATTCTAAAGTCCCCTTATTTGATCACAATTTTCTAATTTTTCTATCTCCCTTCCTTCCTTACTTCTCCTAACCTTATTCTTCATCTTCATCCTTTGTGATGAGGCATCACTTTCTCTCTTTTCCTTTAGTTGACCAGATCACCTAAACAGCATTGTCTGTGTTTAAATTTCCTGACCCTAAGCTAGAGGAAGTCACACAGCTGTATTCACTATAAATTTATTTTGCTTAATCTAAACTAAGCCTTCACTGCATCAAGGAAATCTAGTTTTCTCCTCTATGATTAACCTTCTATCATATTCCCCAATAGCAATTGTTTTAACCAATCAATCAATCAACTAATAGTCATTAAACATCTTCTATACACCAAGAACCATGCTTAACAACTGGGGTACAAAGACAAAAGTAAAACCATTACTGATCACAAAGGGCTTACATTACACTGAGAGAGACAGCATGTACATATGTCATCATATACAAAATAGACAAAAGAGATGAGAAGGGTGAGCAAGCAGCTAAAGGGGATTGGGAAAGGCATGTAGAAGGGGAAATGAAGAAAAACAGAGAATTAATGAGGTAGAGGTGATCACTGGTTATATCCAAAGCATGGAGGACAGCCAGTATAAGGCACTGAGATGGGAAATAGAATGACATGTATGAGGAACAATAAAAGGGTGAGTTTTACTAATAGAGTTTACTGGGTAATCAATAAATAATCATTTATTAAGCACCTACTATGTGCTTAATAATATACCTTAGCAATCACAACTGAAAACAACTTAACAACAACAGCTAACAGGAGTTGCATGGTAAGACCTATACTTAAAGAGAAACTTTTTGGCAGCTATGAGGGGATTTATCAGTGTGAAATGGAAAAGCTAGTAAGGAGAGTATCATGACATACAAAGTGAGAAATGATGAGGACATGACTAGAGTGGTGGCTGTGTGAGTGTAGAGAAGATAGATGTATAGAGACAGAAATGATAAGATATGAAATTTCCAAATTTCCTCTTCACTTTTCAAACTTCCCATACTCTCCTGCTCCCAATCCTCTCAGAAGAGGACCTCACATTATATTTTATTGAGAAGATATTGACAACTTACTGTGAGCTTTCTCCTCTCCCCTACATCTCATAGCCACTTGACATCATGCTCAATTTTCTTCTCCTTTATAACAATATCTGCTAAAAATATGGTACTTTTCTTAGTGAACCCCAAACCCTAGACTTATATTCTTGATTCAATCACCTTCAATATCCTCCAGTTAATTACACCTGCCATCATCCTTTCCTTTTTCTAATCTTCAATCTTTCCTTGTCTACTAGTTTCTTCCCTACTACCTAATAACATGCTTGGCTCTCCCTCATCTTTAAACAATAGTTTACTATCCCTACCATCTCTACAAGAGATCATGCTATATCTCTTCTACCTTTCACAGTGAAACTACCAGAAAAATCTGTCTTCAATTCAGTTTCTCTCACTCCTCAACTCTTTGAAAAATGGGTTTTCTTAACACTTCTCTACATGTACTTCTTACTATCAGATCACTTCTCAGTCACCTTTCAGGGATCATTATCCATTTCCCATGCCCTAAATATAGGTGTAACCCAAGGTTTTGTCCTGGTCTCTCTTTTGATCTCTACATTCTCTCTTAATGAGTTCATCAGCTTCTATGGATGTAATCACTTCTATTCAAATGACTTCTAGTTTACTGTGTTCAGCTCTACTCCCTTTCTTGAGTTCCTGCCTATTAGCTGTTTCCAGCTGAATATCCTGTAGGAATCTCTAACCCTGAATGTCCACAACTGAACTCATTACTTTACCTTCATGCCATAACCTGCTTTGCAAATGTCCCTATTTCTGCCAAAAGTATCATCTTTTTCAGTCACCTAGGTTCATAACTTTAGAGTTATCCTTGACTCCTTTCTTTTCATATTCCATATATTCATTCACCAAGTCTTGTCAATTTTTACCAAATACCTCTAGTCATATGGCTACCATACTATTTCAGGATCTTATCACTTTCTTAACTGACCTATAATAACCTTTTTTGTTGTGTTTTGTATGGTTATTTTTCTGCAGAGCAATGAGGGTTAAGCGACTTACCCAGGGTCACACAGCTAGTAAGTGTCAAGTGTCTGAGGCCGGGTTTGAACTCAGGTCCTCCTGAATCTAGGGCCAGTGCTTTATCCACTGCACCACCTAGCTACCCCTATAATAAACCTTTTAATGGTTTTCCTGTTCCCAGTCTTGCCCTTTCTAATCTGCCCTCCTCAGATCTACCAAAGTAGATAAATAAAATTTTCAAATAAAAATTTAACTTTGTCCCTCCCTTTCTCAATAAATTCCAGTAATTTCCAATTACCTTTAAAATAGAATACAAACTCTCTGTAATGTATTTACAGGCCTTTCTTGCCTCTTGCTCTTGAGGCAGGTGGTAGCTCAGTAGATAGAACAATGATCCTGGAGTCAGGAAGAACTAAGTTCAAATCAAGTCTTAGATACTTCCTAGCTGTGTGTCCCTGGAGAAGCCACTTAACTTTTGGTTGCCTGAAATAAATGGATCCACTGAAGAAGGAAGTGTCAAACCACTTCAGTATCTTTGCTAAGAAATGACTAAATAACTTCTTGCTCCAACTTGCCTTTCCAGTCCTTCTATACATTACTGCTCTTCACATAACTTTATGGTCCAGCCAAACTATTCTTCTTGCTCACTAATGACTCTTATCTTCCATCTCTCATCTCTGACTCTGCATTGGCCTTTCCCATTTCCCACCTCTGCCTATTTAGAACCCCTAGTTTCCTTCAATAACCAAAACAGTTAGCATTAATATAGTGCTTTAAAATTTTCAAATCACTTTGAATATGCTATCTCATTTTTTCCTCACAGCTGTGCTGTGAGGTAGGTGCCATTATTCTCATTTTACAAATAAAGAAACTGAGGCTGAGACCTTAAGTGACTTATCCAGGATCATACAGCTAGTGTCTGAAGCAGCTCATAAGTAATCTTCTATATGAGGATTTTAACCCCCCCCCAAAAAAAATTACCTTGTGTTCAGTTTATTCATATTTTATAGATATATATAGAGATTTACAGATAGATAGATAGATAGATAGATAGATAGATAGATAGATAGATAGATGATAGATAGATAGATAGATAGATAGATAGATAGATAGATAGATAGATAGATAGATAGATAGATAGATAGATAGATAGATAGATAGATTTAGGTAATGTATACTGAAGTGTTGTTTCCCCTGATAGACTATAAGCTCCTTCAGGGTATAGACTATTAACATTTTTAGCTTCTTATTTCTAGCACCTGTCACATAGTAGATGATTAATAAATGCCTGTCAGTAGAATTGGAGCTGTCTAAAAATTAAATGAACTACCTTGATAGGTAGAACAACTCCATCCCAGGGGGTGTCTCAGTCAGAGGCTACAAGATCATTTTTTTCAGGTTGCTGGTGAAGAAATTCATCCCCACAGAAAAGAATCAAACTCTTGGAGGCCCCTTTAGAATCTAAGATTCTATGACCCCCCCCCTCCTTTGGGTTATGCTCTTAAGAGAGGCATTTGAATGGGAAATGAATATGCAGGCTGACAGGCAGATAGTGGCTTCCTAGGTAGAGCAACCCCTTTCCATGGAAGCATATGTGTGGACACTGTATGGCCTCAAGGCTTGGCTTTCCTATGATATTTTTACCTTGAGATGCCTTGGGGGAATCTCACAGATTGTGGTTCTGAGCAGATGGTAAACACCCTGGATTCTGCCAACAAGAGTTAGGAGGAATATCTGTAATTCATTTGCTTGAGACTAAGTCCAACAAGGGAACTAACTGGGCCTAGGGAAGGTAACTTGTTATCTAATGACTGATTTGTTTGTTTCCAGTCCCACTTGCTGTATTTCAACCCCTTCATGGGAAGTTTTGTTTTGTTTAACTGTCTTACTCTCTTCACTGGGTTTGGAGCTAAGGGTCTCATGAGAAATACTAGCTTTAAGTCCAGAGATGGGAGGAACTGGCTGGTGAGTGTGCAGTTGCTGGGATCCAAGGTTCACTAGGAGGAGATAGTATGGCATAATAGAAAGAGTAATGGACTTGTGGTCCAAGGACCCGGATTCAAATCCCTGCTCTTCTGCCTCTGTGACCTTCAACAAGTTAACATCTATGGGCCTCATTTTCTCATCTTTAAAATGATGGAGTGGTTAGAAGATTTCTAAAATCTCTTCTAGTTCTAAACCTATCATCCTGATCTTATTATATTAAAGCTCAACTGAGAAGCATCAGATTCCTACTGTTCTTTATTGAAGGCCCCCAGAAGAGCTGTGGCAACAACTTGTTCCAGGTGAAATCCAATCAGCAATACGTCTCAGCCATGGTTCCTGTTTTGTGTCTCTCTCCCTTTCCTAGTTACCCTTTGGCTTCAGGTTTGGGGGATCTTGCATTGAGAATGCTGTAGATTCTTGCTCACCCATTGAACTCTCTGACTTTGTTCTCAGTCTGTTTCTCTTATACCGTGTCTTCCAGATTGGTCCTCTCTTACTCTTCCTGCCTGCCTTGTGGAGACCTGATTATCAACCTTAGCTATGATTAGTTAAAGTAGACTCCTGTCTCCCTCTCCTTGTGACCAGCATCCCCTCCCCACCCCCACAGAGCTCACCTCACCAGCTAAGTGGCCCCCATACCGTCAAGCTGCTCAACCAGAATTGGCCGACCTCGCTGGCCCTTGATGATTCTATGCTCCAAAGCTAAAATTTAACCCTGTTAGTCTTTCTATGCATTTCATAGACTGACAACTAGCAAAATCATTTCTTTTCCATTGTGTACATCTAGAGCCAATGATGTCCTCCTCTGAGGCTTTATCATGTTCCTGGCCTTTCAAATCTGTTAACAGAGTGTATGCTCAGGTAAACCCCACAAAGCTTGGTTATGGACTGGGGTCTGACATCAAGGGACCAGTCAGGACTGGCCACCAGGTGATGATGAGGAAGATGAATAGGAGGAGGGGAGGATTTGGTAAAAAAAAAACATAGCAACCCACAAAGACTGTTTACTGAGATCTGTAGGGATCACATCTTGCCTTAGTGAAAGGAGTAGACACACTGATGAATCACTCATCCTTGAAATGCTAAAGTATTTATCCAAGAACTAGAGCATGCTCTCTCTCTCTCTCTCTCTCTCTCTCTCTCTCTCTCTCTCTCTCTCTCTGTGTCTCTCTGTCTCTGTCTCTCTCTGTTTCTGTCTATGTCTCTCTATCTCTTGCTCCCCTCTCTCACATACACATATGTATACATACATATACCTGTATACATAAATGCACACACAGAGGTATGTATATAAATATATATTTATGTGCATTTACATATGTGTGTATAGATATAGATACAAGCAAAAAACACAAAGAGAGAGGGAATGAGGGAGATAGAGAGAGGTATATACAGAAAAGTTACAAGTATGAAATAATGAATTGTGAGGTGTTTTTAAATAAAAAATATCAGTTTACATAGCCAAATGAGGAGCAGCATGGTGTAAAAGACCTGTCAAAGTTAAGATGCAGAGAAATTATTAAGAATATGGGCATAGGAGGCAGAAGACCTTTATTCTAGTCTCATATTAGTCACTATGTGACTGTCCACAACTCCCTTTTTCTTTCTAGGCCTCACTTTCCTTCTCTTTTTGAATGAGGAGACTGGGCTGGAAGGGCACTAAGATCTCCTCCAGATAGTTCTAGAGTCTGCTGACAGGCCTTACATGAACTTTCAAAAGTTTGGCCATTAATGTCTTGGGAATGAGTGTACCTGTTAGCATATACTCAACAGGTGATATTGGTTAAATTTCAGAACATGGAGAATCTAAATTCCTATAGGTATCTCTCCCTCTACTATACTGACTCATCACTGACAATTTGCCCTAGATTGATGGCAAAGACCACTCTTGAACCAGGTCACATATGACATGAAGGTCCCCATCAGAGGATAAAAAAATTTTGTAAACTTTATAAATATAATTTATTGTTATCGATATGATTTTGGTTTACATTTTTGTAGGAGTTAAGTTTTATAACATACTTATGCACTATTTTGTTTTGTTTTGGTTTGGTTTTCGTTTTTTTGGTGAGGCAATTGGAGCTAAGTGACTTGCCCAAGGTCACACAGCTAGTAAGTGTCAAGTGCCTGAGGCCTGATTTGAACTCAGATCCTCCTGACTCCAGGGCCAGTGGTCAATCCACTGTACCACCTAGCTGCCCCTTACTTGTGCACTATTATCTCATTTAATCAGCACATTAGCCCTGTAAGGTAGGTAGTAGAGATATTACTATATTCATGTCCATTTTGCAGATTAGAAAACTGAGCATCTGTATCTAAGTAAATGGTGTATAGAAAAACAGTTAGCCAGACCCCAAACTTAGGTCATCTGACTCTGGATCAGATCAACACTTTTTCTACTGCCCCTCAATTTAAGTTAATCCAGGATCTTTCTGTGAGAAATGAAGAAAGTTACCTTATGCTAACTGCTGTATTAAAGAATCAACAAAATTTTCTTATGAACAAATTTGGTTGGGCTTCTTGTTTATAAGGTGGGTTTTTTCAATTTCATTTTGTTTTTCCTCCACTGACTGCAATTATGTGCCACTAACCAGATTGCCCCCACAACAAGCACTGGCTTGGAACACTAAGACTAAATTGTTATTATCACAACTTCTGTTTCATTCCAGTTTTCTTTTTCAAAACAGAAGAATACAAAAAAATCTTACCACACCCCCACTTACTGGGGGGGGGGGATCATCAATAATTGTATGATATTAAACATTAGCTCAAAGATACATTCCAGGTTCCTAAAAAGGATTTAAGAAAATGACCTTTCTTAACCCTTTTTCCCATTTTTGTTAAGGTCAGGCAGGTACTGACATGGTCCTTTGGGATTCTGAAAGCATCCTTCTTCTATTTCTCTTAATCTCTTCTTTATCCAAAATATGAAGATGATATCCTCTCTTCCCCTAAAACCAAAAAACCTATGGCTTCAATATGACCCCAATGTAGCAGAATGTATATTTGAGATAAATATGGCCAATTCAAGCTACTTAAGTGTCCACACTGAGTTTGGACCAAAGTTAAAGCAATAGTTTCTAGGGTAGAATTCTCCTTATTTCCCATTATGTAATATTACCAGGATCTATGTGATTCCAGGGAATAGAAACCGAATTCTGAGTAGGCTTTTGAGCTCCTCTTGCTGGATAGTGTAGGGGAAAAATCACAAGACCAGGCCCAAATTTCAGATCTTTCATTAACTGGTTGTATGACCATGGTCAAATCATTTGACCTCCCTGAGCCCCAGCTGACCCACCTGTAAAATGAAGATAAAATTTGCACTATTAACATCTTAGGGTCTCATGAGACTCAAATGAGATAATGCATGGAAAACTTATTGTAAACCTTAAATAAAAATGTAAATAAGGTTCAGTGGGTAGAGTTCCAGACCTGGAGTTAGGAAGATTCTTTTTCCTGCATTCAAATCTGCCCTCAGACACTTATTAGCTGTGTGACCCTGTGGAAAATCACTTAGCCCTGTTTGCCTTTTTCCTTATCTGTAAAATGAGCTAGAAAAGAAAATGGTAAACCATTCCAATACTTTACCAAGAAAACCCCAAATGGGTCATGAAGAGTCAGACATGACTAAAATGACTGAACAAGAAATAAGCCATGAAGATTATGATAATGGTGCTGACAACAATGATGACAACAACAATATGGGTTGGGGCTCAAAGCATTCTCCTTCATAGGGCTGCCAAAAGAATTTTCTTAAAGAAGAGGTTTGACAAATTAACTCCCCTGCTTAAATTTTTTCTCTGGCTCCCTATTGACTCCAGGGTAACGTATTAACTCAATCTTGGAAAATTTTTCTCTAAGCAACAGCTCTAGCCTTCTTTCCACACACACACATACACACACACACAACACACACACACACACTCCATGTCCTAGCTGGAAAAGACTACTTGCTATTCAATAAACTTATAGATAGGATACTACCTATAAACATGTCCACATACCCCCCCCCATCCTCACAAAACCCTTGCTTAGCGCTTCCATCCTCACTATCATCCCATAATTTTTCTGTCCTTTGTGGCTCAACTCTTTTTTTTTAGCTTAACTCTTAAAAACCTATCTATAATAGTTGCTTCTATTTCCTTTCCTCTCACTCTGAATTCCTGACATCTCTCCTGACCTCATCATTCAACCAAAACCACTACCTCCAATGCTACCAGTCATCTCCTAACTACCAAATCCATTGGCCTTTTCTTATTCCTCATCCTTCTTGACCTTTCTTCAACCTTTGACACTATTGATCATCCCCTTTTCCTTAATAATCTCTTCTTTCTAGGTTTTGAGGACACAATTCTCTTCTGGTTTTCCTCCTATCTGACAGCTCCTTCTCAGTCTCCATTGCTGGATCTTCATTCAGGTCATACCTACTGACTGTGGGTGTTTCAGAGGGCTGTCTCCTGGGCCCTTTCCTCTTCTTCTTTTGTAAGACTTGGTAATATCATCAGCTCTCTTGGATTCAATTACTGTCTCTATGCTAAAGATTTTCCAATCTGTTTATCTAAGCCAAAGCTCTCTGTTGATCTCCAGTCTCACATTTCCAAATGAATATTAGACATCTTGAGCTGGATATCCTGTAGACCTCTTAAATTCAGTCTTTCCAAAACTGAACTCACTAGTTTTCTCCAAAAACATTTCCCCTTTCCAAACTTTCCTGTTACTGTCAAGGACACCATCATCCTCCTACTTCCCCAGGCTTTAAACCTAGATGTGATCCTCTTCTCTTCACTTTCTCTCCCTGCCCCCTTCCATACTCCCTCTTGTGTGGAATAGGCACTCATCTCCTCACACCTAGACTATTTCAATAGTCTGTTAATTGGTCTGCACCCACCATAAGTCTCTCCCTATTCCAGTCCTTTAAATTTAGCTGCCAAAATGATTTTCCTAAAGTACATGTTTGATCATGTCTCACCCCACCCCCTCATAAACTCCAATGGCTCAATATCACATCCAGTATTAAATACAGAATCCTTTGGCATTCAAAGCCCTTCACAACTTATCCCTTCCACCTTTCTAGTCTATTTACATCTTTTCCTCCACTAAAAAATCCTGACACTGACCTCTTTGCTGTTCCTCAACACTAAGTAAGTAAGTAGTAAGTAAATAGTAAGTAGTAAGTAAGTAAGTAGTAAGTAAGTAAGTAAGTATGTAACTCTCCCTTCATTGTTTATCCCCCATGCCTGGAATGCTTTCCCTCCTCACCTCCATTTCCTAGCTTCCCTGACTTCCTTCAAGTCCCAGATAAAAGCCCATCTTCTAGATGGAATCTTGGTCAATCCTTTTTAATTCTAGTGTCTTCCCTCAGTTGATTGTTTCCCATTTATCCTGTGTATATCATATTTGTACATATTTGTTTGCTTGATGTTTTCCCCATAATATTGTGACCTCCTTGAGAATAGACATTTTGCCTTTTTTTAAATATATTCCCAGTGTTTATCTCAGTTCCTGGCATATAGTAAGTGGTTAATAAATGCTTATTGACCAACTGACTGATGTTGAGTCAATTGATAATACTAAAGATTTTGTTTTCAACACCTTTCTTTTTCCAGGTCTTCAGTAGCTGCGTCTGCTGAAATAGGGGCTGTTGCCAGGCCAAACCCCTAGGAGTTGCTTCCCTGGCTGATGGATTCAGGAGAAAGGCCAGAAGTAGAGCTAATCATCTGGTTGTCACTGCTGTTCCTGAGTCTCTTCGCCTTACTTTATCATCAGTGGTAGTTAGTCACTAGTTGGTGTTGGCAGTGGTAGTAAGGATGGCAGACAGCTTCTCTACTCAGAATCCTCCCTCCTGACTGTGAGGGTCAGGCTAGAAATAGGACCAGTGGGGAGGAGGTGCACTGAGGAGGTGCACTGTTTTTCCTAGAGGTCTTGGGCTAAGGATCCTGGCTGGTCTCCATTAGGGTGTAATAGATTTGAAGTTCTATAAGGCAGAAGTGGTAAAATGTATTTATATCTCTCAAAACTCTGAATACGAATCTCTATATACAATCACTGCTTAATGTTTATTGAATTTCTCAAAATGTCCTGATGGAAATAGAGAGACATTAAAGTACATGAGCAGGAAACTGATCAGATCTGGTCAGAATTATACATTAGACAGTAAGATGAAGGAGTGATTGACTATAGCAGAGGAAATTGATTAAGATATTTCATGTGTTCCACAGCCTTATAAAGTAGGCAAGATATATATGTTATCCTCTTTTTATAGAAAAGGAAACTAAGGCTCAGAAAGTAGAAATGGCTTGCCTGAAGTCAGATAGCGAACATGAGAGCCAAGATCTGAACCTCGGTCTTTTGATTCTAAATCCTCAACTTAAGGCTCTTTCCAGGAAAACAGAATCATGAGACCCTGTTTGTTTACAAATAGCAGGAGACACCTGGAGTTCTCAGTATCCCATTTCTCTGTTAGCTTAGGACCACCAACAGCCCCTGGCAGCTGTCTCTTTAATTCTAGAGTCTACCAAACAGTTGGACATGGGGAAATAGGAATTCTTTAGTTTAAATGTCAGAGTTGGTGATTTCAGTGTGCAGTATTTGCTGGAGATTGTGGAGGGGAGGGAAGGCAATATTCAAAGAATAGCACCACTGAAAATGTTAAGATGTGCTAGGACTCACTCCACCTACCCCCACAAATTTAACAATAAATTTAGAAGTCAAGCATTCCATTCTTTCTAGCCTTCAGCTACCTTCATTTTCATTGATTAAATAAATAAATGAACAAATAAATAAATAAATATGGGGGAAGGGTAGAGAATGAAACAAAAAGGCTGACCTCAACAATTCTCTGCAGCTGACCTAATCTCCCAGGGACCCCTAGCAATTAGAATGCTTTAAACCCTCTGGCAAAAAGTGTCTGAAAAACTACCTGTGTCAGCATTTTTACAGGCGACAAACTGGGAAATCACTCCTTCCAAAGACATAGCTCTGCTCTTTGGGACCTGGCTTTACTTGTTAATCTATCCACTTATTTCTCTTTGAATTCCCAGGATTCAGAAGATAACAGCGTTGTCTATTGAAATTTACTTAAACTCTATGGATCTAAGCTTCCTTATTTGTAAAATGGGGGAGGGGTGGACTAGTTGGTTTCTAATGATCCTTCTAATGATAAATATAGTGACATCTCTGGGTTACAGACCAAAGATTCCCTTGTAAGAGCTGTGTAAGGCTGGATGAATGCACTTTACTTGTATTATTTTATTGGTTGATGTGCATGAGTGCCTAAGATGTGGAACAGACAAAGTAGACATCCTACCTCTTCTATCACTCACTTGCCATCATTCGTTAGTGATAGATTTGGGTTTTTTTCTATTTTACTACTTTTGCAATATTCTTCTCCTCAAAAACCCTTAATAGTTAGTCCTTACTATCCATAGGAATATATTCTAATATTTTTCTCAATCTAGTCCTAAACCATAGTTGTACTGGGGCTAGATTGAACTAGCTTGCAAGATCCAATTGTCAAATTTTCATTGTGTGCATTTAAACTGTGAAAACTAGGAAACATTATAAATCAGGTCTATATTATCTACTTGATTGTCAAGACTTAAGAAAATAACAGGAAAGTATTAATAATGCAGATTGAATTTGAAAACATGTCATCACTTTTTTTTCCCTGGAAAACCAGTTATTAAATATCTACCAGTATACCACTGCCCCCAAACTTGTTAGCTGACCTCGAGCAAGTCACTTTGCCATTTTAAGCCTGTTTCTTCTTTAAAATGGTTTTCTTATATATCATTAATATTGAACATCCTAAAACCTATTCTAACTATCATGACCAATGGTTGATATATTCCAATAAAACACTGGCATTTTGTATCACATGTTCTTACTGACATTCTGAATCTTCCCAACCTTAACTTCTACTCTTCCCCCCTTATATTCTTTATCTTCCTGCCTATCTTGATTATTCACCAACTCTAAAACAAGTCCTTCACTTTTCTACCTCCTACTGTTTACTCTTGTGATTCCCTATGCCTGAAATGTCTGACCCTCATCCCAACTTGTTGATTTTGCTATCCATTCTTTTAAGTCCAGATCAAAAGATCCCTGCAAGATGAAGCCTCCCTCAACCTCCTCAGACTGATTCCTTTCTCCTCTAATCTCATGGCACTTCAATGTACTTTTCCAATTTGTGCTATATTTTCCTGTGTACATGTCCCCTACTACATTGAAATATTCCCCAGTTTTCAGCTTAATAAATCTTTCTGAATGAATGAAAGGCATATCTTCCCTTTAAATTGAAGTTCAAAACTTCATGAGGCATCTGGGTCATTCAGTGGATAGAATTCTGGTCTTTCAGTCGGGATAACCTGAGTTCAAATATAGCTTCAGACACAAGCTGTGTGACCCTGTGTAAATCATCTTACCTTTGTTTACCTTAGTTTCCTTAGCTGTAAAATGAGGATAATAATAGCACCTACCCCCAAGGTTATTATAAGGATAAAATGAGATAATATTTGAAAAGAACTTTGGAAACTTTAAAGCCATATGTAAATGCTAGTTATTATTATTAGCTTACTTCTTTCCATGAGGCTTTTTGAAATAGCACTGATGCATGTTCTACTCAGACCAACAAAATTTCTGGAGAACACTTTAGCTCAAGGTAATTTTATGAAGTGTTAATTCTATATCACTTCTTGTTACTACCCTATCCTGAGATCATATGTCTAGGAAGTTTGTTTCTGTCTGTCTATTTATCTATCTGTCTGTCTTTCTTTTTCTATCTTTCTATCTAGTCTGTCTATGCATATATATATATATGTACATATATACATAGGTCATGTATACATATGTATATATACACATATGTGAGTATATTTGGAGTTTTTTGGAGATGGTTCTCAAGTAAGCCTTACTACCATTTATCTAACTCCTATGAGTTTCTTACCACATGGTAAACTGTTTTGTACACCATCAGAGATGGAAAGTAAAGTGACTTTAGAACATAGAATGTCACAGCTAGAAGTAAGATTAAGGAACATGTAGTTCAATTCCCTCATTTTACAGATGGGAAATATTCCCCAAAGGGAAGTGACTTGGACAATACCACATATGGAATTAATGTCAGACCTGGGACTAGAACCCAAGTATCTTAACTGTGCTCCATGAATTATACCAGGCTTCCTACCTACATATAGTTTGTAGGTTGGGGAATTTCCACTTGCATTTATACTGCAGTACTCTTGTTATAACTCAAATTTATACTTCCAGCTGTGAGGCATCTGGCTTGGATCTTTCTACCTCCCTTTGCTGACTATCCTGCTGTGGCCTCTGAAGTGGATTGGCATCTCGCCTCCCCTCCACAATGCCCTTGCGGCAGACTCTTGCCAGTTCCAGCCAATTCAGTGTGTCCCGCATCACCTTATTTGAATTTTCCACCTTTTTTACCTTTAAAGGGGGCTGCAGTGCTTCAGTTCCCCCCCAAAAAAATTCACCAAGACTAGAAAGATGGCTTAATGCAATTTCTATCTGGGCTTCCTGCATAGATAGAATAAGAAGCTGCCTAGAGGGAGGAATTTCCAAGTCACTTAAAGCCTTCCTGGTTAAATGAATAATCTGTGCTTGTTTTTTCATGGTGATGAAAATTACTCCATTATTTGCCACTGTCAATGTACAAATAAGTGTTCCTCTCTTCAGTAATATTCAGTGGCTCTCTCTTACCCACTTAGCAAAGTTCAAATTCCTATGTTGGGCATACAGGTCCTCAATAACTTGAAATCACCCTTCTTTTCTAGCTTTCTTTATTGCTGGTCCCAACCTTCTGATCTGACGGCCCCCAAAAAGAAAGTTACACTGCTTCCAAAACTGACACCCAAAAACATTCATATATTTTCCCACAATCTCCCAACTAGTCCAGACCTGAATTTTGTTAAATCCACAGCCATTTTTGTTTCTTTGTTTTTGTTTAAAAGCGTTTGCTTATTTTATTGAATCTTTCCCTAAGATTCAGGGGCAAAAATACCAAAGAGAGGGATGGAGATATGGTAAGCTGCCTCTGAAACCTTGGTCCATGTGGGTGATTGTTAATGTGACTGTCATGGCAAGGGAACATCTATTGAGCCCCCACACCTGGAGGAGTGCAGTCTAGGATGCCCCCACTCTCTCCTTATGCTGTTAGGGTAGGACACATTTTTTTTACCAAGAGTAACCAGGCTTAATATGGACCCATGCTTTAGGGAAGCTGAGCCTCAGCACAGTATCCTCCTCCATCATTTAGGGAAGCCTTATTCCTTTAGAGACCTCATGTCCTCGCTCCAGGATGAAGCTCTCTTTGTTTTTCTGATTTGACATTTTCAAAAATTAGAGAAATAAGAGTTCATAGACTACAATGGGAGAGTTTAGTACTGTCCTGGTTATGGGTCAGGAGATTTTCTATCTACCTAAGGTCAAAGGTTAATTCCAAAACAAATATACCTCCCTTCAAGTATCATCCACTCTCTCCTCTTCCTTCAGGGTCTTCTAGAAGTTGTCAACACTGGGTAAGAACTCCAAGTGGTCTGTTTTAAAGGGGCTCTTATGAGTCAGGGGGCAAAGCTAAGATGGCAAAGAGAAGCTGGGAAGTTGCCTGAGCTCTCCCAAGTTTACCTCAAAAACATTAAATCAAGCCTCTAAATGGATTTGGAAACTACAGAACCTACAAAAATACAGAGACAACTTGAGATAATTTAGAAGACTTCAGGAAAGGTCAGTCTCACTTGGGCAAAAGGGAAGCCCAGCATAGCTCAGCACAGCACCGAGCAGGTCTGGGCAAGTCATACCAGGAAGCTTTTGGCCACAGCACAGCAACTGAGGCCCCTTGATCCTGGCTCAGCAAGCTGGTGGTGCAGCAGGCCAGTTGTGAGATCTGCTATCACCCACTGAGAGGGCAAACTGCCAGCTAGAGAACCACCATCAGGACAGGCACGATAGTCCAAGCCATCCCAGTGCAGGGAGCAAGCACAGGGAGCAAACCCAGAGTGATGAGGAATCCACAAGCCACAGAGGCCTCAGAGCAGAAAGCCAGTGACCCAGCCCTTATGCCCCAACACAAAAAGCTTGAAAGAGTGGCCCCTGTGCCCCAGGAGAAGACCTCAACTTTAAAAATTAAAAAAAATTAAGCCACAATATGAGTAAGAAAAAGAAAAGAGCCCTTACCATTGAGAGCTTCTATGTCAATAAAGAGCAAAACATAAACTCAGATGAGGACAATACTCTCCAAATGTGAAGTCTCAAGAGGGTAGATGAATCAGTCTCAAGATCAAAAAGCCTTCTTGTAAGAGCTCAAAAATTATTTTAAAAAATCATATGAGAAAGGTAAATGGAAAAATGAAAAAAGAAATGAGAGAAATGAAAGCTCCACAAGAAAATTATGAAAAAAGAATCAATATCTTGGAAAAGAAAGCACAAAAATTGACTGAGGAAAATAATTCCTTAAAAATACATTTGACTAAATGGAAAAGGAGGTACAAAAGCTCACTGAAGAAAACAATGCCTTAAAAACTTGAATTGAGCAAATGGAAGATAATAACTCCATGAGACACCAGGAATCAATCAAACAGAATTGAAAGAATGGAAAAATAGAAGAAAATGTGAAATGCCTCAAAGAGGCTTCTTAAAACCTAGGGGTTTCTTATTGAGCTCCAGTTGGGAAGTTAATCAGACTTGCAAACTGGAAAAGGCTCCTCTGATTGAAGACTCCTAGCTAGTCATAGAAGTTCATGCCTTACTAGATAAGGTTTCTCCAGTTCAGGTAGTGGTAAAAGTAAAGGTATGTGATTATTGGGAAACAAAAGGTGAACCACAGAAGAAGGCAGTGCTGTCACTATATAGGAGAACACATCCTTCAACTTCTCATCCTCTGGAAAGTGTCCATGAGAGATGACATCAGAAGCAACAAGGAGCTGCATAGAAATTGTCTGGCACCTTTAAGAAACCTTAAGCATGGCATCAATGGTATTGTGTATCAGTGCTAATTTAGGTGTCGTTCAGCTTGATAGGGGTCTTCAGAATATTTCTCTGGTCCTTCCTTTTCACCTGAAATACTTTCATGTGGATCCCCAATTCTAGGTCTTGGGTTTGGCCTCCCTGGATCTGATGTTCCTGGGCTAACTAGCATCAACACACAAAAGAATAGAGTTGGGAGAGACACAACCATATGCTCATAATCAACAGAATTTACTCAAGCCTGTCACATGTGGGCATGCTACCACTACTGGGCTATAGTCAGTGCCCCAGCTCTGGACCCATATCAGGTTAGCTGCCATGGGCTCTGCCCTCTTTATCATTCTCTCCATGAAGGGGCTTACTAGTCCATTCATATCCATTCTGAATGTTAATCATTTATCCAATCAACAAACATTCAGAAAGTGCTTAGTATGTACTAAGCTGTTCCTAGGCTAGGTGGCTATGATAAGGGCTAGGGATACAAAGACAAAAGTGATACAGTCTCTGCCATTGTGTGTGTATATATATATGTATATAGGCATATGTATATGTTTGTATTTACATGTATATACACATATACAAAGATACTATCTAAAAATGAATCCAAGGTCATCTGGGGAGAGAGTAGACTAGTAGATGGGGTAATCAGGAAAGTATTCACATAGAAGATGGAAGATGGTGCTTGAGATATGTGTAACATAAAATGAGAGACTCTGGGAAATAACATTGAATAGGAAGTACATTCCAAACATGTGGGACAGTCAGTGCAAAGGTACAGAGGTGGGAGATGGAGTTTCATGTATGTGGAACATCAAGTTTTCCAATATGGCCAGACTACAGAGCATGAGACATCATCTCGACTTTTGTCCTGACTCTGGAAGAGAGAGTGAGGCTGATGACTTTGTGCAATTCTGACTCATTTAAATCAAATTCACACCAATGACATCACCTGATCATGTCACTGGTCCTCTTTGAAAATGAAAGACCACCAACAGTGATAATAGGGAGGTATTTGGGTTTATTGAATGGGGAAGGGGTGACATCAGATGTGTACTAGGAGAACCACTGCATTGTCTGTGTGGAGGATAGATTTGGAATGGGAACAGTCTTGAAGAAGGGAGAGCAAAATAGCTCAGGAGAGTGATAATGATATCTGAAACTAGAGTGGTGGCAATAAGAGTGAAGAGAATGGGGCATAGATGAGTGCCATTGATTGTGGAAACAGAAACAACCAGAAGGGAGTGAGAGTGAGAAGTTAACAAAGGTTATAAACTTAAGTGACTGGAAGGAAGGTGGTGTCCTTGACAGTAACAGGAAAGTTCAGAAGAGCAGTGGGTTGGGGGAGGAGGGAGAAAGATAATGAATTGTTTTTGAACATATTGCGTTATAGATTCCTGTGGGACACTCAGTTGGAAATATTCAATAGGCAGTGAGCTAGTTTGAGCTGGTTCCAGCACACTCCTGGTATGACATGGATGATGAATCAGCAAAGGACACCGAGAAGGAACATTTGGACAGGTAGTAGGAAGACCAAGAGAGAGCAGTGTCATGAAAAATCATGAAGAGGGTATTTAGGAGAAAAAGGTGACCAATAGTGTCAGACTCCAAAGAAGTTAAGGAGGATAAGGATTAAGAAGAGACCATTAGGGGCAGCTAAGTGGCACAGTGGATAGAGCACCGGCCCTGGAGTCAGTAGGACCTGAGTTCAAATCTGGCCTCAGACACTTAACACTTACTGGATGTGTGACCCTGGGCAAGTCACTCAACCCCAATTGCCTCACCAAAAAAAAAAATTTTTTAAGAGACTGTAAAAAAAAAAAAAAAGAGAGACCGTTAGATTTGGCAATTAAGATATTATTGGTAACCTTGGAGAAAATGGATTCAATTGCATGAAAGGTCAGATAGTAGACATGGTGGGATTTAGTAATATTTTTCAAAGGTGGAGAAGACATACATGTCTATGTGAAATAATTCCACCTTCTTCAAGAAGCCCTCTATGATCTCAGCTGATTAAAAATATCACCTGTCCTCCAACATATCATTTTAAAAGGTCTATAGCTTGCTTATAATATAAAATTGTGTATTAAAGCTGAATTGGCATTATGCCCCTGCTTTTTAAGGTTTTTTTTAAACATTTTTATTTTAAAATTTGAGCTCCAAATTCTCTCTCTCCTTTCCTCCCCTCCCCTCCTCCCTCCCTGAGATCTTTCCCCTATCTTATCCAGATGTTTCCCCCCATGCCTGGAATGATCTCCCTCCTCCAATCCACTATTGGCTTCTCTGACTTTCCTTTAAGTCCTAAGTAAAATTGTACCTTCTACTGGAAGCCTTCCCCAAACCCTCTTAATTCCAGTGCCTTCCCCCTGTTTATTATTTCCTATTAAATTTCTATATAGCTTACTTTGTACATATGTGGTTGCATGTTATCTCCCCCATTGTATTATAAAGTCCTGGAGGGCAGAGACTGTCTTTTGCTTCTTTTGGTGCCCCTAATGATTAGCACAGTGCCTGGCACATAGTACTTTATTTGTTCTTCAGTCATTTCAATCATGTACAACTCTTTTTGACCCCATCTGGGGTTTTCTTGGCAAAAAATACTGGAATGGTTTGCCATTTCCTTCTCCAGCTCATTTTACAGATGAGTAACTGAGGCAAACCCTTCTTACAGGGTTTAACCATACCGGGTTAAGTGACTTGCTCAGAGTCACAGAGCTAGTGTCTGAGGCCAGATTTGTAACTCAGGAAGATTACTCTTCCTGACTGCAGGCCCAACACTCTCTCCACTGAGCTGCCAATAAATGTTTATTGAAATGAATTAACAAAACTCTGTATCTCCCTCACTGCCAAACAAGATACTTTCTGCCCATGAAAGGTGGTTGATTATATATGTGTATTTATGTGTGAGTGTGTATATACATATACATATGTATATGCATACATACATACATACATATTGTAGGTAGGGATGGGGGGGGCGGCGGATGGACAAGTCAAAGGGCATCTCCTGAAACCATTATCCATTATAAATATAATGAGTCAATCCATGAATAGGAAGAAGGGCCCTGAAGACATGGAATAAAAACAGTATTTTTTTTCTCAACAAACATTTATTTTATTTTCCATTTACATGTAAGGGTAGTTTTCAACATTCATTTTCATAAGATTTAGAGTTCCAAATTTTTCTCCCTTCCTCCCTCCCTTTCCTCCCCCCTCCATAAGATCACAATCAGGTTATATAAAAACAGTATATTTTTTGTAGAGATGGTGACTAGGCAATACCTGGGAGGGCAAACCAAGGGAGGATAGCATATGGTGATCCATAGAAAGCCAAGAGGGATACCTTGGAAAGAGGTGAGGGGAGGGAAGCAAAAGTCATGAAAGAATGCTAAAGTTATTCATAGAGATCAGATTAGCACAATGCCTGCCACATAATACATGTTTATTGATTATTGGCTATTACTGAGATCACAGTATGTTTGAATCATACAATAGAGCATCAAAGGTCAAAGAAACCTGAAAATATAACACATGAAATCCTAGAATTAGAAGGGATGTTAGAAGATAAAATGGTATAGGTAAGAACAATCCAATCTTAGTCTGCATTTAGAGAAACCTGTTCAAGAGTAAGGACAAAATTGTTCCCTTATAGTCTACGTTAGTAATACCATATTGAAAGTATTGTATTTAGTTCTGAGTGACATATTAAAAGAAGGGTGTGGATAAGTTTTCAGAGTAGGGCCACCCAGGTGGGTGTAGGGCCATGTGTTCTTGTCATATGAGAATGAATTAAAGGATCTGAAAATGCTTAATCTGGTGAAAATAAGACAGGGATGGGGGCATGATAGCTGTCTTCAAGTATTTGAAATGATGTCATGTGGAAGAGCAATTACAATTGCCTTGAAGGGCACCAGAGAGCAGAAACAAAAGCAATGTAATCAGTGAACATGGCAAAGTAGAAAATTTAGGTTTGATGTTAGGACAATTAGCATTTTTCAGGAGGTAAATAAATGGATTGTCTTGAAAAGTGATAGTTTCCCCCTCCCTTGAAGTCTTTGAGCAAGGGCTGGATGATCACTTTATAGATAAATTTTTAAATCCTTTTTTCAAATATCATTGGACTAGATATCCTTGGAAGTTACTTTCAATAATGAAATTCTGTAATTCTATAAGAAGTTTAAGAACTGGATGGTATCTTAAATTATAGAACATGGAATATCCAAAACAAAATGGATCTTGGAATATAAAATATTAGCCATGGAAAAAAACTTTAGAATTACTGAATTAGAAGGGGTCTCAACAGTCATCTAGTTGAACTATAACCTAGCTATTAATTTCTTTTTCTAAAATCCTGGCAAAAGGCCCAAACTTCTACTCAAACACTTCCTGGGACACAGGACTGACTTCCTTGATTTAGTAGATGAAGAAACTATGGCCCTGAGAAAGATGATTTACCAAAATCAAGACATTTGAGCCCAGATATCCTAACCAACCTGTCAAGTGCAATGCTCTTTCTACTTGTGTCCCATCTTCTTTGTCCTTTGTTTAACATTTCCCAGTAGGTAAGTGGTGAAAGGATATGAACAAATAGCTTTCAAAAGAAGAGTTACAATTATCAACCATATGAAAGGATACTCCAAATAACTAATGATAAGAAAAATGCAAATCAAAACCCCCCTGAAAATTTATACCATACCCAGAAAATTGGCAAAGATGATCAAACATGAGAATAATCAGTATTATAGAAATTACAGGACAAAACAGGCATACAGATATACTCTGGGAGGAAGTATGAATTGGTCCAGCAGTTCTGAAAAGCAATTTGGAATTATACTAAGAAAGTAATGAAAAGTCCATACCTTTTGATTCAGAAATCCGACTGCTAGGAGAATAAGGAGAATCCGACATAAAGGAGAATAAGGAAAAAAGATAAAATTTGGTAGCATCGAAAAACTGGAAACAAAGTAGATATCCAATGATTTTTAGGAAATGTGTAAATGAGTTATGGTACATAAATTTACTGCATTATGAGACTGTAGACAGTTAGTAGGTATAGTAGAGAGAAGGTTGGATTTAGAGTCAAGAAGACCTGAGTTTAAAATCTATCATAGGGGCGGCTAGGTGGCGCAGTGGATAAAGCACCGGCCCTGGAGTCAGGAGTACCTGAGTTCAAATCCGTCCTCAGACACTTAACACTTACTAGCTGTGTGACCCTGGGCAAGTCACTTAACCCCAATTGCCTCACTAAAAAAAAAACAAAAACAAAAAAAAAAAACCCTATCATAGATACTGCCTTGCTGTGTGATGCTGCACAAGTAATTTACCTAGTCTTGGCCTAATTCCCTCACCTGTAAAATGGGCCTAATAATAACATTTAATTCACAGAACTGGTAGAGTATCAAATGAGATATTATAAGTAAAGCACTTTGTAATATAATCAATATAAGCACAATATAAATATGAACTACTCTTATTCTATTGTGTAGAAATATGGAAAGACTTACAGAAACTGATGTGGAATAAGCAGAATAAGGAAAAATATATATGTATATACATATATGTGTAAATGTATATGCACATATACATATATAATATAAAAATATATACACCCATGTGTAGGTATGTAAATATACACACATATATATGATGCCCCCCAAAAAAGGTAAATTTAAAAAAAAAATTTAAATCTGAATATGAGGCAATTATGATGATCCAAACTGACCTCAAAAGAGAGAGAAACTACCTCTCAAAATTCTTTGCAGGCACAGATGATTATGGATGCGAATGCTACATATAATATCAGATTTTTAATGTGGTAGTTTTGCTGAAATTTTTTTCTCCTGTTTTATTATTCGATATAAAAATAAGCTCCAAGAGAGGGAAAAATAGGATGTATTCATTGTGAAATGTAAATTATGCAAAAACCAAAGATATCCTTACAATTTTTGTAAAAAAGGAAAGACTGGTATTATGTAGGTGTCTAGGACTATATCTATGAAATCTTTGGTATGGGGAATTCCCAGGTGATGAAATCCCGCTTAACCGTGAAGGTTGGTATAAGTATTAATTGTTTTAAATGTTTTTAAATCTTCCTATTCAGCTTTGATTTCATACTTTCAATACATTTTTTAACATACTCAGTCATAGTTTCCTCCTTGAAAGTTTTATGCATCATGTATCTTTTTTTTTTAATTTTTTTTTTTTTGGTGAGGCAATTGGGGTTAAGTGACTTGCCTAGGGTCACACAGCTAGTAAGTGTCAAGTGTCTGAGACTGGATTTGAACTCAGGTACTCTTGACTCCAGGGCCAGTGCTCTATCCACTTGCATCATGTATCTTACCTGGAGAAAATCAAGGTTATTTGTAACTATCTTTTCCACCCATTGATTCAATTTGCCTTTCAAAGTCAAACTTGAAGCTGTAAGTCATTATCTTCCTTGTCATACATTAAGAATATGAGACTATCAAGTACAAAAAGTATTTTTATTTAATTGCAGAAAAATTCTATTGAATAAAATATCTGCCTAATATGTTTTGTTGGTAGTGTACATGTACATGAAGAGATTCACATACATGAATAAAGCACCAAGATGTGTTGTTATAACTCCCTCTTAAATTTGGAAACCATATTTTATTTTATTTAGGAGAAATTAAAATAGAGCTAGAGTAAGCCACAATAAGCTTAAACTGTATCAATGGACATACCACATTTTATATCAATTGTTCTTAACATTATTACATTGGCAATATATGTAAGTAGATAGCACTTTTCATGCTGTCATAAAATACTCTAGCATCTTCACTAACCTTGGATTTATTGTATATATTTTCAGTACAAGCATAAGGGATGAGTGTAGAACTGAGTCAATGGTTGTATGACAATCAATAAAGGATGACTCTGGGGAAGCTTCTTTAATAATTGCAGATCAATAATAGGCCCCTCTTGTTAGCCTAAAGACTTTGGACATGAGGTTTATTTTTTGTTTTTTTCCTCTTTATAACATATATTGCTTTCTTGTATATGTTTATATAAGGATTTTTTGGTGATATAAACTGTGAATGTTTTGTATAAAGTATATGAGCATACAATTGACAATATTTAGAACAGTGACTGGTGTTCTCATCTTTTAGTAGTAGATCAAGGATGCCCTTTTTAAGAAAGGAGGAACAAGGCTTGTATATGAGAGGTGGTTAACAAAGTGCCATGTAGCTAATGTTCAAATATGAAGCATTTGAGCCAATAAGAGTGGTTCTTATCTGGCCCTCCTCTTTCTCCAGTTTTTCAGGAAAGCTAGAATTTATCTATACCTTGCATTCTTATGCTCCTTCCAGCTCTATATCTTAGGATGTCCTATGTTCTAAGGTCTCTCAGCTCTGACATTTCATGTTCTAGGTTCTAATATTCTCGGTTCTAGGTTCACATATAGTTCTGAAATGATTTAATGTTCTGAGGTACTTCTAGCTCTGACATTCTATGTATTAACATTCTCTATAAGCTTTAGATCCCCCTCTAAGTATGAGATTCCATGATCTTGGTTCTAATTGTTTATCTTCCAATATCCCATCAGTCTATGTTCTAAAGTCACTTTTATCTCTGATATTCCATGTTCTATGTTCTTTACATTGTATATTTTAAGTCCCTTTCAACTTAAAAGATCCTGTGTTCTAAGCTCCCCAAAAACTTTCAGTCTATGATCTAGACTGACCCTGGATTCAGGAGGACCTGAGTTCAAATCCAGCCTCAGACACTTGACACTTACTAGCTGTGTGACCCTGGGCAAGTCACTTAACCCTCATTGCCGCTCCAAAACAAATCCAAAAATCCATAGTCTATTATCTAAATTATTAAAATCGATATTCTAATGTTCCATTGAGATCCAATACTGTTTAATCAATGAATGTTTACTAAATATCTACTATGTATAAGACCCTCTACTAGGTTTGAGGGATAAAAAAGTAAAAGCAAAGTATTTCTTGTTCTCAAAGAGCTTACATTCTCCCATGTTGGGAGAAGAGGAGGGTGGTAAGGATGTGATATGTACAGTACTCCTTTGTAGCTCTAACATTTTTTGTTCTATATGCTAAGGTTCCTTCAAGACTTGCTATTCAAGGGCAGCCAGGTGGTGCAGTGGATAAAGCACCAGCCCTGGATTCAGGAGGACCTGAGTTCAAATCCAACCTCAGACACTTGACACTAGCTGTGTGTCACCTGGGCAAGTCACTTAACCCCCATTGCCCTGCAAAAAACAAAGCAACAACAAAAAAAAAACCCTCCCATTCTACGTTCTCTATCCTAAGATCCTTTAACAGACTGATATCTTATATTCTATCTTCTAATTTCCCTTCCAGTTTTGATTTTTTTATAGTCTAATGTCTCTTCCTACTCTGACTTTTTGTTTTTATTTTTTGCTCTTAAGTCGCTTAGAGCTCTGACAATCCATATGTATGATTCTGTGATTCTTAAACTAAGATGAAAGGTGTTTGGATCTGAAGACCCAAGAAAAGCTATTGACCTTAAGTACTGGGCTGTCAAGGTGAGAAAAGAAAAACTAGGCTTTCCAATGATAAACCATACTCTTCCCTCCAATGACTTGTGTTTTCACTTTATCTTTTGATGTTCTGTCTCAAGCTCCCCCAAGTTTCTGCCTGCCCCTACTGTTTTGGCATCCTGAGGTCCCCTATGCCTAGACCTCTCTGCTCTAAATATAGCAATTCCACATTCACTCAAGTATTTTTGCCTTCAGCTGAAGGGAAGCAACAGATCTGAGACCCATCTGCTGGGAGTTCTGTTTTTCATTTTCACATTTCTAAGTTTATTTTGGATTTTCATTGACAAAAAAAAATAAAAACACCAACCACCCAAACAACCTAAATCTTAGTGGTTCTCCCTCCCCCCACACACACATTTTTTCCAAATACCTTTCAAGAGTATAGCAAAGAATGATTGCTTCACAAGGCAATTTCTTCATCCCCTATGATCCTTTCTGTACATGTAACAGCGTATTTCATACTGAATTATTATTAATTGAAATATTATTAGTGAAAATTACTATTAGCTGAAATGGTGATATCTGAGAATTATGATGGAAGTAGCTAGAATTCTTAACAAAGCTTATAAAAAACCCAAGCACTTCTGGGAAGCTTAGAGACAAGATAGGGATAAGAATTTTAATTTCATTGGTATAGGGAACTTTTAGATAAGAAAATGCTTTTTACCAACAGGTCAGCACCTTTTCTCCAACTTATCATGTTAGAGAGTTGCCTAAGGCACCAGGAGAGTAGGTGACTTGCTCCTAGTTACACAGTCTACAAATATACATACATATGTGTGTGTGTCTGTGTGTCTGTGCTTGTATGTTGCCTTAGGCACTAGTAGATCAAGCAATGCATATACACATAGTATTTGTGTACACAACTGTGTACATATTTGTGTATATACACATACACATATACATATACACACATTCAGAAATAAAACTTGATCCCAGTTCTTCTTGCCTTGAAAGGCAGCTCTTTACCCACTGCAGCCCACTGATGTTTCCTGGGAAGCTTATGTCAAATTAACAGGAAAGAACCATTCCATCTTCTGAGGAAACCTTGGGTACTCAGGGCAGTATAGCATGGGAGACAACATGGCATCCTGGAATGATTGCTGGACTTGGTGCCAGAAAAAACTAAGTTCAATTCCCATCTCAGACATTAGTTAGCTATATGAGCCTGGAACACTTACTTAACTCTTCTCAGCCTTGATTTCCTGATCTGTGAAACATGGATAATAGTACACAACTCATAGAGTTGTTCTAAGGATGAAACAAGATAATACATGTAATATGCTTTGCAAAAGTCCATGATATGTAAATGTTAGCTGCCAAAGATGAAAGAATATTGAACTTTAAAATCAGAAGATCTAGATTCGAATACTGGCTCTGCTACTAAACAGATGTGTGACCTTAGGCAAATTGGGTCTCCCCTACCCTACTCTTCTACCATACCTCCTAGCCTAAGACCTCAGCTTTCTCCTTAAAATGAGGATGTTGGATTAAGTGACCCTTAAGGTCTCTTTCAGTTCTTATGGTCTATTTTGTGATAAAGCTCATTACAGATTCAATATATAGTACTCCTCATTTGGAGGTGAACACACAATAGAAGTCACAGGAGGCCCTGGTCCTTGTCCCTTTCCTTTCACTGTCTATAATAATAACAATGGTTCACATTTGTATAACATTTTCAAAGTGCTTTCCCCACAAGAGGTCTGTAACAGAGATTGCTCTGGACATTATTAGTCTGATTTTACAGATGAGGAAACTCAACTTACTTGAACAAGATCACACCAATATAATGCTGAAAGTGTCTTCCTCTTTGTAGGAAGATGTCCCTCTTGACCCACCATCTGTAGGCCATGTGATTACAGCAGTACGGATGGGCTCCCACTGGGCATCCTACACTACATTCTCTTTGCCATTCCTTTCAGGAAGCAGGAACATGCATTTGTTTTGTGACAATGACAGTCTATTAGATGTTTCATGCTATTTTCTCTCCTTTGCAGGGGAGCAGCATCATTCCTGAGTTGTAAACACTTTGCTTCTGGTTGTTGGGATTTTTTTTCATTAGAACCCAGAGTCTTTCTCCCACTTGGGTCTGATTTCTTTGCCAGTGAAATGAAGTTTCTGACAATACCATTTTCTTTCCCCTTCAAATCATTGAGCTTTTGGGGCATGTTTCCTTAGACAATGCTTCATAATGTGTAGCGCTCCTTCTGTCATGGAAAAAAACAATCACAGAAGCTCAGATGCAAGGTATCAGAGACTAAAATAAAAGGCTCAAAGTTGGTCGCCATTCCTCAGTTGGGTATGATAGGAAGAAAACATTTCTGTGAAATCTTGAACCAACCCAGATACCTTTTCTCTCAAACTGGCTCCTCCTTCGTTTTTCTGTTTTCCAGTCAAACCACGTTATGCTCAACATCCAGTGTCCCTTGTTCCCAACTTTACAGTTATCTCTGTTTCTTTTGTTCTACTCTTTTCTGATCTAACCAAGTCTTGAGTCTGTGTCATATATGGATCCACTGAAGTAATTGGGCATGTTTATTCTGGAAAGGAGAAGACTGTGAGGCAGGGCATGAGAGGTATATTCAAGTATCTAATGGGCTATTTTGTGGAAAATGGGCTAGATTTCTTCTATTTGGTCTCAGAAGGCAGAGGCAGAACTAATGAGGTAGAAGTTGCAAAGAGATAAGGGCAGGGGCAGCTAGCTGGCACAGTGGATAAAGCACTGGCACTGGATTCAGGAGTACCTGAGTTCAAATCCGGCCTCAGACACTTGACACTTACTAGCTGTGTGACCCTGGGCAAGTCACTTAACCCTGACTGCCTTGCAAAAAAAAAAAAAAAAGGAAAAAAAGAGATAAGGGCAGATTCAATGTTAAGAACAACTTTCTAAAAAACAGCGCTATTCCAAAGTAAAGAGGTGGAGGTTTGTGTCTTCTTGAAAATCTTCAAGCAGAGGCAGGCCCACAATTTTCCAGGTGTGTTACAATAGGGATTCTTCTCACTCTTCAGTTCTAGGTCTATGGGTCTGTAGTGCTGACTCTCACCACAGCTCACTATGGGAGACAGTGCAAGAAGTTTTGTGATAGTCAGCATTAGGGAGGTTAAAGGACTGGACCAAAAGTCACAGAATGGCTAAGTGTCAAAATTGGGACTCAAGCCCACATTCTCTGACTGCAGCATCTTTTTGTTTTGTTTTGTTTTGTTTTGTTTTGTTTTGTTTTGTTTTGGTGAGGCAATTGAAGTCAAGTGACTTGCCTAGGGTCACACAGCTAGTAAGTAACAAGTATCTGCGGCCAGATTTGAATTCAGGGCCTCCTGAATTCAGGGCCGGTGCTCCATCCACTGCACCACCTAGCTGACCCTGACTGCAGCATCTTTAAACTAAATCATGGTGCATAGAGGAAGAAGCATCAGGCACTATAGCTCATGGAGCAAACAGGATATAGCGAATTGAGAGCAGACCAAATACATCTAGTAATGGCCAAGTTTTCTAACCTGGATTCATGAACCCCAAGGCAGGACCTACAGATAGATCTCAGGGGAGCTGAGAACTTGGATGGGGAGTGAAATTACATCTTCATTTTCATTAACCTCTAGCTGAAACTTAGCATTTCTTTCAATTATGAATGTTAGTAACAATACATTCACCAGACAGCTGCAGGCATCCATGACATGAGAAGGGAAAGAATGCCTATACTAGGATTGCAGAAGAGAACAATTTGTGCTTCTCCCATAAAGTTCAGTTCCCCATCCCCCTTACCATTTGCAGGAAGGTAGGTGCATGCTACCAACTTCACAGGTTTGTCAGCATCATTTAACAGCACACTTTGTACAGATAATATATTTGTTCATGTTTGTTAAGTTGAGAAAGGGCCATCAGGGCACATTTGTTACATTTCCTTTATATTACATTGGAGTAAACTGATGCCCATGGAAGGGAAGTGACTTGTCCAAGATCACATAGTATATAGTGGGATGTGGATTTGAACTTGGTGTCCTTTCTCTAAGTCAAGTTATCTTTCTCTTTTTTGTACATATTGTACTTTATAATACAGTTCTACATATCACTTCTTGTCATGAAAATCAAATGACATTATGTATGTAAAGGACTTCAGAAGGATGCTGCAAACACTACCAACTGTTATGACATTTAAAACAGAAAGCCTGCTATTTGGTGGCAACAGGCTTGTCTTCTGCCATGATCCCAGTGTCCTGTAGGATTGTCTGACCTGATTAGGTTTCCAGCATTAAACAGAGGTTCTGCCTGCCAAGAAGAGGAGTAGGAGGAGGGAGAACAGGGCCTGGCCCCTCCACAGTTGCTGGAGTGGGCGGTAAAGTCAAAATCAGAGCCCTAGCCTGCCGGGCTCAACCTGCTGTTCTAGCCTTGTCCCTCTGGGAAGCCTTAGTCTTTTTGATGGAATCCACCTCCTCCCAGGGAAAAAGAGGTTTGAAAGGCAGTCTCTCCAGATCCACCCACGCCTCCCTGCTTGGAGACTGAATTTTCCAAAGAGCCAAGGAATCCAAAGTCATTATTTGCCTGGCTTTGATGATTGCCTCCATACCATCTCTTTCTCTCTCTCTCTCTCTCTCTCTCTCTCTCTCTCTCTCTCTCTCTCTCTCTCTCTCTCTCTCTCCTCCTCCTCCTCCTCCTCCTCCTCCTCCTCCTCCTCCTCCTCCTCCTCTTCCTTCTCCTCCTCCTCCTCCTCTTCCTCCTCCTCCTCCTCCTCCCTCTCCTCCTCTTCCTCCTCCTCCTCTTCCTCCTCCCTCACTCTCTCCCAAGTCCCAACTAGATTTGGAATAAATGAACCTGAGTCCAAAAACAGCTCTGTCATTATGTCTAAGACCTGAGACAAGTCTCTACCGCTCTTCAGGCCTCAGTTTCCTCATCTGTAAAATGGTGAGGAGTGGACTTGAGAAACTATAAGGTGACAATCCAGCTACAAATCTATAATTCTATGATCCCTCTTTCCCTTTATCCTTCCCTCTCCCCAGCCTCAGTGCCCAGGTGCAACAGCTGAGGATTGGCATTGGTGAAGTAGGGGAAGGATATGTGGAAGGGAGGTGGAGATTACTCAATTCAAGCTGGCCTTGGAAGAAATAGCACACTGTAATGGAAAGAACATTGGATTTGGAATCAGAGCACCTGGGTAAAATTCCGGCTCTAGTATTTACTGTGTGATATCAGTTGTCACTTAGCCTATATAGATCAATTTTCTCACCTCTAAAATGAGGAGATTGGGCTAGATCAGTGGTTTAAAATTATTTTTGTTCTTCAAGTCCCTCTCAGCAACCAAAAACAGGGTGTTGTAAACCACAAGGGTAATTGATTATAGTACTTATAATATTCATAAGCAATTATTTATTACTTTAAGGTGACATGAAAGAATTTTTTGACTTGAAATCCTTGGGAACAGGAAGATCCATGGAACAAACAGTTACTAAGGACCTACCTGTGGCACCATGCTAAGCATTTTACATTTTACATTTACATTTTACATATTTCATTCAACCCTCATAACTCTAGGAGCTAGGTGTTATTATGATTCCCATTTTACTGTTGAGGAAACTGAGGCAAACCAAAGTTAAGTGACTTGACCAGAGTGTCCTAGAGAAAAAGTGTCTGAGACCAAATTTAAATTCAGGTCTTCCTGACCCTGAGCCCAATTTTCTATGCACTGCATCGTCTAGATGCCAATCCTGCTCCCTTGAATCATTGTAAAGTCCCTAAAGTTTCTCAAACTACTGCATTAAACCACGAGGCTAGATGTTCCCTAAGCTACTTCCTGCCTCTAAATCCATCAGTCCATTCATCTCTTTGGACTCAGTTTGCCGTTGTTGTTGTTATTTATAAAATGGGAAGAATAAGGATGACAGCAAGTTGTATTGACAAGTGTACTGACTGACTGATCTAAGAGGTGGGAGACTCAAGTTCTCACAAAGTTCCCATATCACAGACAAGTAAACTGAGGTTCAGGGCATAGTTTGAGTAAGACGTCATCTGTTATCTATTAGCTATGCAGCTCCTGTTAATTTCTTTATTTTTCCCTGAACACTGGCAGAGAATCCTGAGAGAAGACCAAAGACAGATCATGTTGACTTCACCTATCTTGGATTTGATATGAATATTTTCTTCCAAAGCAATTTGTCTCTCTACCCTGGGGAGGGAGTTGCCAGGAACTAACATGGAGATGACAAGGAAGGAGGGGACATGAAGGAATGTATAATGTTTAGAGCCCCAGAGGATACTTAATTATTCATTTGCCATAGTGAATGTTGCAGGATCCTCTTCCTCTAGTTAGGAAGAGTAGGGAAACTAGAGAAAATGAGAATGACAAATAAGACCCAGGTAGGATGTGAGAAAGAATCAACTGCTCCCAAATCCTTTTTTGTAAGGAAATCACAGCTTTCCCCCAAAATGTGTCCTATAGATTTGCCCAGCACTTGCAAGACAGCATTTTGTACAGATGAGTTAACTGAGACCCAAAAGGTTTGATGACTTTTTCAAGGTCACATGGATACTAAGCAGTGGAATGGGGACTCGGGAGTCCAAAGTCTACTGGCTGCCAGGGGTGAGTGCTTTTACGAGAGCATGCTGCTGCTTCTGTGCCCAGACCATAGGAATCCACTCCTGCTTTTACCCTCCTGCTAAGATTAGACTATTAAGATCCAGGGATGCTGCCTAGATGAAAAGAGACAGAAAAAAGCAAGTGTTACCCCTTGTAAGGGACAATTTCCTTCCCTTCATTTGCCATTGTGGGGGAAGCAACTGGCAAGGGGATTGAGTGGTTGCAATTAGATAAGTGGTAGGAGGCATTCAGAGGTGTCAGGAAGTAGAATGCTAGTGTATGTTTTAGTTAAGAGATCAGAGAATGCTGAGGTGCTGTGAGTATGGGAATACAGAAGGAGACACAGTGGTTGTGTTAAGTGTGTCTAGGAGAGTGGAAAAATCATTGGGTCATAGAATGATAGGCAGTGATATCCAATTCAGGGGTAGCTAAGTGCCACAGTGGATAGAGCACTGGTTCTGAAATCAGGAGGACCTGAATTCAAATCTGGCCTCTGATACTTACTAGCTGTGTGATTCTGGTCAAGTCACTTAACCCTGTTTGCCTCAGTTTCCTCATCTGTCAAATGAACTAGAGAAGGAAATAACAAACCATTTCAGTATCTTTGCTAAGAAAACCCCAAATGGGGTCCCAAAGACTTAGACACAACTAATCAACAGAACAAGAAGAAGATATCCAATCCAATTAATATTTAGGATCTTGTATGAGGAGATGGAACACCCAAGGAGGTATAGTTCTAATCCCCTCATTTTGTACACAAGGAAACTGATTCCCAAAGAATTAAAGTGACTGCCCACAATCACACAGGTAGTTATTATTAGAGGCAGGCTCTGAACTCAGATACTCTGACTTCAGGCACAGTACTCTTTCCACTGTGCCATGTTGCCTCTCTATCTGGGAGCCCAAGGAAGGGAATTAGGGGAGATAGCCATGTACTGCTCATCATGCAAGTAGAGCAGTGCATTTTGGAAGTGTCCTGACAGTTGGCCATGGGATTTGTATTGACATTCCTTCATTGCATTGCCATGTGCATGGTGGGGAGCAGAGGAAACAGCTTGAGTAAAGTTGGTGGCTTGGCTGCTAGTCCCCCTCACAAGGTATACACCATCATAAAACAAGAAGTATGTACCAGTGCCCAGAAGAGTGTCTTTCACAAAACAAACATTTAATAAATAATGAATGAAAGGCCATATTTTGTCTAATACAACTTCTGATCCATGAGTACAGCTGGAATTGCCCCTGTTTCCACATCAGAAGAATATCTCCAGATAGCAGTCGCTAACCTGTCCAGTCAGAATGGAACCTCCTACATCTGGCTTCCACCCAAAGGATCACAATAGGTGCATGTCTACCAGTCATAGGAACTGGCTCCCCAGGTACAATCTCTCAGCCTGGTATGGCTCCCAATTCCAACCTTTCCTGGTCTTCCCTGTCATACAGTCTATGAAGAAACGAGGCAGCAATGAAATACATCCTCCTCAGATCTCACTTGGGAGCTTTTGGTCAAATGTAGGTCACAATTTCCAGGGTCTGCTGATTTCTGTCTCCAAGGCAACCTTGATCACCATTGGTCCTCCATTCACCAATAAATTGACCCAAGTACCAGATGTTTTATCTGACTCCTTCCCTGAAAGTCATCTCACTCTAGGTGATCAAGTGCCTCTATTCCTTTGAGGTCCAGCTCAAGCACTCCCTCATTGATGGAGACACTCCTTCCTCCCCATCCCCAGCTGAAAGTGATCTTTCCCTCCTTGTATTTCTCAGTGATTTTTCTGCACCTTTTCATTGTATTTATATCATTCTCTTTTGTTTACTGTAGTTGTATGGATATCTTCCTCCTCACACAATGCCTACCCCATTAGATAATAAATTCCCTGAGAGAAGAGTCTATTCCCAGTACCTAGCATGGGGCCTGGTATACAATAAGTACCTAATTAATATGTTGTATTGGTCAGAATGATTCTCCCTTCTGAGTTCTACATCAACCAACAAGCATTTACTAGATTTCGGCTATGTGTTAGGCCCTATGCCTGGTGCTTGGGATAAAAAGACAAAAACAAACATCCCTGATTTCTTACACATTAATTACATTCATGTATAAACCCACAGCTACTTTGCCTCTAGATTAGTGAAGACATTAGGGACACTACTGATAAAATGGCCTTAGAATGTGGAAGGAATAAATTCTAGGCATGAAGGACAGCCATGTCAAAACGTTACGTGTGAAGAACATCGGGAAGGCCTATTGACTGGAATTGAAATGTCAGGTAATCTTTTTTCTTTCTCCAAATCTCAGAATTGGAAGGAATTTAAGATATTATCCCTATGACCATCATTTCACATGTGTGAACCAAGACTATGAGGGGCTATATCTTTTGTACGAATATTTATTCCAATTACATGTAAGCAATTTTTAAAATATTTTTTTATAATTTTAAGCTCCAAATTTTCTTGCTCCCTTCTTACCCCCCAGCAATCTGATATAGGTTATAAATATATATATATATATATACATTAACATAAAACATATTTCCATATTAGTCATATTGTAAAAGAAGAAAAAGACCCCCCCAAAAAAACTGAAAATAATGTGCTTCAATCTGTATTCAGACTCCATCAGTTCTTTCTCTGGATATGGATTGCAAAAGCTGCCCTTTTCCCTTTTTTATCTCTTTAGTATACAGACCTAGCAGTAGTATTGCTTGATCAAAGGCTATGGACAGTTTGCCCTTTGGGCATAGTTCCAAATTGCTCTCCAGAATGGTTAGATCAGCTCACAACTGTAGTAATAGTGCATTACTGTCTGAGAGGCTATATCTTACCTAAAATCACAAAGATATGAAATAACAGAAAGCTGGGGTTGGAACATGGACTTCTTACTCGAGATCTAGCATGCTTTCCATTATGCAAAGTAGCATACTGCTCTCTCGCTTGCTCTCTCTCTCTCTCTCTCTCTCTCTCTCTCTCTCTCTCTCTCTCTCTCTCTCTCTGTTGTTCTCTTGACCTACCTCTGTGCAGATCCTCTGGCTTTTGTTTTCTTTTGACTGGCTGTTGCTAAGGTTGGACCATATTTTCCTGCCTAGTTCCTTGACCTGATATCTTACTAGAACTCGTAGATCTCTAGCTTTGATCTTTGGACTGTGCTACTTTTCATCATTCTGTTGATTCCCTCAGCAATCATCATGTTCAGACCAAGTCTGTAGGTTCTCCTCTATGCTTATTGACTCTCTCACATCTTGGATTGAAATAGACACCTGCTCATCTCAAATACATGTTAGTCCTGACCTGAATGGAAATTCCATTGTTGCTGCTTCAGGCTACATTCCTATATTGAATCACAGAATGTCAAAGCAGGAAGGGACTTCAGGAATTATATGGTTCAACATCATCATTTTACTGAGTAATAAGGGATGTGATTTTACCCAAGGTGACTCAAGGAGAAGATAGTGATTGAACTAAGGTGCAAACCTGAATCTTTATTCTAGTTTGATTCTCCAAACCCAGTTTAATTTCTTGAACTCAGTAAAATCTTTGAATTCAAGGACTTTCTTATTTTTGTCCTTGGGGCATCTAAGGGGCACAATGTATACAGCGCTAGCCCTGAAGTAGGGAGGACCTGAGTTCAAATCTCACCTCAGACACTCACTACCTCTGTGACCCTGGACAAGTCACTTAGCCCCAATTGCCTTAAACAACTGGGCCATCTATAGTAATCCTGATGTATGTTTTGCCACTGGACCCAGATGATTCTGGAGGAGAGAGTGAGGCTTGTGACTTTGCACAGCCCTCCCTCACTTAAATCCAGTTCAGGGAAAGTCATGACATCACCTCCTGATGTCATGGTCCTCTTCCAGAACAAAGGACAAACAACAACAATAACCTTATATCCCCAGAACCTAGCACAGTGCCTAAGAAGTGCTTGTTTAATCAGATTAAATCTGCAACAGAAAACAAGCAAGGATATAAATGGACTTATTCCTATGCAGAAAGGTAACTTGATAGGTTAACAATATAATGCATACAGCAGGCTTCCTGACCAAAAGTTGGGAGAACTTATAACCATATATGCTGTTTTTGTTTTTTATTTTTATTTTTTGCGGGGAAATGAGGGTTAAGTCACATGCCTAGGGTCACACAGCTAATAAGTGTCAAGTGTCTGAGGCCAGATTTGAACTCAGGCCCTCCTGAATCCAGGGCCAGTGCTTTATCCCCTACACCACCTAGCTGCCCCCAACCATATATTCTGAAAGCTGTTTCCTGGAATATGAGTAGGGTTCCATTTCTTGGAATGATAGTGTATTTCCACAGTATCTCATGACCCAGTCAAAAGGACAAAATGATGTGGACCAGCCCTTTGGATATAGGGAATACTCCATATGAGGAAAACCTCTATACACTATTTGCCCTGATGAAGACTGCTAGAGAAACACATTCCAAAATGTTATTAGTAAGTGGATGTCTGTCTTCTCCATAATCAGCTGTGTTCAGATGTCTTCCCACCTTGCATATTAAAATTCATCCCAAATGAAACTGATATTACTGCAGTGACTATAGTTGATAGCATTTTATCAGAAATTCAAAGCTGTCAACATAAAGATTCACATGAAATACCTGTTCTTTATAGAGGAGGGATTTGAACGAGTAGTTGGGAAACCTTGGTTCTGTTTTGTCTTGAGCATTAACTGGCTATGACTTTGGCCTCATGTGACCCATTTTTTAAAATGGAGAGATTAGACTCTTTAATGACTTGTGATGCATTAGAATCCACCAATGATGTGACCACAATTTCCAAGCAGACATCATAGACTCTTTGTCACTTAGAAGACATCTCTCAGGTTACTTTCTTTACCTTAGCTAGATTAATGAGCTTTACAGGAGCCTCCTTTAAAATACATATGTGTCCCTCTTAAAAAGAAACTCATTAGTTACACACATCAGGTCCTTAGCTATTAACTCAAGATCTTTATTGGTACTTTATTTCCTTCCACCTCCCTTTGCTATAGCTTGTGAAAACAGTATAAACTTGTTGTTCAATTAACTAAAAGTTGGACAGTTGTGAGCCAGTGAACATTTTCTTTCCCAATCCACTGTTGGTTTAGCTCATCAGAAAAGCAGAGATACATCAGACTGGGGGAAGGGCAGCCATCTGTTCTGGTCTCAGACAAGTCTCTGCTGAGATAGAGAGAGAGCTGGAAGGGACCATAGAGATCATCTAATCAATCAAGTAATCAGCATAATCAACAAACACTTATTAAGTGCCTACCTAATATGAGCTGAGCACTGGGAATAAAATAGAAAAAATGAAACAATCTCTTCCCTCAAGGAACTTTCATTTTAACTGTAAAGACAACTTGCACACATAGAGACGGGGCAGATAGATCACATAGTAGATAAAATGGTGGGCCTGGAGTTGGGAAGACCTAAGTTCAAATCTGGCCTCTGATACTTCCTAACTGTATGACCCTGGGCAAATCACTTAACCCCATTTGCCTCAGTTTCCTCATCTGTAAATGAACTTGAGAAGGAAATGGCAAACCACTCCAGTAACTTTGTCAAGCAAACCCCAAATGGGGTAACAAAGAGTAGGACATCACTGAAATTACTAAACAGGACAAGAAATGAAATCATTGTATATGTTAATTTCATCATTCTCTAAAATATATAGATATATACATATGTATAAAATCATTTGATCATCATAAAAATTCTCATAAAAATGGTAGGGTGGCATTCTCCTCCTTTTGACTAGAATGCAGAAGTGATATAACCAAAGACATACCACTAGTAAATGATGGCTCATGGACGCTTCAAAGGAAGAGCATATATGAGGGAATAAAGCTACCTGAGACAGTCTATGTTCTAGTATGTTTTCCAAGTGTCACACACAGGGCAAAAGATATTTGCCATCTAAAGAAAAAGGAATTTGGGATAGATACATGAAGATCAATTATAGAGGGTAAGGCAAAATTATTGACTACAACCTAGATCTTCCATTTCTAAGCCCAGTGGAAGTTCCATAATACCATGCTACACTATTGAGTATGTACCTTGTGGAAGGCACCATTCTAGATGTAATGGAGATTGTAGAATGATGACATATGGTCTTTGCCCTTGATAGACACATACACTTGAAAAGATATCAAACACTATTTTGCATGGTTTTGTAAGTGTCAAATATAGCAATGAATGTTACAGAGGCCAGTGGAGGAAGAGATACTAGGGACATGGACTCCCTGTGTTGAAAAGGATCTTAGATATAATTTGTTGTTGAGTCATTTCAGTTGTGTCTGACTCTTTGTGACCTCTTTTGGGGTTTGCCACTTCCTTCTCCAGCTCATTTTATAGATAAATAGCTGAGGCAAACAGAGTTAGATGCCTTGCCCAAGGTAACATAGCTCTAAATATCTGAGGCCAGATTTGAACTCAGGAAGATGAGTCTTTCTGACTCCAGGCCCACAACTCTCCACTTAGTAAATGTTTTAGCTATCTTGCTCTCAGATTAAAAAAAAAACATCTATAGCACTTCATAAACCTACATAACTGCTATCTACATATTATTTATCTATATAAGAAAGAATATTAGAATCATGAGAAATTAGAGTTCATTCTCATTTTATAGAGAAGAAAAATTCCCAGAGCAAGAAAGTTACTTACTTCAGAGTCACACAGTGAGAGTAGATGAGTCTCAGGACTAGATCCTTTGCCTCCTGCCTGCCTGCCAGGTCTTCTCTCCTCTGCCTAATGCTTTGCAACTATAAAGTGCTTAGAGGATTTATGCTCCAAGTAGAGGCTGGACTAAATGACTTCTGACATCCCTTTTAGCACTGAAATTCTAAGATCCTGCATAAATGGGAGTTATTTATTTTTATTGCTAGTAGTTGTAGTAGTAAATATTTTTTGATTGATTGATCTGTGTCTTCCCTGAATGATGGCTAAAGACTGCCAAGGCTAACTCCTAGGAAAAAAATAGAACAGGAATGTTCTACTTAGGACAATGTACAAAGAAAAAGAAAACCACAATTCATTTTGAACATTTCTTTATAAACATGTCATTGTTTGCATATCACTCTAGCCACCACACACATACACACACGCACACACACACACACACACACACACACACACACACACACGATGATATAGAGAGGTTTGTGCATATGCATGTATGTGTGAGGGGGGTTTTTGTGTGTCTCAGTTTTCTCTCCAAAAAAAAGGGAGGTGGATAGCTTAATAAAGTATATCTTGGGATGGTAGCTCTAGGGGTGGAAGGATCATTAGAGATCATCTATTCTGAGCCCTTCATTTTATACACAAGGAAACTGAGGCACAGAGGAGGGGAAATGACTTGTTCAAGGTCATGCAACTATTAAATAGCGGACAAAGAATGTAAATCCATGTCTCAACTCTAAATATAATACTTTTCACTAGAGTCTCTTGTTCTTTTACTCTTGAAGAATTGGACATTTAGAGTAGGGACCTTCCAATCCAAATGGGTCTGACTTGTATGTTTTGAAATCTGAATTCCCATTTGCCAAGCCACATGCTATGAGAATTAGTTAAAGGGACAAGGGATGTCTAGAACAGAGAAGACTTAAAGGAGAATGAGATAGTTGCCTTAACATATCTGATTTGCTGCCTGGTGGAAAAGAGAGAAGACCTGTTCTCTTTTGGTTCCAGGGGGACATACCAGGACCAATCTGTAAAAGTTGTAGAAAAGCAGATTTACCTGGTTATAAGGAGAAAATAACAATTAGGGTTATCTAAAAGCAAAATAGATTACCTTACAACACATCGATTTTAGAGCTGGAAGGAACATTAGGTGTGGTAGAGTCTAATCCAGTCATTTTAAACATAAGGAAACTGAACCCAGAGAGATAAACCTACTTGCCAGAATTTTTGCAGGCTGTAAGTATAAACAACAATAACAAACAACTATTCATTAAATACCTACTATATTCAAGGCACTCTCAGAACTTTAGATATGAACACAAAAAGGAAATAATTCTTGCTTTCAAGAAGTTTTCATTCTCCTGGTAGATATAACTTACTCAGTGATAAGTAATGTTAATTTGAGAGGGTGGAGGAAGAGCAGTATCCACTGGGGGAATCAGAAGAAGCTTCCCATAGGAAATGGCATCTGAGCTGATCCTTAAATGAAGAGAAGGGTTCTGAGAGGTAGGAAGGAAGAATTGTAGATTAGGTACAAGGGTTAGCTTGTACTAAGATATTAAGTGGGATATAGAATGCCAAGAGGATGTGGGTGGCACAGTAGATGGAGTAGTGGGCATGGAGTTAGGAAAACAAGTTCAAATCTACCCTCACACATTTACTAGCTATGTGAGCCTGGGAAAGTTACTTAAACTCTGTCTACCTCTGTTTCCTCATCCAAAAAATTAACTGGAGAAAGAAATGGCAAACCATTCCACTGTCTTTGGCAAGAAACACCCAAACAGGGTCATAAAGAGTTAGAAATAACTGAAAAACAACAAAATTGAATGACAAGTTGGGGAACCTTTAGTAATTCAATTTTTCTAGAAAATAGAGTACATGAAATCATTTAATATGAAATAAGGCTGGAACAGTAGATTATAGCCATGTTTTTGAGGATTTTAAATGTCATTCTGAGTTTATATTCATCTCAGAAGCAATAGGGAGCTGCTGAAAAGTTTTAAGCAGAGGAGTGACATGGTCAGATTTGTGCTTTAGGAAAACCACTTTGTTGGCTATCTGGATCAATGGGTTAGAAATAGAAGAGATAAGAAACAGAGCAGCCAATTAGAAGGCTACTAAAATATTTCATATAAAAAGTGAAGGCAAGAAGGGGCCAGATGAGATAGATGTTGTGCTAATAGAATCAATAAGATTTAACAACTAATTGATTATGAAGTTGAAAGAAAGGGAATAATCATCTCTATAAATATGGCAATCCTCTCAGCAGAGATAAGGAATATACCAGAAGTTGGTTACTGATACGAAATGGGAAAAAGATTGCCAGCTCCACTACCTGAGCCTTTTCAGTATTTCTCTTGAGGTAATTTGCAGGAATCAGAGCTTTGATGGAGGCTATAAGAAACCTGCTCACCAGAGATTCATCTACTTCCTTTGAAATTTTGCTGAATGGAGCCCTTGCAAAGATTTTTAGGGAACAAGACTCCCAACCTAGAGGTGCAAGAGAATTTAAAAGGTAATTTTGGATCATAACTCAGATAATAATTTATATTGAGTCTCTATCATTAGCAACAAGAAAAAAATCTTTAAAAAGACAGGTTAAATGGTTAAGTAGTTCTTTATGTAGCTGTCTGGATATTGCTTGCTAGGAGCTATAACAAAGTGCTGAAATTGATGCTGGGGCTATAAGCAAAAAGAGCTAACTATACTCCTCCACCCCATCCTAAAAGTGTTTGGAGGGAATGGGGATAAGGAGAGAGACAAAATAAAAGCTGAATACTAGGAGGCCAGCAAAGCACAGCTCAGCACAGGACCTCAGCTCAGCAGGAAATCATAAAATCATACATCTAGAAGCAGGAGATCAAAGGTCATCAGGTCTAATACCCTCATTTTACAGATGAACCTGAGGGCCACAGAAATTAAGTATCTTTCTCAGGGTCACACAGTTAGTAGATGTTTTAAATGGGATTCAAAGCCAGGTCTTTCTGACTTCAAGTCTAATGTCCTATGTGCTATGAGGCTTCAATACTTCTGAGTGCAGCCCAAACCAGATTACAATGTAATTAGGAAATATGTAACAAAATAAATAAAAATGCAGTGGACCATGTTGTTGTTCAGTCATTTTAAACTCTTCTTTACCCTATTTGGGGTTCCCTTGGCAAAGATAGCAGAATGGTTTGCCATTTTCTTCTCCAGCTCATTTTACAGATGAGGAAACTGAGATAAAGAGGAAAACTGGGGTTGTCCAGGATCACACATCTTTTTTTTTCTTCTTTCTTTCTTTCTTTTTCTTTCTTTCTTTCTTTCTTTTTTTGCAGGGCAATGAGGGTTAAGTGACTTGCCCAGGGTCGCACAGCTAGTAAGTGTCAAGTGTCTGAGGCCAGATTTGAACTCAGATCCTCCTGAATCCAAGGCCAGTGCTCTATCCACTATGCCACCTAGATGTCCCCTTTTTAAAATATCACTTATTTTTATTAATTTATTTTTGCATGGCAATGAGGGTTAAGTGACTTGCCCAGGGCCACACAGCTAGCAAGGAGGATCACACATCTAGTAAACTTCTAAGACTGGATTTGAAGTTAGGTCTTCCTGACTCCAGGTCTAGTGTTCTATACACTGCACCACTTAGCTGTTTGCAATAGCCATGGATAACATTAATATGCAGTTTTCCAAGTCAATATGTGCCCTCAGGAATCATTATATATGGTTTAATGACCCTATTTTTATTTCAGTTTGACACCCCAGAGCTATAGTATGCTGCCATCTAAATAGCAATTTGCAACTGAATGACATCACCAGAAGCCATTTGTGATTCTAGAGGAGTAGTAAATAGCAACCTTGGAGGCAGGGAAGAGTTTCAACTGAGACACCACTGTAGGACTGAAAATGGTCCTGATCCTTCATATTCTCAGACCACATATGTTCTCTGAATGTGTCCTCTCTCCCCCTGTTGGTGGGGAAACCTTTAGGAGAATATGACCCTGCATGTATGGGAGTTGAGGAATTTATTTTTCTATGTTGTCTAATTACATGTCTTTGACTTTAGATGAATACATCCTTTAGCAGCTTTCTAAAAGAATCATATTGTAGCAGGAATAAGGGGCAAGGACTAGGATTGAACTTGTAAATTATGGTTTTGAGTTAACTAACAATGTACCATCAATCTGAGCTAACTTTCTCTTCTAAGGGAGAAGTGCCTTGATTTTACAGGAAGTTTGGAGGAAGGGTGAGTTTAGGGAAGAAGACAATAAGCCCTATTATGGGCATGTACAGTTTGAGATGCCAATAGAGAATCTGTGTAGATAGATAGTTTAGATACATACGTGCACACACACGCATGCATACATGTATACACGATGGGCCAAAAGTCACAATGTTTTAAAAACTTGTTGAAAATTATTTTTCACCATTTATGAGATTTGATTTTTCACATGTAATGTAAATTCATATCCTATATATGCTATATATGATGCTATGGTATTGTGAATTAAAAAAAAATAAAGGAGTTATTAAGTATTGAAACCCCTTTATGACTTTGGGGCCACCCTGTAGATGGCTATTGGACACAAACAGAATGCCTTCTACTTAGAGATTATAATTGAACCCATGGGATTGGATGACATGACAAAGAGAAGATATTTCAACAGAAGATGACAGAGATAGAGACAGAATTTTGGTACAGATCCATCCTTAGAAGGCAGGATACTTATGATTACAGAGCCAAGAATGAAATCCTGGTCTTCAAATAGAAACTGGGTGGCTGCTGATCTTAGATGTTGTAGAAAATATCCTTCTCAGATTATGTTGTGGGGCATGACAGGGAAGAAGATCTTGATGATGACCTCTCTGAGGTCACTTCCAACTTTGAGATTCTATGATTCTAAGCATCAATAAATTTCTGTCCAAGACCTATTTCAAACTAATGCAATCAGGTTTGAGATATGGATGATACTGAAGAGGTTTTGAAATGTTGTGGATGGGGTAAATGGCAATTGTGGATGCATTCTGCATTAATGTTAAAATAGCCAGATTACGGAAAACCATCCTATGTGCTGTCTGCAAAAAAAAAAAAAAAAAAATCGATGCCACTTGTGACTCTCAGCCAAAGAATCCATCTCCAATTTAGAATACAAATCATGAGAGATGCTCTTCAGCCAGCACAGGAACTAGAAAATCCAAGATTGCAAATTGGCCAAAGCCTGTGCCCTCTTCAGCTGCTTCAGTGGAAAAGTTTAATAAAGAAGGATCCTTAGTAATCACAGCTCTCCTTTATTGGAAATAAACCTCACCATTTACCAACCCTATTTTCCCATTTTGATGGAAGCAAGCCCACACCAGAACTAGAGTTGCTTTGGGGAAGAATGAGATGGTTACTTTCTCCATTCCATTTTGCTCCTATGCCTGTAAATAAAGGGTATTGCCTCACAAAATTAGAGGTCAGGAATTTAGGGAAACACTGGACTGATGGGACAACTGTAAATGGATAAGAACACTATTTCTGGGTAAGTGGAGTCCTGAATTTGTACAGTCTTTTTGGAAAAACAATATGTCAATATCAAATAAGAGTTGCAGATTTGTTCATAACCTTTGACCCAATGAGTCCACTATTAGAATTATATCCTATATAGTAACATTTTTGTCCTGAGGGAAAGAGACAGGGGAGAGAAATAAGGGGGGGAAGAGGGAAAGGAGGGAAGGGCAGATTGGGGAAGAGAGCAGTAAAAAGCAAAACACTTTTGAAGAAGGTGAAGATGTTCTGAATAACTGCACATGTATGACATGTTGAATTGCTTAATTCAATAGGGAAGGTTGAGGAGGGAGGAGGAAAAATTTAGAACACAGAATTAGCTCAAAGACCTTAATCTCATCAAGTGGGATCAAGGAGGGAATAACATTCATACCCAATTGGGAGGAATAATCTATTTAACCCTACAGGAAAGTAGGAGGGGAAGAGGATAAGGAGTGAAGGATAAAAGAAGGGAGGGCAGAGGGGTGGAGGGGAGAGTCAGAAGTAAAACACTTTTGAGGAAGAAGAGGGTAAAAGAAGATAGAAAATAGAGTAAATATCATGGGAAAGGAATAGGATGGAGGGAAATAGTTATGATGATTGACTATAATGGCAAAATGTATGGTACCTACTGGGATATTGTGAAGAAAATTCTTTGTCAAGTTTAAGGTACTATATAAAAGTTATGTTGAACAGGATGCTATCAGAAAAGCCTGGAAAGACCTACATGAACTGAAGCAGAGTGAAATGTCCTGTATGCAAAATAACAGCAATAGTGTAAGATGATCTGCTGGTAAACACACGGTTATTTTCAGTAAGGCAATGATCTAATATAACCCCAAAGTACTTATGAAAACTGCAATCCATCTACAGAGAAAGAACTAATGGTATCTGAAAACAGATTGAAACACATTTTTTTATTCTTTAACAATTCCTTAATCTGAAGTTTTGTTTTTTAACTGTTTTCTCTTACAACCTAGCTGATGTGGGGATGTTTTCCATGACTATTCATGTATAACTTATATTGAATTGCTTGAGTTCTTGGGAGTGGGGGGTGGGAGGGAGGAAGAGAATTTGGAGCACAAAGTTTTAAAAAATTGATGTCAAAATTTGTTTTTACATATATTTTGGAAAATAAAATTTGAAACTGAAAAAAAGAATTATACCCTAAAGAAAAGGTAAATGGGAAATGAATCTACCTGTAAAAAATATTCATAGCACTTTTACTTGTAATAGCAAAGAACTGGAAACAACCCAGATGTCCAGTGATCTTGGAATGGCTGGACAAATTGTGGTATATGGACGTAATAGAATATCATTGTGTCATAATAAATAACAAATAAGAAGTGATACCAAAAGTGGAAATAAGTATGTGTGTCTATCCTAACTAGGACCATTAAAATGATAATAGCAAAAAACAGGAAAGTAAATAGAAGGATACAAGAAGGTAGATGGTGCTTTTATGTCTAATGATTTTGTTAAATCATTTGGTAATGAGACAAAATGGACTATTAACCAAATCTTATCTAGGCTGCCAACCTCTGGTATCCTTGCTTCTGATAATAGAACCATTGTATCACTTTGTTAGGGAGAGTTGGGGCAAAGTATATTATGCTTAATCTCTTTCTCCCCAGCTGCTCAGTGAAGACACTTTCATCTGCTTATCTCTTTGGATTTTGACCTAAGGATGCTTAACTTATATTTTCTGTGTCTCAAATCTTTGTAGACTGCTCATTGGTTTATGGTCTGAGATTTTACTTTTTTGGACAAATCTCTACTACGGCCCCATGGATTCTAAAGTGATTCTTGAAAATACCCTTCTCGTGATACCGTGAGACTAACTGCCATCCTGGAAGCTATCCAGCTTCCTGGCCTCATCTCTAGGATGCCAATGGCTCCTAGACTGGCAAATGGCCCTCAGGTATGAAGAGAACCAGGCCATTGCCATGGGGAACATAGCTGAGAAGCCTTAAGAGAAAAAATAGACGATGGAGTCATTCTCATTCAGTTGGACATAAAAACATACTCATAGATGAAAAGAGAGTGGCAAATGGAGATAACTATATTGAAATCTTTTATTTGCTTAGTATGGCCTTTCTGAAGTCTGAACTTCAAACACTGCCTGCCTCTCACCAGTTCCTTTTCAGCTACATGGCTCATCAGCAGGGTTCTGGATATTGGCTTATTTGTACTTGGATTATAACCCCGCTTTGCCTTTGCAGGATGGCCCCAGCAGGGTTACCCCCCCTTTGTCTAATATGCAGGGAAAGTTCCATCAGCACCATGGACTTCTGCTCATCTACCTGGCCCTTAAATAGACAATACAAAGAAAAGACCTCACTTCCCTGCAGGGCCCCATGACCATATAGAAAACTCAGGGACCACTAAGGGAGTCCCATTATCCTGGGCACATGGGATACAGTACAGTGCTAGCCTTAACCAGTACTCACAAAACAATACTGCCTCACAACACAAAGGATGGAAGGTCTACCCTTGAGGCCTTCCATTAATTTTATTTTTTTTCTTGTTATTTTTTATTTATTTTTTCAGTTTAAATATCTCCATTCCATCCCTATGTTAAAGATGATGCTATTGAAGCACAATGCCAGATTTCTCTATTATTGTTGGGAGGGTAAGTGAAAGTTGCTATTTTAAAATCACTTGGGTTGAAGATCATTAAATAAAGCTCATTTAGAAAAAAATAGATTAAGTGAGTTGAGGGCAAAAACTACAGCCTATTTCAATGCTCTAAGGTGACCAAGCAATAAGAATTCATTGTATTTGGAATTCATCCTCTGAAATTCAAACCACTACCCCACCAACCAAAAAATAAGAAAAAAATTAAAAAGCATAGGCTGGAGAATAACACGTTGAACAAAGAGTAAGGAAACATGAATTTGAATCCCAATTCTGTCTCTGCCCAATTGTGTGATCTTTGGCAAACTACTTTTTCTCTCTGAATCTGGGTTTCTTCATCTGTAAACTGAGCAGGTTTACTATTCTATTCTAAAGCCCTTTCCAATGGGAAGGTAAATTTATGGTTTTCTCCTATGCTTCTCACCTATCCAAATCTCACCTGTCCTTCAAAATCAGGCTTAAATTCTATTTAAGGTTTCTTTGATTCATTCAGCAAATTACTCTTCCACCTATGAAATCATTTAGGTTTATCTCTATCAGTCATCTCTGTACTTAATCACTTAATATTTCGTATAGTTCCATGAGGATGTTTCACCTCCTCAGTTAGACTGTAAGCCCCTTTAGGTCAGTGGTTAGCTTCATATTTCTGTTGGGAGGGTAAGTGAAGAATTATTTCCATATTGCCAAGTACTCCCAATCTACTTCTGAATAAATAATAAAAGCTCAATAATTTCTTGTAGAGTTGAGTTGAATTTAACACTTGCTTCCCCTCCTTTGGTATACTGTCTTAAAGAGACAGTATGATTGCAAAGCTGAAACATAAAGGAATTGATGGAAGGGCACCACCAGGAGTGGGGTCTGTGGCTTAATTTGACTCAACATGGAAAACCTCACCTGGTGTGGACTGGGAGAGGATTGACAGATTGATAGCTTTTTCTCAATTTTCCATGCAGACTTCTATTTGGCTCTCAAAATTCCATGAGGCTTCTATTTGGCTTAGACCAATTATCATTGTCAATAATAATGATTGGGGGGCAGCTAAGTGGTGCAGTGGATGGAGCACCAGCCCTGGAGTCAGGAGTACCTGAGTTCAGATCTGGCCTCAGACACTTAACACTTATTGGCTGTGTGACCCTGGGCAAGTCACTTGACCCCAATTGCCTCACTAAATAAATAAATAAATAAATAATCATAATAATAATAATAATTGGCGTGCTGCTGAGAGGCAGTATGGTATAATAGAAAACAGGCCTCTAAGTCAGGATGACCTGAGTGTAAATCCAGATTCTGACACTTACTGGCTGTATACCTGTGGGCAAGTCACTTAATCTTTCAGTATCCCCAGGCAACTCTTTGATGCTTTTTTTTTTGGTGGGGCAATGAGGGTTAAGTGACTTGCCCAGGGTCACACAGCTAGTAAGTATCAAATGTCTGAGGCCAGATTTGAACTCAGGTCCTCCTGAATCCAGGGCTAGTGCTTTATCCACTGCTCCACCTAGCTGCCCCCAGGCAACTCTTTAAGACTACAAGAGAATAGTTGCTGACCTACATTTGTAGAGAGGGTTTCACTACCAGGGAATTCTGTACATCAATAAAATCACAGGTCTGGACCACATATTGTATGTAAAGCAGTGGTGTGAAATTCATATGGAAATGGCGGGGGGAGTGTCACTAAACCATACATTGGGATCCCTACAGGCTGTATATTGTCTTAGAAAACCACACATTAACATTATCTATGCTATATTGAGAGCAGCTAGGTGGTACAGTGATATAGCACTGGGTTTGGAATTAGGAAATCTCATGTTTGTGAGTTCAAATCCAGTCTCTGACACTCACTAGCTGTGTTACCCTGGATAGGTCTTTGCCTCAGTTTCCTCATCTATAAAATAAGCTAGAGAAGGAAAGGGCAAACCATTCCAGTATCTTTGCCAAGAAAACCCCAAATAGGGTCACAGTGTAGTCAGGAACAACTAAAAAAATAACTGAACTGATACTGTATTGTATATTGAACTGGCATGGTATTGTGTTTTTATTTATTTTGTTAAATATTTCCCAATTACATTTTAAACTTGTTTGGTCCCCACTTGGGAGAGTTGCCGGTCATCTGTTTGACACCTCTGAGGTAAAAATTTCTCATAATCTTAAAGTTATTTCTACCTATGTTGTTGTTTGTCCTTCATTTTCAAAGAGGACCATGCCATTTGGAGGACCATGAGTTCTGAATTGGATTTAAGTGAGGCAGAGCTGTGCAAAGTTACCAGCCTCACTCTCTCCTCCAGAGCCATCTGGGTCCAGTGGCAAGGTATATCTAGCTAGCTGGCTGAATGAAATCTATTTCTCTATGAGCTCACTCACCATCTCTATGAATTTGTAAATTTGAGTATCCCTCCCTGGTCACAGCTCTCCTGTATATGTTGTTTCCCTTTTATAATATAGGTCCTTTGAGGATACAGTGGTATCTTCACTTTTGTATTTGCACCCATAGAATAGCAACTGTTCCATAGTAAGTGCTTAAATGATTTGTGTGTGTGTGTGTGTGTATGTGGGTGTGTGGGGGTGGGTAATAGGCAACTAGCCAATGAAAGCTCAGTCTTAGGAATATGTGCAGGGGATCATTGTTGACATTTGATGAGCCCACTTTTGGAAGTTCTTGAGGACACAGAATAGGGGTGGGGGAGGACCAACTCTACTTGAGAGCATATGTAGGTATTCTGTGACTGTATCCTGTCCATTTACTGTGTGATGAAGAAAAGCCTCTTAATTGGCTTCTGAGCTAGAACAAAGTGTACACATAAAAAGCACTAGCTGGTCCAATTGCTTCTCTCTCTCTTGTCTCAGTGCTTTGAATGAAGAGGAACAAATTTTGCCAGCCTCTGAGTGGGAGATCCCCTTCCCCATCTGGTCACTATGTGGCTTTCAACACATGCTGCTTATGTTGGTTCTGTCCCTGTTATATCTATTCTTTCCTGCTTGGAAAGTAGTATAATAGATGAAGTGCTGTACATCAACTCTAAAGTTCAAATCTGGCTTCAGACACTTACTAGCTGGGTGACCCTGGGCAGGTCACTTATCCTTTTTCTGCCTTTGTTTCCTCACATATAAAATGGGAATAGTAGCACCTATATCACAAAATTGTGAAAATTGACAAAGTGCCTGGCACAAAGTAGTAGCTTAATAATTTTTTTTCCTTCCCCTTTCCTACTTTTAGGTGAAGCAGTACTGGAAACAGAATGACCTTGAAAAATTTGAAAGAAAAGAGGAAATGAGGGGAGAAGGGTGAAAGCATACACTGTGAATGGTGGACAAAAGAGACCCTTGAAACTTTAGGCATATGGGGAGGATTTAGCACCTCAACATGTTCCTTTGATTCCCAATGTCTCCATCCCCAGAGACTCTTGAGGGAGCTGGGTCTGTTGAGGTCAATGTCTCCTTGGTTGAGCTGAGATTTCATCTTACTCCCAGATCACAGAGCTCCCTGACTGGTGTTTTATCACCTAAATTAATTTGTATGGCTTCCCTGATTACTTTTCACTGCTTGTTTTGATAAATATTTTTGCCCATGATTTGTGATTGTTTAGGGTATGTTAAGTGTTTGATGGAAAAAAGGGCTAATAATGGCTAAAAATAAGCTGTTACTCTCTGGGTTTAGGGCATTCCTTCAATGCCCTTCTGAATAACCAGGAAAAATTTCTTCTAACCTCAATACCCCCCAAAATTATACTCCTAGCCTGTGGATGTCTAATATGTAATCACTAGATAAAAGTATAGTCCAAAACTTGTCCGGAGGTAAAGGAGCAATGGAGTGATCATTTGGTCACTCCTGCTTGCTTGCTTTCTTTCTTCCTTCCTTTCTTTCTTTCTTTCTTCCTTCCTTCCTTCCTTCCTTTCTTTCTTTCTTTCTTTCTTTCTTTCTTTCTTTCTTTCTTTCTTTCTTTCTTTCTTTCTTTCTTTCTTTCTTTCTTTCTTTCTTTCTTTCTTTTTTTGAGGGGCAATGAGGTTTAAGTGACTTGACCAGGGTTACACAGCTAGGTAAGTGTCAAGTGTTTGAGGCCAGATTTGAACTCAGGTCCAACTGAATCCAGGACTGGTGGTTTTATCTACTATGCCACCTAGCTGCCCCCACTCCTGCTTTCTGGCTATTCTTCCCAAAGATAGAATTCTAGTCTTCCTGAGATATGGGGTGGGGCATTCCAAATCCATTCAAAAATCTGTTATTCATGAATTGACCCAAGACTTATGTTCCTTGATCCTTTACTCAAACTTAATTTGTGAATCACTTTTCTCAATGTACTTCACAAACATTCTCATTTTTAAAATTTATTTATTTATTTAATTTTTTTTGCAGGGCAATGGGGGTTAAGGGACTTTCCCAGGATCACAACAGCTAGTAAGTGTCAAGTGTCTGAGGTCAGATTTGAACTCAGGTCCTCCTGAATCCAGGGCCAGTACTTTGTCTAGTGCACCACCTAGCTGCCCCAACATTCTCATATTTTAATCTGATAACAATCCTGTGAGGTAAGTACTACAAATAGTATTACATTTTACAGATAAGGAAACAGAGGCCCAGAAACTTGACCATGGTCACACAACTAATAAATATTTGGAGTGGCATTTGTATTCAGGTATTCTTACCTAAAACCTTCAGAATTCTATCTACTATGTAACAAAATTATCAATTAACAGAAACTTATGAAAATATGTTTTCTACCTAGCATTTTCTGTTGGTTTTTTAATATCTTTACTATCTTGCTTAACTTTTAGGTAAACCTCACATAAAAGATTGGTTCAGTTATGGTCACCATATTTAGGATGTACATTAACAGGCTAGAACATATCCATAAGAATCTGCCAGGATCATTAAGGGACTGGAAACAGTATCATATAATGAATTGTTAGAGGAACTTGGAATCCCCAAATAATAGGAGACTGGAAGGCAGCATGATTCATAACTTCAAATACCAGAAGGGCTGTTGTGTAGAAGGGTAACAGTTAGATACATTAGGAAGCTATATGGTATGGTGGCTAGAGTACTGGACCCAGATCCAGGAAGATGTGAGTTCAAATCCTGCCTCAGACATTTACTAGCTGCTTGACCCTATATAAATCACTTAATATCTGCCTACCTTAATTTTTTTATCTCTAAAATTAGCATAATAATAATAGCACATTCCTTCCAGGGTTGTTCTAAGAATAAAATGATTATTATGCTTGATCACAGAGGGCAAAACTAGGACCAAAAATTGGGAGCCACAAGAAGATAGGCCTGGACTCAATACAGATAGCCAAACAAAGGAACCTTGTGAGACTGTGAGTTCAGGAAATATTTGGGAAAATACTAGATGAACATTGGATATGATGTAGGAGAAAGGGAGAATTCCTGCCTCAGGTAGAAGCAGGGTTAGATCACTTTCCTGAAAACATCCTTAAGACTGGAGAGATGCAAATGAAACTAAGATGGACATTTAACAAGGAAATTCCAAGGAAATTCTTGCTTAGGTTAGACTAGAAACCCAATTTCTGAGGTCCCTCCCAATTCTAAGTTTCTAAAGAATAGCTCCTAGAAAAGTATTTTGCACATGCTAAGTGGTCAATATTTTTTAATGAATGAAGAAGTGAAAGGAAAGTGGAGAAATTTCCATTTCATCAACACTAAGACTACAAGGGAGTGTCCTGAGGACTGGAAGAAGATCCTTGTGGAAGATCACTGGGCTGCTTTTTGAAAACTCCCTGTGGAACTAGAAAGGTAGTAGCTATCCCAAATCCTATTGTCATCCTTTCTGGGAGATGCCTGCTCTATCATCTCAAGGGAGAACTGATGAAAGGCAGACACTTCAACTAGAATAGTTTATATCCTCTTTAGAGAGAAGCTTAAATTGAATGGGAAGAGAAAAAATGGAAATAGTTGTGACTTTGAACAACAATACATGTCACCGTGAGGCCACAAGCACCCTGAGATATGTCAGACAGCTAGAGAGCTGGTCCATGATTCATATAAGAATGTTTGGTCTGTATATAAGTTGGGTTATTGCTTGTCCCCATAGAATATCGAACCTGGCCAGTGCAAAAGTCCATAAGAAGGAGCCCCTATCTGGCACCCAATTGTTCCTCTGTGAGGGCACAATTGATAGCTGGCTGTCCTGCCATTTGTTGCCACTACTCTAGCATGTGGAGCTCACTCTCATGACCATGACCTTGGGAATGAAATCTTTGGCCCTCAATTCTAGCCCTTTGCCCACTAGAGAACCTCTTCTACAAAGATCCCTCAAAATGGTCAGCAGTGCTCTGCTCGAATATCTCCAGTAGAGAAGCACCATGTCTGAGTGGTGGTCCTGGGTCAGCATGACTTCATTAGAAGTGGTATGGAAAAGTAGTAAGGAAACTGTCTTCTCTGCACCATAGCAACTGTAACTACATATGATAGATGTTGTAAGAGATCAAAGAATCAGAGATTTAGAGCCGGAAGAAGCCTTAGACATTATCTAGTCTAACCCACTCATTTTACAGATGAGAAAACTGAGGTGGGCTATCTTTCACAAAGCTAGATAGGAAGTAAGTGGCAGAGGTATGATTTGAAACCCCTGATTACCAATTCAGCACTCCTTTCCCTATATCACATTGACTCTTTATGCATAGAATGTTAGACCTTAGGACTTAGAACATTGATTGTCAAAGATAGGAAAGTACCTTAAAGCTTGATTGCATGACAATTTAGGGGAAAAGGGCATAGAGTGTTAGAGGTAGAAAATAGCTTAAAAGCCATTATTAGAAAAACATTTTAAAACTAGTAAGGACAATGGAAATGTTGTAGTAATATTTTTATTACAAAAGGGGAAACTGAGGCCCTGAGAGGCAAAAAAGGACTTGTTGGCAGTTGCGAAATTTCGGGTAGAGACAGGACTCAAAACTGGCAGATTAAGGATTTCAATCCAAGGCCTCTTTCCACTACTCTACATGAAATCTAACTCCATATACAGATTCTATGTGTTTTCCTAGATCTAACACCCAGGAGATGTATAATTAATTATATGCTGACTTATTGATTACAATAATATATAAATTAACATAACTAGCTATGCCTAATCTAAAAGGCATCTCTGTCTCAGAGAAAGATTGAACTAGAAAATTCCTCATTTCTTCTAACTCATAGCATTTCATATTCTAGGATCCTCTTACCCATTTGTGTCTAAGAGATGGAGGATAATTCACTACAATTCTATGACTCTGCTGTATACTTTGAATCCCTAAGGAAGACACCAGTGTCAACTTATACTTCAGGGAGACCTTTTAACACATTGGGGTATAGACATTTTACCCCCCAAAATGACCTTTCATCCTTCAAAATCAGAATTTGCTTACAAAGATAGAAACACAAGTCTCTACAGGCAATGAACTAGGAAAACCAAGTTTCTCTTTGGTGCAAATAGCTATTTCCTATCACAAGCTTCTCCTTTCCCAGATGTACTGAATCTGCAAGTTTGGTGATTCTATTCTGAGAATTATTCATAATGAACCTCTCCTTCCTTTTTGCTTCTTCCTTCCCTCCTCCTTCTTGCTTAGCCCATAGCTTTCAGATTTTGCTTCTTCTAGCTCTCTTCTTGCTTTCAAAGTGAGCACTCTATCTGGAGCAAATAAAGTTTATGTTTTTCTAGCTTCCAAAAGTGGAAGAGGCTGCTTAATCACTGGAGATCGTTAAACAGAAAGTAGATGCCTACTTGTCAAAAAATATTCTCATATGGAATTCTTGTGCAGGTACATATCAGTCTAGGTGATCTCTAAGATAATTTTGACCTCTAATATTCTGATTACCTACACATTAAATCTTTATGAAAAGTTTTAGCCAACCATTCAACAAGAATTTATTGGACAATGGATGTGTGCTCAGTAGCAGTCTGAACACTATGGAAGATGTAGGGTGCTAAGAATAATCATTTTGTCTTATAGGATTCTAAAGCTAGAAGGTACCTTCAATAGAGCATAGATTATAAGAGACAGAAGGTACCTTAGAAAATAAAGAATTTGCTTCAGCACCTGATATTTCTAAGGTACTAAGACATACAATAAATGTTGCAGTGGATAGAGTGTTGGATTTGACATCAGGAAGACTCATCTTCCTGAGTTTAAATACTGCCTCAAATACTTACTAGCTCTTCTGGGCAAGTCACTTAACCCTGTTTGCCTCAGTTCCTTATCTGTAAAATGAACTGAAGAAGGAAGTGACAAACCATTCCAGTATCTTTTCCAAGTAAACCCCAAATGGAGTCACAAAGAGTCAGATATGACAACAACAGTGATACACTGACAAAAAGCAAACAGTCTCTGTTCTCCAGGAGTTTACATTTGAATGGATAAATACAACATGCACCAATGAGCATTAATATTAGAGAAGGACAGAGAAGGAGTTCTGGGAATATTAAAGAAGAAAGAGAACATTTTTAGCCTGAAATCATTGAGAAAGGCTACTCCCCCCCCCAAAAAAAAAAGATGATAACTAAATTAAGCTTTAAAGGATGATAATGATTCTGACAGAGAAGGAATAGCTGGGTTACTGGCTTGATCACTTGATTTGGAGTCAGGAAGACTTGAATTTGTGTCCTGCCTCAGATAGTTACTAGCTGTGGGGCCTGGACAAATCATATAACCTTATCTTATAAAATGAGGTGGCTGTATTCAATAGCTACTCATGTTCCTTTTGATTCAAATCTATGACCCTATGACCTGTAGTGTGCTGATAAATATTTAATAACTGGATCTCTGGGTGGAAATTGTATTTAACGCTTTTAAGTTTAATCTGTACTATTAACATTTTTTCATCACATTTTTAAATCAAGAAAATCAACAAAACAATAATCAAGCCCTGATTTGTAGTTTGTCAATTTCCTATGTATAAATTCTCTAATTGAAAATTTGATAGTTGGCTCTGGTAAGTACAAGTTGGTTATAGCATAGCCCTGCCTATGATCTTATAGTCAAGGTATGGGGAGGCCAGCTAACACAAATGTGATACAGGATATTGTGTGTCAAGGTCAGAGAAGAGTTAGTCATCCAGTTTGGATTGAACTTAAAAGTATTTGACATACATATTCCCCAGAGATCCAGTTATCAGAAATTTGCCAGCATAACACAGATCATAGGGTCATTGATTTAAAACTTAAAGAGACCTTACTGGCCATCACATGCAGGAAGAAAAATGATAAGAAATCAGACTAGAAATGTCAAGTGGAGTCAGATTTTGGAGGGTTTTAAGTGCTAGGCTAAAGTGTTTGTGTTTTGTGCTAGAGTCAGTAAGAAGCTCCTGAAGAGTTTTTGAGAAGAAAAATTATAAAGTCAGACTTGTGCTTTAGGAAAGTCCTGTTGTTGGCTATGTGAAATATGGATGCAGAAAGCAGAATCTGGTGGCTAATTAGAAGGCACAATAGGCCAAGTGAAGGGAGATGAGGACTGAAACTGGAGTGCTTGTGTGAATGGAGACAAGAGGACAGCTAGAAAAGATGTTGTAGAAGTAGAATTCTCAGGACATGCCAACTGAGAAGCAGAAGGAGGATTTTAAAATGCATATGAGGATTCAAGTCTGGGTGACTAGAAATATGATGCCCATCAACTGAAATCTGAAAGATCATAAAAGGGGAATGTTGAGCAAAGAAAATGATGTTTTATTTTAAATATGTTGAATATTATGTTCTTGGAGGGAATACCTGGGTAAAGTAAGATTTTTAGTGGATAACAGAATATTTTCATAGGCATCAGAGAAGGAGTTAGTATAGAAAAGAGGTGAAAGGAAAGCTAGGTGGTGCAGTAGATAAAGCACCGGCCCTGGATTCAGGAGTATCTGAGTTCAAATCCAGCCTCAGACGCTTGATACTTCCTAGCTATGTGACCCTGGGCAAGTCACTTAACCCTCACTGCCCCACAAAAAGAAAGAAAGAAAGAAAAGAGTTGAAATATGAGACAGAAGGAATGCCGGGTAAGCATGCTTCTAAGGAGATAGGATCAAGGGCATTAAAAGAAAGGTTAACTTTGATAAATTGTCACCTCAACCTTTAAGACCAGAGAAATGGGGAAATCTATAATTTAAAAACACTAGAGCAAAATATTGTGGAAATATATTACATTAGGATCTAGAGGAGCCCAGTTCACCACAGATATCCCAGTAAGGCACTAAAAATGTAGTAGAAGAAAAAATGATCAATAAACCCAAAGAAAATAAGCTGTAAATTCTGTTACCCAGTCCAGAACTGCACAAAACATGTCCATAGTCCTATAGAAGGACGGATTAAAAATAAACTCAGGAAGCTAGAAGGCAAAATGAAAGGCATCTCAGCCCCACAGAAGGAGATTGATCAGAAGAGCATATAGGTAGGCCTCCCTTGATGTAGTAAATAGAAAGCTATGTGTAATCCAACATCCAGGCAGCCTGAGTCTGAACCATAGTAGGGGATGAGTCCAGAGAATCACTGACAAAGATTGGGTTTGATTTTAGCCACTTAGCTCAGGATTAAGTAGGGTCTACCCACACCATAAAGGCATATAGGAACAGAGTTTAAGCTAAGTTCAAGTCTTTGTTAAGAGAGTAAGGCTGGGGATTTGAATAAACAGAAGGAAAAAAAGACTGAAAAAAAGAAGAGATGATTGGTAAATATATAGAGAGATTTTAGGTAAGGAAAAAGAAGGGTGAAGTAATTTCAGATTGGACAGGGACCTTGGAACATAGGACATATACTATTAAAGCTAGGAAGAGACAGAAAGCTAGAATTACTATATATAGCACTAGATCTTCAAAATGTTTTCTTCACTTTGTGAAGTAGAGCAGGAATATGGTGCCCATTTTGTAGATGAGGGAACAGGGTCACAGAGATCAATTAATTTGCCCTAGTTCATCAGCTAATATTAGAGTCAGAACTTGAAACCAGATCTTTTCCTAAAATTCAAGACCAATGAGCACTCTTACCACAACACTGCTACTGATTCTAAAATTCTTTGCTTCTAGTCTTAAAATCTACTTTCTTAAGAGAGAAGCCACTGTTCACAATGAGTCATATAATCTCAGAGCTGGAAAGAAGCTCTGAGAAGTCCAATTCTCTAAACCTGTAGGTGAAGAAATTTTAAATGCTCTATCCCAAATCACACATCTAGTAAGTGACAGAAGCAAGATTCAAACCTTGCACTCAAGTCCAATATTATTTCTACTACACAATAATCCATTGATTCTTTTATTCTAAAATTCTAACTGGCATGTTTAGTTTTTTTTTTTTTCAGAAAATAGATGCTGACAGGGACTTTTTTTTTTTCTTTTTGCATTGTTTGGTAGCTGAGAAAAGAAATTTGCACAGGTGGAATTAACTTGAGAAAAATCACCTACCATCCAGTCTAGTTCCCAGTCTAAACACTCACTGATATGCTGACATATGGGAATGTTGGGACCCTCTACTGGGTGATGGTTACTGATTGACAATGGTGGCATTTTGAATGGTCCGTCTAGCTTTGGAAGTGCCATCTTGCCACTCATTCTGCCTAATTGCTTTCTGGTGTGAGAGCCCCAAGTTGTCCCTGCAGCTCATTAGAGTACAGAATGACAAGTCACTCTCCTTCTCTTGGTTTCCATGTGGTGATGACAAATGCTCTGGGCTTCTGGGGCACCTCTCTGAATGGCCCGGAGGCTATAATAGCTTCTTCAGCACCATGGAGAGCAGAGGAGCACACCAGGGAGAGCTTCCAAATCAAACAGTTTGTACTCAGAAAAGGCAAGAGAGAGAACTTACTCCACCTCAGCCCAGGGGGACAGCCTCTCACCAGGGGAAGAAGATGCATCAGAAAAGAAGCCACTGCAGGGGATTAAGCAAAATTCTTTCAACTGGCTAATGGGCTGGCTAAAAGCTGTCAGGTTGACTGTTTGTTATAGACCTACAGTATATTAGTACAGGCAGAGCAGGAATAGGTCAGTAACAACCTGGACCATCACTCTCCAGGCCAAACAACTACCTCTCACACATGCCTTTTGAGATAGGATGACCCTCAGGGACAAAATTTGGAGTATCCCAAGAATTCTGTAATCCTTATTGTGCAACCACTTCTCTGTTCATGCAGAGAGAACACTGGGCATGATTTTAAGGCCAGTGAAGTCGATCTTTAGTGCCTTAGACTGATTTATCTCCTTGCTGGATTTAAGTCCAGGATCAGATGCTTATTAACTAGTTGTATGACCCATGGCCAAGGCTTTTCTGAGCTCCCTAGTCTTCATTTGTAAAATGAGAACAAAAATAATTACACCTTAATTAATAAAGTGGTTGTTAGGAACAAATAAGGTAATAGATGTCAACTGTCTTATTGAAGGACTCGGCATTTTTACATTGCTCCCCACTCTCTTTAAAATGCTGAGTATCCTCTGCTTTGGTGCCCACAAACCTATCCCACCAGCTCCAGAGGCCTGTTATTTCCTACATGTCAGGTTACCTACTTTGATAAATTTACCTAAGCTAAGGTGTCAAAAATTTGTAATGGTTTTCTCCCTCATCCTCTCCAGAACACACTTTTTCACCTTAACAAAATTTTTCTATGTTTTAGCTCAAATTAGGGGACTAATGTGGGAATGTTAGGCTCTAAAGAAGGTTTATATTTAGAGACATTTTGAGCAAAAGATCTTATACCCCTCCAATCATACTATGTATACTGTGAGACCCACTTAACCTAGGTGTATGATGTGTTTATATGTATTATGATACATGTTATAGTGTGTATAGTACATATGTACACATACACATATTTTATGTATATGTGTATGGTATAGATATATACACCTATGCATATAAATATACATAAATGTGGATATATCCATGTATGTATGTATATGCACATTTCTATATAGGCATGTAGAGAGAAATATATAGATGTCTACAAACATGGGTTAGAATCCTTGTTTTACTACTTACTCCATGGGTGACCTTAAGAAAGTCAAAAACCTTTCTGTAACTATATTTCCTATGTAATAAATGGAATGGATGATTGCTAAAGTTTTTTTCAGCTTTATAACACTATAAACTGAAATTTGTATAGTCTAAGAGAAGTCTGAAATTAATGTGATTTGCCAATTTTCCTTCCCTAAGTCGTTCCAAGATGCTTGAGAATGTTGACTTGGAGATCTGTTGCATATAGGGGCAGAGTTCAGCACAAATTTTATATCTTCCCACTCAAATTTTTGGCTTCTGGTGGGAGCTCATAAGATGCCACCAGAACTCTTTCCACAGTGCCTTATTCTTTAGAAAGAAAAGAAAACTTTTCCCAAGATTCCTCCTGGTTTCTCCAGGATCATCTATATTACTGTACAGGTATTACAGGTGACCCATTCTTCCACAAAAACTATGCTATAATGGCTCATTGTGGCATAGAAATGACCCTGGGTTCTCAAAGGTCATGTCAGGTGTACAAGCTCTGGAAGTTTCTATTACATTGGAAAGGCTTCAGGCATCATCCCAGCAACAGGTTGTGTCTCTTTCCTAAGGATCAGTCTAGCTAAGTACAGGGAAGATGTCACCAGCTGTCCAGCCACTAGATTTGACCACAAAAACCCAGAAAAAATATATAATGGCCCTCAGAAATTTTTATGGACTATCATCAATTCCTATAGAACATTATCTGATATTAAGTAATTTTCACAATGGGGAAACAGAAAAGGCCTAGATACTGCTTCAGCCAGAAAGCACTTGACCTTTTTTCTAAGTGTAGATATGCCCATGAATGACAACCCTGGTTTAGAAGATAAACTTACTTATTCAAAAAATAAATCATATGCAATAGGGCGGTGAAAAACTATGAGCACTATGGTCTCATTCATGAAACATATTTTTATAATAAGCTTTTGTTTTCCATCAGTGAAAGTGAGACAGCCACAATATTTGCCTATGTTCTGCATGAGGAAGTAGAAATAGCACTAAAGAAAACAAAGAAGAAAAACAGGTCTCAGGTATATACAGAGGTGTTCCATGTTGGAGATGACACAATTTAAAAGGCATTGGAAGATGGAATCTCAGAAAACTGAAAAAAAAAGGAAAAGATGCTTAGTTGGAGGAATGAGAACCATAAATGTTTTACTTTCCCAAAAAGTGATACAGATGACATTAGTAACCACAGACCCATATGCCCACTTTCTCATCACTACACAATAAATAACCTACACTTGCATCAAGAGTATCACTATTGAAAACATAAGGAAAGAACAGGTAAACTTTGGCAAACAATATTTTTGAAGACCATATTTTTCCATCCATACAACTGGCTGAAAAGCTCATAGAATAAAAGACCTTTCTGTGCTTGTTGTTTGTTGACTATTAAAATTTTTTTTGATTCAGTAGAACAAAATGCAGCCTTCGAGGCTCCCTTCCAATAAGGTAACTCTCTCACATATATTAATATCATTCAGGGATAGCAGAAATGACTGTTTAACAATTTTCTAGTTATTAACTTCAATAAATAAATAAAACATAGAGAAGTATGCTCACACACCAAAAAAAATGCCATTTTCTTGTAAGAGGTCCATTGCAGAGACTAATTATAAGAGGTATTCATTATATTGGATCTTTTTTTTTGCGGGGCAATAAGGGTTAATTGACTTGCCCAGGGTCACACAGCTAGTAAGTGCCAGGTGTCTGAGGTTGGGTTTGAACTCAGGTCCTCCTGAATCCAGGCCGGTGCTTTATCTACTGTACCACCTAGCTGCTCCAAGAGGTATTCATTAGAGATGATGTCTTCCAGATGTTTCAATTATGAATGACATTCAGTTCATTGTACCAAGTCCCAGAACTTTGAAGAACCTCCTAAATGAGATCCATAATCACTCAAAACTGTTCAGCCTAACCAAGCACATATGAAAAATCAAGCACATCAAGAATAGGAAAAAACAAGTAAAGAATGGCCATTATTAAGGCTATGATAGGCAGTTAAATGGATAGCCCATGTGTCCTGTACAGACACTTCAGATGGACAAGGAATTGAGTCTAGAATTTAATAGGTAGAAAAGTTTGGGTTTCCTTGTATTAAAGAAATTGCATACTTTGAGCATCTCTGAGCTACTCCCTCAAACAAAATTTGTATTTTAGCATCAATAAACTACTATATATTTATTTTATAGGGATGAAAAAATATAAAAGATATCATCAAAGAGATAAATAAGCTCAAACAGCTCCACATCTTTTATATCATTCGATCCCTGTAATCCAGAGGGAGAAGACTAAAACTAAAGTTCTGGAGATGTTCACAACAAATACTCTTACAATTTTTTTCATTGCTTTTCTAATGCATTGGGTTTTTCTCACTTTTCTTTGTTTTCTTGAATCAAACAAAGTAGCACAAAATTCCACACAACCCTGAACTTGTCTTTCTTTTCTACTTCTTTTTTTTTTTTGAGGTAACAAAGGCTTTATTTTCTTCTCATGAGAAGGAGGCACCCTAGTATGCAGCTAGTGGGTGCCCCAAAACGGGGCTCAAAGGCCCTGTTTTATACCCTAGTCCCTAACTCAAATGGACCTTCCCCTTTTTCATCACTGGTTGGGGTTACAATCTACGGCAAAAACTAGCTAATCAGAACGCAGTATTCCCACCCTTCTTTCTTGTATGGGCATAACTCAGGAGTGGACCTTATACTTCCTTATATGGACAGAACTCTGGAGAGGACCTAATTGATTCCAGGGCTCCTTGAACCATGTGACCTTGCTAACCTGAGGGGGAGGAGGGGATCTGAGACCTTTGTCCTACAAACAGGTCAGGGGAGTATGACTGACTGTTATATCCACATTGAGAGGAGACAACTACCCATTTCTCACAATCCCTCCTCTTTATTTTTGACTATTTGGCTCCTCTCATTCTATTTATTGAATATCTCCTCTGCCTTTTGGTCTAAATCTGTGAATCCTATGCTATGTAGGCAGATTAGAGCATCAGATGACCCTTTTTGCCCCTCTGGGCTGTGTTTCTTTCTTGATTTAGACTCAGATTTGGAAAAATGCTCAGATGCCATGATAAAGAGGGTGGCCAGCCGCACCAACCCACAAGTCCCAGACCAGTTAGAGGGTAATGTCATGGGGCGCAGAGCACCCCAGAATTTCTCTGGGGCACACCGAGGAATCTTCTCCTTGAGAAACTAAACCAGAGGACAGATAACGCCTAGAGGAACCAAATTGGACTGAGCTAGCTTGGGATTCCTACCCTTCATTCTGGTCTCCCTTATCCTGGGGAGATAAGTTTGGGTGTGACTTCTGCCTTTGTGTTCTGAAGAGGGATCTGTAGCCACCCCTCACCCAATTCCTTTAGTTACCACCAGTGGGGGATGGTCCACCTTCATTAAAGGAACTTTCCACAGGCAGATGGTCCACCCCCATCAGGCCTCTATAAAAGTACCTTCCAGTCTCCTGTTCGAGGAGATTTGGTGCCTCTGAGCCATGTGCTTTATGCCAAATCTCCCCATGAAAAGTCCAAGGATTTCTTTCATGGTTTCCCTCCCCCCACCCTTCCCTTCCCTTGCTCCTAAATAAACTATCACCTTATTCTAACTATGTTTTGTGTGCAAGAGGGTGTAATTCTTTAAAGAGGAATTCCTAAGAACCCCAACTCCTACCCCATTTCCCACCATATCAGTAAGGTTGATCTTCCACCACAATACCACCATAGGTCGGCTCAGGGGAGAATCAGGGATGAAAAATCTACCGAGTTGTTCTCAGTTACTTCCCATGTTTGGACACAACTCATATTACCCAAGACCAGAAAACCTCTCACCCATCTGGAGAGACAGGCAGGATGGTTTCCTGGGATTACAACAAAAGTGGGTATGATCTTTTCTGCTGTCCTTTTTATCACAGGGAAGAGTAGCTCCAAATCCCTGCAGCTCTCACCCTTTGCCAACCCGTTCTGGTATAATTGAAGGAGACACCAGAACCCCTCCAGGCTAATCTGGACTTAGAGTATGGGCAGCTGGTCTTCCCAAAGCACTGACCCATTCCATCCGAGCATTTCAATCTCTAAACCCAGTCTCTGTCTCCACTGTCTGTCTCACATCCTTAACTTCACTGGCCTGTTGGGTTTCCTAATTTCCCTTCTGGAGTTGGAGATGTTATTTCTGGAGTCTTAAAAGGATAGGGGGATGTAGGATCCATGAAATTTTCAAAGGATATTCCTATTCTTCCTACAGGATCAGTTCCTCCTTCAGATGTCCATGTACCAAAATAAATCTTTTTTTCTTTTTGCTCCTCCACTACTTGTTTGCCTGAGCAGCTCCCACTACCCCAAAATGTTACCTCCCTTCCCCCTTTTTGTACCAGGCTTGGTATATTGTACATTAAAGTCTTTTAAAACTTCACCCTCGGTCGATCAGATTCCTTATTAACAGTCCACTGCTCATGTTTTGGCTCTGGTTTTTCTTCTGGAAAAGGTGCCCCTTTTACTTGAGAGTAGTGAGTCCAGTTTTGCTCCTCAGTCCTCACTGCAATGTCAGTGAAAAGTAACACCAGGAACGGCCCTTCCCAATCAGGCTCCAACTTGTTGCTCTTCCAGGCTCTTATCAATACCCAGTCTCCAGGCTTAAATTGGTGAGCTGGAAACTCGAGGAGTCTGGGCCGGAAGTCCCTTCTGTCAGAGTAAAGAAACAGAGGCAGAGAGGCCAGAAATATCTGAGAAACATGTTTTTCATTTCTATTATTGGGAACTCTGTTTCCCTTCCCAAGCAAGGATCACATCATTCTCTTCTTGCATTTTCCTCTATACTTCTCAAGTTTATCCCAAATATCTAATTTGTCTCCCAAAGGGCTGTCTTTGGGAATTTTAGGGAGGTGTACTTTCTTCCTTTTCTGTGTCACTAGACATGGCATTCCTCATCTTTAATGAACCCTTTGAATTCTTGGGGACCACCCCTGCCTGGCACATTACTTGGCATCTCCTGGCACATTGCTTGGCACACCTGGTGCTTACGGACTCCAATTGCCTGGCACACTGCTTGGCCTGGTTGTCACCCCTGGTACCTATGGAACTGCCTGGCACCCTGGTTGGCATGCCTGGCACCTTGGCACACACGAACTTTAACCACCTGGCACCATGGCACACCCAAAACCAAGAGAATCCAGGGACCCCAGGATCCTACATCAGGAGTGAAAAGCTGTTCCGGTGAGAGATGCCAAGAATTCCCCATGCTGTTAAAAACTTCCCCAAGCCACCTGCAAAGGAGTCCATAAAGTGATCATCTTTACCCTTCTAATTTAATATAAGACAATTAAAGAATCTAATACCATTGATACCAGTTGCCATGGCCAAATTCAACTTTGTGTTTATCATGCCACAATGATAATGATGATCATGGGGGTTACCATAAAAGAACAGAAGTTGGCAAGCCTCATGGAATACAGTGTAGGGGAAACCGAGTCCTCTCTCCCAGTGGATAGTTGGCACCTTGTTTGCTCAGATCTGATAACTCAAAAGAAAGGCAATTAATGTAAAAGGATTAATATCTAAAAGCTTCAGTGAAGGCTTTCAGTTAATCAATAAACTCAAACAGAATTTAACCCTTAGCAAAATCACAAAACCAATTTACAATAGCATGCAACAACTGCTAAATATTACCATAATTTTCATCTGTCAATAGTTTACCAATTGAAACATGGAATCAGTTTTCTCAGGATTTTAAAGTAGAATTCTCAAACATTTTTTTTTTCTTTTCTAAGAAAAGGCACTGAATTCACACTCCCGTTTCCCAAGCAAATGAATTGCCTGGGGCTAATGGATCTTTGTTAATCCCAGACTCTAGGAGGACCCACTGGCCTCCCTAACCTTTCCCAAGCAAACCCTTTTGTTTTTCTAATGGGCCTAGTTTACCAGAGAAGTTTCCTGGAGCAAATTAAAAAGAACCCCCTCCCCACAAAACCAAAGGAAAGGACAGACACTCCCAAAGAGATACTGAGTAACCCCAGGACCACCATCCTTCACTCCAGTCTCCTCCACCCCTAGGGAAGACAAGATAAGGTGTGGCTGCTGTCCCAGTGGTGTGGGGGGGGGGGAGTGAGATGACCTGAGGGATCTGGAGCTGCCCCTCACCCAAATTCCCTCAGCCACCACCAGTGGGGGATGGCCCACCCCCAACAAAATATCCCCACAATCAGATGATGACCCCATCAGACCGAGCCAGGCCTCCACACCAAGCTCTCTTCTCATGAGATGAAATTCAGGGACCTCTCTCCCGGCTTTCCCGCCCAAAGAAAACATTATACTAAACCCCCGATAACATTTTGTTCTATCCTCACAATCCTGGGAGGTAAGCTTTCATTCATAAAATCACCCAATACCCCTGCAAAAGACCTATAGCAGTGACTCCCGACCATGAGCCTAACAAAAGGGCTGGCTTTTCCTTCCTTCCTTCCTCCCCACGGCAATCCCTGTTTTGATAAATTCTTACCCCCTTGGTGAGCATGCTCCACCCTGCGTTTGCGATGTCTCTGCTGAGTTCCTTGAACTCAGGAGTTGGGGGTGGCCCCCTCCGGGCTCTGGCTCTGACCATCTCTGGTGAAGGGCATTGGGACTGCTGGAACCCGGAGGGCCCCGCAGCTCCTTAAATCTCGGTGGAACCTCCAATTGTGAGGGAAAAATCCATCCTCTTCTCAATAATTCTCAGGAACTCAGCATCAAGGTGACAAAAGCTTTATTTTCTTCTCATGAGAAGGAGGCACCCTAGTGTGCAGCTAGTGGGTGCCCCTCTTTTCTACTTCTTTGATTCTTAAATATAGGTTTTGAAAGGACAGTTATCTTGTCCCCTCCCCTTTAGAATATGAGCAATTTAGTGCCCTCAAATGATCAAATATAGTTACCTTTCTAGGTTTCTATTTTCTCCTACATTTATGTATAAAAGCTTCTTTGAAGGCCTGGTTTTCTCAATAGGAATGCTTGAAAGTTCTCTATTCTACCAAAGGTTAATTTTTCCCCTGAAATATTTTATTCAGTTTTGAATGGCAGATTATTTTTGGATATAAACATTTTCCTTTTGCTTTTTCATATACCCCATTCCAACATTCCCTTTCCTTCAAGTACTTGCTGCTAAATCTTCTGTTCTCTGTACTTGTTCTTTCTTCCTTTCAAATTGCAGTCTATTTTTCTTTGACCTGAAAATTGATTTTGGCTACAATGTTTCTTTGTGTCCATTTAGGGTTTCTTTCAGAAGGTGATTAGTGAATTCTTTTTATTTTCACTTTTATGATCTTTGTTTGGTTTTTTGTTTTGTTTTGTTGGGTTTCTTCTTTGTTTTTTCTTTGTTTTTATGGGGCAATGAGGGTTACGTGACTTGCCCAGGGTCACACAGCTAGTAAATGTCAAGTGTCTGAGGTCAGATTTGAACTCAGGTCCTCCTGAATCCAGGGCCAGTGCTTTATCCACGGTGCCACCTAGCTGCCCCCATTTTTATGATCTTAATAGTTTTGGATAGTAATCTTGTGAGTTCTTAAAATAAGGTATCTGTGCTTTTGGTTTGGTCATGGTTTTCTAGTTTGAGGATTTTCAATTTTTCTCTCTTTGTTCTATTTTCCAAGTCAGTTGTTTATCCACACACATGTCTGTGCAGATACATTTATGTATATATACACATACAACTGACTTGGAATACATGAATAAATGTATATGTACTTACATTTTGTGTATATGTTCATTTGTAATACACATCTCATTTGTTTTAATTTCTCAGGTTTTTTTTCTTTGCTTTTGTCTAATATTTCTCATTGTCTCACTTTGTTGTTTATTCTATTTTATTTTTCCAAATTTGCCACCTTAAAATTCTTTTGATCTACAAGGTCTCTTCATTGTAGTAGGGTTGTATTTTATTTCAGTTTTTTGTCTGTTTGCTTATTGTATTATTTCAGCTCTTATATTAGTACTTTGTACTAGGTCTAGGTTTGATCAAAGCCCTGTCTCCCATTTTAATCCTGGAGAAGTAATGTATTTGACCAGGTTTAATTTCTGTTTCTAATAGTTTGGAAGCCATTACCCTGTAGTCTCTGGGTAGGTTGTGTCTTGGAGGAAGGTATTTACTTCTTCCACTGAATTATCCTAGCTTTACAGTCTTGGCCTGAGGTTAGGAGCTAAATTCACCACAGGTACCAAATCCTACCTACTGCTATAGTCTGCAACTTCCATTTGTCTTCTGGGCATATCTTGGCCTCTGATCACTACTGATCTTGTTCTTTTTCTTGTGGAGTTACCTACTGGAGTTTCTTAGCTTCAGACCTTAGCTCTTGGAATGGATGATTTTCAGAATGGTCCCATTGATCTAACCTATTTTTTTAATTGGTAGTTTGTGACTTCTGGCCTCCTAACCTTCAGCTCCCACACCCAAGGGAGATAGTGTTGACTTCTGGCTGGTTTTCTAGACTATCATCAGACTGGTGTGCTGGCCTTCAGTTGGTTTCTTTGAGCTGCCACCTACTGGAATGCATTGAGCCCTAGATTAGCTGTGTTTGTGCATCATTTATATAATAGAAAACCTCAGTGGTTCTGGTTCATTTAGTGCTTTTCTTCATTGTTGATAGATGTTTCTCAGTGGATCAGGATTCACTTAGAACCTTACATGCAGACATCTTGACCAGAAGTTGGCAGACACATTTCTATCTCCCATCTCCAAGCCTTTTTGTATAGTCTGTCTCCTGTGTCTGGAATGCATTCCCTCCTCACTTCTGCCTCTAAGAATCCCCAACTTCTTCCTAGCTCAGCTCAAGCGCTATCTCCTGCACAATATCTTTCCTGTTCCCCCACCCCTCGTTCCTAGTAACTCTCCCTGAAATCACCTGTCTTTCTACATACTTTACATGTTAACTCATTTCCTGAGGTAGAATAAAAGCTTCTTGATGACAGGTGCTGTTTCCTTTTTGTTATTACATTGACAAGGCCTAACACAGTGTTGGCATTTAATAAAGACATATTGTCATCCCATCACTAATGAAAGATTGATGGGATGGGTTGTGATCACCCCATTCAGAGAGAATGCCTACTTTGATGAGATCACATTCATTTAAAATATGTTTATGATCATAAAAATTGGCACACACGTAGATTATCTTTTAGATATATTCCAGTTTTAAATTCTATACTCCTGTTATTCCCATTGTATATTTAACAACAACAACAACAAGTCCATAAAAGTGACCTGATTGGTCCAAGGGCTTAAGATATAGTGGTCCAAAAAACAAGGCAAAACTAGACTTTGAGTCCAGGCTTTTCAATTTACCAGTTATATGACCTTGGGCAAAGCACTTTGCCTTAGTTTCTTCTTTTGTAAAATAGCTATAAAAATGATTGCACTTTTTACCTCACAGGGTGATTGTGAAGAAATAATTCTAATAAATAAATATACAAAGGTGAGCTATTACTGGTGTCAAAGCCCAGATGAGAACCTAAATCTCCTGACCATTGGCTCACAACACATTATATTTTTCATGTTTAGTGCTCTCCTATATAGAAAAAAATGCACATATGAGAACTGGTCTCTTGGACCTTCCATTTAAGTTTGGGTTTATGTCCAATCACTACTGATAGATATGACCTTTTCAGGAAAGCTAACATCTATCTACCATGCAGTCAGATAAAAATGGCACAAAAAGTTATCATAAGAGAATAGCCTCTTGGGATTGGGGACACTGGTGCCTTAAATAGTATAATTGGAGCATATTAGTGGTAGAAGGGAGCATAGACCATGAAGCCCAGAATGTCAGAACAATAAAGGTCACTAAAACAAAGAATTTTAATGTTGAAAGAGACCTTCAAGTCCACCTAGTCTAACTCCCTCATTTTATTTAATAGAATCATAGGATTATGGAGTTAGTGATTGAAGGGAACATGCAGAACATTGAATCCAACCCTCTCATTTAAAGATGAAGAAACTGAGGCACAGAGAGGTTAAATGAAATTCCCAGGTCATACAGCTAAGAGCCTGAGCAAGGATTCCTGATTCCAAGTCCAATGTTTCATCCATTAATGTTGTTCGTTTTTATATCAATTTAATTCTGAATAGAATCTTTCCTTCTTCCCTAGCCAGTGAGATATCCCTTGTAACAGAATTAAAAAAAAAAAAAACTTTCCAGCAAAACTAATACATCAACCAAGTCTGACAGCATATGCAATGCTCCACACCCATATTCTTCCACTTCTACAAAAAAAAGGAACAAGGTATATTTTCATAGATCTTCTTGGGGGGACAAACTTAGTTATAATAATTACATAGTATTCAATTTTATTTTGTTGTTGGTTTTTCACCTTTACAAGGCTATAGCCTTATATAGTATTTCCTAGGTTATGCTTACTTTACTCTGCCTCAGTTTTTCCCATTTCTCTATGAATTATTTCATGTATATTCTGACAAAAGAGTAATGCTCCATTATATTTATATGACATAATCTGTTTAATCATTCCCTCATCTATGAGTCTCTAAATTGTTTCCACTTCTTTGTTGCTACCAAAAAATGTTTCTATGAATATTTTAGCACATTGTTGAACCTAATATTCTATCTTTGACCTTGGGGTTTATGACTAGCAGTGAGATTTCTAGGTCATGTGAGATTTAAAATTGGATATTAGATCATAAATCTCCCCTACTTAACCCTTCCCTTAATTCATCTCCCAGACTAGTAAATGGAAGAAGCTTCTGGTTTTCTAGATAGAGCCTTTATTGTATATAAGGTGTTGTTGATTAGAAGGATAGGAAAACAGAAATACAGTACAAATCGTCTTAAATCTAGGCTTAGTCTATATTCCTTATAAAAACTCACCAAACCGATTTAGGCCACCTTTGGAGTGAGTCAGACCGTCTGTGCCGCGCCGCCCGGAGTCCCGCCAAGCCGGCAAAAAAGGCCTCCCTCCTTTTCTCCACCCCGGAAGTCAAAAAAAAACCCGGCAGGCAGTCTGACATGCGCAGCAGGCGCACTGTACCTGGCAGGCAGTCTGACATGCGCAGCAGGCGGACTGTACCCGGCAGGCAGTCTGACATGCGCAGCAGGCGGACTGTTCATCTCCTCCCCAAAAGGGTGGTCCTTGAAAAACTGGCGTCTTTCAGTTATCCTAACCGACTGTTAAAAACTTTCATATTTTACCACATTTCCCCCCTTTGCTTCCTCAAGAAACGGAATGTTTCCTTGATGGAACAGTAAAAAGAATATAATAACTTTTGCTGACTAATAATATGCGAACAACAATACAGAAAAGGAAGAGAGGAAAGTTTTGTCCAGAGGGGCGATTTTTTTTTTTCCTCATGAACCGACGCTTTGACATTAGTCTTGCAAAGGGAGAGCCTCTGCAGAGAGTACATGTTACAGATAGTATATAACAGAAAGGAGATAGTAAAAGCTAATAAAGCAAAACAGTTCATATAAAGTCTCTGAGTTCTCTTGTCTTCTTGAAGTGGTAAGATGTCATCAGGAGGAAACTGGATTCTGGTCTGGAAAACTGGATTCTGGACTCTGGTCTGGAAAGCTGGATTATCTTCTTTAACTGTTTGAATTGCTGTATTTTTAAAACCTTAGCATAGCATTGTCAATGATCAAATTAATAAATTCCATTACATTCCCTCCTTTATATGGTTAGACTTGTAATAGAGGGTTGAGGTAGTTATGCAATGTGTAACACTTTTTACCACCATGTGTCTGGATCAAAGCCAAATTTAGTATGTGTTCATGACACCTGAAAATGTTATGGAAAGGTTATCATACCATATCTCATGGTTCTGAGACAGCCAGTGATTGTGCTGGGCCACAGGTGAATTCAACTGAGTGAGATAAAAAGATAAATAAGTTCAGTTAAATTAGGTTAAATTAGGAGGGAGAGAGGATGAATACTGGACTGTGCCTAGTAATTGTGCTCTACATAGTCACCATCATAAGCAAACCATGGACTTACGTATACCTGTCTCTCCTTTTGTTGCACATATATTCTCTCCAGGGCCTGCGTCAGAGTTCACAGCAAGTTAGTCTCTGAAATGATAAGTTTCCATATTTCTGAAATCTCATTAATTTCACCAAAGACAATATGATGGTAAAAATGTGTGCTATGCTGCATAACTGAGAATATATTAGTGATATATACAATAATTCCAAACCATACCCAGAGTATAATGACATATAAATAATAAACGAATGTAAATAGCTGATTATATTAGACATTGTTACATAATCTTCTTTTAGACATTATTACATAATCTTCTTTTAGCAAGTAGACCACATCATCTTATACATGAATTCTCTGGTATAACAGTAGCAGATACTTAAAGTGGTGATTAATTCATCAAAAAGAAATAAGACTTCAATTAGCAAGATTCAATATTCAATAGCATATACTTAAAATGCCTTTGAAAAGTCACTTAGTTTACAAAATCGGGTTTTTAAAGAAAAGCAAAAGAAACAAAAGTAAAAAAAAAAAAAAAAGCAAAACCAAAAACCAAAAATAAAAGGCAAAAGATTCGCTAAGCACCCTTTTGTGCTCTTAAAGAATTTAAAGGTGTGGTGAATTCCAGGTCTTTTCAGTGCCTTTCAAAAGTCAAAACAAAACAAAAAGCAAAAAGGATAAAAAAAAAAAAAAAATAGGTATAGGGTAGGGAAAAGGGTGGGAGAAATTGAGGTGGGCCAGAAAACTAGGCCATGTGCTTCAGTGCTTTTGCCTGTGGAAGGAAATGCTTGTTAAATTTTAAGGTATTTAAGCTGCTAGAGTTTGGGGTATGCCACATTGTTTTAACTGGTTCCCCAATTCTCTGCATGCCAAAGTGGCGGGGGTTTCTGAATTGTCATTGATCTTCCTAATGCTGTCATAATGTTCTTTATGGTAGAAAATGTGGAGTTCTCTAGCATCAGTTTTGTCTGTGCCACTGATTTTCAATAAAGGCTGATTTAATTGATGAACCACAACATTCAGCTGATGCTGCTTAGCAAATGCTACAATTGTATCATTTCCTCCCCACTTTCCAAATTTCTTTAATTCATCAACATATTCTTCAAAAGGGGAGTCATTTACTATAAAAGACTCAAACTCTTGTCTATGGTTAATCATATAAGAAGCAGCTTCTTGTCTGTGTCTGAGATGATTTCTACAGTGACCTTCTAGCTGGTCTGCTAAAGCCCTAAAAAGGCAATTTCCGTCTCCTGATACTTTACGAAGACTGAGTCCCAAAGCATTTAACTGATCAGTGGGATTATTAAATGGGAACTGCCTTTTTCCTCTGAACTCTCTTTGCTCTTTAACAGTTGCTATCTTTAGGGTTTTTACCTCTTTAGCGTCTACCTCAGGTCTATCTGAAATCTCTTCACCTATGAATGGTGCAGGCTTTATATGAGAGCAATGAATCCATGAGTCTTTTTCACCAATTTTAATGGCAGTAGGAGTTGTCAATAATACCTGAAAAGGTCCTTCCCAGGCAGGTTGAGTTCCACTGGTTTTCTGAAAATTCTTTACATATATTTTATCTCCTGGGTTGAAGTTATGCAATGAAAAGTCTAATGGTCCTGCCTGGACCACAGCTCCTGCCTCATGGAGTTCACGTAGCCTGGTCTGTAATTCCTGTATATAGGAAGCAACAGAAGTATCACCTCCCACCAGTGATGTATAAACTGGGGAAAAAGTTTTAGCTTGGATAGGAGGGTGACCAAAAAGCATTTCATAAGGAGATATATGAAGTTCTCCTCTTGGTCTACTTCGTAGATAGAATAATGCCAATGGTAGAACATCAGGCCATTTCAAATGGGTTTCAGTACATAATTTGCCAATCATACTCTTAAGCTCTTTATTCATACGTTCGACTTGGCCTGAACTTTGTGGATGGTAGGGCGTGTGGAATTTTGGAGTCACTCCCAAGAAAGAGTAGATTTGGGATAAAATCGAATCAGTGAAATGTGTGCCTTTGTCAGAATCGATGCGGGCTGGTGGGCCAAAACGAGGTACTATCTCTTTAAGAAGAATTTTGGCAACAAAGGCAGCTGTGGCTCGGGGGCTGGGAAAGGCCTCCACCCACCGAGTGAGCTGATCAACTATAACAAGGCAAAATTTATAATGTCCTGCTTTTGGCATAGTAATATAATCAATTTGTAAGTGCTCAAAAGGTGTATATGCTAGAGGACGCCCTCCATAAGCTTTGACCTTAAAAGCATACTGATTATAAGACTGACATGTGGAGCAGCCCGAGCAGATTCGAGATGCTGTATTAGTCACACCTGGTGCTATCCAGGTTCTCTTAATAGAGTCTACAATGCCTTGTGTACCAAAATGGCCTTTTCTGTGAACAGAGAGGCATACCTGGTGGTAGAATTTCCGGGGAAGAAATGGCTTACCTTCCGGAGACACCCAGATGCCATTGATCTGTTTCGCCTTAAATTTCTTTTTCCACTTTTCTACTTCAGAATCGTCATAGGTTAGGTTGGAAGGAATATCCTCAGAAGGTGAAAGGTTAAATACATGTTCAGGAGCTTCTAATGCAGCAAGCTTGGCTGCAGAATCGGCTCGTGCATTTCCCTTTGAAACAGGATCACTATTCCCTGTGTGGGCAGGGCAATGTACAACGGCTAGGGAAGAAGGCAGTTTTAGGGCATCTAAGAGGTCCTTGATAAGGTCCCCATTGGCAATAGCCTTGCCCGAGGATGTTAGAAAGCCTCGTTGACGCCAAATCATACCAATAAAGTGGCATATGCCAAAGCCATATTTCGAGTCAGTAAAAATGGTGGCACTCTTATCTTTAGCTATATTACAGGCCTGTGTAAGAGCCACAAGTTCAGCAGCCTGTGCACTAAAATGGGAAGGCAGAGAAGCTGCCCAGAGGGTGTCATAATCAGAAACTACAGCAGCTCCAGTAAAACGGGTTCCCTCTCTCATAAATGAGGAACCATCTGTATAGAGGACAAGATCAGGATTTTCTAAAGGTGTATCAAAAAGATCATCACGGGGTTTTTTCAGCCATATCAACTAAAGAAGCACAGTCATGCAACGGTTCCCCCGAGAATGGTAAGTTAGGGAGTAGTGTTGCTGGATTAAGAACTGTGCAGCGTTTTAAAGTGATATTCTCATTACCTAACAGGGTTATTTCATACTTAGCCAGCCTTTGATCTGAAAAGGCTTGTGTCCTGTGACGTAGTAAGAGAGCCTCCACTTCGTGAGGGCATTGCACAGTTAGAGGGTTACCTAGGACCAAATCAGAGGCTTTTTCTACCAAAAGCGCTGTGGCCGCCACTGCTCTAAGGCAAGGTGGCGCTCCAGCCGCTACAGGGTCCAGCTGAATTGAATAGTAGGCTATAGGACGTTGGTTAGGCCCCAGTGACTGAGTCAGGACTCCAGAAGCCACCCCCCTTTGTTCATGCACAAAGAGAGTGAAAGGCTTACTATAATCTGGCAGTCCTAGGGCAGGTGCTGATAACAAGGCCCGTTTTAATTCTTTTATGGCTGAGAGATGCTGGGGATCCAACTGTAAACTGTCTGGAACAGAACTTTTTGTAAGAGCTATGAGGGGTTTAGTAATTTCACCAAAAGAGGGTATCCATTGTCTACAGTACCCAGCTGCTCCCAGAATGGCTCTCAACTGCCTCTTAGTAGTGGGGGCAGAGAGTTGTTGAATGGCCTGGACTCTCTTAGAAGAGACAGAGCGAGTTCCAGCAGCCAAAATAAATCCTAAATATTCTACCTGGGGCAAACACCATTGTACCTTTGTCTTGGAAACCTTGTGTCCTCTCTTGTGCAGCTCCAGCAGTAAGTGACGGCTATCTTCCTGACAAATTTCAGCATTAGGAGAGGCCAAAAGTAAGTCATCAACATATTGTACTAGTGTGGAGCCTTTAAAGGTAATGGAGGCCAGATCCTGCTGTAAAATTTGGGAAAATAATGTAGGACTGTCTACAAATCCCTGTGGGAGTCTAGTCCAGGTCCACTGTCTATTTTTCCAGGTAAAAGCAAATAAATATTGGAAGTCCTCATGTACTGGTATGGAGAAAAAGGCAGAGCAAAGGTCTACCACTGTGAAACATGTAGATTCATAGGGAATCGATGAAATTATCGTAGCCGGGTTTGGAACTATGGAATGTCTAGGAATAACATAATTATTAATCGCTCTAAGGTCTTGCACAAAACGATAAACAGGTTTACCATCTGGCCCAGGCTTGGGTTTTTTAACTGGCAAAATGGGAGTATTGCATGGAGAGTGATGACATGGAATAATAATACCCTGGCTTTTCAAAGCCTCAATTATAGGGGTGATCCCTTCTATTGCTTCCCTAGACAATGGATACTGTGGAATGGAGGGGGGTGGTCCCCCCTTAACTTTAAAGGTAACAGGCATGGCAGACTTAAGGAGCCCCACCTCATTAGGGGATGAGGCCCATAAAGACTCAGGAATGTCAGAGGGGATTTTGGATACCTCCCCTGCTGTTCCTTGAGCTTCTGTAAGTAAAATTGGTAATAAATGAACAGTATCCTCTGGCAATTGTAAGGAGACAGCCCCATCTGGAGCACAAGATATGGTTGCTCTAAGCTTGCAAAGGAGATCACGACCTAATAAATTTATAGGGGCATCAGGCATGAGTAAAAATGAATGTTCCACTGTTAAGGGCCCCATAGATACCATGCGAGGATTCAATTTTGCCACTCTCTGGCTCTTTCCTGAGACTCCCACTACATTCAAAAATCCTACAGGTCTACACCCAGCATCTGGTTTGCTTACTAATACTGATTTAGAGGCTCCTGTGTCTAGCAGACAATCATAATAAGTCTCCCCCACTTTTAAGGTGACATGTGGTTCATTACTCTGGGGAGGTGAATGGACTGGCACAAGTGCATTCAAAAAATCTGGATCTGGGAATATATGGCTTTCATTATCTATGTTCCATTCCTCCCCAAGACACCATCATTCCTGTGTCCTCTTCTGAGGGGGGTCTTGGTTACCATTATTCTGGTACTGCCTTTCTGTATTCCTCCAAAAAGATCTATTTCTATTTTGATTTCGCCTGTAATTAGAATTAGAATTTCTTCTCCAAGTCCTACATTCTCTCAATTCATGCCCCTCCTTACGACAGTAACAACACACCTTAGTGTCCTTGTTCCGGTGTCCACATGGCTGACTAGGAATCGCTGGTGCCAGAATGCTCTGTTTAGGGTGATCTGGATCTTCCTCACGTGAGTCAAAGACATAATTTGCAAGTTCCTTAATTCTATCTACTGAGAGATTTCTCCAGTCTGGACATTGTTTCAGAAAGTATCTGCGTATTTCTGGCAGTGAATTATAAACAAATGTGTTGAGAATGATACAGGAATCTCTTAAATCTACTGGATCCAATCTGGTGTACTGTCTAGCGGCCTCACAAAGTCTATCATAAAATCTGTTTGGTCTTTCATTAGCCTCCTGAGGTAGGCTTAAAAATTTCTGCCAGTTTTCCGGTTTTCTAGAGCAAGATTCCATTCCCTTCAGAAGTGTTTCTCTAGCATCTTTTAATCTTTGGAAATCCCTATCATCATTATAATTCCACTCTGGATCCTTTAGAGGCCATTCCACATCGGCCTTACCTTTCGCAACAAGGGCATTTCCTGCTGAGATAATATCTGTAATCTCAGTTGGGGACAGTAAAGTTTCCAAAAGGCAAGTAACATCAGCCCAACTGGGTTGATATGCATTAAATATAGTCCTTAACTGTGAAATTACAGTGTTTGGATTTTTCTCAAAACTAGGGATGATTGATTTCCATGCGCTCAAGTCACTTGGTCTAAAGGGGCTATATTTTCTGACTTGAATTGGCACTCCCTTCTTACTATGTTCTATAGCTTCCTGCAGAGGGAGTAGTTTCTGCTGATCTGATTCTGAATTTGGATCATCTCTAGTAGAAACAGCCATTTTGAGGTCTCTCTCCATATGTGAGAGTTTCCCCCACATCATAACAATGATAATAACAAAAACAATGATAATAACAAAAACAAAAAAAAAACAACAAAAAAAAATAAAATCCTTAGTCGTATGAACTATGGATGTGGTATTAAAAGGTATTTCAATTGCAGGCATAAAATTTCTACTTATATTAAACGTATTTTCCCAAAGATTCTCACGTATACTATTATACAAAAAACTTTTTGCTGCCTGAATGAGGAAAAAACCAATAATGTTATGAAGGACCATTGAGTAAACTATTCCTCTAAGTCGGGATGTTATGCTGTCCCAATACATTCCGATGAGAAAAATCAAAGGGATGGTAGAATATTCGAGCATCTTGCCCTTTAAACTGGGCTGGCTTTTCTGTTTAAAGCAAGACTTTTAGAGGCTTAAAGTCTTTAAGGGAGACTAGACAAAGGGAAAGTCCGCCGGGGGGGGGGGGGGGTATTTGGAAAATCCACCGAATTAGCCGGCTTATGGCCAAACTAGGGAGGGTGGGAGGGTCCTTAAGGTCCCTTCGTGGTCGCCAAACTGTGAGATTTAAAATTGGATATTAGATCATAAATCTCCCCTACTTAACCCTTCCCTTAATTCATCTCCCAGACTAGTAAATGGAAGAAGCTTCTGGTTTTCTAGATAGAGCCTTTATTGTATATAAGGTGTTGTTGATTAGAAGGATAGGAAAACAGAAATACAGTACAAATCGTCTTAAATCTAGGCTTAGTCTATATTCCTTATAAAAACTCACCAAACCGATTTAGGCCACCTTTGGAGTGAGTCAGACCGTCTGTGCCGCGCCGCCCGGAGTCCCGCCAAGCCGGCAAAAAAGGCCTCCCTCCTTTTCTCCACCCCGGAAGTCAAAAAAAAAACCCGGCAGGCAGTCTGACATGCGCAGCAGGCGCACTGTACCTGGCAGGCAGTCTGACATGCGCAGCAGGCGGACTGTACCCGGCAGGCAGTCTGACATGCGCAGCAGGCGGACTGTTCATCTCCTCCCCAAAAGGGTGGTCCTTGAAAAACTGGCGTCTTTCAGTTATCCTAACCGACTGTTAAAAACTTTCATATTTTACCACAGTCAAAAGGTATAGATTGTTTTATTACTTTTTTAAAACAAAATAACAAATCCCCAGAATCGGCCTCATTTTACATAGTAGGAAACTGAGGTTCAGAAGGGGTAAGTGAATGTTACAAAATGGTTTGGTGGCAGAACCAAGAGTAGAATATTGCTAGGTTCTAAAGTCAAGATTTTTCTGCTATGTTTGGGCTTTATAGACTCTTGGGCTACAGCACAGGGATCCTCACCAGAGGATTTGGAAATTAAAGGTATTCTTGGCAGACATGATAAGTTTTCTGTTAAAGGAAATGTCCCATTAAATGGCTATAATTCCAATTTAATGGACAAACTGTTATCACATATTAATTAGATACCAAATTCTCAATTCAAAGGATGCCTCTCCAGCTTTAATAAATAAGGTTAGAGACCCATGCTATAAATTGCAGTACTGGATAATTACTTCCTACCTGTTTACTATAAGCACTGTCTGAAGAATTACCACAATGATATATAAAGCTTAGCAAAGGCAGGACATTCCAGTGTTTTTAGTCTTGGCAAATTTTCCATCTCCTTTGGAAACACAATCCTTTTCTGAAATGGGGGATTATACTCATAGCTCTGCATTGTGCTCTATCCCAAAATCAAGGGACATAGCCACTTAATCTGTTATCCATTATCGCAGTCACTAAATAGTCATTTAAGATTTCCTTTTTACAACTAATTGATATCTGGGGGAATGGCCTGGAATGACCTCTCCAGCTATTCATTAAAAGGCAATCAAATGATTGCAAGTTTCACATGCTTTATGGAAGTACTCATTTGCCAGTGGTAGGGTCCTTATAATTTTTAGATCCTTATTGGCTAATTGGGGCTTAGCTCAGGCTTACTAATTAAAAGACTAGTGATAGCTCTTTCAGAAATCAATTCATACTGGAATCAACACCCTTCTCACCCAGGGTGAAATAGCCTACACTGTAGGCCCTACATTACTAAGTTTCCCCAAGCTCTTATGTTTTAAGATGTTATTCAATTTTATGGCACTTTAAGTTATGCAAAGGTACTTTCCTCATAACAACCCTATGGGGTAGCTAATGTAAGAATCATTACCCCCTTTTTATAGGTGAGAAGACTGAGGCAATCAAAGGTTAAATGGCTTGCCTATGTTCAAATAGCAAATAGATGTTTGAGATAGGAGTCAAATGTATGTTTCCTAATTCCTAGCACATTATCTCCTTTTTCCAGGCTTAATATTCTTTATTCTGAAGTAACCTTGCAGTTTTGATATACTGTATTCTAAAGTCTGGTCTATTTCTAATGTCCTATGATTCAACAAGAGGATTTCTCATTTTTTTCTGCAAAATCAGTGGTTCATATTATCTGCTATATAAAGATCCATAGAATGCATCCGTTTTTGAGATTTATTCTGCAGAGAGACAGATAAACAGACAGAGATCAAGACAGAGAGAAACAATGAGAGAGTGACAGAGATAAACAGAGATGGGCGGAAAGACAGAAAGAGAAAGACAGTGAGGGGGAAAAAGGGAAATAGAGAAAAGTGTCTTTGGAAATGAATTGTCTGCTTTTAATTGTCAAATTACAATAAGGAAACCTATGTTTTCCTTCTTGATTAGCTGCCAGAAAAATTAGAGCTAAGTATAAAGGTTGTGATCACTTTGGTGCTGGTGCCAGAAAAAGTTTGGACTCTTATTTCCTTCCTTTGGAATCTGTTCTCCTTAGTTCAATTCAACAAACTTGTTGAACACCTATGATGTGCAGGGCTACAATTACCATTAGATAAAAAGATGAGTAATATCTAGCACGTACATTCCACTGCCTTTCAATATAATAAGAAGAAAAGAATTAAATCATCTCATTACAATCCTTTGGTAGAATGGAACACAGCCAGAGCTCCCAGACACCATAACATGTTCCACCTCATGTCCACAAACCAAATAGGTTCCCAAGATGAGGGTCTGATTCTCAAAAAAAAAAAAATCCTCTCTTCAAATCTTTAGAAGTAGCAAAAAAATACCCAGAATTCACCTGAAAAATTGGCTGACACAATACTATGCCACAGGCCATCCATTCTCTCTGACCCAGGCTTGTGCTCAGCTTCTACCAGGAGGCCTGGGGATTAATTGGCCATGTAATCGTTATCCCAGCTCGTAACTGCAAATGCTGTTGCTATTCATATAAGCACCTAATCCTTTTCTGAATCCTTCTTGCTTCAATTTGCCACAATAATATCCCTCAGTAGTGAATAATTACACATTGTGTCAAAGAGGATTTCCTTTCTGCTCTTCTGAATTGGGTCCCTGCTAATTGCACGGACTGTCCCCTTCCACCTGAGCTATGGGATGAGGTAGCAAGGAACACTCAATTATAGCCTTCTTGTAATAATTCATTTAGATTGTTCAATCGTATCTCTGAACATTTTTCTTTTCCTCCGATGAACAGATTTGAGCTGATTTCCTTTGTCCTCCCTCTTTGTTACTTTAAAAACTCCCCTGATTCTTTCATGTACCTGCTCCATGGAATCATGTAGTCACAGCCTCCCCCCCCCCCCGCCCCCAGCCAAAAGGGACTTCAGTGGGCATTTAATCCAATCTCTATTCATCTCTTTCTTTTTTTTTTTGGTGAGGCAATGTGGTTTAAGTGACTTGCCCAAGGTCACACAGCTAGTAAGGGTCAAGTGTCTGAGGCCAGATTTGAACTCAGGAACTCCTGAATCCAGGGCCCATGCTTTATCCACTGCATCACCTAGCCTCTATTCATCTCAATACTCTCAGTTTAAAACATCATCATCCTCCTTAAATTTTCCCAAAGTGTTGTGCCTCAGTCTACCTTTTATACAGTTTTTTCATGTTTCAAAATTAGGATGTTGGGCTATATAACATGATAGAGAAAACGTTAGAGAACATACCCTTTCAGCTTTAAATCTCTGATGTTTTGATCCTTATCATTGCCAATTATACTTATCTTCATACATATCCCCCAGTATATTTCTGTTCCTTGAGGGAAAGGTAGATGCTTCCCAAGCACTTAGCATGGGAGAGATGAGGGACTAGGCATTGATTAAGCACCTCCTGTGTTCCAGGTACTGTGCTGAAAACTGTACAAATATTATTTCATTTTATTCTTACACCTTTGTGAAGTAGGCACTATTACTATTCTCATTTTACAGTTGAGGAAACTGAGACGCAAAAAGGTTAAGTGACTTACCCAGGGTAGCACAGCTAGTAAATGTCTGAGGCTGAACTTGAACTCAGGTCTTCCTGATTCCAGGCCCAATGCTCTATTCATTCTTCCACCTAGCTGCCTTTCATGGGATGGGTCCTTGATAAAATATTTGTTTACTAGGAAGACTTTTGCAAATGAGTACAGAGTAAATTGAATAGAATGAGAAGAATGATGTATATCGTAATATAACTTTGTAGAAACAACTTTGAGAGACTTAAGAACTCTGATCAATGCAATAGCCAACCATGATTCCAGAGGACCAGGATCAGTGATGAAGCATCATACCCATCTCCCAAAAGAGAAGTGATGCATTCAAGTTGCAGAATGAGACACCTTTTTGGACATGGCCAATGAGAGAATTTCTTTTTTTCTTTTCTTTCCTTTCTTTTTTTTTTGGCGGGGCAATGAGGGTTAAGTGACTTGCCCAAGGTCACATAGCTAGTAAGTGTCAAATGTCTGAGGCCAGATTTGAAGTCATGACCTTCTGGATCCAGGGCCGATGCTTTATCCACTGTGCCACCTAGCTGCCCCAAATATATTTTTTCTTTCCTATGTATACTTCTTACAAGAGTTTTGCTTTTCTTTTTATAATAAAGGAGGGAGGGAGGGAGGAGGAAGAAAAAATCAAATTTTGTTTATTGAACAAATCAAAATAAAATAAAAATAACCAACTATTTAATTGAACTGAACTAAACTGAATTCACAATATCACTGGCAATGGACTATCTATTGTCCATATTAATGAAATTGTTCAATATAATAAAAATAGCAATAATTCATATTTCTGTTGTGCATTAAAATTCACAAAGTGTTTTCCCCCACAACAGCCCTGTGAGAGAAACTGAGTAAGTATCTTTATCTAGATTTCCAGATTAGGTAAGCGAAGGCTAGAAAGCTAAGGGATACTCTGATAGTTACACAGAACTTGGATCCAAATCTAGTTCTCCTATCTCTCAGTCATAGGCAAGAATAGAGCATGGACTGAGTGTCCAGAACACACTCTGGGTGAACGTTCCCATTGGCTCTTCCCCCTGAGATGTGTCTGAACATCTGAGGCCTGTGCTTTCTGAACACCACCTACACTCTGACCCTACAATACCAAATTGCCTCTCTTGATTTCAGAGTGGGGGTAAAGGATGGAATGGTTATTCCTTACCTCTAGAAGCAGAAAATTCCACTTTGAGGCATTTTAATTATTAGAAAATTCTTTCTGAAATTTCTCTTCACCCCATCCCACCTCTCTTGAACCTAGTTCTGCTCTTTTGGACCAAGCAGAAAAAGCATAATTAAATCTTTAACATTAGAATCCTTCAAATAATTAAAGATAACTCTCATACCCCACTTACTCCATCTCCAGGCTAAACGTACCTACTTCTTTCAAATGTTCCTTTTACAGCATGTTTTCAAATCCTCCTATCCTAATCAACTGCCTTCAAAAAAGTTTCAGCTTTTCAGCACCTCACTGAGTTTAAGCTTACCTAAATCTTCAACAATGATATAACATCCTAACACATGATCATCCAGCTTGTTAAGGGCTAAAATTCTAGCTAAACTGTCTAAAATATCTAATGAGTGGTCGCCAATAAATTATAAGCTTTAGCAAGAGTTAGACTTTTAAGCATTTATTAAGGAGAATAAGAATTTGGTTAAGAGAGAGAAAAAGGCCTAGATTCCTATCTATTAAAGGGAGAGCACATTTCTAGCTCCACTCTCCACCAGAGGCCAAAGGAAAGAGCCTCAGAGAGAGCGCCAGTCTCTTCCTTCCTCCTCCCACTAGCCCGCGTCACTTCCTGACGCCAAAGAAAAGACTCCTGGTCTTGCCCTCAAAGACCTTTGCTTCATGGGTGGAACTCTTCTACAGTAAGTCTCCAGCAGGTGGCGTCATTCCAATCGTTACAAGCTTCTGCTTTAAGACCTCTGGTGACATTTAATCTAGTAATTATTTTCTTCATGAAGAAGATTGATTCTACTGGCTAAAACAAATAGATCCAAGACTCAAGGTGTCTGTCCAACAATAGAATGTGCTGCCATGAAATAAAGTCTCTCCTGGACCTTTTTTTTTATCTGACACAAAGAAAGCAAATTTGGCCCCTGAAGCAGAAAGGATAGACACCATGAAAGGAGGTGACTAGTTTATACTAGAGGCCATAACAGATAAGGGGAAGCTTGTTCGGTATTTTCTAACTCACACCCTATATCTGGGGAAAGAGAGACATATGTCTAAGTTCAGAGAAAAGATAGGTAGCATCACATGGCCTAAAATTCTGTAGGGTAAGTCAAATAGGGAGGGATAGGGAACCCTCAAGGACTTTGAATCAAAAAAGAAACAACTCTAATAGAGAAAAGGATGGAGGGTAAACTTTTTTAAAAAGGCATATATAAATGGACAGGGAATTAATTGATCAACTTGTATTTTGAGAAGAAAAATAAATGGACATGGAAGCAAGGGTAGATAACAGGATGAATATGAATGTGTGTCATGGGTGTATAAGAACTATCAGTATAATCAAAAGGTAGGGTTCTTTGACTATGTTGATGGCAAGAGGAAATTAACTTCTATTTTGTACTAGCCAAATGGGATGAAAATGGACAAAGGCAGAACCATTCAATTCTTATTTTCTTTCTCTCCCAAGGTTGTTTTAATGGAATCTGAATAGGGTAAGTATTAATCTTTCTTTACTCTGCCTTTTTCATATTATAGCATATTTTCTTTAGTGTTTTTTAAACTAGCATTTATCTAGTGCTTTGAGGTTTACAAAGCATTTAGCAAGTATTATTTCATTTGATCCTCACAATCCTGGGAGGGAAGTGCTATTATTATCCTCATTTTACAAATGAGGAATGGAAGACAGAGGTTAAGTAACTTGCTTAGGGCCACATCTAGGAAGTATTTGAGCTCAAATTTGAATTCAGACCGTCCAGACTATAGAACAAGCATTTGATCTACTGTACCACTTGGTTTAGAGAAAGAAATGGAAAACCACTCTACTATCTCTGGCAAGAAAACTCCAAATAGGGTCATGAAGAATTGTGCCTAGCTGAAATGACTGAACAATAATAATAACCACTGTGATAAAATAATGGTATTTGGCAGCCGGCCAGGGGACCCACCTGAAGATTGATTTAGAATTGATTGAATTGGGTGAGACTGAGAAACTTTCTGAGTACCTACTTAAAAATGATTAAATAGAGACCACAGGTGGCCAAACCTGAGTGACATGTTCTCAGAGGCTGTATACTACTGACATCAGCAAGAGACCACTCTCAAACAATCAGCTTTAAGGACCTCCCCTTTCAGGGAGGGAGAGAGGAACTAGTGGAGGTTAGCTCGCTGGATCTTCCTTTTTTATGGAGGAAATGGCGTGTGGCAGCAGAAACGGAGAAGAAAAGAAGGTTCCCCCCTTTCAGGGCCAGACTTTTGCATGGTAGGGGACTTCGCGAAAGGAAGCTTTTTTTTTTTCTCTCTGGCTATACTGAATAGATCTAAACTAGGCTTTTCCATGCTATAAGGAATCTGTTCTCAATTTCTCTCTCTTCACTAATTTCTAATACACTTTAATAAATACCTAAAAGCCTAAACTCTTGCTGAATTTATCAGTGATTTTAGCCAGCTTCCCCCCAAAACCGGGGGGCCAGATTAGAACCCACATTTATATTTTAAACATCACACCACCTACCTGCTTAGGAGAGACCTTGACAATTAGAATACATGACCAGAGTAGAGATGATGGTATATACGTATTGCAGGAATTGTGGATTTGTAGGCTGGAGAAAAGAAGACTAGGTAGGAACAGGATATATCAGCTTTCAAGTACTTGATAGACTGGTAGGGATAGCTATATCTGGTTTGCTTGGCTCCAGAGAGCAAAATGTGGAAACTGCAGGGACAGATTTAAACTGGAAAACTCTGTTATCTATTAGGTCTTTCCAACAGACCAGTCTGACCCCAAGAAGTAGTGTATTACCCATCACTAGAGACCTCTAAGTGGAAACTGGATGGTCACTTTCAGTAATATTGTAGAGAAAAATTCCACTTCAGTAGAGGTTGGAATCAATGCCTTATGAGGTCCCAGCCAGCTCTAAAAGTCTCCAATCCAGAGATAAGCAGAGATGATCATCCCATTTCTAGTTGAGGAATCAGAGCTTTAGAGAATCAGTGACTTGGCATGATGACAAAGTAGTGGTAACAGAGACAGAAGAGAGACAGAGACAGAGACAGACAGAGAGACAGACAGAGACAGACAGAGACAGACAGAGATAGACAGAGAGCTCAGATTTCTTCAGTGCTTTAAGTTTCACTAAGAACGTTTCTTATCACAATACCATGAAGTAAATAGTGTAAATACAATCATATTCATTTTACAAGTGAGGAAACTGAGAAACAGACACTTCCCCAGGGACATGGAACTCATGAGTGTCAAAGCCGGCATTTGAACTCAGGTTGCCTGGCTCTGGGACCAGTGCCCTTTCTACTTCCCAAAAGCTGCCTCTCAGACCCTGTTCCTTTAATATATACCACAATGCCACTCTTTTACCTGACCTTTCTACCTTCCTACTGTGTCATTCTCTAGGCCTATAATAGTCCCTCTTATCTCTGATGCTAGAGCCATCAGTTGATATTACCTGAGATGTGATTACCCCTCACCTCCTGCTAGACCAGCTCAGTAGAAGAGGGATAGCGTCACATTGGGCTAAATTGTACAAAAGAAAAACTCCATCAATGGCCACAGTATGTGGCCTCCATCTTTTATCCACCAGTTCTCATGACCTGCATGCAAGGGAAAGAGAAGACATAGATCTACCAGTGGTAGAAATCTAAAAGTGACAACCTGAACTAGTTAGAAATCTTATCTCTGCTACTAACTTTATGACCCTGGGCCAGTCACCTCCCCAATATGGGTCTCAGTTCCTTCATCTTCAGAATAAAAGGGTTAGATTAGATGCCTTTCAACTCTAAATCTTACAATCCTGTGTCCTATTCTATATTCATTTGGGCATGTTATTATGTGCATGTTAACACAGTAAGGGCCCTGTGCTCTTTATATCTTGGAAGTGAGGTCTCCACACTCAAGGAGATCCTTGAAGGGGAGCCCGCCCTCCTCCATGTTTGAAAACAAACTCCTTTGTTCTGCAGTAAAGACTTCCCTGCTGAGCTTTCTTTGCATGTGTGTTGTGAGGGATCAGAAGGTTGAAGGGGCTGATCTTCTGCAAACTGGCCTGGATGCTGGATGGGGGTTTGGGGGTATGTGAAGAGGAGAGAAGCTGGTACTGTGGGTGTGGGTGTTCCCAAGGAAACAATTTGTCACTGTTCCATGAAGCATGATTAGGCGGGGGTGGAGGGGCGGAAGGCCTCAGCACTGGAGAAATGTTAATTGGGGGTGTCCCTGGGACTCTAAAGAGGAGGAGAGAAGGATGGGGAATCTGGGGCCCATTGAGTGTGAACAAATTCTAAAGACATCCATATTTAGAGCTGAACCTAACATTTTTGTTCCAGGGATCCTGAAATGCCTGCTTAGGCATGTTTTGGCTTTTATAACTCTAAGTGGGAAAATATTGCCAGAAAGGTTGTCCCCATTATTCTAGCCTCTATCTCAAGAGGAATCTTGTCCTCCTAAGATTTATAGGCTGGGGTTTCCTTCCACACTGGATAAAATCCAAGTATTGGCACTTCCTAGCTAAACAGTCAGGCCAGAGCAGCTCTTTTTTTTTTTGGTAGGAACAATACAGAGGCCACCAAATCTTTGTCCAATTCCTCACATTGGCAGAGAGGTGAACCCAGGTCTCTAGCACCTTGCCAGAGTACCTTCAATCCTCTGGCAGATCTGGCCAAGCTAAAAAGACTTTGAATGTGATCTCATCAATAGGCCATGTATTTATCATCAGAAGATTGAGCCTACTGAAGGACAGTTGGCTATGGGGTAATACATTTCTCAGCCACAGCAAATATCAGAGATTTAGTGGTGGAAGGGTTACAATTTGTATTGGAGAAGAAATTCCCACATTAATGAAATTTTAAAAATCTATGTATAAAGTGGGCTCCAATCTATCTCCCCAGTAGAGGCAGGGAACAAAATGCAGGGGGTAAGGTGAAAAGAGAGACAATCTGTAATCAAATGATTTTAAAATAAATGTACATATTTTAATCCCAGGAAGTCCTACTCTTTGTAGCCAAGAGGGGCTTATTTGGTGATATATCAAGTAGAATGAAGACTCCAAGTTTACTAAGGACCATAATGTATGGGGTGGGGGAGTGGGGATAGGGTCAATTTTTCAGGTCAATTCATGAATATCTTGTCTTGACTTATTCTCTATACAGACTTATGTTTTAATTCTAGCACTGTCACAGTTACCTGTGTGATCTTGGGCAAATCACTTCTCCATGGGACTCCATTACTTTCTCTGTAAAATCAGGGGGGGGTTAAACAAAAAGTTCCCTTTTAATTTTTAGATTCTATGGTTCTTTCTCCCACTTCTCTCCTTCACATTAGTTATAACCAAACTGAGCTTAAACATTACTACCTCCATACTTTTGAGGCATGTTTGGTAAAATGGAAAATATAATGGATATGAAGATAAGAAAACCTGGATTCAAATCTAGCTGTGTGACAACCTTGTGCAAGGGACATAAACTTTCAGGGCTTTAGTTTCTTTAACTGGAAGATTAACCAGTCGGACTAAATAAATCTCCATGGTCCCTTCCAGCTCTAAAGTTCTGATCTATTCCATGACTCTATGGGAGTCCCCTGATTCCAGTAATCAGTATCTTCTATGAGTTTTACTTTGCTCTCTGCTCCTATTTTACCAAAGATCAGGGGGAGTCTGTGTCCCAAACTGTTCAAATGTTTACCACATATTCATTTGATCTCTCCCATGTCTGTTCACCCTCCCCACATTTCAGAAATGGATAGGTCACCCCATCTTCTCTCAACCATATCTACCAAAGTAACCCCCTTCCTTCAAAGCCAAATGCAAGTACCACCTCCTCCATGAAACCTTTGCTTGGCCTCCTCACTCACATGGAAATAACCTTTCCCTCATCAAGCCCATTTCCTGTACTTCTTTTCATTTTCATCATGATGAAAGCTGTATGGACCAGGCTTAGCACCATGCCTAGAATATAGTAGGAACTTAATAAGTGTTTATTGATTGACTATGTTCTTTCCCCAAGAAGGAAAATAGGGAGTAGGTAGATAGGCACAGATAGAACAATTGAAGACCTTAAATCATAGTCTAGGGTTGACCTCAGAGATTGTCTATCCTGTGCCCCTCATTTTAAAAATAATGAATTGGAGGCCCAAAGGGTTAAAGAGATTTGCTCAAGGTCACATAGAAAGTAACAGAACAGGTCTTCTGAACCCAAATTCAGTACTTCCTCTTTATCCCATTCCCCTAAAATCAGAAGTGTGGCCCTTGAAACCAAAGGAGTCCTACCAACCTCCATGTTTATCATTATTTAGACTTTTCATAATTAGGGTATTCAAAGGAATGTGGGAACTTCTTGTCATAGATTGGTACATTTATGAAAGGATCCATGTCCCTTTATCTTCTCCAGTATAAAAGGTATAGAGGAGAATAGCCCTCTGTACCTCAAGACATTCAGAATTAGCCCACAACCCTGGGCAGTGCTATTGTCCTGGAGTGTGGCAATATCTGTAGTTTCCTATTCTACAAACAGAACAAGATTAAGTGGCAGAGTGGCAATGAATCAAGGTAACTGAGTATCCTCACTAAGAAATACTATCACTTAAGAGTTCACCCTAACAATCCATACATGAAAAAAATGGATGAAAAACATCTTTTGTCCAGACTATGACACGAATTTGGGTTATTCAATGGGAAAACAAAAATTGTATGGATTCTGTTCCTGGGCAATGAGCTGGTCCCAGAACAGAGTAGAAAGATGAGAATAGGTAGGAGAACCTTTGGGAAATTGTGCCATTCTTTCAATAATTCCAAATTGTTTCCTGTTTCAAAGTCCTTTTTTGACACTAATATTCTTCCAGCGATGCATTGTTCATAGCAGGAATGAGTTTAATAAATGTTAACTGAATTGAGTCAAATTTTAGGCAAACTTATAGGCAAGTAGGTCAGGGAAAATAAATGCCCCCCAAGTCACCCAAAGGGACTTTTATCACATTACTTCTTTAAACAAATTCCTCTGCTTTAGCTAGACTGTCCCTAGAACACTTTGCAGTTTGACCATCTTTGCACCTTTTGCTATTTCCTATGCCTGGAATGTCCTCCACCTTTTTTTCTGCTTATCCAAATCCTTCCTCCCTTTCAAGACTCCTCAATGCTCATCTCTTCTAGGAAGCTTCCCCTAATGTCTATAACCCATAGTCATTGCTCTATCTTCCAAACTCATGTCGTGGGTAGACATTTATTGTGCCACTCAATCTAAGAATATTAGAGCTAAATGGGACCTTACAATTTATAATATTGAAACTGGAATGCTTCTTAGAATATAACCCATTAAAACTATTAGAATATATTTTAGTAATCACCTAATCCAACCCTGCCACCTGAGAGAAAATTAAACTGAAACTCACGAAAATAAAGGGATTTACTCAAGGTCATACAGATAGTTCCTAACAGACCAAGGACCCGACCCCACCTCCTTGATATTAGTCTTATGGATTGTCACCATTACACACTCCCTCTAAGTTGGTCCTTACCATTTACTACCTTATATTATTTTTTATCTAGCCATATGTGCATATTTATTTCTCAATCTTCTCCAAAAGTAGAAGTGGGAGGAAGTGAGGTCCCTGTCTCTGGAAATCATCAAGTGGAGTCAGAGTGACTGATTACTAGTTAATGATGGTGCATGGAAGATTCCTTCTTCAGCTCGCTAGAAAATGAGGCCCCTCCAACTCTGAGATACTGTAGTTTTAGACAGTAAATTCATTGAAGGAAAGGATTGTAGCTTGTACTTTGTATTCCTGACCCTTGTTACCAATAAAGGGCCTCATTGAATACTTAATAATTTGATTAATGACTAACTTTCTTTCCTTCTCCCTCTTTCTCTCCTTTCCTTTCTTCTCTCTCCCTCTTTCTTTATTCCCCCTTTCTCCTTTTTTCTTCTTTCTTTCCTCCTTTCCTTCCTTCCTTCCTCCTTTCCTTCCTTTTTCCTTTCTCTCTCTGTTTCTGTCCATCTCTTAGTGTGTACCTCTCTCTCTTCCTCCCAATCTCCCCCTTGCTAGAAGTGCTATGGCCATTTAGTGGTATGATCCCACCAATATTAATAAGAATAGGAAATTGATATGCCCCTCTAAAGACAAGCTAATGTGCTCTTCCCCAGTCCCCCAGGTCTCACTATATTGATGCCAAATTTAGTGCAGAGATCCAATCTGTAGCAGCCCATTGCAGCTCAGAATTACCCAGTTCAAGAGATCTTTGAGCTTCAACCTCACTAGTAGTTTGAAGTCCAGTCATATGCCACCACACCCAGACTGAAAGTGTCTTTGCAGGATGTATGGAGTGTTCACTCATTCTTGTAACTAAACCAACAGCTTGTTACCTAGACTTGGCCATCACTGACATTACAAAAAACAAACTCAGTCATGAGTGACAGAGGATCAGCACTTTGTCCAGTCCCAAACCAATGATCTCTCTCTTGCTTTAATTAAACTCTCTCATCTTCTTCCTCCTCCTTCACTTTCTACTCTTCTCTTCTTCCTCCTTTTTTCTTCCTCCTCTCCATTGTCCTCTTCTGCTTTTATCTTGCTTCTTTTCCTGGCCCCAAAAAACTCTCCCCTCTTCTTTTTCTCATGACACTGCCCTGACCCAGCCAATCTTAAATTGGAGCAATTACTTTAATAAGCCACAGCTTGGCTCTGCGGAAATGCTTCCTTCCCTCCCTGCCTTACAAGAGACTTTAATTACAGCTGTCAGTGGCAATTAGAAAGCTAACCAAGGAGCAGTGGGAAAGGGGCCCAGTTATTGGGCAATGGGTCGTGCTTGGACCCCAGGTGCATCACTTCCTGTTAGCTGGGTTGCTGAGGGCCCAAAGCCCAAGTAGAACATAATGGAGACAGGTCAACATATCTTTTGAAGAAAGCTCTTCTCTAAACTTGCCCTTAAAGGGACCGCTACTAAACAACCACTTTTATAGTCGAGCAATGAGGAGTGCTCCCTCTGGAATATTCAAGATGATCAATAACCACAGCACTAATAAAACCCCCGAGCTACACAGTCATTGTATTGTATCTCATGTATATTTGATATTTAGAACTACCCTCTGAGATCGGCAATTGAAGTATTATTACTCCTGTTTTATAAGAAAATGAAGAAATTTTGCAGAGAGGAAATGACTTCCTCAAAGTCACATAGCTAGTAATAATTATGCAGTTTATATACTATAGTGTTTTAAGATTTGCATAGGACTTTATAAGCTATCTTATTCAATCCTCAAAACAAACATTTGAGATAGGTGCTATTATTATCCCCATTTTACAATGGAAGAAGCTGATACAGACAAAAGTTAAATAATTTCCCCAGGATTACCCAGCCAATAAATGTCTGAGGCAGAATTTGAACTCAGGTCTTTTTTTTTTTAATTCCATGGCCATTACACCATCAAGCTGCCAAGAAATAGTAATCAGGAGAACTGAGAGTCAAACTCAAGTCTTTTTAACTTCAAGAATTCTTTCTCTTATATTATACTGTGCACTCTGTCTTTCTGTCTCTCCCTCCCTTTCCTCTTCTCCCTCTGAACAGCATCATATTTCTGCCTTTTACAAAGTTCCAACCAATTAACAGCAAGACTTTAATACAAACATAAGTCAATTAAAATATTTAATGAATACTTTTACTATTAATTTCATTACAATAGCCAATTAGGAAAAAGGCATTGCTATCAACTCAGCTGGCTGAGTGTAGCAGTAGGAACAATAATTTAGAGACTAATCCTTACAATACCTTCCTCACAGTGTCGTTTGAAAAAAAAAGTGTTTGGAAATCATAAAATCAGAGCTGTAACTAGGGCAGGCACACCAGAGCTTTATCCCTAGGCCAGTGATAATAAGGGAACAGGGTGCACTTCCTCTTCAAAGAAGCATATTTCCTTTCCATAATGGACCAGGAACTTCCATCTTTATACTTTGCCAATCCTTAGACTATTTAGACCATATAGTTCAACCCTGATCTGTTGCCTAGACCCAAGACCAAGATCCCATTATCATGACATACATCTCCCAGGCCCCCAATTTCCTCCCACCATGGGGATGAAAGGAGGCAACTTCTTCTATTAGCTCCATTGCACCCATAAGTTGGCAAGTTGCAGCTACCACCAACCCTTTTCCTCACGGGGAAGGGAAGGAATAAGCATTTATATAGCACCTACTATCTTTCAAGCAATGTGGTAAGTGTTTTGTTGCAAATATTGCCTTGTTTGATACTCATAAAAACCTTATGCTATTATTATCCTATTTTTATATTATTTTATTATATTTAACTCTAAAATTATACTTAAGGAAACTGAGGCAGAGGTTACATAACTTTCCCATAGTCATACAGCTAGTAAATATTTGATGTTAAGTTTGAATGCAGGTCTTTCTGACTCTAGACCCAACACTCTAATCACTGTACCTCTAGCTGCCTCTTGGGACTCTCTGCTGTGCCAACACCCTCCCCACTTTGCAAGCTCATCTCAATACCTTTGCTCTACCTTGTCCCATCACAGGTGAAAAAAATTTCTAGTTCTAGCTTTGCTTAAAGTACTATATAAATAGGGGCAGCTAGGTGGTGCAGTGGATAGAGCATCAGCCCTGGAGCACCAGCCGTGGAGTCAGGAGTACCTGAGTTCAAATCCGGCCTCAGACACTTAACACTTACTAGCTGTGTGACCCTGGGCAAGTCACTTAACCCCAATTGCCTCGCTAAAAAAAAAAAAAAAGGAAAAAAAAAGTACTATAGAAATAGGAAAGCTAACCAGAGATAAGGAAATCTCAACAGAAGGGAATGAGGGGTATCAAAAGTCAGTTAAAAATGATGATTAAGCACGTGCTGTGTGCCAGATACTGTTAAATATTGGAGGTGCAAAAAGAAGCAAAAGACAAAAAAAAAATCCCTCAAGGAACTCTAATAACAAAGCAAACAAATATGCAAATGCAAGCTTGTATGGAAAAATAGGAATTAATTAAAAGAAGGCATTAGAATTAAGAGGGGATGGGAAAGTCTTCTTGCAGAAGGGGAGATTTTGATTGGGGCTTGAAGCAAGTCAAGATGGGAGAACATTTGAGGAATGGGGGACATTGAGAGTAAGATATGGAGTGTTTTGTTTATGGAATAGCCAGGAGGTCAGTGTCACTGGATAGAAGAGTACATGTCAAGTAATAAGGTATAAGAAGTTTGGAAAGGGGGAGGGGAAGAGAGTTAGATATAAAAGGTTTTGAATGCCAAACAATGGATTTTGCATTTGATCCTGGAAGTGGTAGGGAACCCAAGAAATTTATTGAGTTGGGGGAAGGTAACATGGTTGGACCTGTTTTATGAAAAGCATTTTGGTTGCTGAATAGAAGATGAATTGGAGTGGGGAAAGACTTGAGACAGGCAGACCCACCCACCAGCATGTTATTTCAATAGTCTAGTCATTAGGTGATGAGAATCTACATTAGTGTGATGGCAATGTCAGAAGAGAGAAGGGGATATATTTGAGAGATGTTACAGTTGTTGCAAAGGTGAAATCAATAGACTGTGGCAACAGATTGGATATAGAAGGTATGAGAGATAATGGAGAGTACAGGATAACTCCTAGGTCATGAGTCTGAGGGACTGGGAGGATGACATTGCACTGCACAGTAAGAGAGAAATTGGGGGTGGGGAGGGTTCAGGGTGAAAAAATAATGAGTTCCATTTTGAGCATGTTGAGTTTAAGATGTCTCCTGGACATTCAGTTCAGGATGTCTAAAAGGCAGTTGGAGATGTAAGACCGAAGGTCAGTAAAGAGGTTAGAGGAGAGGAAAATTTGAAAATCGCCATCCTAGAGAAAATAATTACATACATGGGAGCTGATGAGAAAACCAAATGAAGTATAGAGAGGGAGAAGAGAAGGCCTAGAAAGGAGGACATGGGATTTCTGTAGTTTTGGTTGTTGTTGTTCAGTTGTGTCCAACTCTTCATGACCCCTTTTGGGGGGTTTCTTGGCAAAGATACTAAAGTGGTTTGCCATTTCCTTCTCCAGTTCATTTTACAGAAGAGGAACTGAGACAAACAGGGTTAAATTACTTGCTTAGGATACTATTTACTAGCTTTTCAGCTAGTAAATATCTGAGACCATATTTGAACTCATGAAGACGGATCTTCCTGATTCCAAACCCAGTGCTCCATCCACTGTGTCACCTAGCTGCCCCACCTATAGTTATGGGATGAGATCTGAGGAACCATCAAAGAGATTGAGAAGGATCGGTCAGATAGGTAGGAGAACTAGGAAAGAATGGTGTCCTAAAAACCTAGAGAAAAGAGAATATCAGGAAGAAAAGAGGGATCTACATTGTCAAAGGCTGCAGAGAGGTTAAGAAGAACAAGGACTGAGAAAAAGTCATTGGATTTGGCAATTAGAGATCACTGGTAACTTTGCAAAAAAGAGTTTCAATGGAATGATGAAATCAGACACTGGATTGTATGCATGGTCAAAAGAGAATGAGGATATGGCAGTGAAGGTTTCAGAAGGGAAGCAACATTTGCGTTAGGCCTTGAAGGATGGATTTATAATAAAAGATGGGATAAAATTGGAATGGGATAAATTAACATAGGATAAAATTCAAATTCCTTGGACTAACATTCAAGGCACCTCATAATCTGGCTTCAACTAGCCTTCCCCCTTCCCAAATCCACAAACCCTATACTCTAGCTAAATTGGACTAGAATCATAAGATCACAAATTTGGAGCTAAACAAAACCTCAGAAATCAGTTCACTCCCTAGATACAAAATATGATGTGTTGGAAAGAATGATGGATTTGGAATCAGAGGATTTGGATTTAAATCCTAGGTCTTGGGGCAGCTAGGTGGCACAGTGGATAGAGCATGGACCTTGAGTCAGGAGGACCTGAGTTCAAATCTGGATTCAGGCACTTAACACTTACTAGCTGTGTGACCCTAGGCAAGTCACTTAATCCCAATTGCCTCACCAAAAAAACCAAAAACAACAATAAATCCTGGGTCTTCTAATTACTACTTCTGTGACCTTGATCAAGTCACTTAATCTCTCTGGGCCACAGTTAGCTCATCTATATTATGAGGAAGTTGGACTAAATGACCTCTAAAGTGCTCATCATAAACCTATCATTTTATAATCCTCTGATCTACCTGCTAACACATATCTATCTTTCAAGGCCCAACTTAAATCCTACATACTTCTTGAAACCATCTCCAATCTCTCAGTCAATGAACAAGGGTTTGGAATTCTCAATTGCTCATCAAGGATGGCTGTATCAATTCATCAACCAACATTTATCAAAAGATCAAAAGTCTCCTATGTGTTCCAGGCACTGTGTTAGCTTCTAGAGCTAGATATAAATACAATGAATGAGATAAGCCTTACCCATAAGTAGCTTTCATTCTAACATGGGAAAAGCATCTATACATATATTATAAACAGAATAAATATGAAGGAAGTAAATACAAAGTAGTTAAAGACAGGGTGGTTTAAACAGCTGTTTGCTTGCTTGCTTGCTTGTTTGCTTGCTTAGTTGTCCTTCTTTCCTGAAGAGGACCAAAATGACATCACTATGTTGGACTTGAGGTACAGATCAGACTAACACAAGGTAGGAAGGCTTCACCACAGGTCTAGAATGAATGGTCCACGTGAACACCTGAAATAGATGTCTCAAAAATTGTGCATCTCACAGTTCCCTTGAGCTACTGCAACTCTGCTTCACCCATGCAGCACAACCTTGTCTTTGATAGAGACATGCCATGTTGAGCAGTCCTTTGCCACTGTCTCCCGTGTCACACAATCAATTCCAGAGTTCTTCAGAGACACCTTGAGAATGTCCTGGTATTGCTTCTTCTGACCACCATGTGATGTTTGAAAAGGAGAGCACTAGCAAATGAAGGAATCAGAAAAAAATTCACAAGAAAGGTACTTGAGCTTCATCTTGTAGGTGGAGAGATTTTATTGACGATAATGATATTTATATAGGATGCAAAGGTTTATGAACTCTATATAATTATCCCTATTTTACAGATGGAGAAACTAAGGCAGAAGTTAAGTGCCTTGCCCAGGGTCACACAACTATTAAGTTTCTCAAATCATAGTTGAACTCATTTCTTCCCAACTTCAAGTACTGTACTCTATCCACTGCATAATGCAGATGCTTACCAGAGGCACAGGTGAGAAGCAGATACATCAAACAGCCTGAGAAAAAGAATGGAAGGGGGAGATTAAGTAAAAGAATGGAAGGGGGAGATTGAGTGTTATGTCTAAAGAGAAGAAAGAAGGCCAATTTGACTGTACTACAGGGAATAAGAGGGGAAGTAACATACAGTGAGGCTGAAAAATGTGGGGACCAATTTTTAATTGGGGAGTGCTAGCTAAGCGGCTCGCCGCAATATTGGGGCAAGGAAGGAGACCTGCAGCCTCCCTCAAAACAGAACAAGATTTATTTTAACAAGAACAAACTTAAAAACACACACACACACACACACACAAACAGGATCAGTAGGATCAAGGGAAAGGAAATAAAATGGGGAAAGGGAAATTATAATACCTGAAAAAATACCACCACCCAGGAATCAGCTGAAAATACACAGCAGAATGCCTGTCACTTTCCAGCTTCCACCTAGAATGCCCAGTTCTCCCCAAACCTAGAAACACCCCACACAGCCCCAGCCAATGGGATGACTGCTCTGACAGTCACATGACTGCCCTCAATAGGTTTCCAATCATTATAACTTTGCCAGGCCATGTAGGCGTGAGCGAGTGAGTGACCCAGGTGATGACATGAGGTGCCAGAGCCCTGGCAAAGGCTACAACCAGTGGGTGGAGCACCATGCGGTTTGCGGAGCCCCAGGCCAGTGTGCTCGGAGGCATAAAAACCTCAAATAACAATTAATTCTTTACAAAAAGAAGTGTTGGAACCAGGCTGGGAAGGACATTAAAAGATAGACAGATATTTTACAGGGAATAGAAAATCATTTGATTTTATGGAGAAGGAAATTGACATGGTCAAATCTGAGCTTAAGTAAAATCACATTAGTAGCAGTGTGGGGGATAGTTTGAAAAGAGAGTTGAGACAGAGAGGCCAATTAGGAGACCATTGCAATAATCTAGGTGAGACATGATGAAGGCCTGATGCAATGTGGTAATTGTTTAAGTAGAGAAAAGGGGAACTACCGATGACAAAAGTTGGAGGGGATGTGGGAAAATTGAGACACTAAAACACTGTTGAGAGAGTTGTGAACTGATCCAACCATTCTGAAGAACAATTTGGAACTATGTCCAAAGGGCTATGAAACCATGCAGACCTTTTTTTTTTTTTTTTTTGCTGGGCAATGAGGGTTAAGTGATTTGCCCAGGGTCACACAGCTAGTTAGTGTCAAGTTTCTGATGCCGGATTTGAACTCAAATTCTCCTGAATCCAGGGCCGATGCTTATCCACTGCCCCACCTAGCTGCCCCATACATACCTTTCGACCCAGCAATGCTACTACTAGGTCTATATCCCAAAAACATAAAAAGGAAAGGGACCTACATGTACAAAAATATTTAGAGCAGCTCTTCTTGTGGTGGCAAAGATTTGTAAGTTTAGAGAATGTCCTTCAATTGAGAAATGGCTGTAGCAGTTGTAGTATATGATTGTGCTATAAGAGATGAGAAAGACTAACATAAACTGATAGAAAGTGAAGTGAGCAGAACCAGGAGAACATCCTACATAATAACAGCAATTCTGTAAAATGATTAAGTGTGAATGACTTAGCTCTTCTCAGCAATACAATGATCCAAGACAATTCTAAAGATTTAGGATGAAAAAAATGCTACCTATCTCCAGAGAAAGAACAAATAGAGTCTTAATGTAGATAGAACCATACTTTCTTTTTTTACTTTGGGTTTTTTCTTTGCTCTGTGTTTTCTTTCACAACATGACCAATATAGAAATTTGTTTTGCATGACTGTACATGCATTAGCTATATCAAATTGCTTGCCTCCTCAATGAGGAAGGAGAAAAAAAAGGAGGGAGGGAGTGGATTTGGAATTCAAAATTTAAAAATAGAAATGTTTAAAATTGGTTTTACATGTAATTGGAAAAAACATAATATTTTTTAAAATCAACAAATTTCCTTGGCTTTAAACTATGATCTGTACTCAACTTATCTACCATCTCTGTTCCTTAGATATTGGCACCCTTTAGTCACCTTTGTGTAACCCATTGGTCTTTGATTAAATCATCTCTCCTGTCTGGAACCTTATCTGTCCCTGTCCACTATCAAAGTTCTCTTTCCTCCTCTCCTGGAAATTACTCTAATTACTGTCATGTGCTTATCCTGCCTTTGAGGCACATGCTATTATTATAGGAACATACATCATCCAAAGGCAGGTCTGCCTTTCTGCCAGCAGGAGACAATGGAGAACCTGGAGCTTAGCCAACTGTTAGCTCAGCTCTTTGAACAGCTAGCCACACTAGCCAGGGTCTTCATGGAAAGAACTCGGATTCATAACGATGGCAATACTTGAAGGCAATCATGTAGCCCTGAATAGCATCCAGAGCCCTCTAGACATATTTTTTGCTGGGTAGGTGGATGAATTTCCAGGATTCTTGAATCAATTCAAATTGTTTATTGATCTCCAGCTCCTGTGATTCCCCATAGATGGAACCATTCTCCTGGGCTTCTGGGGTGACTTTCATTTGGCAACCTAATCTTTAACTTCCCGATTGAAGCCCTAGTGTTACTTACTGCAAAGAAGATTTAGGGAACTAAAGGGCACACATGATTACGGAGCTCTGAATACTATGAGGACCACAGTCCTCTAACTTTATCACATGCTCTGATGAGATATTTAACAGAGACAATGACATTCACCTATTTGGTCCTATCAGGGGCAGGAGATGCCACATTGTACAGATATAAAAAGGGTACAACTTTTCAGACCCAATGTAGCCAGTCTGACTACAGATTTATATCATTTATGTTGTATAGCCTTCCTATAGTCTTTCAGAGCTTCATTAATTCAATGTTTCAAGACCTGTTGGATCAGTGTATAAGGAAAGGATGATATCTCTTAATGACATCTCCGTTTCCCAGCTCAGCACATCAAATTAGTAGTCCTAGCTGTCCCCTAGCACTTATGTCACCATTGGCCATTCAACAGTTTGAAAACATGCCAATCTGAGAAAGAAGAGACAGTGATCCTGATATGTATTTCAGGTTAGTGGGAGTCCATACAGATTCGTAAAAGTCAGAGGTCATACTGTCTGTTGGGGCCACTAACTTCAAGGAAGAATGCAAGAGTTCCTTGCAGTGGTCCTTTAATCACCTTTAATCACGATGAACTTCAAGGTCTTGTATGTTATCTTCCAAGGTCTCTTGCAGTTTTAGCATATTATAATTCTTCTTCTAGCTCTAACATTCCATTATGATTACTAAGGTCCACATTGTACATTCTCTGGTCTTGTGGTTTTTTATCCTGATGTTTTTGTTTTTGTTTTGCGGGGCAGTGAGGGTTAAGTGACTTGCCCAAGGTCACACAGCTAGTAAGTGTCAAGTGTTTGAGGCTGGATTTGAACTCTGGTCCTCCTGAATTCAGGTCTGGTACTTTATCCACTGTGCCATCTAGCTGCCCCTTATCCTGATGTTTTCAGCAAGATTCCTTAAAAGACCTGTCATTCACTAGAGATACATACATTTGGGTAGAACATATTGAAATTGTTTATTTTTCCTGATTCCCTTTGGCTTTGAAACTGGTTTTAAGTGAACTTGGCTGAATTATTTAAATCATTCAATTAATAAACACTAATCCTTGCAAGATCTAACTAGTACAAAAAGGAATGAAAGTTTCACCTTGACTTGGCTCTTCCAGGGCTGATTTGCTCTGATTAAGCTTGGCAGGGGTTGTTTAAGGAGTTACCTTGTCTCTAGAGAAATATCTGCCAAGTTGGATGCTATGGAAAGTTCTCCCACATAGGCTTGTTCAGAGGTCTTAGAATAAAGGGCCATAAACAAGGATTCCTCCATTAATTTGTTCATTCAAGAAATATCTTTTAAGCAACTAGTAAAGAGGCAGCAGAATGGGGAGGCAGGAGCACTGGGACTGGTGTAGAAGAATTGGTTTCTAGTCTTGATTCTGCCATTTACTCAATGTGAGTGACCTTGGGTTAACCACTTAACCCAACTTAACTTAAGCACTTCTCTGTGCCTTAGTTTTCCCAGCTTTCAAATGATAAGGCTAGACTAGATGATCTCTAAAGATGCCTTTCCACTCCAAAGTTTCATAATACCTTTGTTTCAAGGGACAAAGGAACATGTATAGATATTACACTTGGGTAGTTACTTGTTGATTTTAAGAATATGCCTTTATAGAGGCAACTAGGTGGTGCAGTGGATAAAGCACCAGTCCTGGATTTAGGAGGACCTGAGTTCAAACCACACTCAGACGCTTGATACTTAACTAGCTGTGTGACCCTGAGCAAGTCATTTAACTCTCGCTGTCTCGAAAAGAAAAAAGAATATGACTTTGTAATTTCTTGTTCTGTTCCAAATATTGATAAGACATAAAGAAGCTGTCCTTTTGTTTGAAAAATCAATTAAGTCTCATCAGGCAACTGTGTTATATCTTGCTTTAAGATACTCAGAATTCAGCCATGATAGTTAAATGAAAAGTATTAATTATTACAGCATTCCTCCTGCAAGAATTAGACTCTTCAAATGGGCTCAAAAGTAAAAAATGCTTTAATCTGTGTGTAGATCCTCAAAAACAATTGAATTTTAATTCCAATGATTATATAAAACAAAGAAAAATAAATTGCAGTCATTTTATTGTGCCTTTGTTTTTAAGATATATAATAGAATGAACACTGAAGTTAGAGTTAGGAGATCTGGCTCATAGCATTCATAAATCATCATATGACCTTGAGCAAATGTTTTCCCAGGTAGATATAAAATGAGTGGGCTTGGACTTTAACCTTTAACTCAACAATTCTATGTTTCCATTTTTTAATTTATGAAAGACCAATTAGATAAGAAATGAACTGGGTTAGAAGGCCTTGAGGGTGTCCTCTGAGGTTCCTGCCAGACCTGATATTCTATGACTCTTTTATTCTGCTTTTCTGAAAAGTTTGCTTGGGGACCTGGATTTCTAGCTATGGCACTAGATCTGGAGACTAGGTTAAGTCAGAAAAAAATCATAGCTTGTATTTGTTTGGTTGTTTTTTACAACTATACTAACAATGTAAACACACCTTGGCTATCTCTTGTGTTTAAGAACCTGACAGCAGAATATTCTCATTTATATATGTGTTCATATGTTACAGTATATGTACACATAGGTCCTCACTATATGTGTGTATTTTATATATATATTGTATACATACATACACATACATATAAGAGAGAGAGAGAGAGAGAGAGAGAGAGAGAGAGAGAGTGCTTAAAGGATATTAGACTTAGAAAGGTGTAGGTTTAGATTCTGTCTCAGAAAATTCACAGCTGTGTGATCCTGAACAAGTAACTCCATTTCTCTGGGCCACAGTTTCCTAATATATAAAATGAGGGGGTTGGACATTACCTCTGAAGTCCCTTATAGTTCTAAATCTATGATCCTAGGGAGGATTTACAGATTTATACATCTTCTACCAGACTTTTTAGCAGAGAGACAAGGAGGCACATAGGAATGACAATGATGTCAATCCAGATGACACTAATCTCCTTCCCCCAGTATAGACTATATCTCATGCATGCCTTGTCATCTCTATGTCCTTCCAGAAGGACTCCATTGAGCATACTGGAAGCCTTCATATGCGAGCACAACACTTTTGGGCAGCTAGGTGGTGCAGTGGATAGAGTGCCAGGCCTGGAGTCAGGAAGACATCTTCCTGAATTCAAATCTGACCTCAGACATTTCCTAGCTGTGTGACCTTTGGCAAATCACTTAACACCATTTGCCTCAGTTTCCTCATCTGTCAGATGAGCTGGAGAAGGAAATAATAAACCACTCCAGTATCTTTGCCAAAAAAAAAAAAAATGGGGCCATGAAGACTAAAAACAATTGAACAACATTTAAGCTGCAAAACAGCTTAAAAGAGAGTTTTCAAGTCTGCATTTGACTGAAAAAGAAGGTTATCTGGTCAATCAGTCAATATATATTTATTTAGCAACTGCTATGTGTCAGACACTGTGCTAAGCCCTGGCAATACAAGGAAAGGGGGGTGGGGTGGGGAAATCCCCTACTTTCTAGGAGCTGACACAGTTATAGACAGAATAAATTGGGGATAGTCTCATAAGGAAGGCACTAGAATTAAGAGGGCTCTGGAAAGGATTCTTGTGGCAGGTGAAATTTTAGCTGAGATTTAAAGAAAGTCAAGGTAGCTAAGAGTCAGAGATGAGGAGGGAAAGGACAAAATGACAGTCTCCTTGCACATTGTTCCTATATATGTCCCTTTAACAGATTCAACCACAATTTTATTTACATGGATTAAAAAAAAAATTCTACAACCTCCTGAGAGGCACAGAGGGAATACAATGAATGCAAGATCTTTATTCTGGTATGTTTTCTCCCTATAGTGGTGTCAGGTTGAGTTAATGGTAGGATAGATGATGATGAAGGTGGTGGTGGTGGTGGTGGTGGTAGTGCCAACACAGGCCAACATTTATATAGAACTTTAAAGTTTGCAAAATATCTTTGTTGTTGTTTAGTTATTTTCCGTCATGCCTGACCCTTCATGACCCCATTTGGAATTTTCTTGGCAAAGATACTAGAGTGGTTTGCCATTTCCTTCTCCAGCTCATTTTGTATTTGAGAAAACTGAGGCAAACAGGATTAAGTGACTTGCCGTGAGTCACACAACTAGTGTCTGACACCATATTTGAACTCAGGAAAATGAGTCTTCTTGACTCCAGACCTGGCATTCTATCCACTGAGACCCTAGCTGCAAAATATCTTACAAATATTATTTCATTTGAACCAGAATTCAAGCTTCCTGATTCCTAGTCAAGGGGCTTCAGTGAACCTCGTTCAATGCTCCAGAAGCTACATGACTACGCTGATGTGGATGCTTATATGACAAGTGCAGATCAAGGCCCCTCTTTTCCTTAGCATACACTCAACAAGTTGCCAAAAACAAAAATAAAGACTGTCCGCTTGTGACCAACCTTCTAGTTCCTATATGAATTTGACCACTCCTCAAAAATAGTCTATCACCAGGGCTAAACTTTGAACCTTCGCAGTTTGATGAGACCTACCAGCCCTCAAGAGTTGATTAGATAATCAAGAACCCAGGATCAACAGCAAGAGGGCTCTGAAAGTTTCAAGTTGAATTTATTATACTTAAAAATTAAAGCAAGAGACATATAAGACAGACCTGCAGTTTCCTGCACAAACCTCTTTTTCTGTTCTACTGTGGATTTAGAAAGGTTCATATTATTTGTTCTCTAAGTTCAGAAATTTTAAAATATTTTTAAAAAGAAACAAAAAGAATTGAGGATCAGCTCTAAAGCACAATGAGATATTTGAGGTGGACTTTCATAGAGAATTCTTTCTATGATAGTTCAGATTTTAAAAGTGCTAAACAGCATAGAATAATGAATAAAAATCTGGCCTTAAAGATCAGATGACTTGTATTCAAATTGCAGTTACCCCAGTGATTCTCTAAAACTATAAATTAAAGGACTATTACTAATTTTTATTCATAGAGGAAGTTTTCTCAAATATAAATACTTTCCTTTTTCAATGAATTACAGATATGATTGGAAAAAAAAATTTCCCCTCCCAAGTAGCATACCAGAAGACCATCCTTGGTGTCAGGAAGACCTGGACCTAACTCCTATCTCTGACTCATAGTAACTGTGTGACCATGGGAAATCACTGGGAAATCACATGGGAAGTCAGTGGTCAAGGCTCCTCTAAGATTACAAATTTTACATAGGTTTCCTGCATCAGAAGAGCATGCTCACCAATCATCTCCTGCACTGATGAAGTCATATCTCAATAAGCATCCCTTTACAATGACCTAGTGAGGTATAAAATGTAAGCATCATTACATGTCCCTTTGTAGATGAAGGCCCTAAGGCTCAGAGAGTGGAAATAGCTTGCTGGAGCTCATGCAGCTGAATTAGTCACAGGGTCAGGTCACATTTTGATCTTCTCCCTCTAAGACCAGCTAGCCCTTTTCCAACTCCCCTATACTGTCTCTCTACCTGCCCCCTCACCCTTCTGAGTTGCAAAATGTGCCAATCTCTGTCCCCAGGAGGTGCAAAAGTTATTTAGAGAGTCAACTCATGATTGTCAGAAGAACAATAAGTTGGAGCCAGGAAACCTGGGTTCCCACCTTACTTCTTTTTTAAATAGGGCAAATTAACAAAACAACAAACAAACAAATAAAAATAAAGGGGCAGCTAGGTGGCACAGTAGATAAAGCACTAGGCCTGGATTCAGGAAGACCTGAGTTTAAATCTGGCTTCAGATGCTTAACACATACTAGCTGTGTGACCCTGGGCAAGTCACTTAACCTTCATTGCCCCACAAAAACAAATAATGAATAGGGGGAATTGTTTTCCCTCTCTGGACCTCAGCTGCCATTTGCAAAATGGAGAGAAGAATCCCTGCTCTATAATCCCAAAGGGTTGATGAGTTGATCTAATGAAATAAGTGAAAGATCTTTGAAACATAAAGCACCATATGTTGGCATGGCATTATTAACAGCAAGATTCCAACTTTAGCCAGCACCGAGTCTCATAAAACTACAGTCAAATCACTTACTTGGCCCTGAGACAGCTGCCTTTATTAAAGACTAATATTTCAGTCTGGGCCAAAGATTCTGACAGCACTCCCCGCTTTCATGCTGCTGGTAATCAACCTGCCCTGATTATCAGAGTAATGTGTTGCCTTATTGTGTTAAATACACTACAGGAGTCCATCCTGACAGTGTTTCTGGCAAAGGAGACTCATGAAGTGCCAGGAAGTGGTGAAAGGTTCTAATTGATTTCTCAAATACTCTCATGTATTTCGGGAATGGTAAATGTTTTAGGCCCAGTCTTGGGTAAAACTGAAAAGTAAAGCCAGGGAACAGCAGAATTTAAAGTGACTTTAGCATGGTGCATTTTAGAGCTCACAGGGACCTTGGAACACGGAATGTTAGAGAAGGAAAAGACCGGTAAACAAAATGCTTGAACTGGAAAGAATCATAGCATAGAGCTAATAGGGAACTTAGAATGTGAGAACTTAGAAACATAGAACATAGACTGTTAGAACTATAAGGGGCCTTTTAGATCAAGTCATAGGATTATAAAGATTTAAGAAAGACTTTGGAATCCTTTTAATCCAACCCTTTCATTTTACAGATGAGAAAATTGAGACAAAGGGAGGTTTTATGACTTATCTATCTTCTCTCCTTTTCTTTCTCTGTCTCTATCTCTTTGTCTCTATCTGTGTCTCTGTGTCTCTCTGTGTCTCTCCATTTGTCTCTGTGTCTCTCTATCTCTGTCTCTTTGTCTCTATCTTTCTCTCTCTGTGTTTCTCTGTCTCTGTCTCTCTGTCTTACTGCTACCCTTTTTCTTGTTTTGTTTGGTTTTGGGCAGGGCAATGGGGGTTAAGTGACTTGCCCAGGGTCACACAGCTAATAAGTGTCAAGTGTCCAAGGCCAGATTTGAACTCAGGTCCTCCTGAATCCAGGATCATTGCTTTATTGCTACCCTTTTGCTTTCTCATACACAGTATCCAGAGGTAGGATTTGAACTCACGCCCTTTGACTCCTCCATGCCACTGCTTTTTTCTTTTTTACATTTCTATTCTACCTCCTACAAAAACTGAATTCATTTTGCAAATGAGGAATCAGAAGTTTAAAATGGTTATGTGCCTTTCCCAGTAGAGCATATAGGGTATAAATGGGAGACCTAGAACAAAAGCCAACTCTCCTAACTTTCAGATTAGTACAGTTTTGTTTTGGTTTGGTTTGGTTTTTACCATATGACTGCACATTTCAATAGGTAAAGTAAATCTCCAACCTTTAACCATCTTCCCTTTGGGCACTTGCTGGCATGTATCTCAAATGCTCTCACCAGAAACCCAGGTGCTCCCCAAAGAAGGAATAAAACTCCCCTGGTGGAATTTCAGGTGAAGATATATTTTGAGGATAGGGAGAGTCTTACCCTAAAAGCAGCCCTTCTATCATACTGCCTATTCAACCTGTGTACTCAGTCAAGACCACTGTTGACTCTTGTTGTGCTAGTGTTCATGCATAGGCTATTTATGCTTTCTAGGGTTGCTGTGATATAACAAGGGAAGCCACTTAAATATCCCGGGATATGCAATATTAAAAGCAATAGTAACCCTTTTATATTGTGTTTTAAGACTTACAAAGTACTTTCCTCACCAAAAAAAAAAAAAACAACAACAACAACAAAAAACCAACCCTGGGAGGTTAGCAGAGCAATTATGATTTTCCACATTTTATAAGGGAGAAACCTTAAGATCTCAGAGGAAAAATTATTCCTGATCATATGGCCTTGCTCCTTCAACTGTAATAAAATCTGTGGCACAGTAAAACATTTGGAATAGTGGATTGAGTGGTTTGAGGGCTGGTTTGGGTACCAGGAAGACCTTGGTTCATGTCCTTCCTCTGATTCCTTCTATCTCTGTGAGCCTGAACAAGCCATGGAACCTGCTCATATTTTCAGACAAGTCTCTCAGACTAGGGACACACAAAATGATCCTGATCTACCCTGCTGTAAAGAAATCCTCCTCAGATGGCATCATAGATCTAGAAGAAAAACAAAATAAGAGCATTTTATTAGAGCAGACAATGTCTCGTGCTCTATTTTTTTTCTAGTTTTAGGAAATTTTAGAGAAGTAAATGATTATGGAAAGGTCTTTAATTCTTTTCTGCAGAACGAAGTTGATGAGAAAGGAATCATGTTTATTGTCTAATATTTCAAAGTCCCTCATTCTCAGATACAATTAAGCTGGGTAATTTAAGATTCTAAATGTGGGGTCTAATCTGTTCCCCCAGTTTTGGGGGAAACTGACTAAAATCACTGATAAAATGAGTTTGGGTTTTAAGGGTTTATTGAAAGATAGAAAGAGAAATATTGAGAACAGAATTCCAACAGCATGGCAATCCTATCTTTCCTCAATTTTCCTGTGAAGTCCTCTGCCGCCGCCACCACCACCGTCAAGTCAGGAACCAAAAAGAGACAGAGCTCTCCATGCAGGCCCTCCTTCCTCCTTCCTGTCCCCTCCCAGAAAATGGGAGGCTCCTCAAGTTGATCGGCTGGTAGCCTTGATAGACAGTACTCATGAGCAAATGTCACTTCCTGATGCCAAGGAAAAGCCGCATGGCCTTGCCCTCTGAGGCATTCCCTTTGTGGTCGCCATCTGTTAAGGGCTAAAATTCTAGCTAGACTGTCTAAAATATCTAATGAGTGGTCGCCAATAAATTATAAGTTTTAGCAAGAGTTAGGCTTTTAAGCATTTATTAAGGAGAATAAGAATTTGGTAAAGAGAGAGAGAAAGGCCTACATTCATCTATCTATTAAAAGGAGAGCACATTTCTAGCTCCCCTCTCTGCCAGAGTCCCCACAAAAGAAAGCGAGTCAGAGTGCCCGGCTCCCCCTTCTTCCTCCCACAAGCAAACGTCACTTCCTGACGCCAAAGAAAAGACGCATGGTCTTGCCCTCAAAGACCTTCACCTCATGGGGGAGCTTTTCTACAGTAAGTCTCCAGCAGGTGGCATCATTCCAATTATTAAAAAGCCTTGAACATCAGCATTTGACCTCTCCTTAATAAATATTTAGCTCCTATTACAAGATGGGGCTTTTAAATGGTTGTATCCTGGAGAAATACCAGCTAATTCTTCTCAGGGGCACACAGTAGGGAGGGAAATCAAGAAGGCAATTTATAGAGTATTAAGTGGAGGGAGACAACAACTGAATGACAGTGTATGAAGGTACCATAATGCAAAATATTTACCAGGGAGCATTCTTCTCATTCTTCGGAAACTTTCCCAAATTCCTTCTGATTTTCTGGCATCCATAGATGAAGGAAAGAGAGAAAATGAAGGTGATGATGCATAACAGTTCAAAAGCTGAGATGTGTACCAGCTTCTGGTCCAGTATTTGAGAAAACAATTTAATTCAAGAAATATTTGTGAAGTATGCATTCTGGGAGTTGTTCTATGAGAAACAAAATAAACAACAGCTGTTGTTTTCTCATATGGTCCTCACAGCAAACCTGTTGTGAGGACAAATTGTTATCCCCATTTTACAGATGAGAAAATTGAAGCCAGGAGAGGTTAAGTGACCGATATCCTGAGTCCATGTGTCTGAGGCAAGGTTTGAGCTCTAACATCAGCACTCTTATTTCCTACTATGCCACCTAGTTGCTTCTAGTGAAAAACATTATTAAATGCCTACTATGTGCCAGGCACTGAGCTAGACTTTGAGGATTTAAAGACATTCCCCTATTACTCCCCTCTCTGAGGGAGAGAAAAAGAGAGAGAAGGAGAGAGACAGGAGAGAGAGAGAGAGAGAGAGAGAGAGAGAGAGAGAGAGAAAGAAAGAGAGAAACTATCCTTTCCCTCAAGCTCCTTACATTTTATTGCGAGAAAACAAGATATACACTGAAAAATAAAAACAAAATGTATACAAAGTCAATACAAAGTCTAGAAGAATAATACTAGCAAATGTGAACATCAGCATAAGCTTCCCATAGGGTTCAGCATCTGCACTTGAGCTTGAGCCTTGAAAGGAGTCAGGGATTCCATGAGAAAAACGTAGAAAGGGAGCACATTACAAACATAGTGGACTGCCAGTGCAAAGGCATGGGGATGGAAGATGGAGTAACCCATGTGGTGGATAACAATCATTTCAGTTTGACTGGAACATAAAATGTGAAAAGGGTTAATACACAATATGCCTAATATGAAGGGCTTTGAAATTCAAATGGAGGAATTTGATTTTTATACCTGATGATATGGGGAGCCACTGGTACTCTGTGAGGAGAGGAGAACTATAGTAAAAATTTTCCTTTATAAATATAATTCTGATAGCTTTGTGGAGGATTGTGAGCTGAGGCAAGACTCAGTGCAAGAAACCCAATTGGGAGGCTTTTGTAAAAACCATAATGTAATGATAGCCATGTGGATGGAGATAAGGAGCTAGATGCAAGGCATATTATGAAGTAAAATAGACAAGATCTCTTGACTTATTACATATAATACTAATATCGTGATTGTACTCATTGTTGTAACCATCAACATTATCATATACAAGATTATCGTATACAAGATGAATTAGTAATTGTCATGAGAATGTGCCTGTATAGATTCTAAATATCATGAGTGATATTTTCCAGGTATTCTACTTTGCTAATGACATTAGGCTGATAGCATCAAATCCGGAAATGCTATTTAATGAGATCCCATAGACATCTGGAAAAAGTTAGACCATTCATATCAGAAAAACAAAGTAAATGGCACATTTCCTGCCATGCTATTGGATGAGTAGCCCACTGAGTTAGTTCATCAGCATATGGATCTTGAACAATGGTCTGGACCCAGAATTAACTCGGAAGAGATCAGACTGGAATGCATTTGAGAAGTTATAAATGACCCCCATGCTGTTCTCTAGCACCAAAATCCTTTTATAACACCAATATTTCCCCAGTGATGCTGTGTGACTATGAATCCTGGAATGCCATGATCTCAGAAAAAGCAAAATTGCAAATGACCCAAAGAACAAATGAGTGACCCGTGGTAGGTGGAAGCAGACTTCAGCATATCACCAGTGATGTCTTTTGTGTGATAAATGGCTTTAAAGGCATCATCAAGGACATTTATTACCAGACAAGAAGGTGGGCTGGCCAGAAAGGGATTGTGAAGAACAAAGGCTGGATAGCCTGAGTGCTCCTCCAGTATTCATAATTGAAAGAAAGAGAAGAAGATCTCCAGCACACGAATGGATATGCTCTGAAACATACGTGGAAACACACAAACAGGAATTACAAAGGATGTGGAGCAAAAAAAGGGGTTGCAATATACTCACATCAATAATAAAAGTAAACATTAATAACTCATCAAACTTTAAGATTTATAAAGAACTTCACACACTTACCTGGACTGTTCCAATAATCCTATGGTCTTGGGTTTCAATCTAGGAGGGAATTTAGATGTTATCAAATCCACTTTAAATATGAGGAATGTGAGACCCAGACAGTTTAAATAATTTGCCCAAGGATACACCAGCAACTGATCAAGCCAGGATTCAAACTCGGGTTTTCCAATGCCCACAATAGTGTCCTTTCAATTCCCAAAGGTAGGGGGCAGCTAGGTGGTGCAGTGGATAAAGCAGCGGGCCTGGATTCAGGAAGACCTGAGTTCAAATCCAGCTTTAGACACGTGACACTTACTAGCTGTGTGACCCTGGGGAGGTCACTTAACCCCCATTGCCCCACCAAAAAAAAAATAAAAAAGATTAATATCAATTCCCAAAGGTAAGTCCAATGAGAAATAGGAATTGAGTCTGTGATTTCATTGGTATAGCAGACTTCCAGGTGAGAAAGTTCCCTTTATCTCTATAGTTTATATAGGTTTAGATAGTTGGCTAGAGAAGAAAGGTATCTAACACATAGCTCATGAGTGGAGTGCAGCCTGCCACACTCCTGAAGGCAGCCCAAACCAGATTGAGATTTAGTTGAACCATATTAAATGTAATATAATTTGGTAGTAAAATAAAAATATAATAAAACAAATAACATTACATTATGTTGTTGTTATTGTTGTTGTTTGTCCTTTGCTCTCAAAGAGGATCATGGCATCAAGGAGGTGATGGCATGACTTGCAATAACTTGGATTTAAGGGCTTAATTTTAAAACTAACCCAATATGTGATCCACATGGATCTTTATGTACGATTTAGTGGCCCACATTTCTATTTGAGTTTGAGACCACAGGCCTAGAGCATTGAGAGCGTAAATGACTTTCGTAGGATTACACAGATAGTATTTATCAGAAACTGGACTTGAACTAAGGTTTTGCTCCCTTCAAGGCCAGTTTTCTATCTACTATGTCAAGCTACTGCTTATATAGCTGCTATTATCATTCCCATTATGTCGACAGGAAAACTGAGCCTCAATGAGGTTAAGTAATTTGCACAGGGTCACATAGCCATTAAGTGTCTGGGGCAGGATTTCAATCCAGCTGGACTTCAAGTCCAGCTCTATCCATTATACCATGGTGCCTCATGAAACCAATGAAATCATGACTCTATGCCTGGCATTTATAGCCCTTTAAGATTTTATAACTCTGTTTTAGGCCATCCCAAGTCTGTCTTGTCTTGGATTGGAATATTCTTTTTTACAAATGGTCATTGCCATCTTTCTTAAGACGGTAACAGTAATAGCATTGTTAATTACATGGCAATGTTTCCTCTGTCTGGAGTAGGGGACTTTATTAGTTTCATTTTATTAATGGTATTAATAATTTATTGATTAATCTTCCATTCCTCATAGGAAAGAAAAGGAGACGATAAAGTACCCAGAGACCTTGATGCTGGGCCCAGTTCTAAAACTGATTAATTATATTACTTTGGAAAAGTCACTTCTTTCTGTACCTCAGTCTCCCCACCTGTAAAAAAGAAAAAAGAGAGGTTTGAACCAGATGACATTAATTTACTTAAACAATTATTTATTAACTGCCTATCCTCTTTACTAAGCACTAGAAAATTCTGAGTCAGAAATCTGACATTCTCTCTTTTATGTTTCAAGAGAATTTCTAGATTTACTGTTCGAGGTTCTGACTCTTCAATTGCTAGATTCCCTGCATCAGGAATATCCCCACTGAGGGTTTGTTTACCATAAATTCTTCTGGAAGAAGATCTTCAGGGCCACCAGTTAATGGCACCAAAGCATATCAGGATGTGGGGTGAATGGGTGGATTTTTAAAAATCCTTGACTGTTACTTCCTAATGGGCTAGTCTTTTATTTACCACATGATCGACTTGGCCAGGCTCAATTTGAGCTGAGGTCATATTTCTGTTAATTAAATTGTATATGGGAGAGATTCCCTTAAATGCTGCCACATTCATTTTCTCGAGGGAAAAAATACAATGTTATTGATTTCCATTTGCTTTGGAATTAATATTACACACGTTAACCAAAATGGGAAATAGGCATGGCTATTAGCTGCAAAATTACCATCCAGGCTATAAATTCAGGGCAAGTGGAGAATTGCTACTTGAACAAGCCCTGAGTCAGGTTATTGGTGTTGAATAGTGACTTTATCTTTTATCAAAAACAGTAGAGAAAATTTCACAAACAATAATTCCACAGGTATTGATTAAGCACCTACTATGTACAGAGCCCTAGAGCATCTAAGAATAAGTGATGACAGCACCTCAAAGGTCACCTTACCCAGCCTGTGTGTAGTCATAAATCCCCTCTACAATTTTCCTTCTCATGGTCATTCATCTTCTGCTTGAAGAAATTCAGGAAAGAAGGTATAATAACTTCATTAATTCATGAATAGAGGGACTATGGGATCTGATTCACCCAAGATCTTCACCTCTGAAGAGATGATCTTCTGGTCAACTCAGTCCTATCCTAATATGTGAGGGTGTATGGGAGTCTATACCTCAATTCCTGGTCCAGGGAAGACAAATCCTATCTCCTGTGTCCCCTCCATGAGTAGGAGGGTTCCTAAGAGGGGTTAATTGATTTGTGGTGGTAGGTGGGTATATGTACCCTTCTGTCTGTCAATGAAGAAAGGGGGATCTGGAAACAGTCACAGAAAAGTCACAATTGTCTTAATCCTCCATCAATGCTTATTTCTTTTCCTTTTTTGTGGGTCAGAGGGTTAAGTGACTTGCCCAGGGTCACACAGCTAGTAAGTGTCAAGTGTCTGAGGCCAAATTTGAACTCCGGTCCTCCAGAATCCAGGGCCAGTGCTCTATCCACTGTGCCACATAGCTGCCCTGAGCAATGCTTATTTCTCCCTTATTTACCCTCTGCCTCTCTCTGCCATTTCAACTCCCTCAGATGTTTTTTGTTTGTTTTGTTTTATTTTATTTGCTTCTCTTTTGCTTTGTCTTGTGTTTGTTGTTGTTGGGTTTTTTCCCTGATGGGCTAAAAGGAGCTACCTAATTCACAAAGATGCTGGAATGTCAGGAGTTGGCAGGTCCTATAAATACTGGAGTTCTGGTGGGACCACAGCCTGTTCTCTGTTCTGAGGTGACAGTTTATACCATGGGAACAGAAGATAGTTAGTACCCTACTCTCAGCCCCTCCATTCTACCTATACAAATCCAGCCTATTCTTTGATGTATGTCCCAATTCCCACCTCCTCCAGGGAGCTTTCCAAGGTCACAGTGACCTCTCATCCCCCTGAGTTCCTGTGGTTCTTATTAGCCAACCCAGTCATTTAGCATGGGCATTTTTCACAGGGTTCCTAGACATTTGCAGACTTGAAAGTATTAGAGGAAAACAGAAGCACTTGCCACATGTTCCCTTGCTGAAATATCTTCACACCATAGAAATAAATTGGATTTAGAGCTTGGTGAAAACTTATAAATAAGGGGTTCTAAACATAAGGTTCACAGACCCCCAGGGGAAATGGGAAGATTTTCAAGGGGATCTGGGGCACATTTGGTAAATAACTAGATTACTCTATTGAAATTAATTAATCTCTTCCTTTTAAGGTGCATATGCATTGGAAACTCTAGCATCTATTTTCTTTCATATTGAATAGAGTAGGCGAAAGGAATAGAATGATTTACCATCTACTGTATTCCAGGCACTATGCTAAGTACTGTACAGATACTCATTTGATAGACAAAGGTTTACTGAATGCCATGGGATAGCTAATACAAAAATGTATATAGCACTTACATTGTGCCAGGTATCCCGATAAGCTCTTTACAATTATTATCTCATTTGATCCTCACAACAACCATAGGAGGTAGGTGCTATTACTGTTTCCATTTAACAGATAAGGAAACTTGGGCAAAGAACAGTTAAGTGACTTGCTCAGGGTCACATAGGTAATAAGTGTCAGAGGCCAGATTTGTACTCAGGTCTTCCTGACTGTGTAGTTAGAAAAGCAGGGTTCAAGGCTAGGCTTTGTCACTAAATAGTTGTGTTAGAATATGCTACAAGCTTCTCCTGTCTGATCTTCCTTCATCTTTGAAACAGGGATACTGTTATACTCATATTTCATGGGGTCATTATGCAAGGGAGTGAAAAAATGAATGTGAAACTGCTACGAAGCTATAAAGTTATATGTAAATATCAGTTCTGATTATTAAAATTCCACATATCCCCCACCCCTGCAGCTAAGACAAGGTTGGTGCATATTAAGCTAGCTTAACAAACCTTGGTGGAAGTGAATATTGGTCAAGTGGTTGCATGCTGAATGCCTCTCTCTTTTGATTCTGCCAGGAAAAAAAATTATAAAGTTGCTTCTCTTTGAAGCAAATGCCACACTTCTTTCCTCTAAATGCTTCTATGACTGAGGAAATATTTCCATTTAAATGACCCACAGGGATCAGCCTAGATTCTCTTGCCTGGTTATTTATTTATGTTTGCAAATACCCTCTGAAGCCATTTCACGCTGGTGGCAGCCCATTTAGGCTGAGTCTCTAGGTAGCCAGAGCAGATGGGTATAGGTAATGTGATCATTTCTGCTGCTTACGCATGGATGCCAATCAGCCAGAAAGAGGCAAAGTTGCAGGGAGGGAGTGTGTCCTTGGGCCAGTCCCTTCACCACTCTTGCTTTCCAGTTTTAAGCCAACTCAGAAAATCAAACCAGTTAAGTAGTGATCTCAACCCTTTTCAAATGTAGATTGGAGATGATAGAGAAATCATGTAGTCAAGCAAAGGAGTATAACCTTCTAATTATTCAATGACTCTTGTGAGGTAAAGATTCTCTTAGGTGGAAAAGAGAGATCATGTCAGTAGTGGCCAGAATCCATGGTGAAATTACATTGTCTGACACCTTCTTCATCTTCTTCAGTGACAACTGCCAACTTACTGCCATCAACAGTTAGACACAGGATCCTGAAATTGGTAATTTCTCCCAAACCACCAGTCTTGCTTCCTGCCCAGTCTTCACAGTCATCACCTGTGGAAATGAAGCCTGGTAATTGTTCCTGAAAACACTATAGTTATATCTACTGAAGACCCAGAAAGGAAAGTTCTTTCTCCCAAATTCCTTAGTGTTGTCAGTTGGCTCAACAATCAAACACTGACATGGCACTATCAGTAGAAATTAAATCTAAGAAGAGGCATTACCATCTGCTTTGTCACTGCCCCCAGGGTGGCTAGGTGGTACATTGGATAGAGCACTGGCCCTAAAGTCTGGAGGACCTGAGTTCAAATCCAGCCTCAGACACTTGACACTAGCTGTGAGACCCTGAACAAGTCACTTAATCCCAATTGTCTTAAATATGTGGGACCATCTCCAGTTGTTCTGATGTATATCTTGCCACTGGACCCACATGGCGTTGGAGGAGAAAGTGAGGCTAGTGACTTTGCACAGCCCTCCCTCACTTAAATCCAATTCACTGCAAGTCATGACATTACCTCCCAATGTCATGTTCTTCTTCAAGAATGAAGAACAAACAACAACACTGCCTCCAAGGATCTTGGGATTTTCCATCTCACTTGGAGCTGAAACCTTTCATATCTGTTGTCTCTCCCCACTACCCCTCATTAGAAGGAAATCTCTTTGAGAGTATCACCTTGCTTTTCTACTTGTTTCCCCAGTACTTAACATAGTGCTTTGCACATAATGTTATTCTTCCTTAGTTTTGAAGAAGACCAATGACATCATGGGATGATGTCTTGATTTGCAAGTGAATTAGAGTTAAGTGAGTCACAATTATACAAAGTCATCAGCCTCACTTTTGCTTCTAGAGTCATTGAAATCCAGTGGCAAGACAAAAGTCAAGATGCAAGCTCTAAGCATTCCACAGCACCTATTTTAGCTGCTTTTATGTCCCTTGGAACAAATTGCCCATTCTACCAGGGGAAGTCTTCACATGTTTGAGATAGACATTCCCATAACCTTTGAGGTTTGAGACTTGTCAATTACCCTTAACATTGTTTAACCCATCTACTGACAGTTATACCAGGATGTGGCCACTGTGCAAGCTCCAGCTTCTTGGAGCCATAGGTGAGAATTGGATGAAAAGTGGACATCAAATGTGGAAGAGCAGTCCTGAAAAGGGCTCAGGCCCACCCCAGTAAAACCGAAGTAGTTCCAGGTGCCAGAAATCCTAATTACACATTAGTCCGTCACTAATTAATTTTGTAACTTTAAGCAAACCATTTTCTCATCTTGGGTCTAGTTTTCTTAGGCCTTAGAATGGAAATAATAGTTCTTGCCCTGCTTTATTCTAATACAGGTTTTGGGGATCAAAATAAAATAATAGGTATACAGCATTGTAGGTTCTGAAACACTATAGAAATGTTAGTTCATGGAATTATACATTGAGAGTTAGAACAGTAGCTAGGAGAGGCAGCTAGGTGGTACAGTGGATATAGCACTGGCCCTGGATTCAGGAGGACCTGAGTTCAAAATCCGGCCTCAGACACAACACTTACTAGCTGTGTGACCCTGGGCAAGTCACTTAACCATCATTGCCCTGAAACAAAAAAAAAGAAAGAGGGGCAGCTAGGTGGTGCAGTGGATAAAGCACTGGTCTTGGATTTAGGAGTACCTGAGTTCAAATCCAGCCTCAGACACTTGACACTAGCTGTGTGACCCTGGGCAAGTCACTTAACCCCCATTGCCCTGCAAAAAAAAAAGAAAGAAAGAAAGAAAGAAAGAAAGAAAGAAAGAAAGAAAGAAAGAAAGAAGAAAGAAAGAAAGAAAGAAAGAAAGAAAGAAAGAAAGAAAGAAAGAAAGAAAGAAAGAAAGAAAGAAAGAAAGAAAGAAAGAAAGAAAGAAAGAAAGAAAAAAGAACAATAGCTAGGTGGCATAAAATTGACAAAGTATTGGGCCTGGAGTAAGGAAGGCCTGAATTGAAATTCATCCTCCAATGAACTCCAATGTGACCATGAGTAAATCATTTAATCTCTACCCACCTCGGTTGTTGTGAGGATCAAATGAATTCACATTTGTGAAGCACTTAGCACAGTACTTGATACATATTAGGCACCATATAAATGCTTGTTTCCTTCTTTCTGTGGTCATCTAGTTCAACTCCCTCATGTTATAGAGTCATAAACTAGGGCCCAAAGACGTTGTGACTTTGATCAAGGTTATACAGGTTGAAAAGAAGCAGACCTGGAATTTGAACCCAAATCCACTGCAATTTTCATGATGCAAAACTCTCACTACCTTTGCTTCCTTTTAAGGCCCCAATTAAGGACCTTTAGGTCCTCATCCAATATCAAATATGAACCAGAACTTAATACAATAAGGGGGAAATTAGAAAGTTGAGAAGAAATCTGATTAAATCTCCTTGGAGTAGGGTGTAATTGACCTTGAGAAGTGCAAAGGGAGGAAGAGAAAGGGAAAACTGATTCTCTAGAGGAGAGAAAACAAGAGCTACATTAAACTGAGGAGAATTTGTGGGAGAAAGGAACCACAGAATGGCTTCTGTGACATAAGTTAAAATATGGAAATTGCTCAAAAATAATCAGGAAGAATCCCAGACAAAAATTGCTGAAGGTAATGGAGAGGGTCTTGAGCAAACTTGGTCACACTTTCTGAGCCTTTCACAGGTTCCCCTGGCCTCCCCCACCTCATTTTCCCCCTAGCATAGTGTTTTGGAATAAAATATCTCTCTGGATACTTTATTCAATAGTATAATTTAACTAGCATTTATTTGAACTCTCAGGCTAGGTATTGGTGACACAAAGACAAAAATAAAAACTGTCCCTATTCAAAGTATATACTGAGTAAATATAAAGTCATTTGTGGAGGTGGAGGAGGCAAAGTGGCAACAATAATTGGGAAGATTAGGAAAGGCCTCCTTATGCTTTTAAGGGAGCTGATGATTTTACATGATGGAGGTGAGGACATGGGGCATAACCTGTGCAAAGGTATGGGTTTGGGACTTCATTGGACAATAACAATAACAGTGAACAATGTAGAAGACCTGATTTCTAGTGTCTCCTCCAGTACTGACCAGCCATGTGACTTTGTGACTTTGGGTATGTCCCTGTCTCTTTCTGGCCCTCATTTGTCTCAACTGTAGAGAAGATAGACTTGTAAAGGGCTAGATTTTGGTGGTGGTGTTCAGTTGTTTCAGTAATGTCCAACTGTTTGTGACCACTTTTGGGGTTTTCTTGGCAAAGATATAGGAATGGTTTGCCATTTTCTTCTCCAGCTCCCTTTACAGATGAGGAAACTGAGGCAGGCACGATTCAGTGGCTTGCCCAGGTTCACACACCTGGAAAGTTTCTGAGGCTACATTTGAACTCACAAAGATGACTCTTCCAGACTTGAGACCTAGTTCTCTATCCACGGTGCCATCAAGCTGTCCAGGGTTAAACTAAATTATCTCTGATGTCTCTACCACTTCTGACAGTGGGAAGGGAAAAGGGAAAACAAAGGGGAAAAGAAGTAGGCTAGTTTTGCTGGAAGATAGGCTACATAAGAGAGATTAAAATGGAATCAATTTGGAAAGAAAGGTTAGGAAAAATCAATCAGGGCTTTAAATACTAGACCAAGGAGTTTGTATTCTATTCTAGAAGCAAAAGGGAGCAACTGAAGCTTCTTTATCAGGTAAATGATATGATGGGACCTGCATTCTAAGAATATCAATTTGACAATTGTATGGAGCATGGAATGGAGGTGAGAGAGACTAGAGGCCAGGATAGCAATTAGGAAGCTGTTGTAATATTCTACATAAGAGATGATGCAAGCCTAAATTGCTGCTGCTGCTGCTGCTGCTGCTACCACTACTACTGCTGCTGCTGCTGCTACTACTACTGCTGGTGACGATGATGATGATGATGATGATGATGATACATAATAGCTAACATTTATACATTACTTTAGGGCTTATGAAGCAACTGACATATCTTAACTAGTGTCTGTAGGAGGTTTTGGATTTTTTTGTTTTTGTTTGTTTTTGTTTTTGTGTTTTTGTGTTTGCAGGGCAATGGGGGTTAAGTGACTAGCCCAGGGTCACACAACTAATAAGTGTCAAGTGTCTGAGGGCAGATTTGAACTCAGGTCCTCCTGAATCCAGGGCCGGTGCTTTATCCACTGCTACCTAGCTGCCCTCTAGGAGAGATCACTTGCAAAGAGCAATTTCAATTGGGTCAGAAGCCAGAGATTCAAAGAATCATAGAACACTATAGTTAGATGGGACTTTAGAATATAATGTCAGAAATGGAAGGCATATTAAAGATTATCTAGGGAAATATGAGACCCAAAGAGAGAAGGACACATACCCAAAGTCATAGAACTAGTGAGTAGTGGAGAAGTTAGAAACCAGGCTTCCTGCGCTGTCCAGTGCTGCCTATTCCCATTCCTTTATTCCTACCCCAGGGCTTGGTAATGGATCACAATGGGCAGCATTTAGAATTTACAGTCACACAGGGATCGCTCCCTTTGCCCTGTGTCTGCCCCATTGAGTCTTCTGAGGATAGAATGCAACTGCTGAGTGAGAGACAGAGCTTTGAGAATTCAAGGGAAACAAGAAGCAGTTTGAGTACCATATAGTGTGGCCTGTATTCAGTGAGATCAGGGAGGAAACTGCAGACAATCAGTTCTTCACCTCATTTGTTGTTCATCTACTTCAGAAGACCTGTTTGTCAGGAGTGTGCCGACAGGTATAATCTATTACCCAGGACTCAAGAGGGAGATCTATGTATATCCAGTACTAGCCTCCTTTCTTCTTTTTTTTTGGTGAGGTAATTGGGGTTAAGTGACTTGCCCAGGGTTACACAGTTAGTAAGTGTCAAGGGTCTGAGGGCGGATTTGAACTCAGGTCTTCCTGAATCCAGGGCCGGGGCTCTATCCACTGTGCCACCTAGCTGCCCCACTAGCCTCCTTTCTCAGCTCTAGTCCCACACCACCAACCACCTAATAGACATTTCCAACTGGATGTCTCATAAGCATCCCAAACTCAACATGTCCAAAATAGAACTTAATCATTATCTTTCCCCAAAATCTACCCCTTTTCTGAACTATTGCATTACTGTCATCAGTAATACACCCATCAATATCACCATCCTTCTAGTCACCCACCTTCCTAATCCCAGTGACATCCTTAATTAATCAATTATTCATGCTGCATATCTAATTAGCTGCCTAATATTGTCACATTTTTGTCCACATTTCTCATATCTGACCTCTTGTCTCCACTTACACATTCACCACTCTAGTTCAGGCCTTCATCATAATAATAGATAATGCTAGAAACAATACAATATTTTAAGGTTTGCAAAGCCCTTTATAAATATTATCTTATATGATCCCCAAATCATCCCTGAAAAGGAGGTGATATTATAATCCCCATTTTACAGATGAAGAAACTAAAGCACATAAAGACTAAGTGACTTGTCCAGGGTCATACACCTAGCAAGTGTTTGAGGCCTAGTTTGAACATGGGCCCAGTTGTCTATCCAGCCTACTATTTATTCTCCTTGCCTCAATCAAGTCTCCCCTCCATATTGTACATGTTCCATACAACCAGCAGAGATTTTCCTAAAGTGCAGGTCTGACCATGGTACCCCCATTTACTCAATAATCTCCAATGGCTTCCAATTACCTGTAGATCAAATAGAAATGCCTCTATTCAGCATTCAAAGTTCTTCACACCCTGTCCTTTTTCTAATTCTCCCTTCTTCTTTTTTTTTTTTGGTGAGGTAATTGGGGTTAAGTGACTTGCCCAGAGTCACACAGCTAGTAAGCATTAAGTGTCTGAAGTCGGATTTGAATTCAAGTCCTCCTGACTCCAGAGCCGGTGCTCTATCCACTACACCACCTAGCTGTCCCATTCTCCCTTCTTTTTTTTTTTTTTTTAACATTTTCTGCCCTATATACAGTCTATGATCTAGGCATACTGGCCATCTTGCCATTTCTTATGTGATGTTTCATTTCCTAACCCTTTGCTTTCTTCTGGCTATCTACCAAGCCTGAAATTATTTCCCTCCTTAGCTATACTTCTTGGAGTCCCTGGTTTCCCTCAAAATTCAGCTCAGGCATTACCATATTCAGGCCTTTCATAGTACCTTCAACTCATAGTGCCTTCCCTTCTGATGTTAGCATGATTCTGTGTTACATGTATTTTGTATGTACCATATGCTTATATCTTCTCTCTCCCATTAGAATGCAAGTTTCATAAGGATAGGTATTGTTTCACTTTTGGTTTTGTATCCTCAGATTTTCTTATACTGTCTGCTACATAGTTTGTACTTACTAAATGCTTATTGATTGATTGCAAAGTACCTAGTTTGTGAAATGAGGAATCTGAACTCTGATCTTAGCTTAGCTACCAACTATATATATAACCTTAAGTCACTTAGTTTCATCATCTGTCAAAAGGGCAAAATAAAAATCCTTTCCTTATTCTTTCCCCCTCTATGATCATCATGAGGATAAAATGGAATGTAAAAGCATCTTGAGAAACCTGATGGCACTAAGAAAAGCACATGATCTATAACCTCCAATTTATCTACATCTCTACAAACTCAACCAACATTATTCCTTGAAGAAGAGAGTTCCAAAATAGCACTTTGGGACAGAAAATACCAAGCAATCTCTAGACCCATATTAGATTAAAAAGCTGACAGGGACCTTTGACTACACAGAAACATCAGAGTTAGAAAGAACCTTAGTACAAGGTGGGCAAAAAGTCACAAAGGAGTTTCAATATTTAATAACTCCTTTATTTTTTGTTTTTAATTTACAATAACATAGCATCATATACTGTATATATATAGGAAATTAACTTACATTATGTATAAAGAGTGAAATTTTATAAATGGTAAAGATATAAAGAAAAATAATTTTCAAAACATTTTAAAACATTGTGACTTTTGACCCACTCCCTACATTGGAATTAGAAGAAACCTTAGATTAGAATGACAGAGCTAAATAGTACCTCAGAACATGGAGCATAAGAATGTCAAAGTTAGAAGGGACTTTAGAACATAGAATAGTAAATATTTGAGTTGGAAGAACTTTAGAAATTATTTCTACATTCTCCCACTTTAAAGGAAACTGAGTTCCAAAGAGAGGAATTAATTTAGCCAATATTATGAAGGTACGTACTGGCAAAACCTGGTCTCAGACGAGGTAGGCTATTATCTAAATTATGGACTAATTAGTATAGTTCCAACTTGTACTTTTCCATCTCAAGGTTTGGCAGATGAATGCACTGAAAAACCACTTCTGTAAATTACTTCCATCAAATCGGGTTCAGGATGCAACTGACCCACACCTGCCCTCCTTGCTGGCATAGGGACCTGCCATTTTCCCAGGGCAGCCTCTTTGTGCATGGCACTCAGTGTAATCCTGGGTCACCATCACTGGAACAAGGCTTCCCTGCTATCAATACAAGTGCCTTGATAGGATCAAGCCACCAGTTATTTTACCATTTGCTTTGCTACTGTCATTATTAGTTAGTACCCAGAGCAAATAGTGAATGACTAATGGAGTTTTATCTATGGGCACCAGAATGTTAATTTGCATGTATATAGAATATCCAGTGTGTGGGCTTTTTGTGTGGTCTTTCACTACTTTCATTTAATAGTGTGGGAGGAAATTAGTCGTTCCCCCCTCCCACCACTGCCAGCAGAGACACAACAACAGAGATGAGCAATTGGATGGGGATGGATCTCCTCTAGCTGGGAAGAGCAGCAAAAACCATATGGTCCAAGCTGCACCTGGCACAGGCCTTTAAGAAAGGGAAAAATTTCAATGAGCAGAGATGGAGTGAAAGAGTGTCACACTTAGGAAGATATGCACAAAGCATAAAGGATGGAGACAATGGGATGATACTGAAAAATGGCAAGTTGTTCAGTTTGGCTGGAAAACAATCTATGTGATTGAGGATAATGGTTGAGGTAATGCTGAAAAGGTAAATTAGACCCCAGCCATGAAGGCCATTAAATGCTACAATAGGTACACAGAACTCCAAAAGATCCTAGAATTAGAGAGGAAGGGAGATTAGAACAGGAGTAGTTATATAATGTGATATACATATATATATAGTTTGTTTTTTTGTTGGGCAATTAGGATTAAGTGACTTTCCCAGGGTCACACAGCTAGTAAGTGTCAAGTGTCTGAGGCTGCATTTGAACTCAGGTCCTCCTGAATCCAAGGCCAGTGTTTTATCCACTGTGCCACCTAGCTGCCCCTATTTTATATATATAATATATTTATTTATTTATATATGTGTATATATGTATATAACTATATATATTAGTATATATTTCCATATGTACACACAAAGAGAAAGAAAATTATATTTACATATAATTTGTATCATCAATAATCAATCTTATGTATTTTATTTATGCATTTAAAAACATTATTCTAAGGAGTTCAAAGGCATCATGAGACTTTCAAAGAAGACCATGACACAAAAAAGGGTTCTCTCTGCTTTAGAGGCTATCCAATCCAACTCTTTAATCTTCAGGAATTGAGGCCCAGAGAAGTTAACATACTTATACAAGATCACACAGACTAGGGGTGGCAGACAAAGGACTTTAACCCCAGTCTTCTGATTCCAAATATGCCACCCTTTCTATTGTACCATATTGTCACTCATGCATAGATTTTTTTTTTTTTTTTTAGGCAACGGGGGTTAAGTGACTTGCCCACGGTCACACAGCTAGTAAATGTCAAGTGTCTGAGGCCGGATTTGAACTCAGGTACTCCTGAGTCCAGGGCCGGTGCTTTAACCACTGCACCATCTAGCTGCCCCTCATGCATAGATTTTTAAAAGATTGTGTCTATGTTTCATTTTTTCCAAATTACATGTAAAAACAATTTTAACTTTTTTTAAATTTTGAATTCCAAATTCTCTCCCTCCCTTCCTACCACATAATTGAAAAGGTAAGCAATTTAATATAGCTTATACATGCACAATCATGTAAAACATATTTCCATATTATTCATGTTGTGAAAGAAAATACATAAGAAAAAATACTAGAAAAAAATAAAGAAAATAAAAATTATACTTTGATCTGCATCCACACTTCAGTTCTTTCTCTGGAGATGGATAGCATTTTTCATCATGTCCTTCAGCATTGTCTTGAATCATTGTATTACTGGGAACAGCTAAGTTATTCATGGTTGATCATCATACAATATTGTTGTTACTGTGTGCAATGTTCTGCTGCTTCTTCTCACTTCACTTTACATCAGTTCATGTAAGTCCACATTTTTCTGAAAGTATCCTGCTCTCATCTCTTATAACACAATAGTATTCCATCACAAATATATGCCACAACTTGTTAGGCCATACCCCAATGGGTGGGTATCCCTCAATTCAAATTCTTTGGCAACACAAAAAGAACTGCTATAAATATTTTTGTACATAAAGGTCCTTTTCCCATTTCTTATCTCTTTGGAATACAAACATAATAGTGGCATTACTGGGTCAAAGGGTATGTGCAATTTAAACTACTCTCTGGAAGGGCTGGATTAGTTCTCAATTCCACCAACGGTGTATCAGTGTCCCAATTTCCCCATATTCTGTCTAACATTTGTCATTTTCTTTCTCCATCATACTGACCATTCTAATAGGTATGAGGTGGTACCTCAGAGTTGTTTTATTTTGATTTTCTCTAATCAAAAATTATATAGAAAATTTTTTCATATGATTATAGGAAGCTTTGATTTCTTCATAAAAATTGCCTGTCCATATCTTTTGAGCATTTATCAATTGGGGAATGACTTGTATTTTTATAAATTTTACTTACTTTACTTGATTTATATATTTGAGAAATTAATCCTTTATCAGGATAACTTGCTATACTTTTCCCACAGTTTTCTGTTTTTCTTCTAATCTTGGCTGCATTTGGTTTTGTTTGAATAAAACCTTTTTAATTTAATGTATTTAAAATTATCCATTTTAAATACTGTAATACTTTTTCCCTCTTGTTTTATCATAAATTCATGCCTTATCTATAGATCTAATAGGTAAACTAATAGAGGCTCCCCTGATTTGCTTATGAATTCACCCTTTATGTCAAGATCATGTCATTTACTCTACTATCCACTTCCATTTTCTGAGTGAGTTCATTCAATTCACATTCACAGTTCTGATTACTATGTATTTTCTTCTGTCCTACTTTCCCCTCCTGTTTATCCTCTTCCTCTCCCTCTCTCTCTCTTCTTTCACCCTGTCCCTCCTCAAAAGTGTTTAGCTTCTGACCACCATTTCCCCCAAACCACCCTCACTTTTATCAGCCACAATTTTTCATATCCCCTGCCCTCCTACATTTCTTTAGGGTAAGAGAGTTATATACCCAACTGAGTGTATAGTATTCCTTCTTTGAACCCATTTTGATGATAGTATAGTTCAAATGTTGCCCACCCCCCTCCATCTTACCCTCCACAGTAAAAGCTCTTTTGTGCCTCTTTTATGTGAGATAATTTACTTCATTCTACTCTTCCCTCCCCCCTTCTCCCAGTGCATCCCACTGCTTAATTTTGTTTTTTAGATAATGTCCCCTCATAGTTAATGCACTCCCATGCCCTCTGTTTATATACACTTCTAACAGCCTTAATAATGATAAAGTTTTGGGGAATTATAACTATCATCTTACCATGTAGGAATATAAACAGTATAACCTTGCTGATTACCTCATGATTTCTCTTTCCTGTTTACCTTTTTTATACTTCTCTTGAATCTAATATTTGAAAGTCAAATTTTCTATTCTGTTCTGGTCTTTTAATCAGGAATGCTTGAAAGTCCTCTATTTCATTAAACATCCATTTTTCCCTGAAGGATTATACCCAGTTTTGCTGAGTAGATGATTGTTGGTTGTAATCCTAGCTCCTTTGTCCTCTAGAATGTCTCATTCCAAGCCCTCCAATCTTTTAATGTAGAAGCTGCTAAATCTTGTGTTATCCTGACTGTGACTCCACAGTATTTGAATTGTTTCTTTCAGGCTTCTTTCAATATTTTCCCCTTGATCTGGAAGTTCTGGAATTCGGCTATAATATTTCTGGGAGTTTTCATTTTGGGATCTCTTCAGGAGGTAATGAGTGGATATTTTTGTTTTACCTTTTGATTCTAGAATATGAGGGCAATCTCCTTGATAATTTCTTGAAAGATGATGTCTATGCTATTTTGTTGATCATGGTTTTCAGGTAGTAAAATAATTCTTAAATGATCTCTCCTTAATCTGTTTTCCAAATCAGTTATTTTTCCAAAGAAATATTTGACATTTTCTTCTATTTTTTCATGCCTTTAATTTGATTTTATTGTTTGTTGATGCTTCATGGAGTCATTAACTTCCACTTGTTCAATATAATTTTTAAAGAATAATTTTCTTTTTAAAAAGGAGTGTGAGATTTAAAATTGGATACAGGATAATCAAACTTCCCCTTTAACTTTTTCCCTTATATATCTCCCAGACCAGTAAGAAAAGAAGCCTCTGAGCTTTAATCAGAGAGGGATTAGCTTTTATTGCTGGGCAACAAACAGGTGATACTGATTAGGGAAATAGGAAAGTAGAAATACAAATAAATAGTCTTAGATCTAAGCTTAGTCTATATTCTTTATAAAACTCACTGAATCCCAAAACTGCCTCTCAGACCAAGAACCAGAGTCAAATGCGTGCCGCCACCGAGAACCAGAGCCAATCACCAGAACACGCCATCACCGCTAGCGAGAGTGAGACAGAGACCCCACTTCCATTCTACTACCCAGTTTTAAGTTCACTTCCCGGAAGTCTCGGAAGTATCGCATGCTTGGCCATGCTCTCCTGTGCAGCAGCAGGCGCACAGCTGTTCCTCACGGTCTCCTCCCCAAAAGGGTGGTCCTTCAAAAACCGTTTCAGTAGTATGCATTCAACTCTTAAATTTCAGTTAAAACTTCCATTTTTTACCACAGGAGAAAAAAAGAATAATTTTCTTTAGTGCAGTTTTATACCTTCTTTTCCATTTGGCCAATTCTACTTCTAAGAAGTTCTTTTCTTCAGTGAATATTTGTAACTATTTTTCCATTTGACCACACTAAAAGGAATTTGAGCAAGAATATGAATTCTTCATTAGAAGGTTTGCAAAGGCAGTAGATTTGGGATGTATTGGATTTAGAAAACTAGAGGCAAAGAGACCAGTTAGGAAGTTATTAAAAATAATTGCCAGAAAGAAGTATTTAGGGCAAATGCTTGGAAGGGAACATTAAAAATTGAAAGGGAGCAACTAGGTGGCACAGTGGATGAAGCACCAGCCCTGGATTCAGGAGGACTTGAGTTCAAATCCAGCCTCAGACACTTACTGACTGTGTGACCCTGGGCAAGTCACTTGACCTTCATTGCCCCACAAAAAAAAAATTGAAAGGAAAGGACAGGTGTATGAAATAGGAAACAAAGTTGTGAAAATTACAGACTTGTTAACTGGATACAAGGGATAAGAAAGAGAAAAGATTCAAAGACGACTCTAAGATCTCAAGCCTAGATGATTGAGATGGGTGACAATTTCTGACTCACCTCCTCCAGAAAACCCTCCCTAAATAATTGCTTCTAACTCTTGTTAGTGGTACAGTAGATAGAACCCTAGGATAGAGTCAGAAAGACCTGAGTTCAAATCCAGCCTCAGATACTGACTAACTGTGTGACCCTAGGCAAATCACTTAACCACTATTTACCTCAGTTTCCTCAACTATAAAATGGAGACAATAATAGTACCTAATTTCCCAGGGTTATTGTAAGCATGAAATGAGATAAGATAAGTAATATTTTTTTTCTTTTTTCTTTCTTTTTTTTTTTTTTTGCGGGCCAATGAGGGTTAAGTGACTTGCCCAGGGTGACACAGTAAGCGTTAAGTGTCTGAGGCCGGATTTGAACTCAGGAACTCCTGAATCCAGGGCCGGTGCTTTATCCACTGTGCCACCTAGCTGCCCCTATAAGTACTATTTGTAATAACATTTCCTTATCTACAGAAAAAAAGTAATCACACTAGCCCTGTTTTCCTCACAAATCTTAGCACGGTGCCTAGAACATTGTAGGTATTTTATAAATTCTAACTATCATCATCACTATTATACTAGTCCTGTTTTATCTCTAAGTTTTCAAACCCCATCTAGAGTATTGTGTTTGGTTCCAGGAACTATGGTTTAAGAAGGAAATTGATTAGTCTGAGAGCATTGAGAGGAGGATGACTGGGATGGCAAGAAATCTTGGGTCCATGTTATAGGAATATGCTTAGCCTACAAAAGAGGGCACATAGGAGCTCTTTTCAAGTATTTGAAGGACTGCTATTAGGAAGAGCAATTAGATTTGCTGTATTTAGCCCCAGAGGGCAGAACCAGTTACAAAGAAGCCAATTTGGGCTCAGTGTTAGGGAAAACTTTCTAAGGATTAGAGCTGTCCAAAAGCTTAATGGGATGCCTCAGAGGCGGGTATGAAGAGTGAATGATTCTCCAGCCTTAGAGCTTTGTAAGCAAAGGCCAGATGACCACTTGCTAGGGATGCTATACTAAGGATGCCTTTCTAGCATGAGTTGAGCTTCTCAGATTCCAAAGTCCCAACTCTCAATTTTTGTGGTTGTGATTCTTCTCCAGTAGCTTCCTCTACTATTAGATAAGGGAAGCTCAGATCCCCATTCTCAGGCATCTGTCTCTATTTTTGCTTAATTTCTTCAGTCTTTCAGTTCACATTTGCTGCATGTATATTTTTTCACCTTCCAAAGGGAATCAGAAGACCTAGGTTCCAGACCAGGCTTAGGCACAGTAGCTGTGTTTTGGTGAGAAAGTTTCTTTTCCTCTATGAGGCTCAGTTTCTATGGAAGAAAGGTAATCATACTTGGCTTATTTTCCTTTTTTAAAAAAGTATTGTGGGGCGGCTAGGTGGCGCAGTGGATAGAGCACCGGCCCTGGAGTCAGGAGTACCTGAGTTCAAATCCGGCCTCAGACACTTAACACTTACTAGCTGTATGACCCTGGGCAAGTCACTTAACCCCAATTGCCTCACTAAAAAAAAAAAAAAGTATTGTAAGGAAAAATATTTTCTGTAAGTCTTACAATACAGTATACATGTAGGTTGCTATTATTATTTGGGCAGCTAGGTGGCACAGTGGATAGAGCACCAGGCTTGGAGTCAGAAAGATTCATCTTCATGAGTTCAAATCTAGCCTTAGACACTAGATGTGTGACCCTGGGTAAGTCACTTAACCCTTTTTGCCTCAGTTTCCTCATCTGTAAAGTGAGATAGAGAAGAAAACAGCAAACTCATCCAGTATCTTTGCCAAGAAAACCCAAAATGGGGTCATGAAGGGTCAAACATGACTAAAAAATGGCTGAATAACAAATATTATCTGTAAATTAATTAATTGGATAATTCATTCAGCACCATTTGTTAAATGATGCAAAGTGCTGTGTTGGATACAGAGGGAGATGCAGAGATAATTTTTGGGACTAAGAAAAGCCAGCCATTTCAGATTATTAAAGAAGAACCTTAAGTCTAGAGAGGAAGTGATGTTGCCCAAAATAGCAAGTAGCAGAGCTAGGATTCAAGCCCAGGAGATATGATTCCAGATTCAGTATTTTTGCAGCCATATCACAGTACATAGTCCCTGCCCTCATGCAGCTTCTAGTCTTGGAAGAGTATTAAACACAGACATAAAAAGGCAAGACCATGTGGTAACCAGAGAACTTTCACAACCATTGTGTATGACATTGTGTCACGCTGATGTCTCTCCTGACTCCACAAAGTAGACAGTGATGAAAGGCCTGGCTGAACCGTGATACCCAGAGTAGCACAACAGACACCTCCCACTGAACCTTTTGGCTGCATTGTCACTCACCATCAGTCTGGAATGGCTTGGCTCAGAGTCCTCTGACAGTTTTCAATCCACAAGATAGCACTTGCATCTAAACCAATTTACAATTAAACTCACAAGTGAGCTCTCACAATCCTCCATCAAACCCTTTTTTGAAGTACCTTGGACGAATTATTCATTCATTTTCATTTTACATGGTCTGATTAGAATTCAATCTGAAAACCAATCAATCCTAGAATCATACAATTTTATAGATAGGAGGGACCTCAGAAGTCACCCAGTCTAAGCGTGGCCTAAAACATGAATTCCCAACAAGTAATATTTTAGTATCAACTTCGACTCTTCTATGAAAGGGAAACTCATTACCTCTCAAACAAATTCTTCCTTATGCTAAGCTAAAAATCTGTTCCCCTGTAACTTCCACCCATTACTCATATATTTGCTCTCCAATGTCCCCATAATCAGGGAAGAAGAGCAATTGATTTGTGAGTGAAGAAAGATGACAGCTTCTAGCAACAGTGATTCCCAGGTAAGCATATCAGCCTTTCCCTGCACTTGAAATCTGAAACAGTCCAGGTCTGAAGGTTGGGAGTTTTTCTATAAGGACTAAAAAGATGACTCTATAAAAAGGAAAATCTGGTAAGTCTTTTTTGTGACCTAGTGGTCCAATGTTGAGGTGTCTAGTTACACGGGAGGTTTTCCCTATGCACCTGTATCTATAGTCTGCTTTATACCAGATGACGCTGGGTAAGTCTTGTATTGGGCCATGCTCTAAACAACTTCTGGTCTTAGGCCCAAAATATACCAAAAGGCTGGGCAACGTTGATTCTTTGTCACAAGAACATTGTCATTGTTATTGGCATCTTTGACAGCTCCATCTGAGATCTTAATTTTCCTTGGCATCCCTAAGCCAAAAGTCATGAGACTCTAGCTTTGGGTATTCACAGGACACTGATACCTGGGGCCCAGTAGCTCAATGCTAACTAACCCTTCTTCCATTTCATATTGTATATCAGATCCTTGATGGTTATCATCATGTTCTCTGTTTCACCCTTCCAAGTCTTCTCCAAGAACAATTAGTTCCTTCAATTGATCTGCACTTGCCTAATTATTTTATTTTATTTTATTCATATATTTGAGTAAATATGGTTTTAGAGATTTGAATCTCAGCAAATACTGACTGTGTCATCATGAACAAGTCCTTCCCCTCTTTGAGTTTCAATTTCTCCATATACAAAATGGGGGTAATTGTCCCTGACCTGATGACTTCCCAGGGCTAATGTGAGATCAAATGAGATAATGGAGAAAGCTCTTTCTAAAGTGCTGTTTAAATGGGAGCTGTTATTATTAGCATGGCCCCATATGTCCTTAGATAGACGGGTGACTATTTTTATTTTATTATTTTCTGTCCTTTATAGGAAATGATGCCATTACCAGGAATGAATTTATTCTATTTTTGACAAGCAGCATGCCATCTTCCCATAGCTTCATTTAGCTAGAAAAGATCATAGATCTAGAACTGAGAAGGATTTTAAATCCAATACCCTCACCTGACAGATGAGGGAACTGAGGCTCAAGAAGGTTAGTGACTTGTCCAAGAACATACATGTATTACAATAAGAGGCACAGTAAAGATTTTAAACTAAAGTGTGGTAATTCCAAGTTCAGTGTCCTTTCCACTATAACAATCTAGTCTATCTTTCAGTTGCATGAATGAGACAACTGAGGCCAGGAGAACAGTTGATTTCAACAAAGTCTCACAAAGCAGAGACCAGGACCCTGGTCTCTTGACTTCCACTCCCATGTTCTTTCCCGCACCACAAGTTCCTTTACCATACTGTTCTGTAACTTCCAAGATGTCTCAGGATATTTTTAGTAGCCACTTGTGGAAGCATCATATAACGAGAAAAGCACTGGCTTTGCAATCAATAAATCAATCAATCAAGAGCATTTAATAAGTACCTACTGTACTATTTGGGAGTAAGTCATTTTCTCTTTCTGAGTCTCAGTTTCCTTATATATAAAATTTGGCAAATAATATTCCTACTACTTCACAAAGTGGTTGTGAGAAACAAACTAAATAATGCGTACAGTGTTTTGTCATCATAAAAAGATATAGATATGCCAACAGGCATCATGCTATAAGAATAACTGGGCAGCTAGGTGACACAGTGGATAGAGTGCCAGGCCTGAAATCAGAAAGACCTGAGTTCAGAGCCAGTCTCAGATACTTACTAGCTGTGTGATCCTGAGCAAGTCAATTAACCCTGTTTGCCTCAGTTTCCTCATCTGTTAAATGAGCTGGAGAAAAAAATGGCAAACCACTCTAGTATCCTTGCCAAGAAAACCCTAAATGGGGTCATAAAGAGTCGGACATGACTGAAATGACTGAGTGACAATAAAAACAATCATAGATATCATGGTCTTCTGATCAAAAGGGGGGACAGTGTTAAAAAAAAGGAAACACCGATGCTCATAGCTTTTTGTGAACCACACTCCCAAGTGGTGTAACACAAAGCAGATTGAAAAGAAAGGAGCACCACTGTTAGGCTGCTGATTGTAGAACACTGCCGCAGGAGACGGAAGAGTCAGGTTCAAATTCCACCTCTGGTGGTACCTGTGTGATCTCAGGCAAGCCACTTAACCTCCCTAGGCCTCCCTTTTCTCATCTTTAAAATGAAAGGGCTGGACTTAAAGGCCTCCAAGGTGCCTTCCAGCTCCCAGTCTGTGATCCTAAGCTCTTATGATCTTTTTCTTTTTTTTCCTGTTCCAAATAAACCTGTAATTTTATAGGTGTAGGGACCTCCCAGGAGGGGATATCCTTCCACCAATGTTAAGTGACAACTCTTCTGTAGTTCTGAGAGTTGGCTGGAGTACCAAGAGGTTAATTAATTTGCTCTGGGTCACATAGCCAATATATGTCTGAGGGGGGAATTGAACCTAGGTCTTCCTAACTATAAGACCATCTATTATACCATGATGCTTCCACTGCTGATCCTCAAAATAAGAATGGTTTAATTTGCATCCATTATATCTATCAAAGAAAAAAACATTAATACTAATACATACATATATATGCATATATAATGTATATATTTCAGAGGATATATATATACAATCCTCTGAAATTTAGGTCTAAATCTGCCCAAAACAATGTTATTGAATTTTTTAGAGGGGAAAGGGGGTGGCAATGAGGGTCAAATGACCTGCCCAGAGTCACACAGCCAGTAAGTGTCAAGTGTCTGAGACTGGATTTGAACTCAGGTCCTCCTAAATCCAGGGCCAGTGCTTTATCCACTGTACCACCTAGCTACCCCCAATGTTATTGAATTTAACATTTATCTATATCTAAAATGTTTCTATCTGAGAGAGAGAGATGCCCAACCAGGAATAGTTCTCACACCTTCCAACATGACTCTCTGCCCCAAGAATATTTCAAGTAATATTAATTGGAATCTTGAAAAAGGAAAATATCATAATATATTAAAATACAGTTTAGGGTTTATTATTCTATTTTTATATTTATATTTTATATTTATTATTTATTCCAGAATAGTCATCACTCAGTTTCTTCCTGAACCATTTTCCTCAAGTATTGCTTCCTACAATCAGTATCTTAACCTTGAATTTTCAAAGAGAAGATATTGTCCCCGGGTGGGTCAAGGTGCTAATCATTCCAGGTAGGTGAGAAGAACACCAGCCCTCCTGGATAAAAGTTAAGTTTAGTTATCACTTTTACTCCATTTAAAAAGATGGCCCTAGATTTTATTCTTCCCACCTTCCTGAAGGGTATTTGGAAAGGGTTTTAGGCTATTGAAATAATATTAATATTTCTAGCAAAACTAAAGATCTTTTTTAACTTGCTTCTACATCTCATTTGGTTCTCACAGCAACACTATGAAGAAAACGAGGTAAGTATGGTCATTTTATAAATAAAACAATTGAGGATGAAAGAAAGGAACTGTGATCCAAATATACCCAACAATTTAGTGACAGAACCATAATTCAAAACCAGATTTTCTGAACTCCATGGTTACTATGCCTCCTCAAAAGGCAGGTCCAGAATGCCTGGGCAAAAGAGGTGACACCAAATGAACAAGATGTATGTAATTGACTGTGAAGGTCAATAAGGCATTTAGCAAAAAGACTGAAATATTATCTGCAGTTGATCAATAATCAGGCTTTCCTGATTTCTGTAAGTAATTGGACAAATCAGATGATAGCAACACCAACAAAAGTAACACTCTCCTGCTGATCAGCATGTAAGCATGTGATCCTGACCGGTTTATTTCAGGGTGATAAATTACACAATTAGACAACCATCACTACTGATATAAATGCTCCTGAAAATGATGATGGGTTTGTATACCCTCCAAGCACATGTGGAAAATCAATTACAACACATTTTTAACATGATGAACTGCTGGGGAGAGGGCATGTGGTTTTTTCTCATTTTCTTCTTGGAACTTGACAAGTAATTATCATTCAGCTCAAGAGGGCCTGACACTATAGCAAAAATGTCTGGGGCCTTGGAGATGGGTGACTCTGGAGTATTGTATTCAATTCTGGTTGTCACATTTTAAGAAGGATGCTGACAAGCTTAAGGGGTATCATGATAGGGATGAATTCGGAACTTTGTGGTCAACCACAGTACTGACATGCCATAGTCTATGTTCTAAGCTGCCTTCCAACTCTGAAATTCTTTGCTCTGTTCTAATGTTGCTTTCAGCACTGACATTCATGACCTCATGTGAACTCATGTTATGGTCATCTTATCCATTTATCTGTGATTCATGGGATCTGAGGATTTAAAGCTGAAAATGACCTATGAGGACTATTTGGTCCAATCTTGTTATTTTCCAGATCTAACTACAGTAATTTCTAAGACTCTGCTTAAATTAAGGAACCAGAAAGTTGATTCCAGGTTCAAGGTACTTTATGGGTCAATGTATCCAATCAGAAACGTAACTCGTGAACCCTATTTGATGAATTAACTTTTACCAGTCAACCAGAGGACATATTTGTTCAAAGCAGAAAACATTTAGTCAAAGAAGAGAGTAAATGAATTGACAAGAAAAGATTTTCCCTCTGATAGACATTTGTAATACACTCTCCCATAGGTTACCAGTTGGGAGGGAGTAACACACATAGAACATATATGCTTGGAAAACATGTATAGAGGGAACACATATGTGGAGGCACATGATCAGGTAAAATTCATAAAGAAACATAAACTAGAAACCCATGTGGCCCTGGATACACCTATGGATGCCGCAAACATAGGGATGTATGTGGCCATGGTACGTTCAGCACCTGAGCAATTCACTGCTCCAATGTCACAAAGCTACTGATATCCTCCAATGATGTCATTGTACTCTTCTCTGTTCCTCTCTACTGGAGGTCTGGTCTCTATTAGACATCTCTGCTGGTCACATGATTGCCTAAGTATTTTCTACTATTACTGTTTCTGAGCTTCAGCTCTTCAGAGCCATTTGCTAGGCACCCTTCTCCCATTTACTAAGATTTCTAGAAAATCTTTCCCTCAGCTAATACACCTAGCTAAGGAGAACTAGCAAAAGTCAGAAGAATACCACCAGCTAAGATTGCTTATTCTTTTAACTGCCCTTGTCTGGTTCTAATTTATGGCTCATGGTCCCAGACAATTATCTGACTCTGGGTTAGAAAACTCCTTAGATTTCCTATTTAGCCCTTGATTAAGAACCTGATCCTTTGCCTCCAAGATGCTTTTCACCAACTTCCTCCCCCAACCTCCAGTTTAAAACACACATACCTACAGAAGATCTCAGTGAAGACATGAAGCTGAGCCTTGCTCCCCAAAACTACTTTGATTGGCATGAAAATAAACCTAGTTGAACCATGCCAAGTTCACATCTCTGCCTGTATAATACATATTTACCAGCGACAAGCCTTTGACTCCTCTGCTGCATTTTGGCCAACACAAAACCTACATAACCTGTGCTCAAATAGCCATTTATATGACTTTTGACTGGAAAAAGTCAAGCTCCCTGGTAAAGCTGATAATGAAAATATTACTGAAGCCATAGATGTATTTATATGAAAACAACTCAATGTGCCTATAGCAGAACTGTTTGCTGCTGTTTGGGAGGAAGTAGTCTCCTCAAAGCAGTTTTGCCACACTTGGGAAAACTGCCTTTTGACATTCTGTGTTTGGGACAAAGGTAGAAATGAAACCTCCGTGTGTTGTATAACCACCTCCAGAAGGGAGCTTCCCACATATTTCTCCAAAGAAGAGCTGATGTTCACTGTGCAACAAATCCTCTAGAAAGGGTAGGAGTGGATGGATGCCTGGTGCACAAAACATGTTGAGTCTGTGGTCTTTTGTCCTGGTCAGACTCCATCTGGAAAACTGGATGCCACATTCTAGGGAGGCCACTGTTGAGCCAGAGTGCATTCAAAGGAACGGCAAGAGGAAGGGGACAGAAACTATACCATTTTAAGACTATTTAAGGAAACTATAAATCGATAAAAGAAGAGTCATAGGATCATAGATGTAGAGTGGAAAGGGAACTCATCCACCATCTAGTTCAAACTCCTCGTTTTCTAAGTGAAAGAAGTAAAAGCCTGGAGAGAGGTAACTAGGTAGAGAAGTAGATAGAGTGCTGGGCCTGGAGTCATGAAAATTCATCTTTATAAGTTCAAATTTGGTCTCAGACACTAGCTTTGTGATACTGGACAAGTCACTTAGCTCTGTTTGCCTCAGTTTCCTCATCTGTAAAATGGGCTGGAGAGGGAAATGGCAAACTACTCCAGTATCTTTGCCAAGAAAACCCCAAGTAAAGTTGCAAAGAGTCGGACACAACCAAAAATGAACAAGGAGTGCCTAGAGAGGTACAGTGATTTGTCTGGGCTCATACAAATAATAATTGTGAGAGACAGAATCAGAACCCAAGTCTTCAGAATTCAGAACCAGTTCTCTTTCCTCCGTAAGACTTAGAAAGAATATTATTCCCATTTTCAAATATCATCTTAGGGAGTTGGCTAAGTGCCTTACTTGCTCATGCTCCTACTATAACAAACAAATGGGTAGAAGTTCTTTCCAGGTGAGCATCTGTGGGTTGAAGATGATTTGTAAAATATTCTTGACAGATTGTAAAACAATGGGATTGGCTGCCTTGGGAGGCCTTTAAGTGAAACTCAAATGATCATTTGTCAAGGGTGTGGTAGGGAATAGTCCTGCTAAGGTAGATGTTTGGATATCATTATCAATGAGGGTCCTTCTAGTTCCGAGATTGTATAACTATAGGGATAAAAATGACCCCAACACAGTGAATCCAGAGGATAAAGCAGGGAATGCTCTGAGAATAAGAGTAGTGAACAATAGTTAAGAGAAATGAATGAGCTCACTTAGGCAGCACAATATATGTCAGAGGAAAAATAAGTCTTTCTAACCATATATTAATAACACATCTTCCTTTCTCCCATTGTGTGCTAAAAGGAAAAAAATGACTTCTTTTTAAATACAGGAGAAATTAAAAACTCATGAGATATGCTTATAAAATAACATGTAAATGCAGAATCTAAAACCAACCTTCAGCATCCCAAGGATGCAGTAGAAACTGAGTGTGTGTTTTGGCCAAAATATAATGAGAAGAACACCAGATCTGGAGCTGAAAGACCTGAGATCAAGTCCTGGCTGGGTCACTTAGTAGCTGTGTGACATTTTGGACAAGTCACTGAAATCCTCTGGTCCTCAATTTCTTTCCAGGGAAGGTAAAATGTCTGAACTGGAAAATATTTTAGGACAGAATGCAGACTATCAGAGCTGGAAACAACCTTAGGACATTAGACGGAATATTAGATTATTAGATACCTACTGTGGTAGCAGACACTTGTTTTTTTGTTTGTTTGTTTTTGTTTTGTTTTGGGTTTTTTTGCAGGGCAATTGGGGTTAAGTGACTTGCCCAGGGTCACACAGCTAGTAAGTGTTGTCTGAGGCTGGATTTGAACTCGGGTACTACTGAATCCAGGGCTGGTGCACTATCCACTGCGCCACCTAGCTGCCCCATGTAGCAGACACTTGTAATCTCAGATGACAATGGAGACTGAGGCTGTCAGGTCTCTTGAGCTCAGTCCTGAGCTGTAGTGAGCTATGCCAACTGAGTCCTCACACTAAGTTCAGTATTAATGAGATGAGTCCCCAAGAGGTAGGGAAGAAACGACTAGGTTGCCTAAGGAAACGTACACCAACCCAGTTCGGAAACAGGTCAGACAAGGCCCCATACCTATCAAGACTGGCCCATGAGGAGATGATGCACAGACAAGCTGGGCTAGATGGTGTGATTCAGTCTTAAGAAGAAGAAATATAGGCTCTTGAAACTGGGACATACCTTAAAATATCATACTATTAGAACATAAATTCTAGCATGTTAGAACTAGTGACAATGTTAAAACATATAATATTTATTGGCTATGGAGTGGGACGAGCCTTTAGAAGTCATCTACTTCAGGCAGTTTTCAGATGAAAAAAATCAAAGCTATCTATTGCGGTATGAGAAGATGCTCTAAATCACTTTTGATTAGAGAAATGCAAATTAGGTACCACCTCACACATATCAGATTGGCTAATATCACAAAAAAGACAATAATAAATGTTGGAGAAGCTGTAGAAAAATTGGACCACTAATGCTTTGTTGGTGGAGTTGTGAGCTGATCCAATTATTGGGGAGAGCGATTTGGAACTATGCACAAAGGGCTATGGGACTGTGCATACCCTTTAACCAGTAATACCACTACTAGGTCTGTATCCCAAAGAGATCATAGAAAAGGGAAAAGGACCCATATGTACAAAAATATTTATAGCAGCTCTCTTTGTGGTGGCAAAGAATTGGAAATCAAGGGAGTGCCCATCAATTGGGTTGTGGTATATGAATGTAATGGGATACTATTGTGTTGTAAGAAATGAGGAGCAGGCAGATTTCAGAAAAACCTGGAAAGCCTTAAGTGGACTGATGCTGAGTGGAGTGGGCAGAGTCAGTTGTATACAACAACAGCAACATTGTATGATGATCAACTGTGATAACCTTGGCTCTTCTCAGTGGTGCAATAATCCAAGACAATTCCAAAGAACTCATGATGGAAAATGTTCTACACATCTGGAAAAAAACCTGTAGATTCTGAATGTAGATTGAACTATACTGTTTCTAATTTTTGATTGTTTTTCCCTTGTGTTCTGATTCTTCCTTAACAACATGGCTAATGCAGAAAAATGTTTAATGTGATTGTACATATATAACCTATATCAGATTGTTTTCTGTCTTGGGGAGGGGGAAGGGAAGGGAGGGAGAAAAAAATTTTGAACTAAAAATCTTATGAAAACAAATGTTGAAATCTATCTATACATGTAACTGGAAAATAATAAAATACTTTTATGAAAAAAAAAAGAAGTCATCTAGTTCAAAGCTTCTTAAACTGTGGGTTGCGACCCCATATGTAACTGAATGTGGGGGCTTGTGAAAATTTTGGCAACAGTGAAAGGTTATGTATACCTATTTCATACACCTATATACCCCAGGTCACGTAAAAATTTCTCAGGCAAAAAGGGGTCTCAAGTGGAAAAAAGTTTAAGAAGCCCTGATCTAGTTGAAGTTAATCTCAGTTCCTTTGCAGAGGAGAAAACAGCACTAAAGAAAGGAAGAGACTGTCCAAAGTCACACAGTTACTCAAGGGCATACTCAGTACTGTATTGCAAGTCTCCTTATTTTTGAGGCAGCTAGGTGGCACGGTGGATATAGTGATGGGCCTGAAGTTACAAAGACCTGAGTTCAAACCCAGCCTCACACACTTACTAGTTTTGTGACCCTGGGCAAACCACTTAACCCTGTTTGCCAAGAAAAACCCAAATAGGGTCATAAAAAGTTTGACATAACCAAACAATTCCTTATTTATATTACAGTGTTATTTCATTATACTAGTCTATAAAGTAGGAATGATAACACCCATGGTAACTACCTCATAATGTTGTTACATCTATTAACTGTTACTTTTTTATTTTTTGTGGGGCAATGAGGGTTAAGTGACTTACCCAGGGTCACACAGCTATTAAGTGTCAAGTCTCTGAGGCCAGATTTTAACTCAGATCCTCCTGAATCCAGGGCCAGAGCTTTATCCACGGTGCCACCTACCTGCCCCCTAACTGTGACTTGGGGTTATTGATTTAAGGCTGAAAGATACCTTAGAAGGCATATAATCCAGGGGCAGCTTTATGGTGCACTGGCTATGGAGTCACGAGGACCTGAGTTCAAATCCTGCCTCAGACACTGAGACCCTAGGCAAGTCACTTAACCTCAACTGCCTCAAAAAAAATCACCTAGTCCAACATTCAGCATTTTACAAATGAGGAAACTGAGACCCAGGAAGGCTAAGTTACTTGCCCCAATATTAAGTGGTGAGAGGATATTATTAATATTACAGAGGCCCCCTGATGTGTGAGCATGAGACAGTGTGTGAGAATAGGCCCCCTGCTGTGTGAGCATGTGATCACCCTCAACCAATAAGGGGAGTGTGAGAATATTAATAATATTCTTACACTATGGGCCCCCTCTGTGTGAGCATGTGACCACCCTTAACTAATCAGCTTGAAGCACTGTATAAGGCCATTGGTTTGGGGAGCTGGTGGTTGGATCCTCTTGGTGTTTTCCTATTCTTTCAGAGACACTTGTTCTCTCTTTGTTAACCTCTAATATATTTTAATAAATGTTTAATGCCTAAACTGTTAAACTGTTGTCCTAGTTGGCTTTCTCCACAAGGGGACAGATAGGGTGACCACACACATTTAGTCTTACCTGTCACAGTAGGTGAGATTCTAACCCAGGTCCTGTGAGCCAAGTTCAACATCCTTTACAATGGTATATATGTAGCATATTACAAATTGTAAAGACCAATAGGAATTCAATGGATTTTTTTTTTAAGTTTTCTTGTTCTCCCTTTGGCACATGCTCATCCATGCGTGTGTGTGTGTACTACATTTGCCATAAAGTATTCTGAGTGTTTCCATTTGACAGTTTTCAAGCAGGCAAGAGGAGCAACTCAGTGCCTGAGCAGCTCCCTATAGAAAGGAAATGAATCAGAGCCTATTGAATTGGCTCACACGAGATGAACAGTCTTCACACAATTGGGTTATTAACCCAGAGAACCCGAGGACGAATAAGAACTGGAGAAGTAAATAGTTGAAGGAGAATAAATTACAGGGGAGTCTAAAATGCAGTCCCACATGACAGTGGTTTCATGGATCACAAAGGTTGCAAAACCCACATTCTCGATATGAGAACAAGTTTCTTTTAAGGAATTCAGTCCTTTGCCTCTCATTGACTGAGGCTCAGATCCAACCAGAGAGGTTCAATGACTTGCCGGGAATCATGTAGTAGCCAAATTAGAATGCAGATACTGTTCATGGTTAACCCACTTTAGAATCCTTTACTAAGCTTGGAATCATAGAAAGGACATTAGAACAGACCTGCAAAGGATGTAACAGCTGGAAGTAGCCTTAGAATGCAGAACATGGAAAGTCAGAGCTAGACGGGGCCCCAGAGCATTGAGTCATCAATGCTAGGGCTGAGTCAGCCCAGGGTCATAGCTATAGAGCTGGAATCAATCAACCAATTTACTAAGTGCCTACTATGTGCCAAGCACTGCACTTGGATACCAGGAATACAGAAGCAAAGAATGAAACAATCCTAATTCATAACGGTCTTATGTTCTAATAGGAGGAGAGGACCAGAGAGTTCAAATCCTACCTTAGCCTCTTACTGCTTTTGACAAATTGCTTAACCTCTTTGGGATTCAATGTCCTCATCTATCAAATAAGATGGTTTGGCTAAATAAATTCTAAGAGCCCTTCAGCTCTAAACCCTATGATCCTACAAACGTTAAAAGATTAACTACTCTACCCCTCATATTTTACATATGGAAAAAAACCAAGTCTATAGATATTTAATGACTTACCCAAGGTCACACAGGCAGAGCTTAGCTGCAAATATGTCAACAAGAGTACAAGGCAGAGAGAAGGAATTTATTTTTCTATCCTTAATAGTTACAAGGAGACATGATTAACCATACAAATAACTAGCTCTCCTATGTACCCTGTATCTTGCCTCCTAATCTGAATGACCTCTTGGCTTGAATCTCTGCTCCAGGTATTTCCCATTTCTGTCTTAACCTTTTGGTTTTAAGTGCTGAAAAAGTCTAGGTATTGGCCTCTCATAGCCTTCACGTTTTCCTTTATACAGCTCCTGCTTCAGATTTGGCCCTTGGTCCATTGGAGGAAATTGTTCCTCCCTGCTTCCAGCTAATCACTTGTGCCAGAAACCACAATCAGCTAGGTTGATTCACTGGATAGTGTGACAGGTCTGGAGTCAAGAAGACTCCTCATCCTGAGTTCAAATCTAGTCTCAGACACTTGTTAACTGTGTGACCTTGGGCAAATCGCTTAATACTGTTTGTCTCAGTTCCTCAACTTTCAAATGAACTGGAGAAGGAAATGTCAAACCATTCCAGTATCTTTGAAAAGAAAACTCCAAATGGGTCACAGAGTTGGATATAACTCAAAACTACTGAAGAACAACAAAGAAACCACAAACTCCAGAGATTATGATGGGGAATGAGATCACTTTGTTCTTTTGGATTGGGTGGGGGGGTTGTTTATGAATGTGTGGTTTTTTATTTGTTTATTTGTTAGTTTGAATGAATGCATCTTAGGTTCCAGGGAAACAGAGCAGCATACCAGTAATTTTTAAAATGTGGGCAGTGGGAGAAAGAAGAGGGAGTCCTTTATTTATTTTTTTTTCCAGCAGCAAAGGAGACTAAACTCTAGAAAGCAGGTAGACAGATATAATCTGAAGTGCAAATGATAGTCAGATCCCAGTGACTAGAGGGAGTTCAATGTCTAAACATTAAACCTGAAAGTGAGAATCAGTTGCCACTCAGAGTTCAAAAGCCCAGGGAATCTGCCAAAGGTCAGAAAGTCAAAATGCCAGGAAGGCAAGACTGGAATACTTTGGCTAAATGTAAAATGTTCTACCAGAGGCTTAGATCATTTTATTCCAGATATATTCAGGCCTTGGCCTGTCTGGTGGCAAGTAGGCTCTATTGTCCCCAGCTGAAGCAAGTTTTCCCCGCTACCATCCATCTTTCACTCGGCTGTCAAATTGATCCTCCTAAAGCACAAGACTGACAGGTCATCCCCTCCCTCATTCAATCACCTCCTGTGGCTCCCTATCACACACTCCAGGATCAAATATAAAACCCTGTTTTCTATTTATAACCTGGCCCTCTCCTACCTTTTTGTTACACGTTCTTCCTCTCTATACATACTCTATACATACAGGGATATTGGACTACTTCCTCTTCCTCAAATGAGACACTCTGTGTCCCAAATCCAGGCATTGTCACTGACTATCTCTGGTGCCTGGAATATTCTCCTTCCTTATCTTCACCTCCTGGCTTCCTTCAAATATTAGATAAAATCCCATTGTCTACAAGAAGCTTTTTCTGGTCCCTCCTTAATGCTAGTGCTTATCTCCAATTTATCTTTAATGTTTGTAGATAGTTTGCATTTTGTCTCCCTCATCATTCAAAACAGTGGTTTGTTCTTACCTTTCTTTTGAATACCCAGCTCCTAGCATAGTGCCTGGCACATAGTACTTTAAAATGCTTGTTGACTGACTGATTTACTCATTTCCTCTTCTGCATAGAGGCCTACATATTCACTCTGGTCTCTCCTGTCCTCCTCCTTCTCTTTCTTCCACCCTTATCACCTGAAGACAATGAGCAGGAGTTGGTACAGTTCATGGAATTATACCTATTGATGGAAATAGCCTTGTCAGAGAAATCAGAATGCTTGGGCTCTCACCCTGACTCTGCAGCTACTTGTGTGACTTTAGACAATTCATTTTTCTTCTCTTGGTTTTGGTTTCCTCACTTATAAAATGGTTATAATAATAAATTACCACCTGCTTTAAACAGCTGTTGGAAGGATCAATGTGATGATGCTTGTGAAAATGCATTGAAAGTATAAACCCCCCAAAACCAACTATATAAATGTAAGGAATTATTGTTGTACAAATAAGGTCTAAACCTAACTAATTAGAAACCATATTAGAAGCCTTTGGCTCAGAAAAGTTCCCTCTGGAGCAACAAGGTTCTAGGAGGAAGAAATCAAACCATGTGGTTATTAAAGAGATAACATATAGGAAAACAACTATACCATCGGTTTTTCTTGCAGCCCTTTTCTTGGAGTCCTATTGTAGGGGCTGTAACGATTGGAATGACACCACCTGCTGGAGACTTACTGTAGAAAAGTTCTGCCATGAAAGGAAGGTCTTTGAGGGCAAGAACATGTGTCTTTTCTTTGGCGTCAGGAAGTGACGTTTGCTAGTGGGAGGAAGAAGGAGGAACCTGGTGCTTTGCCTGGCTCTCTTTCCTTTGGACTCTGGTGGAGAGTGGAGCTAGAAATGTGCTCTCCCTTTAAGAGATAGGAATCTAGGCCTTTTCTTCTCTCTTTACCAAATTCTTATTCTCCTTAATAAATGCTTAAAAGTCTAACTCTTGATAAAGCTTATAATTTATTGGCGACCACTCATTAGATATTTTAGACAGACTAGCTAGAATTTTAGCCCTTAACAGGGCCAAAATTTAATTGGGGAGTGTTAATTAGACAGCTCACTGCAATATTGGGGCAAGGAAGGAGATTAACAGCCTCTTTCAAAAACAAAACAGGGTTTATTAACAAGAACAAACTTAAAAACACAAGTAAGATTAGTAGAATTAAGGGAAAGGAAAAAAAGGAATGGGAGAAGGAAAACAATACAACGTGAATCACACCAACACCCAGGGCTCAGCAGAACACACAGCTGCATTCTGTCTCTTTCCGGCTCCAACGCCAGAGTGGCGAACTCCTCCCTTCTTACCAGCAGCCCTCCCCACCCTGCTCTACAACTGCCAGCCCCCCTTCAGCTTCTGGATGCCAGAAGTCACCTGAATGCCCTCACCCAGCTTCCAGTCATGGAATGAGGGCGGGGCTGCCCTCATTATAATTTGGCCAGGCCCATGCAGGTGCTCAGGTGCTTGCCAGAGCAAGGTCAGGGCGCATGGGTGCACACTGGGGTCAGGGTACACGGGGTTTCTCATTTTAGGCAAAGATGGGGCCATAGAAACCTCAAATCACAATTAATTCTTTACACTATAAAAGATTCCATGAGATTTCTCTAGGGCAGGTCAAGGAAAAATGAACAGCCTTGGCTATGGTCAGGCAATGCCAGTGTCTCTCTCCCTGCCTCAATCAGCAGCAGGGGTCACCTGCAAGCCTCTGACCTCTTTCCAACTATGGTTGACCTCTGTAACTCTCTGGCTATCCATACATAGTCATATAAGACATAGATAGTATAAGACATCAGAAGACATAGTCTCTGTCCTAGGCTTGGGGTTCACCTTAGTCTCTTGGCACAGATTATGACTTAAAGGAGGAAGGGACTTAAATCATAATAGAGCTGGGAAGGACTTTAGATGTCACTGAGTCTCACTTTACAGATAATAATAGCTAACACTTAGATAGTATTTGAAGGCTTAAGTTTCAAAAAGTGCTTTGTAGGGGCACCTAGGTGGCGCAGTGGATAGAGCACAGACCCTGGATTCAAAAAGACCTGAGTTCAAATCCAGCCTCAGATACTTAACACTTACTACCTGTGTGACCCTGGGCAAGTCACTTAACCCCAATTGCCTCACTAAAACAAAAAACAAAACAAAACAAAAAAATAAAGTAAGCAAGGTATTTGGAAGTCAGATTTTGGAGAACCTTGCCCACTAAAAAAAAAAAAAAAGAAAAGAAAAGTGCTTTGTAGATAATATCTCATTTGATCGAGATGAGGATATTAAGGGTTAGAAAGGATAAGTGATTTCTCCAAGGTCATGCAGATGTTAAGTGACAGAACAGGGCTTTAAACTCAAGTCCTTTGACATTGAATACAATATTCTTTCCCCAGCAACACATTTCTTCCCCAGTTCCAAGGATTCTTTCCACTACTTTTAGTCATTATTTCCAAAGTGCTGACCTTCCTGAATCTGACCGACTTTCTGCCTTTACTACCTTTACTATCCTGACTGCATTTCTGCCTAGTCCAGGTCTATATGTGGCTCTGTTCAGGGCTCAATATATGATCTTTCTAGCAATTAGAGCCCCAGGCCTTTCCAGCAATTATGGGACTTCGAGGAGTTTTCACAGACATATCACACATTAGTAATGCATAAAGCAATAGGTTTTGTGTTATTAAACACACAAACTCACATCTTAGGAGGCTCATGACAAAGCAAAACTCTCAGAAGCATGAACATGAAGGAGAAGGAGGACTGAGGATGGCAGATATAACTAGGTTAATCTCCAGGACCATGGGGGTGACTTCCTCCCCCATATGAGTGCTCTTCAGCTGGATTGCTCCCCTCTGCCACCTCTGGCCTTTCCTGGTCTCAGCCCTTTCTCTCTGAGCCTTTCCTATTCTTCTTTCTCTGCTGTTGGAGGTGAAGGAGCAGAGAGGAGATGGATGACACCAACACCCTCTTAGGTTACAATGAAATGAAGCACTTAAAGGCCACTGATCATTTAACAAAATAAGGTTTAATTGGCCCTAACATAGCAAAGCATGCAACAAGCATAGAGCAGCATCCAACTTGTAAGGATTTAGCTCCTTTTCTCCATAATGAAACACATCCACTCAGCAGGGCAGGGCATTTCCTTGGTCTTTAGATATCCACCAAATGAGAATGGTCCCAACTTCACCTGGAGACTGCACCATTAATGCTCTTAGATGATCTGGAAACTGAATCTGCATAGCCAGGGACCACCAGTAAGCCATATCAGTAGAGGAAACACTTGAGACTTGCTCCATCCAGGAGATAATCCTAAACCATGCTGGGGGACAAGGAGACCCCTGGTAGTGTGAGAAAATAACAATTAATAATGGGGTGGGGGGGCCAGAGACACCCCCCACACACTCAGAAACTCTGGCTGGTTGCTCAGTAAATCCAGCGTCCTTAGAAACAGAAATCAGATTCTCAGTGGAGACAATAGAGATTAAAACCACACCTACCTTTTCCCCTTAGAGGGTCTGTCCTCTGGATTCTGACCTCAACACATACTCCTCATTTTAATATGGACCGCCCTCAGGTCTAGTAAACCAATAGATTTGAATGATGCTAGCCAATTAGCTTGGAACAGTGTGTAAGCGCTACCTCTCCTCTGACTTGCAGGAAGCTTTCTGTCTTTCTCTTGGCTAGGAAGCTGAAGGAGGCAGCCATGTGTCCCTCCTTGCTCTCCTCTCTATCTAGGTAACTCTAATTGGAAACTATGTGCTCTCTCTTTACTAAAATTTAATATGATTAATAAATACTTAATGCCAAAAAACTGGTTCAATAGCCTCTAATTTAAAAGAAGCAATATATAAGAAACCCCAGCTAAGTTCCCCAGTAACTTAGAACAGGGACAGGCTTCCCCTCAATATTTCAAACCACACAGTAGATAATGATCCCCTCATACCTACCAATGAATACCTTGCTCAGATCCTATAAGAATAATTATCTGTTCACTGTCTTACCCGTGAGCTTGGCACAGTGCATCATCTATTTCCCTCTGTCCCCCACCTCCCCACTCTTCATTTATCCATCCTTTCATTTGGCAGCTTCAAACAGCAAATGACATTGATTCGCCTGTAAGGTGCTGGGAGCTGGGGGAAGTGTCAAGAGATTTAGTCCCTCATGCTTCAGTTCAACTCTTCTATCTAGGCTTGCCATACTTTCATTTCCACTTAGGGTTTTCTCTTTTCATGTCCTTTTTTATCACCCAATAATCTGTATTTATTTTCTTACTCTGTAGGTTAATATTTTGAAAAATAATAATAATAACCTCTAAACATGGGATAATCTAAGACTGCAACTTAATATATATTTCCTGAATTGGATTAAATTGAGCTCCTCTTATTCATGGACATGGGAAGCCTGGGTCACGCTCACATTCCCACCAGGGCAATTCCCTGAGGTAGCCAAAGATCAGTGATATTTAGGGGAGAAGGGAGAAGGCGAAGGCAAGGGAGAAAAGTTTGTTTCTACTCAGATGTGATCAAACTCATTGGTTTTGTGTTTCTAATGTCACAGATGGGGGCAGGGATTGACTAATATCAGAGTCCGGACGGAACAAGTAGGGAATATAATATGAGTTATAGTAAATTCCAGAAAATTAGAGGGAGGGTGTTAGACAAGAGAGGGGAGAGAAGCACAATGTCCTGAGAAAAGGTAATCTGCTTTGAATGAGCTTTATGGGTCATAAAGAAACCCATAGGCTCCAAGTTACTGGGGACCAAACACACCACCCGTCATCAAGATGAATATGGCTAAGAAAAACAATCAGAAAGTGGGGGATAAGTTCTTAGGAAAGGTGCTAAACCTCTGAGTAAGTTCTGGGATCTCACATCTTTACCATAATTCCCATTACCCATGACAATATACAACTGGAAAGGCAGACACTCAATTCCAAACCAGTGGAATTTGATTTAATCATAAAGAGTAATATCAGGCAGAAAGTGCTACAAGCAGCTAGGTGGTTGTTAGTAGACTGCTTGTCTTAAGGTGAGGAAAATCCGAATTCAAATCTTGCCTCAGATGCTTACCTGTTGTGGGCCCTGGTCAAGACTAGTTTTGCAAACCTCAAAGTGCTTTATAAATAGATGTCATATGCTATTATTAATAAATATGAAAGTAGGATGAGGACCTATACTGATTGTTAGTATAATGGGACTAAGAGTTATAATATTCTTTTCTTTAATTGTTCATGGGGTCATAATTTGGAGTGGGGGATCAGTTTACCTTCTTTTGAACCACCAAATTATCTCCCTCTACTTTTGGGGGGGAGGGGTTGGGGGTTTTTTTGCAGGGCAATGAAGGTTAAGTGTCTTACCCAGGGTCTCACAGCTAGTAAGTATCAAGTGTCTGAGGCCATATTTGAACTCAAGTTCTCCTGAATCCAGGGCCAGTGCTCTATCCACTGCGCCACCTTGCTACCCCATCTCCCTCTACTTTGAATGGCTGGCACATCATGTTTGGCACGTAGGAAGCCCTTAATAAATGCTCATTTTTTCCCTTCCTTCTTCCTTTAACTAAAGTTGGAGGGCAGCTAGGTGGCGCAGTGGATAGAGCACTGACCCTGGGTTCAGGAGGACCTGAGTTCAAATATGGCCTCAGACACTTGACACTAGCTGTATGACCTTGGTCACGTCACTTAACCCCCTTTGCCCCAAAAAACAAACAAACCAAAAAAACTAAAGTTGGAGCTGGGGAACCAAATGGCTCTTTTTATCACATGCCATTGGAGGAATGTTTCTTTGATATCCCCCTTGCCGTGCTATCAATTTCTCCTGCCAAGTATTCATATTATTAAAGAGCTATATCTAAAAATAGGTGTCACTTTTAACTTGAAGATGGGATCTCCTTCCCACTTAAGAGAATTATCATGTTACTTAGAAAGGCCTTCTTTTAAAGCCAATCCCATTTTTCTATTACCTGCTCCCTGGACTTGAAAAAAAAGGGAAAATCCAACCAATTCTGAAATCTAGTCCCTAACAAAGGTGTAAAATCTGTGCCTTGCAGTAGATAAACACTTCCAGATAGCCCATGCAGACCTAGAAACATTTCATCAGGCATACAGTATTGAAAGGTTTTAGAGTACACAATTGACAAAAATAAAATCTAGATTATGTCCATCTCAGTGAACAGGTGCTGGATTGCCTTCCAATTAGGGAAAGGGTCAAAATAGATAACTTGCCATAGTGTTATTGACATTTTTACATGGAGCCATGGAAGGATCATAAACCAAGGTTCATTAATTGTTTCCCAAGGGGAGACGGCAATATCCATGGTCAAGTCTTCTCTGTTAGGGAACCTACTTTTAAGCCTACAAAAATCTTGTACCCAGTCTTCCATGGCCACCATCTACCTGGCCCCATCTAGCAACTTAAGTATGAAATCCTCTGGATTTGGTTGTTATATCCAGGTCCACAATCAGAAATCAAATTGGTCATTCAATTAGTATTTAAGTAATTACGAGGGTAATTAAGTAGCGATGATGATTGTTGTCACTCGACGTGGTCAAGAAAAGGTATGGGGTTAATAAAAAGGTGAACTCACACTAGGTTACCCATACCTCACTGCTTCCAAAGTTCTGATCATGGTCCCAACAGTTTATAAACCAGGTCATCAAACCTTTTGAAACTTCCCAAGAATCAAAAGGAAGAGACTGGACCAGAGATTTCACTGGTGTAGGGCACTCCTAAGTAAGGAAATTCCCTCTACAAATGCAGAGGTCAGCACCTTCTCTGTCTCTCATAGTTTTAGAGAGCTCTCTAGAGCACTGAAAGATAAAGTAGGGCCACACAATCAGTATTTGTCACATTCTAACCTGGTGCCACCTGATTTAAAGGTCAGTTCTCTATCCACTATAACATATTTATGTTACATGTCAAAATCTAGGATATATGAATTCTTAAATTATCTCATAAGGTGGGGTTTCAAGTTCATGTTGGAAAATCACGTGGACTGCCCGTAGTTCCTTTCACTCGGATGACTCTGCCATGTCTGAGTCCTATAGGGTGATACTCAGGGAGAAGGGAGGTGGGTAGTGAGGTTGAACTTCAGTTTCTTGTCTCTGATATCACAGGTCAGGAAGTGCTAGGCAGTGATTCATGCAAAAGTCCCAGTCAAATCAAATAATGAATACTATATAGTATGAGACTTTCCAGAAAATCACAGGGTGAACAATTGTATAGTAAGAGCTACCAGTGATCCACAGAGAATTACTTTGGTCTGGAGCAAAATCTTCCTCACTGAGTGAGGGAAAGAGAAGTGGGTACAGAAAGAGATAGAATCTGAGACTAGGCTATTACTTCCCCATGAACCCTACCAGGGTTACCAGTGCTGGTTCAGGTAAAGTCCTAGATGTGTCAATAGCATTTCATAATGAAATTCTGTTGACATAGCCCACCTTAGGGGAAGATAAATCAGAGGGAATCCAGGCAGGTAACTAGAACCAGATGGTCATGAAATGTTCTCAAATCCATCCTTAAATCTGCCAGAGACTAATAACAGATAAGCAGTTTCTTCTCAAAAAGTAGGTAGCACTCAGTGGCAGATAAGAAGGCTCTGGTCCAGAAACCCAATGGGGATAGCTAGTTTTCATCCAAGGGTCCTTCCTTGACTCTAGACTATGTTCTGTGTCTCAACAGATATCTGTAGCCTCATAAACCCTTGGGGATTGGGAGGTCCCAGTGGCAAGGCGTAGTTCACAGATACTTGAATGACTTCTATCAATCAGGTTCCCACTGAAAGGACTGTGTCATTAATGATCTTGTAACTGAACTACATCAGAGCACCTATCGAGAATGCTTATGATATTGTGAAAATCTAAATTCACCAGTATTAGGTAGTTAATCTAGGAGATGATACCCTGCATAGTTCCAGGCTAATTTTAAGGATATCTATTGAACCTATAATTTCCTTGGTAAAGGGAATCTCTAGGAGATGAAATTCCTTTTGCCAACGTAAGTGGCATATTGACTTAGAGAACCACAAATTAACATTATCCAGCCCCAGACACTAGTTGTGTGACCTTGAGCAAGTCACTTAACCTCTATTCGTCTAAGAGGCAGCTGAGGGGGCTCAGTGGATAGAATGTTGAACCTGGAGTCAGGAAAATCTGGCTATGTTGTTGCTGAGTCATTTCAGTAGTATGCAACTCTTCACAACCCCTTTTGACAGTTTTCTTGACAGAGATACTTGAATAGTTTACCATTTCCTTCTCCAACTCATTTGACAGATGAGGAAACTAAGAGAAATGGAGTTAAGTGATTTGCCCAAAGTCACACAGCCAGTAAGTATCTGAGGCTGGATTTGAACTCATGAAGCTGAGTCTTCCTGATTTCAGTCCCAGTGTTCTATTCTCAGTGCCACCTTGCTGCCACTAGCTCGGTGTGGCCCTAGACAAGTCATTAAACCTCTCTTTACCTTAATCCACTGGAGAAGGAAATGGCAAACCACTCTTTGCCAATAAAACCTCATGGAGGGGGTGGCTAGATAGAACAGTGGATAAAGCACCGGCCCTGGATTCAGGAGTACCTGAGTTCAAATCCAGCCTCAGACACTTGACACTTACTAGCTGTGTGACCCTAGGCAAGTCACTTAACCCCCATTGCCCCGCCAAAAAAAAAAAAAAAAAAAAACTCATGGAGAGTATGGTCTATGGAGTCACAGTCAGACACAACTGAGCAACTGAACTACAATGTTGTATTTTTATTTATTTTGTTGAATATTTCTCACTTACATTTGAATCTGGTTTGAGGAGTAGTGGGAAGTCTTGCCGCTCACTGGAGGTGTTTGACACCTCTGTTCTTGAGTACTTCAAGATAAAGTGATTCCCCCAAGGTCATATAACCAATATATTAGAGGCAGGACTTGAACCCATGTCTTACTGGCTTTGAGTCCAACTCTCCATTCATTATGCTGTGTAACCTCTCAGTGTCCAGACTCTCCAATTTTCCCCATAAGAATTTAACAAATTGGAAAGAGCCTTATACCTTCTCAAGGTTAATAGCCCAAGCCTTGTTCCTGATGGAGTGATCAATTCTGAAGGTAGGCCTGCTTTTGGTCCTAAATCATTCTATTATCAATGAAGTGGATTGAATCTCACAACCTATAACATCCCCTGGTTGGCCTACTCCATCCAGGCTTCATTTCTAGATATCATGGCAGATGACAAGTAAGTTTACATAGTCCAAGATATGAAGAGGAGTGGGAGTACAGCATATGTAACTGTTATCCCCAATTGCTAATGCCGTTCTTTCCCTGTGAGATTACCTTCCATGTACTCTGTCTGTATCTTGTGTGTAACTAGTTGTATGTAACATGTCTCCCCCATCAAAAAGTAAGCTCCCTGTGAGTGTGGACTGTTTTTTCCTTGCTTTAAATTCCTAGCACTGGGGACAGCTAAGTAGCCTAGTGGATAAAGCACCAGCCCTGGATTCAGGAGGAACTGAGTTCAAATCCAGCCTTAGACACTTGACACTTAGCTTTGTGACCCTGGGCAAGTCACTTAACCCTCATTGCCCTGCAAAAAAAAAATTCCTAGAGCTTAGGATGCAGTCTACCACATAAAAAGTACCTTAAAAATACCTGACCAACTATAAATGATGAAGGCAAATTGGGGCTGGTGGTCAGGATAAAGGGAAACCGAGAAAAAGACTGAGGGGTATTGAAAAAAAAGGCATTGACTGAGTCTACTGCCTCCAAAGCCATTCTCAAAGATTTAAGGGAAAAAAAGGAGAATACCAAGGACCAGAGAGATTACCCAAAGAACAGCTGTGTGAAGTTCTTACTAATTAACAAGGTTACACAAAAAGCATTTGCATTCTTGCCAAATATTGCCATTTCTATCTTCACAACTTTTCTTGTATCTAACACTTCTCTCCACTCATAAAGCTACCTACTACCTTAGTTCAAGTCCTCATCACCTGTTGCTTAGATGATTGCTATAGCCTCCTAATTGGGCTCCCTGCCTCAACTTTCTTCCCACTCCAGGGCAATCCTCCACACTGCTACTAAGATAATTCCCCTTAAACACAGATTGAACCATATGACTATCCTACACAGTCAACTCCAGAGGCTTCCTATTACTTCTAAGATAAAATATAAATTCCTCTGTTTGCTCTGAAGTCCTTCCACAGTCTGCCCACAACCTATCTTTTCCACCACCTTGAACATTACTCTTCCTCTCAAACTCTATGGTTCAGTCAAGCTGGTCCTCTCTCTGATGGCCCTCTATCCCCTGGCTCTGTGCCTTGGCACCGTGTGCCCCATGCCTAGAATCCTCCCCCTCCTTACCTCTGCCCCAGAGAGTGCTTCTCTTCCTTAAAGATGCACCATCTTCTGTATGAAATCTTTCCTGACCCCTCCCATTCACTAGAGGCCTCCCTCCCAAAGTACCCTGTATTAAAGTATTTTGTGTGCATGTGTATATATATGCACACATATCTCTATGTACACATGAGTCTGAATACAAATGTTCATGCATTTGTTAACTTTATATTTATATGATATATACTTACTTATCTCCAGAATTAGAATGTAAGCCTCTTGAGAGTAGGAATTGGTTCGTTGTTTGTACCTGTACCCCCGGTACCCAGCACAGTCCTTGAGACATAGTAATAAATACTTGTTGATCGACTGATTCATAAAGGCCTTGTGGTAGAGCTGAAGGAGGGGATGGAGTGATTGCTGTCATTCATAGCATCACAGATATAGCACTGGAAGGGAGCTTAGAAGTCATTGTATCTAACCCCTTCATTTTACAGATATTCAAGCTGGAGCTCACAAAGGGTAAGCAACTTACCCAGGATGACACAACTTACCCAGGGTCACACAGCTAATAAGTACCTGAAGCAGGATAGACAAACAGGACTGTAACACAGTCCTAGAGTTGTTTTATTTTGTTCTCAGACTTCATAAGGGCCAACAAATATAAATCATTATCCTTGTGACCCTCAAGCTTTTCATACTGAATCTTTGACAAAATACCCAATTCAATGAAGTCTTTATCAGCAGAGGCATCTAGCTAGTGGTACGGTGGACTGAAAGAAAAAGAGGAAAGACAGACAGGCAGAGCCAAAGAAAAAGATAGGCAGAACCGTAGAGACAGAAACAAAATGAGAGATAGAGAGAGGAGAGAAGAAAGAGAGGAGACGCAGAAACAGAAACAGAGAGAAGAAAAGAGAGAGTAGATGTGTTTCCTGTACTGGCCATTTGTAAAGTCCAAGGGAAATAAATACCACTGAATGCAGGGTCAGGGGGAAAGGGGATCAAATTCCTAAGAGACCTGGGTCCCTTCTTAGATGCTGCCACAGATACCAACATTTGCTTAAACCCTTGGTTTCTACTCCCAAAATTAGAATTTGTACCAGGGAAGTCTACTTCAGGGCTTCCAGCAGAATTTAGATGACCACTTACCAGAGATGTTGTAGAGGTTTAGAGACTGGAGTAGGATATCTCTGAAGTTCATATTTTTCAACCCTAAAATAATATATATGTATATACATGCACATATATACATGTATATAGTTCTATATATGACTTACGAAACACCTAGCTGATCCTTCTGGCCTTAATTGACTTCTCTGGATTTGATTTCATTCTATTAATATAATCTTGGTACTCGGACTCTCCCTCTGAAGCAAGCCTCCAGCCTCCGGAGATCTGGGTGGCCCATGTGTCTCCTTACCTTTCCATTTGGCTACCCTGAGATACAGAAACTACATGTTGACCTAAGGCAAGAAATTCTATACCTCCTTTCTTCTTGCAAACTGGAAAAATCAGGAGGGTCTCCTGAGTCTTTGTTCTTTTTGTAATTATGCAGTGCTTGGAAGAAACAAATCATTATGTCAGAATGAACTCCCCTGGATATATTTCCCTAAATTCTTTGACGTGGGGACTAATTAATGTTAATGGGAGATATAATCATAATACTGATTGATAATGTGATAGGTAGAAAATAATAGCTAACATTCAAATGGTGCTTTAAGGTCTATGGAAGCACTTTTTTTCTTATTTCATTTGACCTTCACCATAACACTGATGAAGAAACTAAGGTTATAAAAGGTTAAGTGATGTGTCCAGAAGTACAGAGCCAGTAAGAGCCAGAGGCAGAACCCATATTAATGTCTTCTTGACTTCAGGTCCAATGTACTATCTGCTAGGCCACCACGTTGCACAATAAAGATAGATAGCATGGACTAGCAGAAAGGTACTTAATGGGCAATCAGGGGACCCAGTCCCAAATCCCAGCTCTGATAATTACCAGGGGCATGAGCATGGACAAATCACCTCACATCTCTGAACCCCATTCCTTCATCTGTCAAATGTAGATAATACTCCCTGCATGGGCTACCTCAAAGGGATGTTTTGAGAAAACCTGAAAGTGCTGAAGAAAGGTTTTGTTAATACCACTATTATAGCTTCTATTTATTTTTCTTTCCAGACGATGAGCACTGACTTCTCATCAGGTCTATGAGTTAGCCAGTTCAAGTAGGATTTGAAAAGATCAGTAATTTGTCAGTGTGGCCACTCCCTGGTCAACCCAAATAATAGCCTCTCTGCCTCTTAGGGGCTGATATTCATAAACAGCACCCCCCCCAAAAAAAAGCCTTCAAGAGCCAGTGGCCAGATTTCTAGAGATTAGCTTCTGTGTGCTTAACTAGTCTGATTCTCACACAATGGAGAGTGAGCCACCAGCCACCAATCCCATACTCAGTGGAAAGACTTCTGGCTCTGGATTCAGAAAATTTGGGCCCAAGAATTGGACATATGATGTGATCTCTCTGTGTGACCTTGGGCAAGTCACTTAAATCTTCATAGGCCTTAGCTTCCTCAGCTGGATGAGATGACATCTGATGCTCCTTTTAGCTCTACATCTATGATGTTAGGATCCTGTCCAGTGACATAGCACCTTCCCCAAAGTTAAACTGTCCTAGCATTGTCTTTAGGAAACCATGGTCACCTGCATGCTACAATGAGATACAGGAAGGGGATTCTAGTGTCGAAATACAACTAGCATTCTCCCTATTTTACAAGTGATGAGACAGAAGCTCGGGAGGATCAAGTGATTAGCTTAAAGAGTACTGAATCTTCCCATTGAACACTGAGTCATGGGACTTGATTTCAAATCTCAGCTCTGCCACTTGCTACCTGCAAGTCAGTTAACTTTTCTGAGCCTCGATTGTCTATTATTCAAGATGAGAGGGTTGAACCTGATAGCGCTTTTTTTTTTAGTGAGGCAATTTGGGGTTAAGTGACTTGCCCAGGGTCACACAGCTAGTAAGTGCTTTATCCACTGCGCCACCTAGCTGCCCCGAACCTGATAGCTTTTAAGGTCACTTCCAACCTATCATCCTACGATGCTAAGTAGAAGAATTAGGACAGGCATCTAGAATTCCTCATGCCACATCATCTACTACTCTCATGGGTTTCACCCACTGAAACATATGAGCTGAGACCTGTGCTAGGTGCTGGGTGGGAGAAGAGAAAAGGGTTTAGATTAGATAGTCTCTGCTTTCATGAAGCTTATAGTCTAGTAAGGGAGAAAAATACAAATGCTGATGGGTATAATAGAATTTATTACATGACAAGTGTATTAGAAAGTTGCAGAACAAAGTCCTTGTGAGGACGTGGAAAAATAGGTCCCCCGAGAATCTGTTACATTGTGGAGGTCAGGTTTCTGGTATATTCCAATGAGGTAATTATGTAAAATCATTTGTAAAACAAAGTCTTCTCTAACCATCTGCTATGAATGTGTTCAGAAAAAGAGAACAGGTCCCTAAGAAAATTCAATCAGAGACAGAAAAGAAAGAAACAAGCATATAGTAAGCACCTACTTCGTTCTTACAAATATTTACAAATATCAGCCACACTGATAAATCCTTACAATAGACCCGAAAGCCAGATAAGTGCTACTATTAGTTCCATTTTACAGGTGGAGAAACTGAGGCAAACAGAGGATAAGTAACTTGCCCAGGGTCACATACCTACTGAGTGTCAGAGGACAAATTTGAACTCAGGTCTTATTGACTCCAGGCCCAGAGCTCTATCTACCGAGCCACCTGCATCCTTCATGAACTGTTTTTCTGTGTAGTTCTTACACCACAATTGCCTCTCTTTAGCAGGCTCTTTGAACCATTTTCTGAAATCTGGAGCCCAAACTTTTGATTTTTGTTTTCCCTCAGTATGGTCATGATATAGGGGAGAAGGATGGGGGAAGAGGGAGTAAGAAGCAAACTCCCCCTGGTGGGAAAGAAGGGGATTTGTCACATATCAAGAGACTGAAATGTAATCATGAATTAACAGATGTTCATCTTGGCCCAATTCAGATCTATTGAGTACAATGCTTCATCTCCATTATCTATATCCCAACATGCTGTCAAAAATTTCATACAGCACTGTTTCATAATTAAAATCAACCATTATTCTAGTCAGGAAAGAAAAATGAAGATTATTGCTTGCATGTGCATGCTTTCTCTATAATTGTAAGCACCTGGGGGCAGGCACTAACTCATGGTTGCTCCTTTGCATATAGCACCTAGTACTCTGTGTATGGAAATGCTCCCCAGACAGTGGCAATAGAGGGAGATGCCTTCAGTTTAAAAATGGAAAAAGCTAGGAAGCCCACAAAATGTGACTATTTCTTGGCAGTAGTCTCATGTGGTATAAAGAATGCTGGAATAGAAAATAGGGAAGCTAAATTTTAATTCTAGCTTGGCCACATTACCCATGGATTAATAGCTATAGAATCCATTGCTCTTATTATTTTTTTTACAGATGAAAAAACAAAAAGGTCTTCAGTTTCCCAGAAAGGAAAGTGACTGGTCCAAGGTTATGCTGTGAGGTAAAAACAGATTATTTACTTGAATCCAGAAGGTCTCAATTCCCAGGTCAATGTTCTTTTTTACACTATGCCATATACTATTCCCCACCCCTACCATTTTACAGGACAAGAAATGGGCCTCAAAAATGAAGTAACAATCAAGATTATGAGGTGAGTTAAGGTCAAAGGCATTGGCCAAACCCCACTCTCCTGCCTCCAAGTCTTGTGCAAGAGAGACAATTAGAGCTCTCTGGTAAATGGATCACAACAGGTCTTTATTACTATTTTCTTATGAAGCACTGAAAGTTGTTTTATTAACTAGAACACAGGAATGCAGCCTTCTAGAAATTTCAGAATTCAGAGCAAAGTCCATTGCTAATTACAGAAATAAATAACCGATGCATTCAACTCCCTCCCCTTTAAAATTATTTTATGTTTTCCTATTTTACAAAACATATTCCAGTTACCTGCTGAGATGCAATTCTTCATTCACAGGGGAAGCCCAATTGTCAGCCACAGCTTAGTTGGGAACAGTATCTCTTCCAATGCAAATGCTTGGATATTAGCATGGAAAAGAGGCGTGCAATAAAAAATAATTAAAGCAGCTGTGTTTGAACAGGGGGACATTTGCACAAACAGAATGCTCCATTGGATGTGAAAGAATGAAAAGCAAGGAAACCCAGAAAACATGACTGTATCCCCAAGTCAACGATGTAACCCAGGAGGCAAAAGATCCTAGAACCTTGGGGAGCCTTGAACTTCTGAAATAAGCAAAGCAATGTGGTACCCATTCTTTGATGAACATAGCTCTCTCCCACTGACTCCATGTTGTTTCCCTGAGTCTTTGTTTCATGTTTGTAAAATGCACGGGGGGGGGGGGGGGGGGGGAATAATGTGCAGCAGAGTGGAAAGAGCCCCAGCCTGATAGTCTGAAGACCTGAATTTGAATTCTGCCACTAATGTGCTGTGGGAAGGAAGCCTTAAGAAGGTAAGATGTCTGGAAAGCTTTGCAATTAGATATTTCAGGGACATTTTTTAAGGTATTAGTTTCCAGATATTGTGGGAAGAACTCTAGATTAGGAATCAGAAGATCTAGTTTCAGGCCTGGATTCTGCACTTCCTAGCCATCAATCAATTAACAAGCATTTATTAAGTGCCAGGCATCGAGCTTCGTGCTGAAGACAGAAGGACAAAGAATGAAATAATCCCTACTCACAAAAAGTTTATGCTATAACTGGGGAGACAAGAAGTACTTAGAGTGAATATATACAAAGGAGTTAAATACTAGGTAGTTTCAAAGAGAAGGATAAATCACACTTTCTCTGAGCCTCAGTTCCTTTATCTCTAAAATGAAGGTGATGTTACCCTTGTTGCTAGTGAAATTGACCACACAGACGAAAAGAAGGCAATTTATCCAATTAAAACATCATTTATTAATGGGACATCCAACTCATTAGTAAAAGGGTCCCTGGCCAGCTTCAGTGTGTGCCAGAGACCCAGAGCTTGTGTTTAAAAGGTTTTTTAAATCCAGGTATGTTTTCTGATCATTTGGACCTCCCCTGGGAAGGGAAAGGCATTCCCTTTTGGTGGACATTTTAATAAGAAGATGGGCTAAGAGTTTTCAACTCCCCCCTATCATTTCATAGTTGTGAGATGGAGGAAAGCCACTGGGAAAAGTGGACTGGTCATGAGATCCTGTTGCCTCTAGCAATCTTGGCTAGCAAAACCACCCCAAGCAGGATCTCCCTGGCTTAGTTTCTCCTTTGTATACCTGGTCACCCCCAGCTTTGATGAGAGGACAAGCAGGGACAAAAAGGACATGTGGCGGGAGGGGTGGGGGGAACCTAGCTCAGACTCTCAGACTGGTTTCCTTTTCTAGGGACAAGGGGCCTGCCCAGCCTGGTTAACAAGCAGATGCCTTGGGGCTGGGAGTGATTACCTTATTCTACTATGCCCTTCAGCAACTAAGTGCCTGTCCTTGAGAAGTAGGGTCTGAGAAAATGAATGGATTCACAGAGAGACATTAGTATTAAATAAGACAATCTAATATTAATTCTCCTCACTTCTACTACCAACATTAGAAGGTAGTTGCAAAAAAACAAATGTGATGATTTTTGTAAGAATGCCAAGTAATATATACATACATATGAATGTAAACATAAATGAATTATATATATATTTTTCTTATTTGCCCTTCTCATATATATGCCAGTTTGGGGTGCTTTTGACAATCTCTTATCTCCAAGTTGTGGGATTTCTTTGTTTTTGTTGTTCAAGTGAAAGCAAAATGGAAAAACAAATAAGTGTTATTCATTGCCTGGATGTTGTGAAAGCTAGAGATAATGTGCATGGTTCAGCACATTCTGTCATATGAAACAATGCTACATCTTGAAGATAAATTGTGTTTCTAGCCTCCAGTGACTCACGTGTTCTGATCTGAAGACAGTATTCCGTGTGTCCATCCCACATTCCCGAGGATGGAGATTCCATTTCCATCTTTCAACCCATTTCTTACCTCCCTTTCTTCAAAACTTTCAGAGAACTGTGATTTAATTAATGGGTCAGTAGGGCTGGAGCTGTTTCATGTAAACTGGCACCCTACAGTGATTCATTAAAGATTATTATCCCTCAAAAGATGAACTTGAGTGAGGAAAGGACATTTGTCTCCAGAAACTGCGGACTGTCGAACATGTTTCTGTACCTTTGGGTATTGATAGAGAAAAAAGCACGTGGGCTTTAATAAGAGTGTGCTTGGCATATTGTTTAGAATCTTAGAATGCCAGAGCAGAAAAGGAAGGGAAGGGGAAGGATAAACATAAAGTTCTTACTATGTTCCAAGCATTGTGCTAAGTGCTTCCCCCTCCCAAATACTACCTCATTTCATCCTTACAATAACCCTTTGAAGTAGGTGCTATGATTTTCCCTATTTTATAGTTGAGGAAACTGAGGCAAGATCACACAGTAGTAGTAGTCGCCATCGTCGAAGTCGTGGTGGTGGTGGTGATGATGATGGCTAATATTTATTTAGCATTTACTATATGCCAATTACTGTGCCAAGTGCTTTGCAAATATCATCTCATTGAATTCTCACAACAAATCTGGGAAGTATTATTCTCCCTTACAGATCAGGAATTTGAGTCTAACAGAGATTAAGGAACTTCCCCAAGGTCACATAGCAAGTGAATGGAGCTCAATGTCTGCCTGACTCTGGGCCTGGCACTCTGTCCACGGCAACATCAAGTGCCTCAGGTCGGCAGAATATCAAATACAGAATGCCAAAGCTGGAAGGTTCTTCTGACATCATCACCTTCATTTCAGAAATGAGAGATGAATGTGAAATGAATGATTTGTCTGAAGCACAAAATGATTAGGTAGAGGCTGGATTTGAACTCAGGTCTCCTGACTCCCAGGCCAGTCCTGTGTTTTATCCTACCACCACCATATATCCATACAAAACGTTATAAATCTAAGGGGAAAAAATTACAAATATCCAAAGCATGAAAATATAGATCTGATTGCAGTCCATTTAAGGGCACTGTTGAATTTCTTTAAAAGACCTGCCGTGTTGCCAAGAGATCGCTAATTTGCTTGCCAAACTCTTTGCTCATCTACCTGCTTCTACCTTGGCCCCTTCTTTTCCCCTCCCCCGCATGCCCGGGGAAACCTAAGTATTAATTGAAGAGTGAAGTTGCTGCCGCCTTCCAGTATCTCTGCTGATGAGCTGTCAAAAGCAGAGACACCAGGGACTAAATGCAGCTGCCAGAGAGAAATGACATGAGGCTGTCAGAGCCCCAAGCTTTGGGGCTGGTGACTTTGTGTGGTCAGGAAAACCTGCTCTGGGGAGCTGACTCCACATTTAAAAGGGGGTCTGATTACTTGCACAAATGCAGTCATCTGGCAGGCAGGATTAGGAAGGACTAAAAAGCAAGGCTGATCCAGACCCGAGCCTGCCGGCCTCAGTTGGACAGGGTGATCAATGTTCTACTGACAGGTACTTTTTGCCTAAGTATGTAGTTCTTTTCCCCTTGGTCATTCTTAGTCCTTGGCCAAAGAGGGAGGCTGGCTTGTTTAAGAAGGAACTCTCACTTCCCGGCCTCCTCTCCCTCCAGGTTACAGAAGAGCTACCCACAGAGCCTCGTGAGCCTCGAGCTCTCTCTCACTCGGACATCCCACCAAAAAGTCTTCAGCACTATCTTCCACCCCGAGAAACCGAAGCAGGTTCTATCAGCCCTGACTCTCTTCTGCCTCCCATAGACAGAAATCAGTAGGGTTGAGACATGTGCTTGTTTCTGGTCCTTGCCCATGGGGGTGGGGATAGGGGTGGGGGTGGGGCACCGCAAAAATTAAGTACTTTAGGCCCCTGCCTAAAGCATTAACTCAGAGAGAAATGAACGTATTCACATAGAAAACTTATCGGCCACTTCAGGGGCTAGAGATTGGAGAGGTTTCCTCTCCATGTTGAACTGTGGACTCTCCTGGGCTTTCTCTATAGTGCCCCAGAAACCTCTTAAACCTAGAAGCTCATTCCACCCCTGGGCTTCACACATTCATGCCCTCCAGTTCTTCATTACTCCCCAGGCCTTAGTACTGACTCCTTTCAGCTCCCATTCAATTCTTGACTTCTCCCATTTGAATGGAAGGTAGGTAGACTTTTTCTTTCAGCTTGCATTTGTATTTCCAGTCTTTGGCAAAATTCTTGGTACATAACAAGCCCATTAAATGCTCATTGGCTTAATGTGACTACTAAATCCTTCCTTTCTATGCCCTCACACTTAGATAGGACAGCTAGGTGGCTCCATGGTTAAAGTACCAGCCCTGAAGTTGGGAGAACCAGAGTTCAAATCTCACCTCAGGCACTTACTAGCTGCGTGACCCTGGGCAAGTCACTTAATCCCAATTGATTTAAGAAACATCTGTGGCCATCTTCAGTCATTCTGATAATATATCTTGCCACTTGACCCAGATGGCTCTGGAGGAGAGAGTGAGGTTGGTGACCTTGCACAGCCCTCCCTCACTTAAATCCAGTTCACTACAAGTCATGACACCTGACATGGTCCTCTTTGAGAGTGAAGGACAAACAACAATGACAGATATCTCTATGGATTTGCTTCCCTGTGGTTTTGGGAAAAGGTCAGTTAGAATCATCACAATCCGAATTACTAGGGCTATAGTGGTAAGGAAAGGAGAGTATGTTACAATGGAAAGAATACTGACTATGAAGGACCTGGGTTCAAATCCTGACTCTTGTATCCCCTATGGGAATAAGTACTACCTATTGCTCACTCAAGTGAGCAAGTCACTTAACATCCCTGGGCCTCAGTTTCTTCACCTGTAAAATGGTTGACTTACACTAAGTGATTTTTGTTTTTTAGTTTTTTGTTTTTTTGAGGCAATTGGGGTTAAGTGACTTGCCCAGGGTCACACAGCTAGTAAGTGTTAAGTGTCTGAGGCCAGATTTGAACTCAGGTCCTCCTGAATCCAGGGCCGGTGCTCTATCCACTGTGCCACCTAGCTGCCCCAACTTACACTAAGTGATTTTAAAATAATGATCCTAAGAATAAGAAGCTGATGACAGCCATCTCTCATTGTCTCCCATGAAGCCATTTTTCTATCCTGCTGGCCACAACCTTTATGAAATTCCTAAGCTATTGAGATCATCTTGGTTACCCGTCCCAGGTAAAAGCACTTGCCACCTAGTCTATTCTATGCCAAGCCAAATCCTCCTCTCTCTCTCTCTCTCTCTCTCTCTCTCTCTCTCTCTCTCTCTCTCTCTCTCTCTCTCTCTCTCTCTCTCTCTCTCTCTCCCTTTCTCCCTTCTGAAAACCCTCCCTATACATCTAGGCCTGTCCTCAACAAAATTGTAAAAGACCCTTTCTCTCGCCCCTGCCTCCTGTCAGCACCCATCCCCACTCCTAAGGGCCCAGTGTGATCTTCTTGCCTCCTGTGGGACCAAGTACTACCTATTGCTCACTCAAGCAGGCATGTCACTTAACATCCCTGTCTTCACCTGAAAAATGTTTGACTTAGATTAAGTGCTCTAAGCCCTATGCAGTTTTAAACCTATGATCCTAAGAATAAGAAACTTCTATTTTCTCATCTGTAAAATACGGATGATAGTATTCACTCATTTTCCATCCAGTATTTGGTCAAAGTATATAACACAGAGGTAGAGGCTACTTTTGTCTCTATGTCAGTGGGGGAAAGTGTCGTGACAGTGGTAGATGGAGAATGATGTCACAGGAGAAGCAAATAATCCTTTACTTGGTTTTTGTTTGTTTGTTTGTTTTGGGGTTTTTTTTGCGGGGCAATGGGGGTTAAGTGACTTGCCCAGGGTCACACAGCCAGTAAGTTTCAAGTGTCTAAGGCCGGATTCGAACTCAGGAACTCCTGAATCCAGTGCTTTATCCACTGTGCCACCTAGCTGCCCCCATAATCCTTTACTTGTAAAAGGAATTCATGGGGAAGTCAATATATACAGGATGTCCCAAAAGTTTTAGTTCAGTTTTAACATTTAATAGCCTAAATAAATAAATAAAATAAAATATTTAATAGCCTTTGTGTTTATATGCATTTGTGTATTTATTTAATATGAAAGGGAAATAAATATCTATTGGATGTTCCAAAAGTCTTAATTCAGTTTTTTGTTGTTTTTTTATAAGTATTTTTAGTTCAGTTTTAACATTTAATAGATTCTGTGTTGTGTGTGTGTTTAATGAGGAAGAGAAGTAAATATATACAAAATATCCGAAAATTCTTAGTTTAGTTTTAACATTTAATAGCCTCTATGTGGTGTAGCGTGGTGTGTGTGTGTGTGTGTGGGTGTGTGTGTGTGTGTATCTTTAGTTCTCTTCTTAGCTCTTTCCTAGCTCTGACTTCTCAGCTTGTAAAATTCCATTCCAGAGTCTAGCACTGTGGCTAAAGAGCTGGGCTCCAGGACAGGCACACCTGGGATCAGGTTCTTTCCCTGTCATGTGGTGGTTGTGAGAACTTGGGCAAACCAACCTCTCAGCATTCCCAGGAAACTCTCTAAGACTAAAAGTTGCATAAGCACCAACAGCACTGGTAGAGTGAGATCTCTCCTCAGGCGCTCCTTATATCAAGGAAACCATTGGTCTAGACTAATAAAAAAATAAAAATAAAAATTCCCCTCAGCTCTGAAAGTCCATGTGTCTTGTGGCACTCACATTCTTTAATACATTTATTCTAAGAAAACTTGTCTTTGTAATGTACCTGCTATGCACCAGCCCTGTACTCAGTAAATAAAAGGTAAGAAGGCATAGTCCCTCAGAGAGAACAAAACAGTATGTAAAGAGATACTTAATCACCATGCCACACACTATAGGTTGCCACCTAATTCAGGCTCTTCTGCATTACCACCCATCTCAGCACTTCTTTTGGGGGGGGGGGGGTGCAATGAGGGTTAAGTGACTTGCTCAGGGTCACAAGGCTAGTAAGTGTCAAATATCTGAAGCCGAATTTGAACTCAGGTCCTCCTGAATCCAGAGCTGGTGCTTTATCCACTGAACCACCTAGCTATCCCCCCATCTCAGCACTTGTTAATGCACTTCCTTTTATTGTTATGAATGTGGTTCATGGAGATTTGCCTAGCTTCACAAACTTGATTATATTCTCCTAGAGGACAAGGACTCCAGCATAGTGTAATGGAATCTTCCCTGGCCTTGGAGTGAGAAATCTAATCAATAAACATTAAGTGCTCATCTTGGATCTGTCACTGAGGTTTTGAACAAGTCACTTTTCTCTGAACTTCAGTTATCTTATTTTCAAAATATTAATTACACGTTTTTATTATGATTGTTAAATGTGAAGCATATCCTAACCTGCTACGTAAATATGAGCCTCTATCACTATTATTTTAACTTCTCTTTAAATATGAAGGAGTGAATACCATCAAGAGGGCCTTTGTAACCAGAGATAGTTTCATAGACCAGACATTTCATGAATCTAGGCCTTGAAGGATGAGTACAATTCTCAATCTATTACCTAATCATATGTCACATATTAATAGTCTCTCTTTTCACTGCATGGATCAGCAGATATTGAAAGTAGCTCACATTTTTATAAAGCTCTATGGCTTATAAAGTGTTTTCTTTACAACAACTCTATTCCATATGTATATATAAATATATATAAAATACATACACACATATAGTTATACCTACATATTTATACTTATACGCATGAGGCTCATATTCACATATCATGTTACGATATGCTTCACATTTAACAATCATACAAGGGGCAGCTAGATGGTGCAGTAGATAAAGCACCAGCCCTGGATTCAGGAGGACCTGAGTTCAAATTTGGCCTCAAACACTTGACACTTACTAGCTATGTGACCCTGGGCAAGTTACTTAACCCTCATTGCTCCACCAAAAAACAAAACAAAACAATCATACAGAAGATGTCAGAGCTGGAAGTGACCTTGGAGAGAGAGAATCAGATACAGCAGCTTGAAAGGAACCTAGAATCAATCAACAAGCATCTATTTAAAAGTCCCTATGGGGGCAGCTAGGTGGCACAGTGAATAGAGCACTGGCCCTGGAGTAGGGAGGACCTGAGTTCAACTCCAACCTTAGACACTTGATACTTACTAGCTGTGTGACCCTGAGCAAGTCACTTAACCCCAATTGCCTTACCAAAAAAAAAAAAAGCACCTATGGTATTCTAGCCTGTAACTGTCCTCAAGGAATTCTCTTCTTTCAGAGGAGATATGTTTATCTTTGTGTGTGTATGTGTTTCTCTCTCTATCATCTATCATCTATCTATCTATCTGTCAGCTATCATCTATCTATCATCTACCTATCTATCCAAAATAAATATATAAGTGAAATAAAGTATAAATGAAGCTAGGTGGCATGATGGATAGAATGCTGGACCTATACTCAGGAAGACCAGAGTTTAAATCCTGCCTTTGACACTTACTAGCTATGTGACTCTGGGCAAGCTTCTCTCAGCCTCAGTTTCTTCAACTGTAAAGGAGGGATAATAATAGCACCTGTTGTTGCAAGGATAAAATAACAGAATTTTGTAAATATATGAAAACCCTAAAGCAGTATTTGAGTGTTTGAGTATTATTATACAAGAACATTTTGGAAATCTAGACCTGAAAAGAAAACAAAATCCTGGCCACTTCTGACATTCTATATTCGACTATTTTGTTTCTTATATCTCTAACATCTTAAAATTCTAAGTGCATGAAATGATTCCAAGTAAATCAATTCAAAGACCATCTAGCCTTCCCTGAATCCTCATTTCAGAAACAAGTCAACTGAGGTTGGAGTGCTGAATGACTTAGCCAACATTATATCTAAATAAAAATGGTGAAACTTTCATTCGTATATCTACAGTGTCTAAGGCTCTTCTAGCGGTATATGTTACAGAAGCATCATTGCTATAGGAAGGCAAAAAAGCCATAATTCTGAATGTATATGTCCAAATGGAAAACATAGAAAGTATATATGTGCATTTACATGTATACATGTGTGTGTGAATGTGCATCTACACATTTGCCTTTATATGTGTTTGTGAGGAATCTGTATACAGATTCAACCCATTTAACATTAGTATTTCCCAGTTATTAATCACTGAACCTTCCTTTTACAAATGAGCATGAGACATTAATAGGATCATAGAACCATATCATTTAAAGGATTTAGAATCATTTAGTCCAATTCTTATCATGCATTTAAGGAATCTGAGGCCCAGAAATGGAAAGTAATTTGCACCAGGTCATAAAGATACATAGGATCTGAATTAGAATCCTGGGCCCCCAACTCCAAATTTCTTTTTCTTTCTTTTTTTTTTTTTTTGGTGAGGCAATTGGGGTTAAGTGACTTGCCCAGGGTCACACAGCTAGTAAGTGTCAAGTGTCTGAGGTCGGATTTGAACTCAGGTACTCCTGAATCCAGGGCTGGTGCTTTATCCACTGCGCCATCTAGCTGCCCCCCAAATTTCTTTTTACCCTACACCTCATAGTCCTCAGTGAGAATAGGCTTGTTGGCCAACAAGAAAAAAATTAAACAGAGATCTATGCATTTTTTTCTCCTTACATTGGAGGAAAAACAGTTGTTGCCTTCCTGCAAGGTCACATAAAGAGATTAAAGAGTGGAGGGAGAGAAGAAGGTGGGGAGGTAGGCTTTCATGACTGGAAAAAGCTTTTAAAAATTAACACCAAGAGATAGCCCCTGAGGCACTAAACAGGACTGGTATAAAAAGCAGTAAAGTCAGGTGCTCTGCTATGGAAATGTGGTCTCAAAACAGGCCTGCCCCTCTGCTGCACTCACCCTCTGCTTTTCTCTTTGTCTCCCCAGAGATTTCTTTGTAGTTTATCCAACCCCTCCTTAAGCATTTAAGGAAACTTGAAAAATAATAATGTAAATCTAAAGGTCAATTAACCTAACCAGGTGATGCTCTCAGAAAGCAGCTCCATAAAACCCAAAGCACTTGGGGGAAGGGGACCAGATAGGAGGGAAGGGAGAGGGAGGGGGAATGCATTTCCTTTGTCCCCTGGTGTTCCATTGCACTGAAGGGTTGCTGCGGTGGAGTAATCGGCTTTCTGGTTACCATGGTAATCTCACCCTCTGTGCTGCAGTTAGCAGGTCTCCCAGCTCTGCCACTGCCTCTGCAGACAGGAGCCGCCCACCTGTGCTCTGTCTTCCACCTGGTGATTGGCCATTTGCTGAGCACACAGCAGGGATGGATGATTCTGTCCCTGCCTGGAGTAGGTGAACAGTAATGACAAGAGTGTATGTCATAGGTCATGAGATTTGTTTAGATAAATAGAAGAAGAGATAGAGAGGTAATGGATGGATGGATGAATGGATGGATGGATGGATGGATGGATGGATGGATGGATGGATGGATGGATGGATGGATGGGTGGAAGTAACTAAAGTAATTTAACATTGAGAAGAGGGTAAATATAGAGGGCCAACATGGGATGGAGGCATTAAGAGGAGAATGGCACCTAGGGGAGTAAATATCAAAGGTTATCACAGGGAGAAAGGCAAATAAAGAATGAGATGGATATGAAGGTAATTACAGAAGGATACAATATGGAAGGTAAATATGAAAGGATGTATACCACAGAGAAAGGGTGAATAGAGAAATATGAGGGGGCAAATACAAAAAAAAGGGGTAGAAGAAAATGGAGACAAAATAGGAGTTTGTTGCCCAGAGGTGCTAAATAGAGAAAGATGGCATAGTGCAAGTGGTAAATATAGAACAATGAGGACAAAAGCCCAGAGCTGGAGCAAGCCTGCTAAATGAGGAATGATTGCTGTATCCCAGGGCCTAACTGCTCATGGCGATCATGTTGAGTTTCAAACAATAATTTCCCACATTCTGCTATGTGTCAAGACAACCTTATCATTCATTGTACCTCCCCACCACCACCATCCCAAATACACACACACACACATACACACTGCACAGAATTGAGTATCTTGATGACCAATAAAATCTTGCTGAACAAAATACAACAGAAATGAATTGAATTGCTGGATTGAACTCAAAGCTGATGCAGAGGAAAAAGCAATGGATTTAGAGTCAGAGGACCTCTGTGGTCTTTAGTTTCCTCATCTATAAAATAAACAGATTGGACTTTATTGCCCCCGAGGTCCCTTCCATTTCTAAATCTATGAGCCTGTACTCCTGGTCTGTGAACTGACTAATTTGATGCTATCCTTGGTGATCCATCACACTTTTTGCTGTGTGAAAAATGCAATTGTATTGAGAGAGAAGATGCATCCCTTGTAGTTGGGCAGAAGTTCTATCTCCAAATATTTCCTCCTACCAGCCTACCACTTTGGGCTAAAGTACTATCTCCAGATTCACTGATGACACCATGAAAAGAATACTATTACTAGTGTATCCTTTGAACATAGCAATATTGCTTGGAAAAACAGCTTCCATAGCTAGTATCATGTGAGCTGGGAGAGGATCAGTTTCGTGTCCACTTCCTTAGCACTTCTAATCAGCTGGCCTCCAGGGGAGCAGAGATCACCCATGTGGTTTAACCAAAGTGATGAAGTGACATATCCAAGTTCCCAAAGAGAGGAGTTGAACACAGTTTGTCAGATTCCAGCCAAGCAATCTTTTCACCAAATCACACTCCCTCTATTCCTGCACAATCCACAGACCCTTGCCCACCAGAAGGTGTGTGCCGCTGGGGCGAAATGGACATAATTCTGGCAATCTGGCCTAAGAACTGTCCACAGATGCAATCTCTCTATACTTAAAGTCTCATGATATCTTCCAAATGTGATCAGGAAAGCCTAGGACCAATTTGCCATAAGTATGATTGGGAAGAGTTGTTTAGGGACTCTCAGCATGTTTTATTTGGCAGGCCTCATTCAGGTTCAACTGCAATTCTGTTTGATGAGAGCTGTTCCAAAGGCCCATAGAATATGATCCTTTAGAATTTAGATAATCACCTTTATCTAGAGCCTGCTTTTGCTGCTAATGGATATAACTGAGCCCACGGGCCATAAAGGTTGAGATAAAACCATGGCTCAACTAGGTTCCCTATTAAGTGAGAAATCACTGCATACTGGGTTCATAAATAGTTATTAGCCAGTTAAAAGGAATTACAGTCAAATTGTTATATCTACATCTGATGAATAGCGATGAGACTCATTCAATTCATATTCAATTCAACAAAAATTTATTAATCCACTAAAGTGAACAAGCTTAAACTTTTTCTATACCCATCCACCTACCTGTATTTAGCTCACATTCTATTATTGTTATCATCATTATCATGGATTATAATCAAAATAGCTCACATTTCAAAAGTGATTTATAGTTTATGAAGTACTTTCTTTACAACAAATTTGTGGGATTGTTTGTTGAGTCACTATTATTCCCTTATCTATTTTATAAAAGAAGAAACATGTTCAGAGAGCGTTAATCACTTACCCAAAGTCACCTAGCTAAAAAGTCTACAAGGTAGGTATAACCTAATTCTTCCCATTATCTTTTGTTCAGTCACTTCAGTCATGTCCAACTCTTCTTGACCCCATTTGGGGTTTTCTTAGCAGACATACTGGATTAGTTTTGCCATTTCCTTCTCTAGCTTATTTTACAGATGAGAAAACTGAGGCAAACAGGGTTAAGTGACTTGCCCAGGGTCACACAGCTAGTAAGTGTCTGAGGCTGGATTCAAACTCAGTTCCTCTTGACTCCAGGACTGGCACTCTATCCACTGTGCTACTTAGCTGCCCCATCTCCATCTTACAAATGATAAAACTGAAGCTCAGGGAAAGCTAACTACTTATCCTACAATCACAGAACTAGATGGTGCCAGATACAGGATCTAGGACTTCAAGACCAGTGCTCTTTCTTATTATTACATTCATCAGTCAGTATCTACCAGGATGGATTCCAGTCCCAACTCTGCCACTTATTAGCACACACCCATTACAGGAAAAACAATTATAAATAATAATTATGGCTTGCATTTAAATAATTTCTGTGGCAACAAATAAATTTTACATCATATCAATAGCCCTGTGAAATATTAGTAATGTCTCCCCATCCCCCACTTACAGAGAAGAAAACTAAAGCTCAGAAAGAAGCGAGTAGCCTGAGGGTTACATGATTTAAAAGTGGTAAAAATGGAGTTCAATTACAGGACTTTGGAATCCTTGGCTGGGGAATTTTTCTTTATGCCATGCTGTAAACATCTGTCAAAATCAAAATACCTGCAATTGAGTCCCAACTCTAACATGTATTGACTGTGTAACTATAGTTGTTTAGTCATTTTAGTCATTTAGTCATTTAGTCAGTCATATCCCACTCTTCTTGACCCAATTTGAGGTTTTCTTGGCAAAAATACTGGAATTGTTGGCCTTTTCCTTCTCCAGTTCATTTCACAGATGAAGAAATTGAGGCAAGGGGCAGCTAGGTGGCGCAGTGGATAAAGCACCGGCCCTGGATTCAGGAGTACCTGAGTTCAAATCCAGCCTCAGACACTTAACACTTACTAGCTGTGTGACCCTGGGCAAGTCACTTAACCTTCATTGACCTAAAAAAAAAAGAAACTGCGGCAAACAGGGTTAAGCGACTCGCCCAAAATCATACAGCTAGTAAAAATGTATGGGGTCAGATTTGAACTTAGGTCTTCCTGACTCCAGATCCAGCACTCTATCTACTGCATCACCTAGCTGCCCTGTGTAATTATGAAAAAGTCATTTACCTCTCTAAACCTGTTTCCTTATTTGTAAAGTTAATGTCTTCCCTGACTACCATTAGATGGATAGAGTCCTGTTCTGAGAGTCAGGAAGATTCTGACTATAAATCTGACTTCAAACACTTACTAGATCTGGGATCATGGACATGTCATTTAGCTTCTGCCTGCCTCAGTTTCCTCAACTGGAAAATGAGAAAAATAAAAGCACCTATGTCCCAGGGGTGCAGAGAGGATCCAATAAGATAATATTTGTAAAGCACTTAGTATAGTTCCTGGAACATCATAGATGCCCAAGAGATGCTTGCTTGCTTCCTTTCTTCCTTCCTTCTTTCCTTCCTTCCTCCCTCCTTCCTCCTTTCTTCCTTCCTTCATTCCTTCCTCCTTCCATCCCTCCTTCCCTTCCTCTTTCCTCCTTCCTTCTGTTGCATTTAAAATTATATGTGGTAATCTTATTTCTGTCCCAAGTTTAGAGAAAATTAGCTGGGGTTTCTAATATATTTGTTACTTATAAACTAGAAGCCTTAGCACCAGTTTTGGTCATTAAACATTTATTAAAGTGTACCAAATATTAGTAAAGAGAGAACACTTGGTTCAGAAAGTTAAGAAAAGGCCTATCTAGCCTAGAGCTCAGCTTGGCCTGCTTCTTCCTTCAAGTCCTCCTCCAGGAGCGCATCTGAGAGCCAAACTAAGAGTGAAACTTCCTCTGGGTCCAGAGGAGAGGCGGCCCTTCCACACTGCTCAAAGTTAATTGGCTAGCATCACTCAAATCCATTGACCCACTGGACCTGAGGGTGGTCCATGAGCAGAACATGCTGAGGTCAGGGTTCAGAGAACACACCCCCTGAGGGCCAGACCTTCACATAGGTGTGGCTCCAATCAAGTTAACTCCAAGTGAGTTAATCAACAAAGTCAATCCAATCAATTTTAATATAATCCCCTCAAGTGGGGGCCTTTGGGTATCCCAAAACCCATTATTTTCTCACACTTCCTTCCTTCCTTCCTTCCTTCCTTCCTTCCTTCCTTCCTTCCTTCCTTCCTTCCTTCCTTCCTTCCTTTCTTCCTTCCTTTCTTCCTCCCAGGGTTTTCATGAGAATCAAATGCTATGAAAGAGCTACATAAATGTGATCAAAAGGCAAACTAAAGTCCCAAAGAAGAGAAATTGTTAACATAGCAATGTATACCTTCACTGAGGCAAATCAGCTATTTGGTATCATGTCAGTTGGAACTAAGGAAACACACTCTGCCTGGCACAGGTGCCCAGATGTTGAACCCAATGGAAAGTGTGTTAGATTTGCAGTCAGACTCAGTGTAGCTGACTAAATGGGTGGTTCACATCCCACCTCAGACATTTAATAGCTGTGTTAGTGAAGTAAGTTACTTAATGTCTCTGTGCCTTAGTTTCCTCATCTGTAAAATGATAAGATTGGTCTTAATGGCTTCTACTTTCCATTGTACATCTTTTTTTTGTGATTCCTATCTTTGCTATCAACTTTGGGCAAGTCACACTCACTCTTTAGGCCTTGTTTTTTATTTTTCAACTATAAAATGAGAGGTTTGAATGAGAAGATTTCTACAACCTATTCTACCTCTAAATCTTATGAACATGAGTCAAATAGGGCCCAGGGATCCAGGATAGGGAGGTAACATAAGCTATTTTGTGAAATCATAGACTAAAAATGCTTGGTGATTCTAGAATTATGTACTTACTGAGCCGAAGAAGGGATTATAGTCTGCAGGTATCTAGATCATGCAACCCATGAGATTGAGCAGCTCCAAATGTAGTTTTCTTTATCCAGACTTCTCATTAGAATCACACATGGGGGCTTCTAACAAAGCCCATCAGTTGATTCTTGAGGAGTCTGTGACAGTTTAGGAGGTGAGTGGTAGCAAGGCAAAGGTGGCAGCAGTTATGAAGCTATTGGGGACCATGGAACCATTGAACTGGAAAGGAAAGAAGAAACAGGCTTGATCATCTGGTCTAACCCTTTTATTCTCAATAAGAAGAAAAGTGACCTCCTCAAGCAAGCTGGATTCAAACCCAAGTCTTCTGACACCAATAGATAAGTTCCATCCCAGCCTATAGACACATTTATAGCTGCAGAGCACACAAGGTATATTATTGATAATACAAATAATATATTGAACTAGTGTTTTCATCAGTATGGGGAGTTCCTGGTCAGCAATCCTCCTTACTAAAGCAGATCAGAACTTATTCTAAAACCCTCTGGGGCATTGAGAGTTTCAGTGATTTGCTCAGGGTCACATAGGTAGTATGTAACAGAGATGGGACATGAACCCATAAATTCTTGATTCCAAGACCAGCTTGATAATCACTATACCACACCATCTCTCATTGTTGTTACTGCTGCTGCTGTTGTTGTTGAGTTCTATCTAACTCTCCATGACCCCATTTGGGGTGTTCTTGGCAAAGGTACTAGAGTGGTTTGCCATTTCCTTCTCCAGCTCATTTTACAGATGAGGAAACTGAGGTAAACAAGGCTAACTGATTTGCCCAGGGTCATGCAGCTAGTACATGTCTGGGATCAGGTATGAACTCTGAAGATGAGTCTTCCTGAGTCCAGGTCTACCACTCTATCCATTGTACCACCTAGATGCCCTCAGCTCCCATTAGAAATAATGATTAATAACGTTACTAATTAATATTTTATAATCAATATTACTAATATCAATAATCAATTAATAATTAGATGTTAGATATTTAATCAATATTAATAACAACACAGAGTGACTCTGAATAAGTTATATAACCTCTCTCATTCTGTTTCTTCATTTGTAAAATGGGAATAATACGCTTACCTCCCAATATTGTGAAAATCAAATGAGATAAAGTATGTAAAGTGTTTCACAAATCTTATATCAATATATAAATGCTAACTACTACCTAACAATAACAATCCCTGCACAAACTAAGGCAGAGCAAAATAAGCTGAATCAAGAAAACAGTATATACATCACTACTGCCAGAACAGAACAGGAAGTAAAACTGAGCAATTGGGGTCAGGAAAAGGGGATGAAATTCCTGGAGAAGATAGAAAGAAATATACCTCCTTTCTAACTGCAGAGAAGTGAGGGACTACTGGAACAAAATACAATGTACATTGTTGGTCAGTCAACTAATATTTATTAACACTAGAAGGACCATCTTTTTTGTAATAAATATTTTTATTTATAATTTTTGGTTCCAATTTTTATCCCTCTTTCCCTCCCTCCCCTCGCTGCTCCCTGAGGTGGCAAACAATCAGATATGGGTTATACATGTATGATTATGTAAAACATCACCATATTTGTCATTTTGTACAAGAAAACTTGATTAAAAGAAAAAAAAAGAAAGTGAAAAATAGCATGCTTCGTCTGTTCCATCAATATCAGTTCTTTCTTTGAAAGTGGATAGTATGTTTTGTAAAGAATTAATTGTGCTCTTCCGTAGTTGCTCTGAGGTCAAAATGAAGTTCAATCCCTTTGTGACATCTGACGGGAGCAAGAACCACAAGAGGCATTTCAATGCCCCTTCCCATATACGGAGGAAGATTATGTCCTCTCCTCTTTCGAAGGAGCTGAGGCAGAAGTATAATGTCCGCTCCATGCCCATTCGAAAAGATGATGAAGTCCAGGTAGTTCGAGGACACTACAAAGAACAGCAGATTGGCAAGGTAGTCCAGGTTTACAGAAAGAAGTATGTGATCTACATTGAGTGTGTGCAGCGGGAGAAGGCTAATGGCACAACTGTCCATGTGGGCATTCATCCCAGCAAGGTGGTTATCATAAGGCTAAAACTGGACAAAGATCGCAAAAAGATCCTTGAACGGAAAGCCAAATTTCACCAAGTAGGAAAGGAAAAGGGCAAATAAAAGGAAGAAACAATTGAGAAAATGCAAGAGTAAAAATTACAGACTGTAATTAAATTGCTACAACGGACAAAAAAAAAAAAGAATTAATTGCGATGTGAGGTTTTTATGACCCCATCTTTTGGCTAGAATTTAAAAAGCCTCAGCACGCACACTGGCTGGGGCTCAGGTGCCACACCTCCACACCGGCACAGTGCTCCACCCACTGGCTGTAGCCATCACCATGGTGCTGGAAGATCACGTCATCACCACACACTGATGCCTACATGGGCCTGGCAAAATTATAATGACTGGAAGCCCAGTGAGGGCAGTCATATGACTGTCAATCAGGGCTGTCATCCAATTAGCTTGGGGCTGTGTGTGGACATCTAGGGGTTTACTGGGAAGGAGAAAGGAGGAGATTCTCCATTCTGGCAGATGAGCTGGAAAGAGATGGGACGCAGTTGTGTGTTCTGCTGAGCCCTGGGCAGTGGTGTGATAGCAGGTCATATAATTTTCCTTTCCCCATTCCCTTTTTTCCCTTGTCCTTAATTCTACTAATCTTACTTGTGTTTTAAGTTTGTTCTTGTTAATAAACCCTGTTCTGTTTTCTAAAGAAGCTGTTAATCTCCTTCCTTGCCCCAATATTGCAGTGAGCCGCCTAATTAACACTCCCCAATTAAAATTTGGCCCCTACAGTTTCATCAATAGTCCTTTGGGATTGGAAATCAAAAGGAATGACCATCAGTTCAGGAAGGGCCATCTTTTTTTACATAATTTTTTAAATACTAATTTACTATAAGCTTTCCTATCTGTGCAAATGCACTGTAAATGTAAATAATTATAAGCAGGTATTATAATTTTACTTTGAAATAACATTTTTCATCCTGCTACCTTTATTTTCTTTGCCTTAGGGGTAAAAATAATGTGTATCCTCAATTGACACAGCTTGTCCTTCAAAGGATTTTAAAATTCAAGACCTTCTTTAAACACTGTGCTAAGGTCCAAACAAAGGCATAATGGATAGAGTGACAAGCCTGAGGTCAAGAAGACTCTTTTTCCTGAGTTTAGATCTGGCCTCAAACACTTACTAGCTGTGTGACCCTGAGAATGTCACGTATCCCTGTTTACCTCAGTTTCCTCATCTGTAAAAGGGGCTGGAGAAGAAAATGGCAAACCACATTAATATCTTTGCCACGAAAATCCCAAATGGGGTCACAGAGTCAGATACAACTGAAAAACAACTGAATAACAACAAAAAATCCCAGACAAGATTTCTGTATTTGCTATTTTTTTTTAATTAGATGGGGGGGATAATCTTAAAAGATGGGACACAAAGCACCTAAGGTGTAAAGAAAGAAAAACAACAACAATAAAAAAACTTTAAGAGTAACCCTGAAGGTGGGCAATGCAAGTATTATTATCCCTATTCTACAGATAAGGAAAATGAGACTTGGGGGGGGGGGAATAGGCAATATGTGGCAGAGGTAGCGAGTTACCCATGATCGCTTTGGGTCTTAAACTGAAACCCAGATCTACATGTCTACTAAATTATGGTCCATGGGATTACCCTGGAGTCACCACCAAGAATCTGATCCATTGCAAGGCAAAGAAAAGGGAAGAATTTCAATGTCCTCTAATACAGAAGGAGCGAGACTTGAAGAGTAATAGATATTATAGCAGGTAATCTAATTCATTGCAAACTATAGCTCTCTCTCTGGCAAGTGGGGAGTTCATTACCTACAGAAAGGATGGCAGGGGGGAGGGGGGGTGGTCAGAAACAAATAGAAATTTTGTCAGCCTAGTGATTTGCTGCATCAGCTGCTCTAGCACCAACTACACTGTGTTATCTTCAATATGATTTTATGCACAGGAGTACATTTCCAGAGCAGTTCATGAGGCTTCATGGTGCCTTTCAAGTTAATAGTGACTGTGTATCTAATGCATACTGCTGCTGGGCTTTGGGAATAGTCCCATCGTGCTATCGGCTGCTGACAGGCTGGTGCCCCTGTGGAGAAAGGGCTGACCCTTTCCAAAGCAGTCGGAACAATTGGGTCTTTCTCTCATTTTTTTCACAAAGTGTACTCTGGGACTCAGAGCAAGTCACTCCCCTCTTCTGAGCCTCAGTTTCCTTATGCTTTATTCCATGCCAATAGATGTTTCGATAGGGAGGGGCTTCATGACCCGTGTTCAATTCATTCCCTAAAGGTGACTGCTCACTTCAGCTACTTGTAAAAAGCTGACTTCTTCATCCATCAGAGTTTGAAGGCTCCCTGATTAGATTTTAATATAAAGATATCAATATTAATAACCATGGGAACAGTAATATTCCTCCCAGTCTGATTTCAAAAGGTCTTGGAAAACTGAAGAATGTGATTAGATCAAGGAGAGAGCTACCTTGACAAAAATAAAGCCAAATCCTTGGAGGCAGAGTGGCCTGTTGGAACACTTACTGGACCTGGACTCAGAGGCCAAGTTTTCAAACCCTAGCTATGATACTTTGTACCTGTGTGACCTTTTCTGGGTGTCAGTTTCCTCTTTTGTTTGTGGGGAAAGGGGGTGAGTGGGGAGAGTTGATCAGGTGGCCCCCATTAATTGATTAAACCTCAGAAGAACTAATGAAGTTGCAGAAGCTAAAGAACAACCAAGTGAAACAATGAGGTCTTAAGTAAAGTGCAAAAAGAGTAATTATTGTTCCATTGTTGCCAACATTTTGGGACCCATGGGCCACACTGTCCCTGGGGTTTTCTTGGCAAAGATACTGGGGTGGTTTGCCATTTCCTTCTCCAGTGGATTAGGCTGAACAGAGTTTAAGTGACTTGCCCAGGGTCACATAGCTAAGAAATATCTGAGGCGGGATTTGAATTCAGATCTTCCTGACTATAGGCCTAGAGCTTTATCCAATAAGTCACCTAGCTGCCTCCTAGACAAATGGAGATTAAGTGACTTGCCCAAGGTCACCCAGCTAGTAAGTGTCTGAGGCTGGTGTTTTTTCTTTTATAACATGACAATACATATACAACCTATATCAAATTGATTGCCATTTGGGGGAAGGGAGTGAAGGAAAGAAGGAGAAAATTTTGAACTCAATTTTTTTCATATTAAAAATTGTCTTTCCATATAATTAGGAAAATATTATCAAAAATAATTTCTCCTTAGGCATGATATAGTCCCTTTGTTGAGCTTCTTGTAGAGGCTTGAGTGGAATCTATCCTTTGCTCCCAGTGATTCAGATCATCACCAGAAGATCTAAGAATACTATTTTGGATATTAATGAAAATATGGCAACTACTGCTGTCCTAGGAGTAAGATGCTAAGACAGTGGTAGGAAGATAAGGAAATCCAACATCCTCTCCAAAAGCAAGCCCTCAAAGCTTGCAAAAAACTTCTCTGATCAAAGGACATGGTGGGGAGAAAGAAGAGATGTGCCAAGGTTAAAGCCAAGTCCTCTTCTCCCCTCTCCACAAGTCATTCCTTCTTAAGGGTATGTTACAAAGCCACACACTTTAATTTCTGGAAGAAATTCTTCTCACCTAACAGTAATTTACAGATGATCTAGGACATGCTCAAGTTTCTTTAGCCTTGTGCAACTAACAGGTGTTTCCTCCTTAGTCTAAGGCTTTTTAATTGATTGATTGATCAATAAAGACTTGTTCTCATCTAGTTAAGGTATCAGAGTTAAATGGATTGATGTAATTTCTATCCCACCTTTTCAAAACATTTTATTTTTAAATACATGGAAGCAAGTAGCAGGAAGCTAAGTAGAGAATATAGACAAAGCAAAGCAGTGTTGTACCTACTATAATACATTTAATATATTCTTAAAGCCTAAGTTATATATAATAGAGAAGAGACAACCAGTATTGACAGATTTATTTTTTTTCTAGGAGTTTGTCTATAAAAGAGAGAATAGATATAGGATGTTAGTTTGAAGAGATAGCTAGGTCTTATTGAAATCCTTTAAATAGTCTAAATAGGACAAAGCTCAGCTCAGAAAGCAGCCCATCAATACTCCTAGAACTCATTTATATAAAGTAAAAATTTTATCTCATCATCTGAGCCATGATATTCTAAATAGTTTTCCCTGCTTCCTGCTTTACTTTAAATTTTCTAGCATTTTATTTGGTGGAGAGACAAGGTATTATCTTTGGTCTCTATTACCAAATCAACAGGCAGTTAGGTGGCACAGTGGATAGAGTGCCAAGCCTGGAGTCAGGAAGACTCATCTTCTTGAGTTCAAATCTAGCCTCAGACACTTCCTAGCTCTGTGACTCTGACAAGTCACTTAACCCTGTTTGCCTCAGTTTTCTCATTTGTAAAATAATCTGTAGAAGAAAATGGAAAACTACTCCAGTATCTTCAGCCAAGAAAATCCCACATGGGATCACAGTCAGACATAACTAAAATGACTGAACAACAATAACCAAATCAATTATTTTAAGCTTTGAAAAGACACTTTTTTCAGTGGTTCAAAACATTGAGCAGCATCTTCCATATGGTTACCCTATCTATAGACTCTTAATTCTTTTGGATCTAGGAGTGCCCCCCCCAATAGTTTGTTTATTTATTTGGTTAGTGGGCTGAACTTAACATTTTTTTTTTTTGGTGAGGCAATTGGGGTTAAGTGACTTGCCCAGGATCACACAGCTAGTAAGAGTCAAGTGTCTGAGGCTAGATTTGAACTTAGGTCCTCCTAGCTTCCCCCTGTACTTAACATTTTGGCACATTTTAACAGAAGCAAAGTATCAAATGTTTGTGTGTCTATATCTCTGTATAAAAAAATACACATATATACATATATGAGAAATTACAAGTTGTAGAGAATAGAGAACTACCTTGAGAGTCCCTAAGACTGTAAGGCTTAAGTTCAGCCTCTGATAGACAGAGTCTGTGTGACAGTGGAAAGCCACCAAAGTGCCTGTGTCCCAGACAGTGAGCTACCATTCCAAGCTAAAGAACAGCTGCTGATTGGTGTTGGGGGTAGAGGAAGTTTTCACAAGTGGTTCCTTACACCACTGAAATTACAACTCCAAACACCCTTCCCCAGTAAAATTACACACACACACACACACACACACACACACACACACACACACACACGTGTGTGTATCTACTCACATATACATATATACACTGTCCACATATATTTGCATTTATGCATACATACACATGTGTATTGTGTGTGTGTTTGTATATAATATATACTCTATATTTCTCATTCCAATACAAAGGATCCCCTATTTTAAAAATACTTCATACTGAGAACACAGAACACTTGAATAAAAAGATTTCCTATACCCTACTCTCCCCGTCAAGTACACTGTGATCCAGTGACACTGGCCTTCTTGCTGGTTCTCAAACCAGTAGCTCCATCTCGACTCTGAGCATTTTCAATGGCCATCCCCTATGCCTGGAATATCCTCCTTCTTCCTCTCAGTCCCCTAGCTTCCTTCAAGTTCCATCTAAAATCCTACCTCCCACAAGGAATCCTTTCCTGATTCTCTTAATTCTGGTGCCTTATCTGTTGATCATCTCTGTATTATCCTATATATATCTTGTTTGTACCTAATTTTTGGCATGTTGTCTTCCTGTTAGACAGTGAAGATCTGTGAGAGCAGGGATGTTTTACCTTTCTTTGTATCCCCAGCACTCAGCACAATGATTGGCACATAGTAGTTACCTAATAAATGTTTATTAACCTAGTTATAAAGAGAATATAATATGCAAAGACAGTTGATTTACATGATACATTTCTAGGTACTTGTTTGTTAATTTCAACAACCTATAGTAGTTCAGAAGAAACTTTTTTCCCCTGCACTTTCAAACTACACATGTTCAATTGAAAGAAAGCATCCTTGAGTCTGGGAAAGCAAAAAGATAGAATAATCAAAAAGATCCATAAATATCTATTACATGCTTAAATGTGTATATAAATATATATTAAACAAATATGTGTATAAATCCATAAGTATGTACAACATATAGACACATATATGTATGCCCATACAAGTTAGACCTTCCCCTTTGTCTGGGGAGTTTGCAACTTGCATTATTCAATATAGGCAAAGAGGAAAAACAGCTCTTGACCAAGGCAATATACACATATTTCTAGAGGCTGTGACATCAATTTATAGAAAGTCAGAATAATGTGAGTAGATATTTTTACTTTTTAACAAGTATACTTTCCTATTCTTAATAAGGAGAAATCACTCTTAGACTTCCAAATAGCAGTTATCCTACATCAAACTGAAGATTGAAGTTTCCCTTTCTGGTCAGTTTTTCAGAAGTTATTGTTTTTAAAGGAAAGAGGAAAAAAAACACAGCTGAGAATAAATAAGCAAAAGAACAGGGTCTGAACTACCTGCCCATCTCAAATATTTCAGCAGTTTAATTTCTGAAAACAAGATATGGAGATATGTCAGTTATAAAATTTCTTTCTTTCTACTCCCACTAAGACAAGGGATGGCTATAATTTAGAGTTGAGCAATGCTGTTTCCTCCTCCTCTTCCTCCTCCTCTCCTCCCTCTGTCCGCACTGGAAGTCATACCCTTACATGTGGGTGGTCTGTCCCAAGAAATATAAAGTTTGATCAATTATAATTCACAAAAGATTTTGGAGTTGGGGAATGGGGGGGGCAAGATTTTTTTTTCTTCTTCCCTATTTATTTATTCTATTACTTTTGTTTTGTTAAAAAAAAAAAAAAAACTGGGACAATGTACTCTTTCATCTCATGTAGTTTTCATTTGTGATTTCTTGAAATAAAGCTCTGATGAGCCAGGCTTTGATAAAGCCCATTATGATTCAAATGGAACTATTTGACTATGCCTTTAAACCAAAATCACTCTGACTCTCACTGATTGGCTAATAATAGGTCCCAGCCCAAGACTCACCTGCTCATTATTTGGGCTTTGAGTGTAAATAGCAATTGTTTCTATTCTGGCCAGAAATTCTGAAGGTCTTCCCCTCCCAAATTGATGCATTTGGAAGGCAAAGAAGGCTACCTTTTGCCTCAGTTCTTACCTAGCCTTTAATTACTGAAAGGGTGTTACCTCAGACAAACTGAGACCTGGGAAAGACCTTAGTTGAAAAGGCCAAGGTCTCCCCACTGCATCCCAGGCCATGCCAGTCATCCAGACCTATATCTTGCTCCTGAACTCTGATGACTCTGGAGGAAAGAGTGAGACTGATGA